>NW_027361869.1:4190000-4857500 GCF_039654945.1 Dendrobates tinctorius | reverse complement strand
AACTCCGCCTTCACCACTGATTTGCAGTTTGCATACAGTGTACAGAGAAAGCTGCCAATCAGGGGTGTGGGCGGGTTATACACAGCTCAGCGCTCTGACTACTGCTACATCTACAGCAGAGAAAACAAGGTTTCTATTAACACTGCACCACACATCACAGGAATCAGGCTCTCTTGCCTTATATTATGCTGCTCTCGGATTACATTGGAAAACCTGCTGACATATTTCATTTAGTAAAAAATCAGGAGACAAGCAACACTTCTTTTCTTCTTCTGCACATCTTCTCTGTCCGCTAGTGGCATAAGGCATTTTCCCTTTGACATCTCACATATTAATTTGCAGATGTCTTTGATGGATCGCAGTCATATGAGGCCTCGAGTCCTCAACTTCAGACGTAGCCCACTTATTCCAGGGTATAGTAATGGCAGGTCCCCTAGTGCACAGGTCACTGACACTGCCAGAGAGATCCCGAGTTCAGCTTTGTCTGGAGGGGCAGTAAGTTCTCACCGATGTGACAGAGCCACGTCCTTGGCAGCTGTTGGTATTCAAGGCGCAAAATTCAATGCAATGTCCAGAGGGAAAAAATGTGAGACAATAAAAAAAAATCTCATTTATTTGACAGACTAAGGTTGAGACAAAGAACAATCATTGTAAAACTGGAAAATAGAAAGTTTCCTTCTCTGGCCTGTGCTGTCACACTATAAACCGCTCTGATGTCTGTAGCAGGTTCTGATAGGGATTAACTCATCCCGTCCTGAAGGTTTATTTTTTGAAGTTGTGAATGGAGAAACTTTTTTTTTTTCTTTGCTGCTTTATTTTTTCTCTTTACAAAAACAGTGCCACCGTGGATCATGGGCTGTGTTTGGTATTGCAACTCTGACCCATAATTGTACTAATCTACAATATCAGATATAGACTGTGGACTAGAAGGGTGCTGTTCCTGAGAAAATAAAAGGAGACCTTTTAGTTGCATAAGAAAAATCCCCATAGATTACATCAGATTTTTACAGCAATGGAAAAGAGAAAGAAAATTGCTTAGGGCAGATTTAGGCAATTGTGGTGGGAGGAGATCAATTAGAGTTACACCAAACTGCTAAAGATCTAGCACTAGCCTTCTTGACTTGTCCTGTAGTGATGGTTTGTCAACCATGCACATGGGACTGTTGCTGCCAGTCAGGGCTGCCAATAGGAATTTCGGGGCCCCATACTGGCAAAATTTATGGGGCACCCCCTTTACACTCCGCCCAGGCTCCGCCCCCAGTTCCACCTCCACCCTAGCTCCTCCTTCACCACGCAAACCTTCCAAAATCGAATCCAATAGCAATGTATATATAAGTACAGTCCAAAAAAGAGAAACAGATTCGGCACCGCTGCACCACCGTGGTCTCTTAAAAAAATCTCAAGAGACCCAAGCCACTCCAAGTCCCATGCCACGTGGCACACGCACACCTGATCGCTCTGCTCCGGAATGAGGAAGTGGAGCAGAGCAGCATGTGACGTCACGTGAGGGGGCGGCGCTGGACCATGGTACATTGGGGGGGAGGAGGCCCGGCAGACGCTGCGCTGGGTCATCATCATCATGACATGTCATGTAAAAATGGAGAAGCCAGGGCAGGCTGAGGCTAAACAAAATGTAGGGGGGGCCCGGGGCCCGAGCGCGGACCAGGCTGCCAGCGTGCTCGGGTGCCGCCGGGTCCAGGCGGGCCCCTCTAATCACCGGGCCCCATATACCTGTAAGTGCTGTCATGCCCTGATGGTGGCCCTGCTGCCAGTCACTGATCTCAGTGGTCTTGTGCCATAAATACCATCATATCATGGGAGCAGGTGATTGGTTGCAGCTAGTGATTGGTGAACCTAAACTTTAAAGTTCAGGGTCCGTACCTAACACCTAGTGCCTGTGCACGAACCCCCCAACACGGACTTCTCCATGAAGTCCGTCTAACTATTTGGGTTTGGCAGCCGGAATATCACCTGTTTCCCACATTGACATATGTGTGACAGTGTGAGAAACACCGATGGCTCTGGTTGGCAGTAAGTTCGTTACCACCAGTCAGAATGCTGTGGTTCACACACTGTCAGATGACAGCATGTGAGCCAGCAGCTCTGACTGGCGGTAAAAAGGTTACCGCCAGTGACAGACGTAAGCTGATGAAAGTACTATTCTCAACATTCTACACCTGCTATTTCTTATAGTAGCGAGAGCAGACAAGGCTGATGAGAGTATTCATCAGCCGGCACCTGTGCAATAAATAAATACATTTTTTTAAAAATGACGTGGTTTCTCTATTATTGGTAGCCAGCACAGACAAAACCAACAGCTGTGGGCTGCAACCCTCAGCTGTCAGCCTTATTATAGCTGGTTATCAAAAATAGAGAGGTCCTCACAACATTTTTTTAATTATTCGCCCGCGCTGCCCAAATGATGAAATTCCAGAAGGCTAATAAAGTTTGACAGTCAAATAATAATCTTCATTTTTATATAGCTCTAACATATTCCGCAGCGCTTTACAGTTTGCATACATTATCATCACTGTCCCCGATGGGGCTCACAATCTACTTTATTAACCTTCTGGAATTTCATCATTTGGGCAGCGCGGACGAAATATATTCCTTTGCAGAGTTTAGAATGCAAATACGAGCAGATGGAAAAGGGAGAGGAAGGCCCTAATGGCAGGGAGCCATCACTAACCTGAGACTGTTCCTAAGCTCCCCAGCTCCTTATTCAGGTCCTTCCCCCCACTGCCGTCACGTGCCTAGTCTCTGATTGTCACCTCAATATATCCTGGCTAGTACACTGGCTGGCAAGGATGCTAGCCTCACCACTGCAGATGGGAAAATACAGAGGAACTGACAAACACGTGACAGACAAAGAAAAGAGGAGAAATACTCAGCATCAGACTCTGCTGCTAAGCTCCAAAGCAGTAGAGAATACAGCACCAGGAATCTGCACTCCCATAGCAGGGCCAGCTAGGATGACCCTAGTGTTAGGGACAGGGAAGGAGCCCCTGGTCCCGGGACACCCGAAAACAGAGTCGTGACAGATCGTCTGTCAGAAGCTGTGTGACCTCCTCCCTAGGAAGAACAACAGGGGGCAAGGGGGCAGAGTCGGTGTATGTCTCTGTAGCGGAGAGGTTGGAGTGTGATTGTGTTTGGACAGGTGTCTTTTATACAGGTAACAAGTTCAAACAGGTGCAATTAATACAGGTAATGAGCAGAGAGTAGGAGGACTTCTTAAAGAAAAACTAACAGGTCTGTGGGAGCCAGAATTCTTGCTAGTTTGTCGGTGATCAAATACTTATTTCATACAATAAAATGCAATTTAATTATGTAAAAATCTTACAATGTGAATTTCTGGATTTCATTTTTAGATTCTGTCTCTCACAGGTGAAGTGTACCTACAATAAAAGTGACAGACCTCTTCATTCTTTGTAGGAGGGAAAACTTGCAAAATTGTCAGTGCATCAAATACTTATTTTCCCCACTGCATATATTCGGTATATCACACAAAAGGAAATGTTTACTATAATTAATATATAAAGCTCAAAGTGTGTATGTATGTGTATGTATGTGTATGTCCGGGATAGGCATCCGCACCGTCGCAGCTACAGCCACAAAATTTGGCACAGTCACACGTCTGGACCCCGAGAGCGTCCTAAGCTATGTAGTGAGGCGAAATTTTAACCCTGCACGTTCCAATTCACCAAACAATTTTGCCCCTATCTACATACTGGGGGGAAAAGTGTGTGCGCGTCAAGCCCCGCCCCTCATTATGATGTCACAATGCCCCTATTTGCATACTGGGGAAGCAGTGTGTGCGCGTCAAGCCCCGCCCCTCATTATGATGTCACAATGGTTGCCATGGCGACGCTGATGTCATCAAAGGTTGCAAGCCCCGCCGCCGCTCATTATGATGTCATAATGGTTGACTCTGTATTGGAGGATGTGTGATGAGTATATGGGCACCGGACTATGGGATGGAGGATATGTATGACAGGTATATGGGCACGGGCCTATGGGATGGAGGATATGTATATGGGCACGGGACTATGGGATGGAGGATATGTATGATGGGTATATGGGAACGGGACTATGGGATGGCGGATATGTATATGGGCACGGGACTATGGGATGGAGGATATGTATGATGGGTATATGGGAACGGGACTATGGGATGGCGGATATGTATATGGGCACGGGACTATGGGATGGAGGATGTGTGATGGGTATATGGGCACTGGACTATGGGATGGAGGATATGTATGATGGGTATATGGGCACGGGACTATGGGATGGAGGATGTGTGATGGGTATATGGGCACGGGACTATGGGATGGAGGTTATGTATGATGGGTATATGGGCACGGGACTATGGGATGGAGGATGTGTGATGGGTATATGGGCACGGGACTATGGGATGGAGGATATGTATGATGGGTATATGGGCACGGGACTATGAGATGGTGGATATGTATGATGGGCATATGGGCACGGGACTATGGGATGGAGGATATGTATGATGGGTATATGGGCACGGGACTATGGGATGGAGGATGTGTGATGGGTATATGGGCATGGGACTATGGGATGGAGGATATGTATGATGGGTATATGGGCACGGGGCTATGAGATGGTGGATATGTATGATGGGCATATGGGCACGGGACTATGGGATGGAGGATATGTATGATGGGTATATGGGCATGGGACTATGGGATGGAGACTATGTATGATGGGTATATGGGCATGGGACTATGGGATGGAGGATGTGTGATGGGTATATGGGCACTCGACTATGGGATGGAGGATATGTATGATAGGTATATGGGCACGGGCCTATGGGATTGTGGATATGTATGATGGGTATATGGGCATGGGACTATGGGATGGAGGATAATTATAATTTTCTATTACTAACCACAGTTAGTTACTATGCCCGGGCAGCGCCGGGCTCTTCAGCTAGTTAATACATAAAATATAAAAGAACACTTGAATAGTTTCTCATTTTTGGTGGAGACATTCCAGCTATGCTGCGCACTCTGCATTCATTATCAGTTTTAGCCAGAGAGATCTGCTCAGCAGTGATAATAGGAATGTGTTATCGGAGGTGGTTGATTGCTGATTTGGGCTTCTGTACATATTCACCATCTCGTGATAAGTGAAAGGCTGATGGACTATATAAAATTGCTGTGTAAATATACTGAATGCAGTGATGGGAACAACTGCAGACACCAGTATGTCTGCAAGGGTGACGATGCGGGTGCACTTATACATGGGATTCATATAGATTTGTCTGCTTTTTTTACACTGTTATATAAAGTCTTGGAAGGTTGACAATGAGACAGTTATGAAAGGGAGACATTAAGAAAAGAAGGGGTTCACATACTTACCCAGCTTTGCGGAAGAACTCTGTAATCTACATGCAAGATAGGCATATGTGTGTTGATATACAGTGCTATTCACAAGAAACAAGAAGAAGGCCTGATACCCAAATGGGTTGTCCAGTGAAAAAAAATTATCACCTACTAACAGGATTGAAGGCTGTCTGACCACTGGTATCCGGAATGATCGGCAAAACGGGGCACTTTTATCTTTTAGAATGGAGAGGTAGTGCACATGCACATGCTCAGCTTTTTCTGGCATCCCCATAGAGAATGAATGGCGTGGTAGTCGGTCATTTAACCTGCCACTCTATTCTGTAGAGGATGAAGTTCCCTATTCTGCTAATTGGTCCGTGTCCCATTGGTCAGACCCTCATCGGTCAGTATGTTATCATCTATCAAATAAATAGATGACTTCTTTTAACCAGACGTCCCCTGTAATAGTATTTTCAAAAAGTAAAGCTGCTCAGATTTTTCCTCAAATCGGTGGCAACTCAACCCTTCTCTTTTGAAATAAAAGCTAAACAGAGAATTCCCAGTCGGAACTTGTGGGCAGAAAAAAATGAGTGGAATGAATCCTGTGTAGCATCAGGGCTACAAGACACAAGTATCCAGGTGCAACTGCAGCTTCAAAATAATCTATTGAATGCTTGCCAACATCGTGGAGGCTCCTGGAGAAAGGTGAGATCTCATGGAGTCCTTGAAGAGTCGGCAGATTTCTCAGGCACCACAGAGGCCTCTCAAAAACTGCCAATAAGCAAGTTCGGGAGGCTTGGGTGGAACATAATCACACATTCAGTGGACATGGAAGATGTGTGTACTATGTTCACTGGTCTTGTGTAATGAGATGCAACCTCAGTATAACTTACAGGATAGACCTGGCTCAGGATTTCCTTCTCTGGATGTCAGAGGCTTGGACACAGCACAGTCTAATTTAATAGCAGTAACAAAGAACTATACCCAGATGAGGTACTTAGATTTAACAACATGCATTTTACTGTGTCTGCAGTTCTCTTCCTAAACTCAATTAATCTCTTGGACAAACAACAGCAGGACATGCTTATGTATTTGTCCATTTCTACGTCACTCAATTCTCAATGAGAAACACTTTTGCCGACTGAGCTTCTGGTGCATGTTTTAAGCAGGTGTACCAATACACTTGTGCAACATTCCTTGTGATTATGGTGGAAGCTCCTTACTGGCCACGTGGAAAGAATATTGGGAGATTTAATGACAAATTACAATCCTCCTTCATAATATGTAGCTGCAACAGGACACTTGGCTCAGCAAGTGGTCCAGTCTCCTCAGCTTCAAAGTGAAAACTCACGTCTCCACCAGCCTAGCTAGTATCCAGGCTCTTAATAAGAGGTCTCCTTGGGGAGCCCATGTTGTGTAACTGCTTTATCCAGTCAGATAGAATTTCATAAGGAGATTTAAGGAGAATATGGAGTTATCATATGTCCAAGCTTGTCACCTTGTCACCACTTATATTTTCGAGATCTTGGGAACGGGCCGAACACCTTCCAGGGTCTTGATCCATGCTAGCACCACAGGGTTGGGAGAAACAAATGCAAAACGTTTAGCAGAAGGCAGGTAGCAAAGCCATATTTGGTCTCCAAACATAATGGGGATGTTTGTCAGATATGATGGTGTCAGAATCACCATCCAGTGACTTTAAGTTGGGAAGTTATGATCCTTTATAGGTTTTGGGAGTTTTAGCTAAAAACACTCAGCAGGGAGGGGATTACAACCATCACGGCGACGGAACAGAGAGTGACTGACCATGGGGGTAAATCCTTGTGTAATACCATGTGCTCTCTCTTTTTGTCATGCTTGCAGTTCTCTTCTAAAGGGAGTCACATCGCGTAACGTGCTGGAAGGAACTGGAAACAGAAGGTGCCTCATCTCTCCATGTTGTCCAGCTTAAATGGTTGAACACCAAACCGGTAATTGACATGCATCATCTGCTTATACCTTTTGTATTACTACCCGTATTTGCATATCTGACCATTGTATATGTATAACCATTGCAAATACAGTGTATTGCCTAGTGTGCCCTTAAGGTGAATAAATATACAAATTAACTTTGGGCTGCTATTTTATCTCGATCCATAAATCCAAATGTCTGTGTTCTCAGTCTAAAGGCCCCGTCACACATAGCAATCTCGCTAGCGAAATCGCTGCTGAGTCACAAGTTTTGTGACACAACAGCGATCTCACCAGCGAGATCACTGTGTGTGACAGCGATCAGTGACCTGCCTCCCTGTTGGTATCGCTGATCGCTCTGGGAAACCTCTGGACTTTTCTTTGGTCGCTGGTCTCCCGCTGGCCAGCACGCATCGCTGTGTGTGACAGGCGGGAGACTAACGTACACATCGGGTATCCAAGGGACGGGCGTCCCTTAGATACCTGATGTGTACGTTAGTTACCAGCGCGCTGATGCAGGGAGCTGGTAACTAACGTACACATCGGGTATCTAAGGGATGCATGTCCCTTGGATACCCGATGTATACATTAGTTATCAGCTCCCTGCATCAGCGCGCTGGTAACTAATGAACACAGCGACGCCGCGCGCTCAGCGTCGCTTTGCTGATCGCTGGTGAAGCTGTCTGTTTGACAGCTCACCAGCGATCATGTAGCGATTCACCAGAGATCCTGACACGTTCATATCGTTGTCGGGATCGCTGGTGAGTCGCTATGTGTAACGGGGCCCTAACTTCACATGCTAGCAGGGCTGGTTTCTGGCCCGATATAATACCATTAACAGACCGGGCATATATTTACCGAGGAACTGGTGGCAGTCCTACCAGGCTGACAGGGTTCTGTTTCACTGTTGCTAGTGAAAGGGGCCTCTCAGCCTGTCAGAGTTGTGATCGAGTGTTGTGCCATGTCAACTGCTGCTTGGGCTACATTCTTTCACTTCTCATGCCTCCCTGGTCCGGTGTGGACAGGAGGAGTCTGTGTAAGATTGTGCCTAGCTGATCTTACATATTCTCAATATGTTGCGGAACATCACGTTGGTGAAAGTGGTGAGACTGTACCGCGTGATCCCTCTGATGTAATAATAACATCAGGCTGGGCTGCGAGGTGCGGGCTCATCACATCACGTACTTCACGATCTCAGTGGCTACTCCTCACCAGCCATGTACTTCATGATCTCAGTGACTACTCCTCAACAGCCACATATTTCATGATCTCATTGGCTACACCACACCGGCCATGTAATACACAGTATCATTAACTATTCCTCCCAATCCGCATACCTAACAATCTCAGTGGCGTACTCCTAACTGGCCACGTACTTCATGACCTCAGTGGCTACTTCTACCTATCCATGTACTTCAAGGTCTCCGTGACATACTCCTCACTGTCTTAAACACATGTGCCTCTCGGATATACAGCCTAAGATAAAATAGTCTGTCTTTACTTCTAACAACATATTTTATGGCTTTCTCACTAATCACCTCACCCTCTATCTCTAGGTGGTCTCTTCCTCCTTTCCTTATGGACACAATCTGCTTCCTTCACAAGGGTCAGTGACAGAGGCAATCTTTTTCTCCATAAACTGGTTGACACACCACTTCAGATGTGGCCTTTTCCCATTTTAAATTGTGGATTCTATCAGAGTAACATCGAGTAATGAGTTAGTAGCCAGCTCGCCAACAGTATCTCTACAGAGCCCGGATCCGCTCCACCGCTGAAGATGGAAAACATATAAGGAGAAGGAGGTAGTGACTTTCATCAATTTCAGGCTGAGAAATTGATTTTTTTTTTTACCATTTAGATGCCAAAGGAACTTGCAATACAAATGGTGGTTAGAAATAAATGGCCCAATAAGCTCGCCACGTCCTTTTAACTCCAGGTTAGGTTTAAATCTTGGTCTGGTAGTCTTACGGAAGGTGGAAGGAAAAACACAGATTCTTTACACTTTGCAATATCTTTTATTGATCTCACATAAACATGATCGAAGGCTGTTGTTGCCCGGTCCCATTTAAGACCCCATAAGTCTCTTTTATAGGACATAATCACACAGGGAAAAAAAAAAAGGACCGTCCAAAGAATTCAGTAATACAAAGGCGCTTTCACAGCAAGGATAACTCAGGAAGGTATATGAGTGTATTTTAGGTCTGGGAGATTTTATCTCTGCTTCACATATTGTGCTGTTTTAAATAATGGAAACCGACACTAAACTTTCCTTACAAATCGAGAACTTACGAGCTGCCCCGTGGGCTGTACCCACCGCCGGCCCACCACTGGGAATTGGCATGTTAACCAAACAGCTGAACGCTGCAAAATAAAGCAGTCTGCTTGTTCTCCGTCTTATCAAGTCTCCCAATGTCATCTGTACGCCCAGTGTCTGTGGCACCAGGATCATACAAGGCTTCACCATCTGGCAGAAGGAATTATTCTTAACAAGGGTGGCTGATGAAACAGCAGTGGATTTGGTCCTGTACCAACTGGTGAAGAGGAGATGTGAGTGGGTGAAGGTAATTATCCGTAATCTCATTCATCAGGTTGTGTGTTCCAGCTAATTTGCGGTTTACACAATATTGTTTCCTTCGCTCAAATATTCTTTTTTTTAACATTTGGGATGATCGAATAAAGATTAAGAGGCGATAATAAATATGAATCAGTATTATACAAAGTAAGGTTTTGTTTAAAGGGGTTGTCCAAGGCAAAAAATAGTTTTAAAAGTGCTGCACTGCTTCCATGATGCCCACTGGCTTCAAATTCTTGGTTCCGTCTCGACACAAAGTTGCAGGAAATATCTGATCAGCCAATCACTACCCAGCACAGGTTAGTGCTAGGGATGAGCGCACCTGTGGAAGTTTGAGAGAATAGACAGTAGTTTGACAATAAATGGCTTCACCCAACCACTAACCATGAGTGGAGAAAAAGTTTTGGTGTTATCCTTCATATTCTCTGAAAAAAGGCCAAGAAAGCAAAAATTCTGCCGGGGTATGTAAACTTTTGAGCACAACTGTATATATATATATATATATATATATATAAATATAACAGAAAGATTCACAGTGAGAAATTAAATAGAAAGCCATTACATAGCAATGCATATCCTCATATGCAGAACATCTCCATATACCGGATGAGCGTCACTTATAAATCCTGTATAAATCTGTTGTTTGTAAGAGCCTAAAGGGTTTGTGAAGGATGCGATACAAGCCATGTAAGTGGCTGTTTTGCAGATAAATTGCAGCTAATACTTTACAACAGCTTGACTTGTCATCTTTGACTCTAAATCCAAATGACATTTTCTTGACACATTTACTTTGCAAAGCAACATGCTTTTTTCCATTAGTATTTATATCTGGAAAGTCTAGATGAAAAGACGACACAAACAGAACCTCCTGTGAGCATTGCTCTAGTGCTTCAAATGACAGCACCTATGTGTTATGTCTAAAAATCACAAATATGGGACATATATGTAAAAGCAAAGGAATGCCGGAAGAGCTCTTTATGAACGCGTTGAGGAGAAGGAGCATGGTTATTTACAAGTGAAAGACCTTGACGAAAATGTGAATCTCCATAACTGAACATGATAGGTTTTCTTTCTTTTTTTTTTTTTTTTTTTGCCTAAGTAGGTTGATTTTTTTTTCTCATACAGAGCTCAAAGCTAGCCATAGAATTGAATGCTAACATTCTGGCTGCCTTCTGCCACCACTAGATGGAGCACACTACATACTTGTTATACATTCAACTCCATTATAAACCAGCATGCAGAACATTTACATTTCATAACTCATATTTTTTGGGGGGGTCAAAGGTAGTCATTAGTTATGCCTATTTAAGGGATTTGGGGTAATTTATCAGGAATGTTATCAGGAATCCCTACATAGAGGGACATTAAGATGGGGAAGATGTGGGATTGAAACATAGTCTCGCTATCTCTTCCTTATACTATGGATTTTGGATAGATAAGGGAACTATCCTACTTTTCAAGTTCTTAATATTTCCATACACTTACCGTATATTGTGTAGATGATTCCTCTTTATTAGTATTCTAAAAGTACTATATGTGCTGGAATATCTTTGCTCACAATTACCAGTGTTTTGCTCCTGCCATTATTCAATGGTTTGTATACAGCTTGACAGATATGATAGAAGGAGCAGAGAAAAGAAGACCCACTTCAACTTTCTATAGAAAAAAGACCTGTGCCCGCTTTCTGTTGAGTGAAACAGTCTTGTCACAACTTCCTGTGGAGAAATAAAGACCCCGCCCCACTTACTGTAGAGAAACAAAGACCCCGACCCTACTTCCTGCAGAGAAACAAAAACCTGCTCCCGCTTTCTGTACAGAGAAACAAAACAAAATCCTGTCCCTCTTTCTGTAGAAAAACAAATACCCAACCCCACTTCCTCTAAAGAGGAACTATGACCTGCCCCCATTTCCTGCAGAGAAACAGAGATCTGCCCCACTTCCTGTAGAGGAACAAAGACCCTGCTCCCACTTCCTGAAGAGAAACATATCTGCTGCCACTTTCTGTAGAGAGAAACAAAGAGCTTCCTCACTTCCTGAAGAGAGAGACAATAATCTTCCCCCACTTCCTTTAGAGAAGCAAAAACCTGACACACAACCTGTAGAGAAACGAAAATCTTCCCCAACTCTCTGTAGAGAGGAACAAAGACCTGCCCCACTCTCTAATAGACAGGAACAAAGATATGGCCCCACTCTCTGTAGAGAGGAACAAAGACCTGTCCCACTCTCTAATAGAGAGGAACAAAGACCTGCCCCACTCTCTGTAGAGAGGAACCAAGACCTTTCCCACTCTCTAATAGAGAGGAACAAAGACCTGTCCCACTCTCTAATAGAGAGGAACAAAGACCTTTCCCACTCTCTAATAGAGAGGAACAAAGACCTGTCCCACTCTCTGATAGAGAGGAACAAAGACCTGTCCCACTCTCTAATAGAGCGGAACAAAGACGTGCCCCACTCTCTGTAGAGAGGAGCAAAGACCTGTCCCTCTCTCTAATAGAGAGGGAAAAAGACCTGCCCCACTCTCTGTAGAGAGGAACTAAGACCTTTCGCACTCTTTAATAGAGAGGAACAAAGACCCGTGCCACTCTCTAATAGAGAGGAGCAAAGACCTTCCCCACTCTATGTAGAGAGGAATAAAGATCTGCCCTTTTTCTGTAGAGAGGAACAAAGATCTGCCCCCACTTCATGTAGAGAAACAAAAACCCTCTGCCATTAACTGTAGAGAGAAACAATGACCCACTTCCCGCAGAGAAACAGAGACAAACCCCCATTTTCTATTATTGATCTCAATTTTTATGATGCTAAACAAGGACTAAACTTGACAACAGGCAGTGGAGAGTAAGTTAGAAGACTCATCCGATGGCTGTCACTTTGGAATGATTTTTGCTGTATTTTGTGACATTATTATATGTTCCTTCATTGTTTTTTTTTGTTTCTTTTATAATTGTGGGGGGTTTCTTGCTCTTAACGGCAGCAAGGAGTAGATCTTAAGCAGTTATTTGGAAATCACAGCAAACAATATAGTTATTGCCGCGATTGTGGAATAAAACTGCCCTGCATCTGCAATGCAAGAATGCAACCATGGTGTGCTCAGGCTAACATCCCAAGGGGAGATGAGTTGTGGTTATGTGGAGCTGAGCAGCTAGGGAATTGGATTTTGCTGAGACTTACAATTTCAGAATAAAACTGTGTTCATATTTATGCTATTTCACTTTTTTTTTTTTGCATCAGGGGCACACCATAAATTAAGGTAAATGGAAGTAAATGAAAAATCCCTGTTCCCAATGAAATGAAAAACTGTGATTATAAGCCTTAAAGGCAACTTGTCAGCACTATTTCACATATGGAAGCAGTGTTATATACAGTATATCTTATACATACAGTATATACAGGCACTGTAACCTTATCAAAATCATATATTATATGTAGAGCTCCAATTTAGCAGTTTTGAGAAATCTAGTGTAGAAGTAATAATCACATCAGGCAGAGAGTGCACTGTGGGCGTGAAAATGCACTTGAAAAAAGCAGAATAAGTACGGTACATTGACGCCCCCAATTCATTTACGACCTGACTTGCATATGACTTCTACACCAGATTTATTGGGCATTGGATTTCTTTTGAAAGTGCATCATTTTTCTATGGGGAAAAACTCATAATCAGCAATGCTACTACTCTTTCTGTAAAGAACATAATGACTGTTTCCCTTTATGATTTCCATATAAAGAAAAAATCTATGCAACTGTACTAGGTCAACTGTGACTTTTTACTCTATAGGTCGGAACTGATGTAGCAAGATGGGAAGCCTCATCTCTGCTCATGCTATTATGAAATGACACTGGTTTAACCTCCAGTACTGCTGGAATATTTTTCTCTCAATGGTTTGGTGCGGCAAGTTTGCATGATATACCACTTCATAAGTGACTGATGCTCTTAGAAGCTTCCTTCACAGCAGCTCTGATACAAAGTCTTGGAAATTTAAGCCAACATATAAAGATATGATGATATCTTTTGGCATTGCCTTATGTCTTCCAATGGAGTAGCTTTAGTAATAATAATAATAATAATAATAAACTCTTTATTGTGTTTATCTGTAACCAGCACTGACAACTCTGTAGGATCAAGGTAGCTCTCATTTCAGTTTAGGCTCATATGACAAAAAAAATGCAACTACAACATTTCATATTGATTTAGTAACACACATTTACATTTTTATCCTGAAAAAAAAACACTTAAAAGTGCTGGTGTTATGCACCTGTCTCATCTGGGACAGGTTCCACTTCTTTCTTCCGTGACTGTCGCCCTTTGCTGTGCTCCACGTCGGCTTTTACAAGTTTTCCAGTGTGTCTCAGTGGCATCATCTCCCTAGTCCTCTGAAAGACACATCCCAGTGTCTGAGTGATAAGACCACGATTGTTTGGACTCTGTCTATGAAGTGAGAATCATGAATCCAAAGGGAGTTTGTAGCTATATTCCGCGCTGCCGCTTTAGACAAATTCCAGGAGAATGCTGTATGATTGCAGTGGTTTTATTCTACGCGTTTCAGGGGTCTCATTCCCCCTTCATCAGGAAATACCACCTGGGGAATGAGTCCCCTGAAACGTGTAGAATAAAACCACTGCAATCATACAGCATTCTCCTGGAATTTGTCTAAAGCGGCAGCGCGGAATATAGCTACAAACTCCCTTTGGATTCATGATTTCTTTGGTCGCTGAAGACCTGTGGATCTGCAGCAGCCGCTACCTACACGCTCTTATCTCATCCTAACCAGGTGAGCATATTTCATGATATACTGTCTTTTGTAACGTGGATAAGACCCTATTGCGCTTTTTTGTCTCCCCCTTTTTTTTTGCAATATGAAGTGAGAATGGTACTTGACTTTGTACAGGAAGAGGGAGGGTACTTGACTTTGCACAAGAAGTAGGAGGATCTTTTTTCTTTGTACAAGAAGTGGGGAAGATATTTGCCATTGTACAGTAAGTATGGAGGGTCTTTAGCTTTGTACAGGAAGTGGGGAGGGTATTTGCCTTTGCATAGCAAGTGGGAGTATCTTTGTTTTTGTACAGGAAGTGGGGAGGGTATTTGCCTTTGCAAAGGAAGTGGGAAGGGTCTTTGGCTTTGCACAGGAAGTGGGGAGGGTATTTGCCATTTTACAGGAAGTGGGTAAGGTCTTTGGCTTTGTACAGGAAGTGGGGAGTGTATTTGCCTTTGTACAGGAAGTGGGAGGATCTTTGTCTTTGTACAGGAAGTGGGGGGGGATTTTGGCTTTGTACAGGAAGAAGGGAGGGTCTTTGCCTTTGTACAGGAAGTGTTACGATCTTTGTCTTTGTCCAGGAAGTGAGGAGAGTCTTTATGTTTCTGCTTCTGTGCTCCTTTCTGTTAAACTGCATACAGGCATAACAAAGAGGTAAATTTTCAGTTTAAAGCAAGCTATTGGACAATAACTGGAGCAATGCATGCTGGAAAGGAAGTTCTAACTCAAAAAGTGCTGGTAGAATACTGAAAATATTGTGTAACAGATTACAGAGCATGAGAATCAGGGCAGTTACAGCACATTAGACTGGTATGTGTACCAAAATTACTTAAGATTTATTTGGCTGGTATAAGGGGCCATGTTTTAATCTAGCTTTGGGTGAAATTGCAGGTACACTTCAGTCAATATATAGTGTTATATAATAATATTTTTAATATTATTACTAGATTTGCAATAATACAATTTGTGATACTAATTATGATACAAGGAAATTTACTTGCAGTGATTTGTAAATTTGCTTAATGCTTTCCTGTTAAATGGCATTACAGACGGACGGTATATAAACCATTTCATGGACGGTATACAGCTGATCTACAAACAGTCACAGAAATGAGAACACACAAAGGAGCAGAAATCCTGGGTGCAGCGTTTCTCCCAGCAACCACCTGATTCATAGACAGTGCAGAGGAAACCTCTTTTTATCAGCAAATTAAGAAGTAGTGAACTATAAAATTGCTTAATTATTTGCCAGAAATGACTTTTGAATAAGTTCAGACATCAATCACAGACTTATTAGCTTCTATTAGCAGGCAGCATTTATTCCCCTGGTCTGGATTCATTGCCGTCCTTTGGCGAGGACTTGAAGAGCATTGTGGGAGAGCGAGGAGACTGATTTCCATGACCCTGAGTAGATGTACAGGACAATTATAGGAAGGGCAGATTGAATAAATCACTTTTTTTCTGGTCGTAAGAACTAAAAAAAGGAGAGAAAATTGCACAAATTTACAGTGTTGGTTTTACACTTACCGCATTTTTTGCAGTCCGTTATTAAAAACGGGCCGTATCGCCACATTTTTTGTGGTGTACCGCAATAACGGGCCTCAAAAAATGTTTGTTGATTGCCGTTTTTTTTTTTCCAATACTATGTAAATAGCAATGGAGAAAAAAATGGTGTTCCGCAAAACCGGAAGTGACAGCACCCCGCAAAAACAAATTATTGACCATAGCATCTAAGGGTCTACGTTTCATAATCAAAGTCATATTTTACCATATCATTCAGGTAAGCGTCAGCTGTCTATCACAGTTTGCATCCAGATAGCTTCAATCACTCCCATCCGACATCTGTAGCATGTGCATGTCACACGATGGGAAGATTTTTATGGTATTTTGTTCATTATTATTCTAAATAAAATTTGATGCACTATCAGGCTGTATCGTACTACCAATAACGCTCAGGAGCTAAGAGTGTCTTCGGCATGCTCGAATACTATGCTCTTGTGAATCGGAGCTGCTTGTCTCACGGCGTTTCGACATTTGCAGGGATTCCCTGTTTGTTAGACAATCCCTTCATGTTTTGCGCCTGTCGAACAGCGGCGAGACATGGTCTCGAACACATTTTTCTAGCACGCCGAAGACACTCCGTCAGCTCCCGAGCATGCTCATTCAATGCCCTATCCGAGCATGCTCGCTCATCACTAATAATTGTGAACGACCATGACCATAAAAACCCATCATTTTTTACTTCCGTCCCAAATTCAACAGTAACGTCACACCACATCAGCCCTTTCATACGGACATATTACACTCGGCTTCCTTTTTTTCCCATACGAGAATGACTAAATCTCTGAAATAATGCATGCAGCGAATGAAGCTCATTAACAAGATGGGTCGACTTCATCCCCTGCAGTCCACAGCTCATCCAGGAGATGCTGGGCTTTACTGTCGTTGAAGATTACAAGACGATCTATGCCTGTGGCATCTCTTTAAATCTGGCGTCACTCAGTTCTTTACTGCACAGTACCCCGATAGCGGCGCACTAACTTCCTAGTCATTACTACAAATAATCAGCTCCTCTCAACAGGCTCCCAGATTGTGAGAAGTAACCACTGTGTATAGAAGTCTTTGAAAATCAATAATCACATCCAGTGTCTGAAAATAACTTTTATTTATACAGGAATTTTTTTTTTCTTCCTCCTCAATAAATAACAATGTTTTATGTGGAAGTGGGTTATGGGTTTTGCTTTCAGTAAGCCGAGCAGCGCATGGACAGCTCGAAATAAAAATACAAAACAGAAGCCGTTGTAATCAATACTGCGCCGGGGCGGGAGAGATGGCAATGTTTTTGTCCTCATAAATATTTCAAAGGGCTCCTTTCCTTCAGAGTATTCTAGTTTAGTGCCCTTCTGCACCATTTATTAGTGCTATAGTGTTTTTTTTTCTCCGTAGGGTGTTGTGCGCATAGCCATATTGAAAGAAATGTGTTGTAAGGATCTGTAAGTTTTTATGGGTCAACCATACCTCCATGTGCCTAGTGGAGGCGCCGTACAGTTATATAAAGAGTAGAAGTGAGCAAATGGATTTATTCAGGCTGACTTAAAATTTTATTAAAAAAATAGAAATGCAGGAACCCAAACTTTTTGCAAAAATCAAGCAAAAATGTGACCTAAACAAATGATAACCAGTAGTAAGCCTAAGCCTGCTCTTCACATATTGATCTTCTTAACTGGTGCACTGTCACAGACTATCTGTACTGTTTGTTCAGAGTTTCAAGATGAAATGAAAAGCGGTCTTAGGAGTGCAGGAAAGAGACTCAGACAAAAGATGGGGTTAAACCACAACACGTTTCAACGGAGGATCCGTCTTCATCAACCCAGCAGCAGGACCGCTGCCTCCACCTTTGTGCAAGGAGGATCAGAAGAAGCACTGGCAGAGCCCTGCAAAATGACCTCCAGCAGGCCACAAATATGCATGTGTCTGCACAAACGGTTAGAAACCGACACCATGAGGATGGCCTGAGTGCCTAACGTCCATAGATGGGGGTTGTGCTCACAGCCCAACACCGTGCTGCCCTCCAAAGAAATGCCACCTTTTAAACTGGATGTTAAACAGGGCTATTAAGAAAGTGGATAACAAAACTAGGAGTAGTTTATTGCAGAATGACATGGTACACACTAATCAAAATAAAAATATTCCCACTTTTTCTACCGCTTTCAGTTCAGATTACAAGGGTGTTATTAAAATCATAAATAAACATCTTCCCTTACTGCATCAAGATCCAGTCTTATGGCAGATATTGGCTGGTGGACATAGGTGTGTTCCAAAGAGAGCTAAAAATTTGAGTCATTTTTTGTCCCCCTCATTGTATTTGTCTGATTGCACTAAACCTATGTGGTTAAATTACTTGGGCAATTATAAGTGTGGTGAAAAATTGTGTGGTTTGTGCCGCTATATGGATATTACAGATAAATTTGTTAATTTTAGTACACAACAAACCTACAAAATTAAAACCTACATGAATTGTAACACCACACACTTAGTGTATATGGCAGAGTGCACATTGTGCAGTTTATATTACATTGGCTGTACCACACGCAGCCTGAAGAGGAGACTAAGTGAGCACATCACCGCTTCTAATCCAGAGTCTATGTCCAGTCGTAGGAATGTGTCTGGCTTGTCCAAACATTTCCTTGAAATACACAAGGGTAATTTATGCAGTCTTAAAGTTAAGGGAATAGAACGGGTATTGAAACCCCCCAGAGGGGGTGACTGGGAACATTTACTACACTGTCGGGAAGCCTTCTGGATACTTGCGCTTGATGCACGATATCCGCAAGGTCTAAATTATAGAAATGATCTTATGTATTTCTATTGAGTGCTGAGATTTTTGTTGTTGTTTTTTTTTTTTGTTTTTTTTTTGTTTTTTTTTGTTTGTCATTTGATAGTTGCTATGTATTTATGCATTTATACGTGTGTATTGCACATGTTTTTATTTATTCTATGTCTTGTCCATTGTTGAATTGGTCTTTTCCTTTTTTTTTTTTTTCTTTCTTCTTGCAAGGGAGTGACTCCACCAGTGATTTGAGGGCTTAGTTGTCTGCCTCTTTGATTATACACATGTGTGGAGTCCCTCTGCTGATTAGGAATGTTTATAATCATTTTGTGAACTGTTTTGTTTCATGTCTCTGAGGAAGAACCTGGTGTAAGGTTCGAAACGCGTCAGGCGTGGGGGGTCTGTTTTCCCCTTTATGGTATTATCATGAAATTATGTGAATAAAACTTATCGTGGATTTTATTAAGTCTCCAGTGCCGGATCTTCCTTCTCTCTTCATGGTTAGAAACCGACACCATGAGGATGGCCTGAGTGCCTAACGTCCATAGATGGGGGTTGTGCTCACAGCCCAACACCGTGCTGCCCTCCAAAGAAATGCCACCCCACACCATTACTGACCCACTGGCAAACCGGTCATGCTGAAGGAAGTTGCAGGCAGCAGTTCACTCTCCACGGCGTCTCCAGACTCTGTCACATCTGTTTCATGTGCTCAGTGTGAACCTGCTTTCATCTGTGAAGAGCACAGGGCACCAGTGGCGAATTTGCCAATCCTGGTGTTATGTGGCAAATGCCATGTGTCCTGCACGGTGTTGGGCTGTGAGCACATCCCCCATCTGTGGACGTTGGGCACTCAGGCCATCCTCATGGAGTCAGTTTCTAACAGTTTGTGCACACACATGCACATTTGTGGCCTGCTGGAGGTCATTTTGCAGGGCTCTGGCAGTGCTCCTCATGCTCCTCCTTGCACAAAGGCGGAGGTAGCGGTCCTGCTGCTGGGTTGTTGCCCTCCTACGGCCCTCTCCACGTCTCCTGATGTACTGGCCTGTCTCCTGGTAGCGCCTCCAGCCTCTGGACACTACGCTGACAGACACAGCTACCCTTCTTGCCACAGCTCGCATTGATGTGCCATCCTGGATGTGCTGCACTACCTGAGCCACTTGTGTGGGTTGTAGAGTCCGTCTCATGCTACCTCGAGTGTGAAAGCACAACCAACATTCAAAAGTGACCAAAACATCAGCCAGAAAGCATTGGTACTGAGATGTGGTCTGTGGTCCCCACCTGCAGAACCACTCCTTTATTGAGGGTGTCTTGATAATTGCCAATAATTTCCATCTGCTGTCTATTCCATTTGCACAACAGCATGTGAAATTGATTGTCAATCAGTGTTGCTTCCTAAGTGGACACTTTGATTTCACAGAAGTTTGATTTACTTGGAGTTATATTCTGTTGTTTTAGTGTTCCCTTTATTTTTTTGAGCAGTGTATATATATATATTTTTTGTGGGACGTGTGGCACAAAATGCAGCGCAGCTCTGCACAATGATGGCTGCATACGTCAGGACATCCTCCATCAGAAAAGGTCTCTGCGGAGAGGGAGACAGTGCATAAGTCGGCATTGGAACTTTTCCATTTAATTACTATAGCACAATGGCAATTTCTTGCGACATAATATGAAGAGGCATAATTCCAGCACACTATTGGATTTTGACAAATTAATGAACTTGTCACCGGTTATCTTGCAATCTCTACCACACAGGGAGGAGATGCGCCTTTGGCTTTCGCTGATTTACTACTGCAAGGCTCAGCAATTAATGATCAAGCAGTTTGTTGTAATATACTGTGACAGAGAAAGAATTATCTAAAAATATCATGTTTTAGTCTATCCTTGGTAAAAAAAAAAAAAATAAAACTTAACGTTTCCTTGACTGACAGGGTTATGATAAGGGGTGTAGTCGGAATGCAAAATAAAATAGCAAAAGCTGAGAATTTTGGATAATAAATCGCATTTTTCATCACGTAGGACGCAGACCCGGTAGTGGACATCCTTTGTTCGGGCTCATTCAGACCTCAGTGGTTTTTCTCATACAAAATTAGCGTCTAAATTTCATCAGCTTTGCTTATATGCAAACAAGAAAAAAAAAAGTTGCAGGTTTCTAAAGTTTCTGTTATCTGGATGGCACCCACGTGCGGTCATAATTTTTCATGGACACCATAGACTTGCACTGTGCGTGTCGTCAGTGTCTGGAATAAAAAGTGATGTGGGCCACTCGGTTGGCAAAAAAACACAGACATGTGAACAGCTCCATAGCAGTGATGAGCGAATTTTCCGGGATAAGGTGTTATCTGAGCATGCTCAGGTGCTGAGGGTCTTCGGCGTGTTTGAAAAATATGTTTGAACACCGCGGCTGCATGTCTCGCGGCTGTTCGACAGGTGCAACACATGCAAGGATTGTTTGTTTGTTAGGCAATCTGTGCAAGCGTTACGGCTGTCGAACAGCCGCGAGACATGCAGCCGCGAGGACTCAAACATATTTTTCGAGCACAACGAAGACCCTTGGTTAGCACACGAGCATGCTCAGATAACACCTGATCCCGAATGTTCTCTCGTCATTACTCCATAGACTAGAATACATGTGAGTTGTATTAAGCAATAAGTCATTAAATAATTGCATATCTTGGTTATATATAACTTTTGTATGAGATGATAAACCAGTTTAGGGGACGGAAAAGAAATAAAAAATATAATCAAAAACCCCTTTAAAAAAAATTAGGCTGTTTCTTAGTAAAAATGAAGACATTATAGCCAAATTTGGGTATGGTCGATATCCCAAATGCTCCGCAGTTCACAAACTCTTGGGAATCACTGATTTTCTGAGCCTGTTTTTGAGAAATAATAAACAAATTATGAAGCATTTTGTAAACGAGTAAAATTAAATTCTGGCAAAAAAAAAAAAAATCTGTTTTCTGATGTCAGTTCTAATGCGGCACATCATGCCAAAAAAAGTGAGTGAATCGACCATTATAATAAATTGCACAATCGGCACAGCAATTTATCCTTTTTTTTTTTTCAATAAATCTTTATACATAGTGATGAAAATAAAATATACAATAGATATCTGTGCTTCCTCATTGTCTCTGCTCGATAGAACTTTTTTGGCAATAACTTTTTACATAACCAAAAAAGTAACAAAAATAGTTCAATTTCCTCCTATATTTCATGACAGGCGTCCTGGTTCTGCTATCTGTGTTATTTAGGTGCTTTCAGAACTACACACACAGCAGACATGGTGGCGTTATCCTATGTGCCACACTATATAGCAGCCGATCGCATATCATTTGTGATTAGTCTAGTGCAAGTTCCCTAAATGAAAGGGGCGTGTGATCGGCTGCTCCATTTTTACAACCAAAAAAGTGATATTCACAGGTATCATTCCCCGTACAGGTGAGACCTCACGTATACAGTAATATTAAGGCTCTGTGCAACTTCCAAGTTGGAAAAAGATGTAAAACTACAACCATGAAGTCTATGGCCTGCAGGTGTGGCCACCCTTACCTTTTCTTAAATTTAGTTTGTAGGCTTCTCCAGCCATTCTCTGTTGGGCAACCAGGTCCAGTGTGGTCTACAAGTAAAAAAGAAAATGCTAAAAAAAAATGCTCACCTACTGATCTCCACCATGACTCCATATCACTGCCCAGGTCTCCCACTGGTGTCTTTACTTCTTCTTCCTGCGGTAATGGCATGTGACCTCTGCAGGGAATCACTGGTCACATTGATAGTCATTGATTGGCTGTACAGGTCACCTCCATTTCACTGGTAGAGAAAGTAAAAAGACTAGTGTGAATATATACATCTAGATACAGATATATAGGAATATAGTGCTGCCTCTTCTTATCTTTATAGTTGATGGATTATGGGATTGTCAGTCCAGGAGGCATGAACTGTCATTTTTTTTTTTTTGCTCTTTTTTCCTTTTGGTGCAGCTTCATTTTTTTCAATTAGATAGATATTTAGGTAGATAGATGGTAAATAGATAATAGATAGATAGCAGCACGGTGGCTCAGTGGTTATCACTGCAGCGCTGGAGTCCTGGGTTCGAATCCCACCAAGGACAACATCTGCAAGGAGTTTCTATGTTCTCCCCGTGTCTGCGTGGGTTTCCTCTGGAGACTCCGGTTTCCTCCCACATTCCAAAGACATACTGATAGGGAATGTAGATTGTGAGCCCCATTGGGGACAGTGATGATAATGTGTGCAAACTGTAAAGCGCTGCGGAATATGTTAGCGCTATATAAAGATTATTATTATTATTATTGATAGATAGATAGATAATAGATAGATAATAAGATAATAGATATATAGATGATAGATAGATAGATAGATAGCTAGATAGACAGAGAGATGGAAAAAATCAAGCAGCACTCCAGTTCAAGGAAAAATTGTGGGCTTTAATCCAGCACCAAGTGGTGCAACGTTTCGACCTCATAGCATGGTCTTTGTCAAAGACCGTGCTGTGAGGTTGAAACGTTGCACCACTTGGTGCTGGATTAAAGCCCACAATTTTTCCTTGAACTGGAGTGCTGCCTATTTTTTTCCATTTATATTTTGCGTTGGACAACCACATTACTCAGGAAGTATTGCACCCAAAATCTGCTCAAGTTTGTGCTGCTATCTGTCTTTTCTAGATAGATAGATAGATAGATAGATAGATAGATAGATAGATAGATAGATAGATAGATAATGTGTGTGTGTATATTTTCTTGTTTTCATCTTTAGACCATGCTGGAGCCAGTTGCATAAGAAAAAAAGTCTGGATAACAATAAGATAAAGATATTACTTTGCAAAACCAATAGAAAATTGCAATATGTCAACAAAACCCTTGGGAGGCAGCGTCTCTTACCACAACCACTGAGTGGCTGAAGATATAAATATACAGAATAAACTTCTCCCAACAGAGTATCTCAAAATCCTTTTTTTTTTCAATGGACTCGTGCAGACAGCCGTATTATCAGTCCAAGCACGATCCTACAAAACATTGCCGCATGTCTGAATTTTTTCATCTGAATGCAGTCCAATTTCCATGCACAGACACAATGGAGAAGATGGAGAAATTTTGCTTTCCATCTTCTTCTCATCTAAGAGAATCAGAGCACACTGTGATCACAATTTGATCAAAGAGAGATTTGCATAATCAATCTGATTTTCTTGGATGAGAAAGCATACGGTCATCTGCATGAAGCCAAAAGTTGGCCACCTAGATCAACATACCCCAGGATATGTTGAGCCAAAAGAAAAGGTAAGGAAGGGCACATCTGTATGTCCCAAGAGACACCATATTATAGAAATGTTATCTCTAAGGCGTGTTGCTTCTAGTAGAGGATATCCTCGTGATATTGAACCACATACGAAGACCTTATGGTGGCACAATATGAGCGCCAACAGCTTCTAAGAAGCATGGGAATTTAGTGTCGGACCACGAAGGCTCTGAGCCCATAAATGTGCTGCATACATGAGCTCCTAACACCTCCCTGCTTGTACACAGTAGAATTTGCTGCACAATATTTTTATAGAAATAATTATTTAATTTTTACTTCAATTTTTATATTTTTTTCTTGTATTTGTTGGCAAAATGTTATATATTCTCTGTACACTGATAAATCTGTCCATAGGTAAGTATGTTTTCCTTTAGCGTACACATCCACCCCATTGTCCATTTTAACTGTCCAGTTCTTCCTTCTCCCATTGAAAATCCTGACCTGTCATTTGATAGAACATAGCATTAAAAGGTTTGTAAAACTTTCTCAGACGCTGGATAACATCGGGGTCAATTTTTGGATGAGTTCGACCTTTGGACTTTCCCAGACACCTGGGAGCACCTGTGTCTTCTGGCTTCTTCAAACATGGAAAACCTTTAGTCTTATTAAAATAAAAATACTTCTCTGTGATAATCCGTTGGAGACCCAAAAAATCTTGAACTTTGGCCAGTTCTTCCGCAGGGTTACTTATGAGGTGTTCTCCGCTAACAAAAAGGATTTGAGATAGAGGAAAGTACTGCATCCAACTTTCTAAATGAAGAGCGTAGATGCCTATCCGCAGCGCACTCCAAGAGGCATCGATCAGTCCTAGGGTCCTGTTTTTGAAGGCAAGGACCTCAAAAGTTGGAATTTCTGGTTTCTTGGAGAGAGTTTGTGTGTAATCAGATATGGCACGTGTGACTGGGTTCCTCACCACTACAATGAGCTTGGTGTCTTTGGCCATTGAATGGATCCTTTGTGGAGCCTCGTTTGTGACAAAGTAGCTCGGTGTCTTCTCCATGGTTATTTGTCCTTCGACTGTCCGTGGCATCAGATCTCTACACAAAAAAAAACAAAATGTTAATAGATGGAATTTTGTATAATGAAAAATTGCAATTTATCGACAATCTGTTTAATAGTCATGGATAGGGGTTCAAACTATAAAGTAACATTGTGTGGATCCTAAAGGAAAAAAAAGGAGATCAACTAGCTAGGAAGAGAGAGGGGGAGGATGTTCGTAGGTGGCCACTGGCTTTAATATTTTTTATTATCCATAAAGCTGTGTGATACTTATTCATGGGTACAGATTGCTTCAATACATTGTGAACAGAATTGCTCTTTAATGTATGAAGATCAAAGACTGGCATAATAAACCTGAAATAGCTGATGTGATTACAAGTCACTAAGCCAGTCAAGCATGCTGTGCATCCTATAACTATGACATTTAAAACCAAAAATGTTTTCTTTTTTCCAGTAGGAGAAAAAATAGTTCTACAAAGAAAACTTAGTTGAAGAATATACAATATATTTCATTAGTACGTTCCAAAAAATGACTACTGTTATTTCTCTTTCAACATTTTCACTTCATTAATCATAAGAGGGTTAATACTTATGTCCCCCCCAAAAAAAATTGAGAAAAGTATTCAAGCAGTGATACCTTTATTGGCTAACCAGAGAAATTATATTTGCAAGCAAGCTTTCAGGTCTCAAAATGCCCCTTCATCAGGCTAGATTACAAGTGAATTACTGATAAGAGATGGCAACATTTAAATAGAAATTACAACAGGACATGAGGTGATACAGGCCAAGGAAATTAAATTAAGGTTTTTGTTACACATGTAAATGAGGTGGCAGTGTTCTATTAGAGATCTGAAGACCTTCTTGTGTAGGTGTGAACTGTGTCCATGTAATGAGTCATGAATCCAGGTGTCAAATTCAGTCCTGTTGTTAGAGAATGAAACATATTTATACATTTATACTCCCAAATTTTCCTTTCTCTGTCACTATTAAAATGACCTTTCAATATTAGGACTTTTAGATCTGCCAAGCTGTGTCCAGGTCTAGAGAAGTGTATTTCTACAGGTGTGTCCAGCTCATATTTTATCGTATGTCTATGCAGATTCATCCTTGTTCGTAGTTTTTGCTTCGTTTCTCCTATGTATGTCCCTGCATTGCACCTTGTACATTGTATCATGTATACGACATTGGAGGATGTACATGAAAAAGAGTCCATGATCTTATAGTCTTGATTTGTGTTGGGTATGGGGACTTCATCTGTTGGTGATATGTGGGTGCAGGTCTTACATTTCTTACTGTTACAGGGGACTGTGCCTGTCTCTAATGGTGATGCAAGGGCAGTTCAGACAAGGATATTCCTTAGGTTGGGAGGTTGTTTGTAGGAGAGCAGTGGCAGTTCTGGGAATATTGCTTTCAGTCTGTGGTCTCTGTGGAATGTGTGTTGGAGGTCAGCGCCAATTTTCCTTAAAATGTTCATGTGAGGGTTGTACGTGACCACAAGCGGCACCCTGTTGTTATCCACCTGCTGTTTGTAATCCAGGAGGCTACTTCTTGGGATCCTTGTAGCTCTGTGGATTTGTACATCAATTACAAGTGGATGATATCCTTGGTGTAGGAATGTTTTCCTAAGTGATAGTAGTAGTTTTCTATCCTCGTTGTCTGAACAGATCCGAATGTACCTTAGAGCTTGACTGCAGATTATTGATTTTTTTGTGTGTCTCGGATGAAAGCTGTTCCATCTCAGGTATGCCGGACGTCCTGTGGGTTTATGGTAAATAGTCATTTGTACATGTGTAAAGGCCCCTTTACATTTAGCGATGCACCAGCAATCCCGACAACGATACGACCCGGTCAGGATCGCTGGTGCATCACTAAATGGTCTCTAGTGAGCTGCCACACAGGCAGATCTCACAGCGATGTAGCGACGCAGCAGCAGTCGTTACTTACCTTTCAGATGCGGCGATCCTGACGTCCTCCCGCCCGCGTCCACGCGTCACTCGTCGGCGCCAGCAGGAAGCGCCCGACGAGAAATGGAGCTGCACGATCTCGCATGATCAGCGACACACAGCGGGGGAGGCGGTCGGAGGTAAGTATCACACATATTGATATCGCTAGCAATATCGCTGCTGCGTCACAAAATCGGTGACGCTTTGCGATATCGCTAGCGATATCGCTATGTGTAAAGGCCTCTTAACAAAAATCTTAATTTAATTTCCTTGGCCTGTATCACCTCATGTCCTGTTGTAATTTCTATTTAAATGTTGCCATCTCTTCTCAGTTATTCACTTGTAATCTAGCCTGATGAAGGGACCTTTTGAGCCCTGAAAGCTTGCAAATATAATTTCTCTGGTTAGCCAATAAAGGTATCACTGCTTGAATACTTTTCTCAATTTTTTTTTTTGGGGGGACATAAGTATTTACATCTCTGTTTCTGGCTAACACGGTACCACAATATTATTTTGGATTGTACATCATAAGAGGGTAAAACAGATCCATTAAAATTTCAGCCAAATTCCAAAAGCTCAAAAGCTTCATGTGCCATGTCCATTATATGATTTTGCTCCTTTCCTGATAAACTAATAAACATTTTTCAATTCCAACGTTTCGTGTAGCATTCCCTTCCCCTTGTTATTCATGTTGCATTAACCGGTTATAAGGCACAACAATTGCCCATTACAGGACCTGCAGGTTCTCTGTTATGCTCTATGTAAATCAAGTCTCATTTATTTATTCATTAAAAAGAAAAGACAATAAACCTTGACATTTTTTTTAAATTATGTAACAATAAGGCTGCCCATTGACAACTTTATTTAACATTAAAACTTAATTTTCCAAAACCCTTCTTTATTCTCCCTTTAAAGCAAACCTGTCAGCAGGATATTGCTAGGCATTGTCAGGTTAATATTGTTACAGTGATTAAAATGATACCTGGGGTGAAGAAATCCATCTTGTGGTTCTTGTGTAACCAGTGTAGTTTTCAGTTAATGATATGCGCGCACTGTGGGGCGGGACTGCAAGCAGAGTCTCATCTTCCTGCTCCAGACCAGAGAAACCAAGAAGAGACCTGTCAACAGGCCGCCTCGAAGCACAAACATGTTCCTCATCATAAAGATAGAGAGACAGACTGTTTGAGCTTCGGAAAGACTGTTTGCAGGTCTCTTCTTGGTTTCTCTGGCTTAGAGCAGGAAGATAAGACTCTGTCTACAGTCCTACCACGAAGCACAAACATCTCATTAACTGAAAACTTCCTACACTGGTTACACAAGAACCACAAGACGGATTTCTTCACCCCAGGTATCATTTTAATTAGTGTAACAGCACCAAGCTGACAATGCCTGTAGTTAGCTTAGCAAAGTCCTGCTGACTGGTTCGCTTTAAGCACAGTTCTTCCTTCTTCTTGGTCACTAATGTTGTAATAACCGCTGATTAGTCAGGCATGAGCGCCTGTTACAAGTCCTGCAGATTCTGTATCCTGTTTTTTCCAGGCAAAGCTTAATTTAGTCATTTATTAGAGATACAATAAATCTTAATATTTTACTGATTCTGTGGCAAGTAAAGAAGCACAATGAGAATGCTCATAAATCAAGAGCTTTTACATAAACCATGTTTCACCTCCTGCTTTTCAAAACACTTTTTTTCACTTTCCCCCTTTTGCACAGTCTTTCCCCTACTATTTTGTCACTCCTGCTGCATTAACTCATCATAAAGCAAAACAAATGCCTGTTAAAGGTCCCGCAGGTCCTGTATCCAGCTTTCTAATGGCAACGTTTCAGACATTTATTACAATAAATCTTGATCTCATTCAAATCTTGCATCAAAAAGGGAGCACATTGATACAATAAAAAACAATTTGTGTTACACTACAGATTGTGCAGCAAACAAACCATTTAGATTTCACCTCTTGTTTTTTTCCCAAAAATATTCTTCATTTCTTCCTTTTTGCCCTGATTTATTCCTTGTACCTTATCACTCGTGCTGTATTAATCTTTCATAAGACACGAGTGCCTGTTAGAGGACCTGCAGGTCCTGTATCCTGATTCCTTTAGACAAAGCTCTGTTCAATTATTATTTAGAGATATAATAAATCTTAATATTTTTGAAATTTTGTACCAAAAAGAGATCACAATGACATATCAAAGAGATTGTTCTTATAAGAGTAAAGCTGTGCAGCAAACCATTCATCTTTCACGACTTGTTTTTGTTTTTCACAAAAAACTTGATTCACTTCCCGTCTTTGCACAGATTTCCCCCTACCATATTGTCGCTCATACTGCATTACCTCATCATAAATGCCTGTTACAGGACTTGCAGGTTCTGTATCCTGCTTCCTAATGCCAAAGCTTCAGTCATTTATTAAAAAGATATAAAATCTTGATCTTACTGCAATCAACTTTTTTGCACCAAAAAGGAGCACAATCACATAATGAAAAAAGTTACACTATAGATTGTAAAGGAAACCTTTAAAATTTCACCCCTTGCTTATTTTTAAATTATTACTTATCTCTTGCTTTATGGCCTGACTTATTCCTACTCTACTTGTCACTCATGTTGTATTAACCAGTCATAAAGCATGAATGCCTGTTACAGGACCTGCAGGTTCTGTATCCTGCAGGTTCTGTATCCTGCAGGTTCTATATCCTGCAGGTTCTGTATTCTGCGGGTTCTGTATCCTGCAGGTTCTGTATTCTGCAGGTTCTGTATCCTGCAGGTTCTGTATCCTGCAGGTTCTGTATTCTGGAGGTTCCGTATCCTGCAGGTTCTTTATTCTGCAGGTTCTATATCCTGCAGGTTCTGTATACTGCAGGTTCTGTATCCTGCAGGTTCTGTATTCTGCAGGTTCTGTATTCTGCAGGTTCTGTATCCTGCAGGTTCTGTATCCTGCAGGTTCTGTATCCTGCAGGTTCTGTATTCTGGAGGTTCCATATCCTGCAGGTTCTGTATTCTGCAGGTTCTGTATCCTGCAGGTTCTATATCCTGCAAGTTCTGTATGCTGCAGGTTCTGTATCCTGCAGGTTCTGTATTCTGCAGGTTCTGTATCATGCAGGTTCTGTATTCTGCAGGCTCTGTATCCTGCAGGTTCTGTATCCTGCAGGTTCTGTATCCTGCAGGTTCTGTATTCTGCAGTTTCTGTATCCTGCAGGTTCTGTATCCTGCAGGTTCTGTATCCTGCAGGTTCTGTATTCTGCAGGTTCTGTATTCTGCAGGCTCTGTATTCTGCAGGTTCTGTATCCTGCAGGTTCTGTATTCTGCAGGTTCTGTATCCTGCAGGTTCTGTATCCTGCAGGTTCTGTATTCTGGAGGTTCCGTATCCTGCAGGTTCTTTATTCTGCAGGTTCTATATCCTGCAGGTTCTGTATACTGCAGGTTCTGTATCCTGCAGGTTCTGTATTCTGCAGGTTCTGTATTCTGCAGGTTCTGTATCCTGCAGGTTCTGTATTCTGCAGGTTCTGTATCCTGCAGGTTCTGTATCCTGCAGGTTCTGTATTCTGGAGGTTCCATATCCTGCAGGTTCTGTATTCTGCAGGTTCTGTATCCTGCAGGTTCTATATCCTGCAAGTTCTGTATGCTGCAGGTTCTGTATCCTGCAGGTTCTGTATTCTGCAGGTTCTGTATCATGCAGGTTCTGTATTCTGCAGGCTCTGTATCCTGCAGGTTCTGTATCCTGCAGGTTCTGTATCCTGCAGGTTCTGTATTCTGCAGTTTCTGTATCCTGCAGGTTCTGTATCCTGCAGGTTCTGTATCCTGCAGGTTCTGTATTCTGCAGGTTCTGTATTCTGCAGGTTGTGTTCTGCAGTTTGTGTATCCTGCATGTTCTATACCCTGCAGGTTCTGTATACTGCAGGTTCTGTATCCTGCAGGTTCTGTATTCTGCAGGTTCTGTATCCTGCATGTTCTGTATCCTGCAGGTTCTGCATCCTGCAGGTTCTGTATCCTGCAGGTTCTGTATTCTGCAGGTTCTGTATTCTGCAGGTTGTGTTCTGCAGATTGTGTATCCTGCATGTTCTATACCCTGCAGGTTCTGTATACTGCAGGTTCTGTATCCTGCAGGTTCTGTATTCTGCAGGTTCTGTATCCTGCATGTTCTATATCCTGCAGGTTCTGTATTCTGCAGGTTCTGTATCCTGCAGGTTCTGTATTCTGCAGGTTCTGTATCCTGCAGGCTCTGTATCCTTCAGGTTCTGTATCCTGCAGGTTCTGTATCCTGCTTTCTTGAGGCAAAATTTATATGCAGCCTTTAATGAAAAGGATTACAAATTTTGACATTTTTCTAATTTTGTGCAAAAAAAAGAGTCGTAATGTCATTACGAGCAGATTGTTATATTGCAGAATGTAGTATATGAAAGCTGACCCTTCCTTTCTTTACTTATTTCTTTTTGGCCTGACTTTTTCTTACTCCCTTGTTACTCATACTGTATTATCCAGTCATAGGGAACCAATGCCTGGACTTGCAGGTTCTGTATCCTGCAGGTTCTGTATCTTGCATGTTCTGAATCCTGCTTTCTTCAGGCAAAACATTTTCAGCTTTTCAAGAAAGAGATTAAAAATCTTGTTTTTTTTAATTTTTTACAAAAAAGAGTCGTAATGTCACACAATCATAGCTACACTGCAGCTTGTAGTACATAAAAGCTGACCCTCCGACAGGTGGAGATTTACAGTTTGCATTTCCGGAATGTATATGGATTGGAAAAATATCCATTAAATTATCATGTACTTCAGCATATTGAGGAACTTCAGCTCTTCAATCAGTGTGTCTGCAATCCTTCTCTAAGTTAGAAACATACTTTCTAAAAGTCTCTCCAATGAGCTATTCTAGGTCTAAAAACTTTAACGTCTAGTAGATAAATTTTATTGATAAGAAACTTATAAAACCTTGCACTGCCTTCTGACACTGGGTCTAATTGTCTCGTTCCAATAAGACATAGTCTCTGAGTTCAATTTTCCTAAATTGTCCATTTTTTATGACCACAAATGAGAAAAGTTATTTTTTCTGGAATTGAACTTACCGCAGACCATTTGATTTCAAACATAATATTGCCGAGCAGCAACCGTCAACCGTTCTAAATTGGTTTTACCCACTAAACTGCACAACCCCCCCAGACTTCATTGAGAGGGCATGAAGAGACCTATAATATTGTCCCATCAGTGGTCACATCTCAGGTTCCTCTAATCACCACGTGAATAAAAGCAAGACTATTCAGATGACGAGATGAAGCCCAAATGGATCATTCATTGTCCGACAGCGTCTTGTAAAGAAACTCTCCCTATCATCAGGCTTTTAATACTTTTACAGATATTATGTTTGTGCCTCTGAAAGCATTTTTATATTCTTGTTCATAAAAAGTCATATCCATTTATAGGCAGTTAGAGAAAAACACACCGTCTGAGTAGTATATAAATGGTGTCCGGAGCAAAAAAGGTCAATCATGCAAGATCCAAATATCGAGTTTTGTAGATGGTTTCACTTTTTTCTTTTCTTTTTACTTTATTGTGTTTCCAACCTGGAAAACTACAAGTCCCGGCATGGTGTAACAACTAGAGTTGAGCAAATTTTTCAATATTCGGCTCGGATTACGATCACCGGTGAATATTGCAAATACAGTATTCATCAGCGATCGAAATCCGGAGTAACTGTGAGAATAAATGAGCTAATATGTTCAGAACCGATCATCAAACATAAATTCGGCACAAATGGGGTACCAATACGAATATGGCAGACTCAGATTCGGTAATAGTTTCCGAACATATTCACTCAACTCTAGTGACAACTTCTACTTTCTTGGTTATTTTGGGGTTGTTGTATTCTAAGTCTGGAGAGCCACTGGATGGAGACCATTGCTCTAATAAATATGTAATGAATAATCTCACCTATGTCTCCATGTACAATTCTCGGAATAGAGGTGACTTAGAGACCTACCCATTTCTTCACCCATTTTTATACCTGACCCATCTCAAACAGGTAAATCAAAACCCTACACTCTGCATGACGAGGAGAAACAATTCAGATACAGAAAAGTCAACTGATTGGTTTCCTTGATTGGTTTATAGCCATTTTTAAAGCTCTTGGATTGGTTAATATACAGATATGTATAGCACTTCCTTAACTTTCCTCTTATCTAAACATATCTGAACACAACCAACGTTGGAAAAAAAATAATGATTTCCGAATACTGTGTCAGGAGATGTGTATGCTAGTGGTGTCTATATTTGGCCATCTGGTAGCTGTGACATGAATGCAGCTTACTGAGAGTTGTAAATTTTGATAATAGATTAAATTGTAGCTATTTATTAAAAATGTATGAAACGGTAAGGCTGGACACAAAGACAGGTAGACCAACTATAGGTGACAGTCAAAAAAACATTTTGGCTCAAAATCCAAGCAATTACACTAGCATTCAGGCATGAATGGCTTTGAAAAGTCACAACATTTTTACGCAACTTTTGCTGTTTTCACACCAGTTTTTCGAACATCTCCTCCAAAATAAGCAGAACTGAGATGGGAGGCGGCACAAAGAGGCATGACATTCCAGCTCGTCTAATTCTTGACGATCTGTGGTGTTCGTCATGAGAAAAAAATGTAAGAATGGGAGAAACATCAAAATGAAAAGTAATTGAATTTTCAGGATTAGGCTGCCCAAACCGCATAACAGATGATCCTACAAAGGACAAACTGAAGTTAAAGCGATTGATAACCCATTTGGAGTTAACTTTGGAACCAATGATTTGCCACCGGTGTCCTACAGCAGGGTTCCCCAACTCCAGTCCTCAAGGCCCACCAACAGGTCATGTTTTCAGGATTTCCCTTGTATTGTACAGATGATGCAATTGTCACCTGAGCAATACTAAGGAAATCCTGAAAACATGATCTGTTGGTGTGCCTTGAGGACTGGAGCTGGGGAACCCTGTCCTACAGAATATATTCCAAAGGTTCAATAGAAGAAAACCTTTTGGCAGTGACTTTGGAGACAATCCTTTGCTAATAGGGTTTTCCAGGGAGTGTTTCAGAGTTCATACGGAAAATAAAAATGCATTTGGGCACAATTTTGGAGCCAATCATTTGGCGCTTGTGTCTATTTCTTACGGGACCTATGACAAATAACCTGCAGATGTAGCAAGTGGCATCCTAACTGTGCTACTAATATAGTGTGCCATATGAAGTTACGCTATTTGTGCAGAGTAACCATTATCTAATAATGTGTATGAACCCTTTCCCCCATGCCAATGTATAGACTTGCTACAGTATTGTCATAATGCTCCCGAGGGGTTAGGATTGCACATACTACATCTGCATTAGACCTCATGTCCTGAGGATGCACACATGTTCTGTGTAGGTGGAGGTTGGATCCTTGGATTCATGTCATCTGGTGGGACCAAGGTACTTTGACTCATTGTAGAAAAAAAGGGATCCCGTACTGCTTTCAATCACATTGTGTGCATTGAAACGTCAACGCCAAAACAATATAGGTGCAGCAGCTGACAACCGCCTCAGTGGTGCTCACCAGGAAACAGACCAAATACTAACGAAAGGAGAAAATAGACCACTCACCACTGCCTGTTAAAGTAAGCATTATCTGAGGTCCCAAACACAGATTGTGGAGGCAATGTGGCTGATAGCCACTTCGCATGTAAGTCGCGCTTCATCTGAGCCAATCTAGGCTCAGCAGCTGACAAACTGCCTCAATGGTGCTCAGCTCACCAGAAAACAGACCACATAGTAATGAAGGGAGAAATTAGGAAACTCACCACTGCCTGTTAAAGTAAGCATTATTTATGGGTTTAAACAGAGATTGTGGAGGCAATGCGGCTGATAGCGGTTTTGAATTTAAGTCACGCTTCATCTGAGCCAATCTAGGTTCAGCAGCTGACCAAGTATCTTAATGGTGCTCACCAACAAAAGGTCAAAATAGTAATGTGAGACGAAAGTAGGGCACTCATCGCTGCTTGTTAAAATCAGCATTATTTTTGGGTTCAAGTAGAGATTGTGGAGGCAGTGCGACAGATAGCCGTTTCGCCTGTAAGTCATGCTTCATCTGAGCCAAGCCTAACTTACACGTAAAACGGCTATCGGCCATGCTGCCTCCTTAATCTCTGTTTGGAGCTGCACATAATATTTTAACTGGTAGTGAAGAGTGCCCCATTTTCTCCTTGCATTACCAAGGCACTTTGATCCGATGCTAAAATTTTCCCTTGTGCTGAATACAGATTTAAAGCATTGGCCATAATATATTTTTACAGTTGTCTATGACCCCACTTTTTTCATGGTAAAATACCCTTGTAGCGACAACCCTCAAAACAGGTCTCGACTAATTTTTCATATTGAGAATTTTCTTTACCGGAAAGCGGGAAGAGTCTCCTAACGCCTGCTGAGACTTCAGTAACAGACGGCCAGATATTTGATACAGCTCCAAGATGTCAAGCCATTTACTCAACTATGATTAGTAAGAAAAAAAAGAAAAGCAAGCAAGCACCTTGCACTGCACCATATGTAATATAATCTCTGACACTGGCACTGAGTCTTTTATAGAGATTGCATGGCTCCGCTTGCTTTAGCAGAATCCTCTGCGTTCATCTGCACTTTGCTTAATAGGCTGAGTCTGACGGACAGCAGGGCACAGATGGGATCTGCTAGGCCAGCATTCGGGAACAGTCGCTTGAGCAGCGATTCTCCGCCTGGCCAATGAGCTGCCTATTAGGTATAGGGTGATTGGGAATTTCTCAGTGTATATTTGGCCATGAGATGAGGTAGGACAGTGCTGTGTATGGATGATGGATGGGGTTTGGCAACAGCCCTTGCAGTATTTTCAAAAGCATCATTTCCAGTCCCTTTAGCATTGGCTGGAGTAGAAAATAACGGCATTAAACCAAAACTTTCAAGTCACGGTGATTGATGGGGTGGAGGAACATTGCCGTTAAGCACATATCTGCAAATAAAATTCTAGCCTCGTCTTTTATAGCCGGTGCCCCAACCTGACCTGTCCGCGGCACGTCTCTGCTTCCAACTTAATACACAGTGCAAGGCATAAAAGTGAAATATTCTGGATTTTTTACTTTGAAATTCACTATTTATCAGCTTTTTTAAATCGAAGTAAAATTGATGACACCATTATCTGCATCAGTATAATTCCACCCTTGTGCAACGTAAGATTCAAGTCTATATAATAGCAAATAAATAGTATAATAATAACATCTTATCATAAGTATTATTCCAACCTGAAAAGATTTTCTTAGGTTTGTGCTGTGAACATACAGTGTGTCCAGATTACCAGATTATCTGCAGTGACGACACATACATACAATGCTACATCTGCAGCGGCAATACTAATAATTAGAATTTAAATTTAGATTATAGAACTGATGTAACATGATTGATTATTCTTGTACCTATCTTGCGTTACCTCCTGTATTATACCCCAGAGCTGCACTCACTATTCTGCTGGTGCAGTCACTGTGTACATACATTATTACATTACTGATCCTATACTGACCCTGAGTTACCTCCTGTATTATACCCCAGAGCTGCACTCACTATTCTGCTGGTGCGGTCACTGTGTACACACATTACATTACTGATCCTGAGTTACATCCTGTATTATACCCCAGAGCTGCCACTCACTATTCTGCTGGTGCAGTCACTGTGTACATACATTATTACATTACTGATCCTGTACTGATCCTGAGTTACATCCTGTATTATACTCCAGAGCTGCGCTCACTATTCTGCTGGTGCAGTCACTGTGTACATACATTACATTACTGATCCTGAGTTACATCCTGTATTATAGTCCAGAGCTGCACTCACTATTCTGCTGGTGCGGTCACTGTGTACACACATTACATTACTGATCCTGAGTTACATCCTGTATTATACTCCAGAGCTGCGCTCACTATTCTGCTGGTGCAGTCACTGTGTACATACATTACATTACTGATCCTGAGTTACATCCTGTATACATACATACAATGCTACATCTGCAGTGGCAATACTAATAATTAGAATTTAAATTTAGATTATAGAACTGATGTAACATGATTGATTATTGTTGTACCTATCTTGCGTTACCTCCTGTATTATACCCCAGAGCTGCACTCACTATTCTGCTGGTGCAGTCACTGTGTACATACATTACATTACTGATCTTGTACTGATCCTGAGTTACATCCTGTATTTTACTCCAGAGCTGCGCTCACTATTCTCTTGGTGCAGTCAATGTGTACATACATTACATTACTGATCCTGAGTTACATCCTGTATTATACCCCAGAGCTGCACTCACTATTCTGCTGGTAGTCACTGTGTACATACATTACTGATCCTGAGTTACATCCTGTATTATACTCCAGAGCTGCACTCACTATTCTGCTGGTAGGCACTGTGTACATACATTACATTACTGATCCTGAGTTACATCCTGCATTATACTTCCAGAGCTGCACTCACTATTCTGCTGGTGCAGTCACTGTGTACATGCATTACATTACTGATCCTGTACTGATCCTGAGTTACATCCTGTATTATACCCCAGAGCTGCACTCACTATTCTGCTGGTGCAGTCACTGTGTACATACATTACATTACTGATCCTGAGATACATCCTGTATTATACTCCAGAGCTGTGCTCACTATTCTGCTGGTGCAGTCACTGTGTACACACATTACATTACTGATCCTGAGATACATCCTGTGTTATACTCCAGAGCTGTGCTCACTATTCTGCTGGTGCAGTCACTGTGTACACACATTACATTACTGATCCTGAGTTACATCCTGTATTATACTCCAGAGCTGCACTCACTATTCTGCTGGTGCAGTCACTGTGTACTTGCATTACATTACTGAACCTGAGTTACATCATGAATCAGTTACACCAGTTTTATCCGGAGGAATGGGCCAAAATTCCGTTGAACTATTGTGAGAAGCTTGTGGAAGAAGATCCCAAACGTCTAACCCAAGTCATTCAGTTTAAGAGCAATGGTGCCAAATACTAATGAAATATATGTAAACTTTTGACATTGCAGTAAATAATAAAATAACTTAAAATATTCTCTCTCTCATTATTCTGGCATTTGGCAAATATTGATATGCCACTGTGACATTTTTGTAGATTTATATGTCTTTTTATATATGGTGTATGGAAACTTCTTGTTTTAAGTGTATAACAGATCATTTGCACAAATGTGTATTATATAAAGAGATCTCTGTTGTCTTTGTACTTTTACTATTATTAGAGTATTATAATAATGTTGTTTGGAATAATGTTAATAACACAGTTACCACTAATAATATTATTTTATGTCACTTACTGTAGTTTTGCTGTTGTAATGTAAGGAGGTACATTTCTATTGAGAAACATTAATCGGATGGACACCAAGGAGAGATAAACAATGGGAAGGATGCGAGTGAGGTCTGTATGGGAAGGATGCGAGCGAGGTCTGTATAGGAAGGATGCAAGCGAGGTCTGTATGGGAAGGATGCGAGCGAGGTCTGTATGGGAAGGATGAGAGCGAGGTCTGTAGGGGAAGGATGAAAGCGAGGTCTGTATGGGAAGGATGCGAGCGAGGTCTGTATGGGAAGGATGAGAGCGAGGTCTGTATGGGAAGGATGAGAGCGAGGTCTGAATGGGAAGGATGAGAGCGAGGTCTGTATGGGAAGGATGCGAGCGAGGTCTGTATGGGAAGGATGAGAGCGAGGTCTGTATGGGAAGGATGAGAGCGAGGTGTGTAGGGAAAGGATGCGAGCGAGGTCTGTATGGGAAGGATGAGAGCGAGGTCTGTATGGGAAGGATGCGAGCGAGGTCTGTATGGGAAGGATGAGAGCGAGGTCTGTATGGGAAGGATGAAAGCGAGGTCTGTATGGGAAGGATGAGAGCGAGGTCTGTATGGGAAGGATGAGAGCGAGGTCTGAATGGGAAGGATGAGAGCGAGGTCTGTATGGGAAGGATGAGAGCGAGGTCTGTATGGGAAGGATGCGAGCTAGGTCAGTATGGGAAGGATGAGAGCGAGGTCTGTATGGGAAGGATGAGAGCGAGGTCTGTATGGGAAGGATGAGAGCGAGGTCTGTATGGGAAGGATGAGAGCGAGGTCTGTATGGGAAGGATGCGAGCGAGGTCTATATGGGAAGGATGAGAGCGAGGTCTGTATGGGAAGGATGCGAGCGAGGTCTGTATGGGAAGGATGCGAGCGAGGTCTGTATGGGAAGGATGCGAGCGAGGTCTGTAGGGGAAGGATGAGAGCGAGGTCTGTATGGGAAGGATAAGAGCGAGGTCTGTATGGGAAAGATGCGAGCGAGGTCTGTATGGGAAGGATGCGAGCTAGGTCTGTATGGGAAGGATGCGAGCTAGGTCTGTATGGGAAGGATGCGAGCGATGTCTGTATGGGAAGGATGCGAGCGAGGTCTGTATGGGAAGGATGCGAGCGAGGTCTGTATGGGAAGGATGAGAGCGAGGTCTGTATGGGAAGGATGCGAGCGAGGTCTGTATGGGAAGGATGAGAGCGAGGTCTGTAAGGGAAGGATGCGAGCTAGGTGTGTATGGGAAGGATGCGAGCTAGGTCTGTATGGGAAGGATGCGAGCGAGGTCTGTATGGGAAGGATGCGAGCGAGGTCTGTATGGGAAGGATGCGAGCGAGGTCTGTATGGGAAGGATGAGAGCGAGGTCTGTAGGGGAAGGATGAGAGCGAGGTCTGTATGGGAAGGATGCGAGCTAGGTCTGTATGGGAAGGATGCGAGCGAGGTCTGTATGGGAAGGATGCGAGCGAGGTCTGTATGGGAAGGATGCGAGAGAGGTCTGTATGGGAAGGATGCGAGCGAGGTCTGTATGGGAAGGATGCGAGCTAGGTCTGCATGGGAAGGATGCGAGCTAGGTCTGCATGGGAAGGATGCGAGCGAGGTCTGCATGGGAAGGATGCGAGCGAGGTCTGTAGGGGAAGGATGAGAGCGAGGTCTGTATGGGAAGGATGCGAGAGAGGTCTGTATGGGAAGGATGAGAGCGAGGTCTGTATGGGAAGGATGCGAGCTAGGTGTGTATGGGAAGGATGCGAGCTAGGTCTGCATGGGAAGGATGCGAGCGAGGTCTGCATGGGAAGGATGCGAGCGAGGTCTGCATGGGAAGGATGCGAGCGAGGTCTGCAGGGGAAGGATGAGAGCGAGGTCTGTAGGGGAAGGATGAGAGCGAGGTCTGTATGGGAAGGATGCGAGCGAGGTATGTATGGGAAGGATGCGAGCGAGGTCTGTATGGGAAGGATGCGAGCGAGGTCTGTATGGGAAGGATGAGAGCGAGGTCTGTATGGGAAGGATGAGAGCGAGGTCTGTAGGGGAAGGATGAGAGCGAGGTCTGTATGGGAAGGATGCGAGCGAGGTCTGTATGGGAAGGATGCGAGCTAGGTGTGTATGGGAAGGATGCGAGCTAGGTCTGCATGGGAAGGATGCGAGCGAGGTCTGCATGGGAAGGATGCGAGCGAGGTCTGCAGGGGAAGGATGAGAGCGAGGTCTGTATGGGAAGGATGCGAGCGAGGTCTGTATGGGAAGGATGAGAGCGAGGTCTGTATGGGAAGGATGAGAGCGAGGTCTGTATGGGAAGGATGAGAGCGAGGTCTGTATGGGAAGGATGCGAGCTAGGTCTGTATGGGAAGGATGCGAGCGAGGTCTGTATGGGAAGGATGCGAGCGAGGTCTGTATGGGAAGGATGCGAGCGAGGTCTGTATGGGAAGGATGAGAGCGAGGTCTGTATGGGAAGGATGCGAGCTAGGTGTGTATGGGAAGGATGCGAGCGAGGTCTGCATGGGAAGGATGCGAGCGAGGTCTGCATGGGAAGGATGCGAGCGAGGTCTGCATGGGAAGGATGCGAGCGAGGTCTGCATGGGAAGGATGAGAGCGAGGTCTGCATGGGAAGGATGCGAGCGAGGTATGCATGGGAAGGATGCGAGCGAGGTCTGTATGGGAAGGATGAGAGCGAGGTCTGTATGGGAAGGATGAGAGCGAGGTCTGTATGGGAAGGATGAGAGCGAGGTCTGTATGGGAAGGATGCGAGCGAGGTCTGTATGGGAAGGATGCGAGCGAGGTCTGTATGGGAAGGATGAGAGCGAGGTCTGTATGGGAAGGATGAGAGCGAGGTCTGTATGGGAAGGATGCGAGCGAGGTCTGTATGGGAAGGATGCGAGCGAGGTCTGTATGGGAAGGATGAGAGCGAGGTCTGTATGGGAAGGATGCGAGCGAGGTCTGTATGGGAAGGATGAGAGCGAGGTCTGTATGGGAAGGATGCGAGCGAGGTCTGTATGGGAAGGATGCGAGCGAGGTCTGTATGGGAAGGATGCGAGCGAGGTCTGTATGGGAAGGATGCGAGCGAGGTCTGTATGGGAAGGATGCGAGCTAGGTGTGTATGGGAAGGATGAGAGCGAGGTCTGTTTGGGAAGGATGAGAGCGAGGTCTGTAGGGGAAGGATGAGAGCGAGGTCTGTATGGGAAGGATGCGAGCGAGGTCTGTATGGGAAGGATGCGAGCGAGGTCTGTATGGGAAGGATGCGAGCGAGGTCTGTATGGGAAGGATGCGAGCGAGGTCTGTATGGGAAGGATGCGAGCGAGGTCTGTATGGGAAGGATGCGAGCGAGGTCTGTATGGCAAGGATGCGAGCGAGGTCTGTATGGGAAGGATGCGAGCGAGGTCTGTATGGGAAGGATGCGAGCGAGGTCTTTATGGGAAGGATGAGAGCGAGGTCTGTATTCTGAGTAATGCAAAAATATGAGTATCAAATGCGACAGCAGAAGTGACTGTGATTATTCTAGAAAGTGTATGAAAGCTGAATGGTGTCGCTGCTTGGGTAATTCCAAGCCCTAGAACTGACAAGAAGAAGGATTAGACAGATTATAAATAGCAGAGAAATGAAAACAATTAGAAAGAGAGAAAGGCGGGCGAGTTACAATAACGGTGCGCCGCCACCGAGAAAGCCTTTTTGTCAATCACATTTAGAGTGGAAATATAATGAAAGAACAGATTTCCCCGAAGGATGTTCCACTGGATTGGACACGGAGGAGAGACGCATGTGATATAACTGCAGGTTTATATCTCAGCCGGAACCGGAGGGATGGAGGCCGCTGTAATGAAGCCGGCTGACAGCTCGTCTGGAGCACGGTGCTTACAAGTATGGGAAATAATCAGAAAGCAGCGGTCACTGCTGTCAGTCATCGTGGAGGGACGTATGGATGGGGGCAGGGGGCTATGAATTTAAAAACAGTAATATGACAGTGGATTTACTGGAGATGAGTAAACAGTGACAGACGGCCCCGGCCAGGGGAAATACATGGCCAAAATATATGTGTTCATTGGAAACCAATGTCCAGGTGCTCAGATGTAATGTAAAGGGTTCTTCCCATGTTTGAAAGCTATCACCTATTCAGAGGATACATAAAACCTTGCTGGGGGTCCCGCAGCTGGTTCCCCATAGATCTGTAGAATGAGACTCGTAAGTGCCTCATCCGAATACAGCAATGGCTGTGCATCCGCACCACTGCTCCATTCATTGACTATAGGACTGCTATGGATGTGCGCACCACCGCTCCATTCACTCTCTATCGGAAAGTTAGAGAGATCTGTGCACCAGCGCTCCATTCATTCTCCATCGGAAAGTTAGAGAGATCTGTGCACCACCACACCATTCATTGTCTATTGGGAAATTTCAAGATATCTGAGTACAACACATGCGCACCAATGCTCCATTCATTGTCTATAGGACTGCTAGGAATGTATGCACCACCACTCCATTCATTCTCTATCGAAAAGTTAGAGAGATCTGTGCACCACCTCTCCATTCATTCTCTATCGAAAAGTTAGAGAGAACTGCGCACCACCGCTCCATTCATTATATATAGGACTGCCGGATATATCCGAGTAGAGCACATGTACACAACTGTTCCATTCATTGTCTATAAGACTGCTAGAGTTCTGTGCACCATCGCTCTATTCATTGTCTATAGGACTGCCGTAGATAACTGGCCACAATACGACTAGACTGTTTCCTGCCTTACACAATATACTTGCATTGAATGAGGCTGCTCCCATCTAGTCGGATTGGGCCGGTAGTTTGCATGTCACATCACTTGCAGTCACATGATTGCTGTTCCTAGTGCTGACACCGGAGTATCCTCACAGGGTGCAGTGTGCGCAATGTGAAGATTCAAAAGTCTTGAGTCACATAGTGACACTGCAGTCTTGTCGTTTTAGACAAAGCCCCTCAGAGTCCAACATTCAATGTCATATTTGCGGTTACTAAAGGGGTAAATGTCTATTAGAAATCTTAGCGCCTTTGTCAGTTTCCATTCACCGTTTAACAATCTCTGTCATTAGGATCTTTGCTGCTTTTTATCCTTGATATATTTGTTATGTTTTAATTTGTCTTTACGGTTATCAGAGCAGACCACAATGCAGTGACAGGCCGCAGTTCTGCCCACAGAAATACATAAGGCTCTCCAGCTCGGGTAGGGATACTCGCAGCTAGTCCATGCAAATCAATCCGAGATCGGACCACAATGCATTGATTGGTGGTGGCTCTCCTTTCAGAAATACATGAAGCTCTCCCACTTGGGTAAGAAGACTCACAGCTAGTCCATGCAAATCCATCCAAGATCTGTCCGCAATGCAGTGACTGGCCGGAGCTCTGCCGACAGAAATACCGTACATAGAATCATAGAATGGTAGAGTTGGAAGGGACCTCCTGGGTCATCGTGTCCAACCTCCTAATCAATGAAGGAGTCAATGAACCATCTCAGACAGATGCCTGTCCAGCATGAAGCTGTCCTGCTTGGGTAGGGAGGCTCGCAGCCAGTCCATGCCTTAGTGGACCATTGTGCACAGATGTCTCAATGTGCCCTTAGACGGGTCTACCAAAAAGTTCTCCGACAACACAGTATTAGGCCCCTAAAATAACTGGGTTCAAAGGAGCAGAAGAAGACATCCCCATATTCAGCATATATTTTTATGGAGCCTGTCAACAGTCAAAGGTCAGAAAAAAGCCAAAATCGGTGAAAGACTTGCTCCAAACCTTTCAAGGCCAACGTTGACCTCATTGCTTTCCTGCATCATTAGTGCAACATGTAATTTGATTGATTTTCCATCTGGTTCGGCACGTTGCGATAAGATAAATGCGGCCACCGGGTATTTGACGACGGACCAAAATAACTGTTCTGCCAAGCCCGGGTAAGAAAACTAGAACAGATTGGGATTAGACCACACATGCTGTTCCACCGACTGCCCCGGTGAGACTTCCTTTCTACTTTTCACTCGCACAAATGTTTGAACTCTCATGAAATAGACGACTTCGTTCTTTCAGCTTTCCCAGATGTTTTATTTTCCCCCCTCATTGTCTACCGTACAAAGCGCTAGTAATACTTCAAACCGACCCTGCCGAGAGATTGAAAGCGACCTCCTCTGGGCGGTGGCGGCGGTGTACCCAGCCAAAAAAAAAAAAACCTCACCTCAATCCTTTTTGAAAGGGAAGTGTTTGGATAATTGTTGCTTTACACAAGTACAATATAACCAGGGTCCATTTATGGGTTTTCTTGCCAAAGACCTCTGCGGATTCTATAAATCCAGATTATATGGTTTATTTTGCGGAATCCCAGCTGTCATTTATCTGTGTGTAGTCAGAACACTTGTTAATTTGATGATATTTTCCCCGCTCTTGAGTCGATTATCCTCTAAAAACAAATTCGTTTTCCGGGGAGCCTGTGTGGAGCTACAAAACGGAGCGCCTTTGGTGTGAAATGAATGGGTTTGAAGCGCTTTATATAGTCTTAAATCAACATTACCACAATTATACGGTTTTATTTGTGTGCAGCTACGACTGCCTAATGTACAAAGTAATCCACACACAAAAGGCCAAGAATTCCTAAACTAATCTGTCCGTGAAGTACAGCACTTAGTGATACAGATAAGACACCCGATTCCGCCGGCTCCGGTACGCTGTATTTTAATTCTCTCCATGCCATTTGCAGTTGCCCTATAATAACAGTATATTATAGGACCTTACAAAAATTATGGGGCTGCGAAAGGAAGATATGTTAAAGTGAATGTCCACCTTTTGACACCTTTTTTCATTATCTAAAAAAAACCCTAACATCTAGTACTGAATAAATACATAAAGTAAAAAAGAGCTCTGATTCTCCTATATAGACAAAGGGGCACAAGTATTTGAAAGGAATCTGTCAGCAGGTTTTGCTGTGCAATCTGAGAGAAGAATGAAGTAGGGACAGAGACCCTGATTCCAACGATGTGTCACTTACTGGAATTTGTTTTGCTATTTTATCAGCAGGAGATTTTCAATACAGGACTACTGGTCTGGTGCCTCCTGGTCCTGTCACGCCCCCATTACTGATTGGTACCTTTCTGTAAAAATAAATAGACTAAACCGAAAGCAGCCAATCGGTGGAGTGGGTGTGGTTATACACAGCTCAGCAGTCAGAGCCCTGGTAGATATGCAGCAGAGAAAACTGTGATTGTATCATAACTGCTGCACCGAGTTAACTAAGTGATACATTGCTGGAATCAGGGTCTCTACTCCCTCATCATGCTGCTGCAAAAAATCTGCTGACAGATTCCCCTGAAAATGGCTTTCCACCTTGGGACTGAAAAGTGACTATACTCTTCACATCCATAGGCATCCTACTTGGTGTCCTATGTCCTCCTGCTGTCTCCTCCATTCTGATGGGCAACCCCTTTTCACTTGTTTCCATGGTGGCCACCACTGCAGCATGTGGAGTGCAGTGGTAAGTCTAAGCCACCACTGTCCCTGACTTTCCTGTGCTGGATTTCTACTTTTCTACGCTACTGCAGTGACCATCATGGAATCAAGAAGCAAAGAAATCCAATAAGAGTAGACGAGGCAGCAGAACACAAGATTAGGGCACCCGGTAGGGTGACTATTCATGAGAAATCCATACTCACGTCTCAGTCCCATAGAGGAATGACGCTTTAAGACACGGGGTTGTCCACCTTTGGAAACATTCTTTTTTTTACTTCAATGCATGTACTGTATTTGAGGCTAAAAAAAAAAATTTCAATTGTGTTTCATTAAAAATTTTGCAATCTTTTGCCTTTTACATCCACTGTCTTGCACAATCTACTGCTGGCTGCAGAATGAGTTAACTAAGAATTTGTCAGTGAGCTCGTTCTGAAGGGAGAGTTTGTAATCAGGGATGAGAGGATCCGTGGAAGTTCAGTTTGTCGAGCTCGACCAAACTTTAGTCGAAAGTTCTGTTTGGGTATCAGAACTGTATCCGAACTTGAATCTTAACCCCATAGAAATCAATAGGGTCCCAAACATTCAAGCTGCAAAATCGTTCTCTTCTCTTCTCTACTCCCTGATCTCCCGAACTGTAAAACGGACTTTAATCCCTAGAATGCTGGTCACACTATAAAAAATTTATAGATTTGGCTAATCTTGGGCAGCCCGTCACCAAAAACGGCTCATAATTGTCTTAGGCTTCAGTAATAATTTATGCAAATTTCTGGCTCATGTTAATGTTAATTTGTTTTGTGAGTAAGACATCGCTAAGTGCCACCCAACTTCCTAGAAAAGAGGCAGGGATGATGTAAAAGGGGAAAAGTCGGGGTAGACGTTCCTTCATATATGCCCCCAAAGAGTTGAAACATATCTGTCATTTCAAGCAAATTACTGCAAGAATCGGCCTCAGTTTGGATATATTTCCGCTTATCCACTTGATTTCAAAAGTTTGTTCCTTTTGCCTGCGTATTTCTACCAGCACTATTAGTACTGGAACTGCCTCCTTGGGAGGCAAAATGAAAAAAAAAACCTTTCTGTTAATGTTTGAGAAGAGCAAATTGAAAGGCACAGCACACAAGTTATACATGCACAGCAGACAGCAAATTAGACTGCAAGAAAACACCTAGTAGTGCTCTGAAGTCATTTTTTTGGTGTGAAAACAGCATTTTTGGTAAATCATATAATTTGTAATCAGCATTAAAAATAACTTCCCATTATTTATGTGCCATGAAAGGAGCTATAAATGCAAAAATATTTGCCAATAATAATTAGTTAATGTATTGAAAAAAAACATAGCAGAATTTGCAATTTCTTTTATAGTTTTTTTTAAATTTAAAAACATAGAAATTAGTTCTGTTTGAGTTAATTTATGATTTTTTTTCTATTTGTGACCTTCACCTATAACCATGAACCCTGGAGGACCTGGCATATCCGTAAATTACGTGAACAGCCATCATATTGTAATGCTTTATTTCCCCTGTGGAGGCACTGCAGGAAGACTGAACGCTTTCTGCCTGGTTTCCCCATAGATCACAGTCGATCTTTGCAGGTCACAACAGCAGTCAAAAGTATCACACACTTTTAAAAGTGCAAATAAAGTGAAAAAAAAAATGTCAGCATCCCCAAAATGACTGTGTTAATACTGCAAAGCATTGATCATGCACGCAAAGTCATCATCGGAGTTTAGCCGTAGCCATATGTCCAGTATACATGTCACAGCGTGACTGTTTTTATTATTCACAGGTGAGTAATTGCCGCATACCCACCACCCACCTATAGCCGAGCTGTCAGTATTCTTGATATACATTAGTGGGTGTAAAACCTTTAGAGAGTGTGCAGATTCTATCCTAACCTCCTCCATCAGTTCTTTCAAGCTGTCAATCATCAGTCATATCTGGTGCGATGCAATGGGTTACTGTGCATTAGGCTGATGATCAGTGCAGTCACTCATCCCTTGATGATTTCATCTCCGCAGTTATCACTCACCATGCTTCTACTCTATTGCATAAATCAGCTAACTCTGTACGAACTTTGTCAATTTTGTAGACATAAGGTCAGGTTATTAAAAAAAAAAAAAATGCTGCCACACAGTGTCCGCAGGTATTGCATGGTATTGCAGCTTAGTCGCAAAGGAGTTGACTCCCAATACCAAAGCCAACTCATGTGTAAAGTGACCGAGCCGTGGTCGAGCTGCCGTTCCATAACGCCCTGGCATTTTACAGGAAAATCATGTTAGAATCCCATTGTGCTATCAGGTGTGGGGTGGATCATACTCACTTGTAGGTCACATGCCTCCGCTTTCTCCCGGCCTCCATCTTCAGGAGCCTCCACACACAACTCAGGGGACATCCAGTTGGTTTTAACAACCAAAAGTTTACTTAACAGTTAAAGTTCATCAGATTGTAGCACGCAACTTTGGGCGAAACACTTCTTATTCCTTATTTCCTTAATACAGTACATCTTCAGCATTACTGTCCGCTCCTCTTGGGTCATCTGTCACGGGGTTACCCCGACAATGTGGAGCCAGAAGACCACAGCATATGATTGCTCCTACTTTGGCACTGAGAAGAAGCACTTCTCCTTTATTGCATTGGTGTTTATTTCTTCTGGCAGAACAGTGGTCAATCGGCCATGTTGTAAATCTCTGTGCTCAGCTGTGCTCAATTAGCCACTCCTTTTCCCTTTATAATCTGTGCTCTGTTACTAATCCTTGTCAGAGTTAGCATTTGCTGCATGGCTAATGGAGGGAGAGATGTTCATATGAGAAGGCAAGTTGAAGGAGTTATTCGTAAGTGTTGCTTGGTTTGTGTGTGTGATAATTCCTTATCCTTCTCTGTTTTGGCTTACTCTCCTACCTTCACACCCTGGTGCATTCCTCTGTTACATGTGAGTGAATATTTTGGAACTTTTTGTTAACTCTTGTTTGCGTTGCCTTGTTTGTCTGGTTGGTGGACTGCGGTGTGTTATGAACTCATTTTCGGCTCCACCAGTTGAGAGTTCCCCTTCCGTTCTCCCTCTGGTGGTGACAGGAGGTAGTGAGATTGGTTTAAGTGGTAGTGATCTGCCACCTGATGACGAAGATAATGATTGGATCTCTGGAGTATCAGACTGGATATAAGGCAGCCGACGCCCTATCCGGGTGCTGGTGATTCAGTCTGCTTCTCAGGTCCTGGACTTCAGCTCTCTTCCAGTCTTCTCAAGTTAAGTTTGTTTTTTGCTATTGTTCACACTTGCACTTGTTGGTTAGTTCAGTTTCTTGTGTGGTCAGCCTGCCCCTGCTGGGGCTATGCTGAATTTCCACTCCTATGTATCAGTATTTGCCAAGCTGCTTTTTGTCCCTTATTGGATTGGCCTCTTTTTGCTCTGTCTCAGAATATTTCAGAGAGCTGATATAGGTGTAGAAGTCTAGTGACTTCAGGGTTAATTTTGTTATCAGAAGTGTTGGACAATATTTTTGTAGGGATTTTTTTGCAGATTGCAGACAATGTCTTGCCTTACCTGTCCTGTTTAGTTAGCCGGGCCCCATCGTTTGCTCAGCCTATTTTCCTGCCTTTGTTTGTAATTTCATCTTGTTTCACCGTCAATACATGTGGGGGGCTGTCTCTCCTTTGGGGTCTCCTCTGGGGCAGTTAGTTTTCCTCTTTTCCTGCTATAGGCTTATGTAGCTCTCTGGTTGTGACGAGGCGCCTTTGACCATCGTAGGAACGCTCCACGACTGCTGCTAGTTGTGCGGTTAAGTTCAGGGATCTGCAATCTGCATAGTTACCAACTTCTCTGGTTTTCTGAGACTTAGCTTGTTGTTTATTTTTTCCTCCTCGGTGACCCATTCATAACAGCGGTGCACAGTAGTGCCCTCTCTTCTCTGGGTGGGGGAAGAGAACAGATGGAGGGCTGACTCAGGAGATAAGGCAAGAGCGCAGGCCCAGGCATCTTCACATTTGGAAATATCCCAGGGAATAGGTCGAGCTAGGGTGCCACTTAATGTTAGGGACAGGGAAAGAGCCTCTGGTCCCGGGTCACCCGATAATTGTGTCACGACACTATCACTACATATACTAGCTCTTTCAGCCCCAGGGATTTCCCGAGCAGTCCCGCAGTGCACCCGTGATCCGTTACTTTCCCTTCACACAGTTCCGTGTCCATCATCCCTTGTACATCACAGTATAAGGCACTCCTCGTAGTACCTGTATCAAGCCTTGAACTCCAGATGCTGAAGGAATATCCTCAAAGGAATCCAGTAAGGCCTCCCACTGCCCCGAATGATAGATTCTTGCTGGCACTAGCAGCCCACTGCACTTGAACTTGTCCTTAGTTACTGTACTTTCCTATCTAACTATCTAAAAAGAACCAGTCCCTTTTTATTGGGTCTTTCGCCTCCCATTATGGGCTAGTCCCGGACTTTAACTATGTCTGTCCCTACATCTGTAGCTGACATATATACTTTTACAAACATTATGCATTGCATTTGCACACATATTACATTTATACTGCTTAACAAAGTGTGTTGTATCCTATGGTCACTACCTTATGTCCCAAAACCTAACCTATGTATTATTTCACTTATACTGTACATTCCTTATATTCCCGCTGTACACTATGATTATTATACTAACACACTGTATACATTATACATTACCATATCACATTATGTACCCCTAAAACTGCAATACACAGTTCACACTTATAATACAAAGCCCAGCACGATTGGTGTCTTCAGGGCTTGAAATGCGACAGTGCAGTCCTCCACTCACACACATGCACAGGTATGGCCTGTTTCTGTAAGAAAGTAGTCATTTTTCTAGTCTTCCATAGCACTTACATAATGACAAGCACTGTACAGTACCGTCCTGCATTTGGAGTGGTCCTGATTCCGACACTGTACCCAATAGTCACTGACTGCCTATATCAGAGACCACGCTGTTTACATACAATAGTGGCAATGGCTGCAGACAACAGTAAAGATGAGCAAATCGATTCATAAAGAATTAAATACATTGAGAATTTCCCAGGAAAATAAGGATTTATCTGAATTCAAACTTTTTGAGATTTGATGAAAAGTGCATTTATTATCGCAAAATAGTGGTCGGACAAACTTCATTTTGCTGACTTATAAAAGGGTTAAAAATATCTTTTACTCATCTCTGGTCTGTCCTCATACTTTTCCAGCAAGTTCTTGTCATCCCATTGGCTCCTTTGTCTTTTTTTCCTCTATCTTCTCTCTTTTGCACTCCATCTATGTCATGTCCGCCATGTCTGTCATGTCTGCCTTATCTGTTTTGCCTCAAGAACCCCTGGAGCGGTGTGCACGCACATCTCATGTCTGCTATCTTGCATGTTCCCTAGAGCAGTGTGCACACTCACCTCATGACTGTTGAGCTGCAGGATGCCTGCGTTTCTGCTCTGCCTTCTGTGATCGTCTCGTCATGTCTAGAACCCCTGATCATGTGTCCTTCCTATGCTCCAGCATAGGCTGGTTCTGCAATCATCTCTGCATGTCTGGAACTCTGATCATGTGATCAGCCTAGGTTTCAGCATTGGTTCTGCAATCATCCCTGCATGTCTGGAATCCTGATCATGTGACTGCGTTCTGTGATCCTGGAGCATCTGAACTAGGAAGCTCCCCTTGTCCTGACCCGGAAGAGGAGGTGCTATGCCCTATATCACACCGCCCCTTCCTATGCTCAGGGCCTGAGTATTGTGTTGCTTCCCTGCATGGCTGCTTGGTCTGCTGGGTTGCTCCCTCTATTCTGTGCCCTTGCACTTTGCTCTGTCATGCATCTCTGCACATGCTCCGTGCTTGTATTCAGTCTCTTGTCTTGTGCTTTGTCTCGTGTTGTCCTTTGTGCTTTGTTTGTCCTCGCTATGCTTCCTTGTTATGCTATGTTCTGTACCCTGTCCCTGACGTGTCTTTCTACACGTGCAGGCCACCGCTCTGTACCCTGTCCCTGACGTGTCTCTCTACACGTGCAGGTCACCGTTCTGCACCCTGTCCCTGGCGTGCCTCTCTACATGTGCAGGCCTCCGCTCTGTACTCTGTCTAGTGCCAAGGCTCTCCCTTGGCCCAGCTCTGGGCTTCGGCCTATGCTCCGCTGCTAGACTCTGTCCCAGTCCCTGGCGTGTCTCTCCACAAGTGCAAGCCTCGTCTTGTACTTTGCCCCTGGCATGCCCTCTGCATGCGCAGGACTCTGCCTCTTACCCTATGCCTTGTCTCTGATGTTTCATGCGCCCTTGCACTTTTCGTACTAGGCTTTTCCGTGATGTTTCGCACGCGTCTCTGTCCTGTACCTAGCCCTGGCTTGTGGCTCCGTGCCCTCGCGCATGCGCCTGGTCACCCTGTGCCTGCCTGTTGTGCCTCAGCCGTGCCGCCTCTAGTCTTGCTCACCTGTGTGCCTCAGCCGTGCCCGTCGTCCAGTGCTATAGTGGTTACCGGCTGTGTGAGCCGCAGCTGTGCCACCTCTAAGTCATGCCCGCCTGCTTATGCCACCGTCAGTACCGCCTGCCGGTGCCCCAGCCATGGTTTCCGTGCTCCATTGCACGCACGCTGGTTCTCGTATTGTGCCTTTTCGTGCTACTCTTGCACAAAGTCTTTTGCTTACTTTGCTCTGCTCTGAACCCTGTCTTGCCTGCCTGATTCCGTAACCTGCCGACCGCTGCCAGAGGTCCGGACCTAGATGACAGCGGCCTGATGTCCGGAGCTGATTTCCGCAGTCTGATTCCTGGACCCTAATGATAATCTATTCACCGCACACTCAGAGGAATTTAATGCAAACAAGTGTTCATTTTATTATGTACAAAACATGTGGGAGCCAGAAAAGAATATAAAGCACCAGGTAGAAGCGATATAAATATTACGACGTTTCGGCTCAGTCCGAGCCTTTATCAGTTTATCGCTGAATCCGGTTTCGGATCTTTGAGTAAATAGGAAGAGAACTCCCAAGAGAATAGCCGCTCTTAAGCACCACAGCTACAGCCATCTTTCTTGGGCTATTCTCTTGGGAGTTCTCTTCCTATTTACTCAAAGATCCGAAACCGGATTCAGCGATAAACTGATAAAGGCTCGGACTGAGCCGAAATGTCGTAATATCTATATCGCTTCTACCTGGTGCTTTATATTCTTTTCTGGCTCCCACATGTTTTGTACATAATAAAATGAACACTTGTTTGCATTAAATTCCTCTGAGTGTGCGGTGAATAGATTATCATTGGTAATAGGACCTATTGGTCCATTACACCTGCACCTCACCATTAGGACTTGAGTGCACGCTAACTTTATAGTTACTTTGATTCCTGGACCCTGTCGGTCGATGCCAGCACCCCGGATTCCACTGCCACCGTACCCTATCTTGATCCCTGGCATGTCCTCTGCACGTGCAGGCCTCGGTCCTGTATCTCTCCCTGGCGTGTCTCTTCACACGCGCAGGTCACCGTCCCTGTACCTGTCCCTGGCATGCCCCTTGGCATGCGCAGACCTCCGTCCTGTGATTCTGACCTGGGCGTGTTCGTTGACACGCATCCTGTTTCTAACTTTGTCTTGTCCCCTTGCATGGAACCCTGGTTTGCTTAGCGGATGTCCGGAACCTGCCGATCACCTTCAGAGCTACAGAACCTGATGTCCCGGTTTATCGTTGCCTGCTGTCCGGAGTCCGATGTCCTCGTGTCTCTGTCTACCATCTGCACGTACCATGCTTTGGACCTTGGCGTGCCCTTGCACGCACCTTGCTCTATGTACTCTGTGTGTTCACGTTTTGCACCTGTTATACCCTGAAGTGTTCCTCATGCCTTGGACCTCGGCGTGCCCTGGCACGCATCTTGCTTTATGTACTTTGTGTGTTCACGTTTTGCTCCTGTTGTACCCAGAAGTGTTCCTTAATGAAGTTTCCTTGAACTAACGTCTTGTCTCGCCTTCTCTTGTTTCCCTGAGCCGGCCGTCTGGTCCAGCTGCTGTGGTGGCTCACCCCCTTGGTCTTGCCCCTGACACTCCCTGTATAGGGGGTGGATTCTCACTAGGTCAGCTCGCCCTGGTGCCACGGCCCAGAGGGTCCACTCATTCAAAAGGAAAACGACTCAGCAAAAGCTGACGCTCGTCGCAATCTACTTCTGTTTCCGGACCTCAAGGTCTGCTGTTCTTCTAATTCTTTGGTGTTGTGTCTCATTTTTTTTTACTTCTTCTCGGAAGATTCAATTTGTGCTCAATTTATTCAATGTGGATCAAAATTTCGGACTGGTATCAAGTGAATTTGCCAAATTTGAATTTTGGCAAATTTTCTCATCCTTAGTGGCCAGCAAAAGAGTTAAGCAAAAAGATTACCAGGGCCCAGGCCGGGCCGGACTGGCCATCTGGCAATTCTGGCAATTGCCAGATGGGCCTGTCTGCAAGTTGGCTGCTTTGTCTGCTACATTGTTTACAGAATCGTTGTTTTCAAGACACCCATACTGTTAAGAGCTGTGATGAAGCGCCAATTCGTTGACTCCGTCACTTACCCCAGCAGGCCAAGAGTATCATTAGAAATATGGGTATTGCCGTAAATCTTTCTTTCCTCCATCCAGGGTAATATTAGTAATATTCCCATCTGGTTCTTGGGGATGGGGACAACATGGGCCTGTGTGATTTCAAATGCCAGGGCTGAATTTTAGCCCCAGTCTGTACCTGGGCCCAGGTCCACGGCTGTCTCAGTAGCCTGTGGCCGCTGGATAAGAGCACTGCAAACCTCCCCCATCCTTCCAGACTCCCCAAAGCATCTTCTGATTAGCAGACCTGGCGGGACCTCAAGTGTGTCAAAACGTGCATTGGGGCTTACACCATTCCAGCAAGAGAGGAACACATGGGTAAGCCCTATTGTTACTTTCATATATGCAGTGCATCTGGTTTATTACTATTCACTTTATGGAATTCCTTTCTCGTGTACACTAATTTATTCCAGATGTCTACAATTCAGCCCTGCTAATGTGTTGTTATACTTACATATATTGAGCTACTCCACATAGTTACCATTATTTATTAATACAATTTTAACTAGTACTCATTCCTCCTGGATATGTTGCCCTATATGTGTTCCACCATTTTAAACTTCTTTTTATAACTTTCTAATAATAACAGATTATTTATATTTATACCATCCACCAAGCTTTGTACTTTTTTTGTAGGTTTTCCAGGAGCTGTACAAGTGAATGTGCAAAGTGCTACTGAGTGTGTGAAAAAAAGAACATGAGATAGTTACGATAATCAGTTTGTTATATTAGTGAGGTAAGGTGATAGTGCTAGTCTAAAGAAATGCATTTTTAGAGCATGCTTGAAACTGTTGGATATTGGGAATTAACTGGAAAGCCAAGGGTAGTGCATTTCAGTAAACTGGGGCAGCATGAGAGGAGTCCTGGAAACGGGAATGGGAGATTCAGATTATTAGGCTTTTACTAGAAGAGGTGCAGGTAAGAGGAGGTTTACAGGGGTCTGGTCGAGTTGCCAATTGGCTGCTGGACTAAGCACATAAAAAATGTTTGCTCAATTTTCATCACCAGTGGTTATTCTGTATAGTGCATGTAACCTGTCCATTAATCAAACAGGGGTTGATGGCCGATAATGAGATATCATCTATGAAAACATAAGGTGCACAGGGACCAGTAATTCAATGGGGAAGGGTATACTTGCATATAAAAGTGTCTTCCAAGGTTCTATTGGATGGTTTATAGTGATGAAAGAAATGTTGTAGCTGATTTACATAGTTGCATAGGTTGGAAAAAGAAATCGGTCCATCACGTTCAACCTGAAATGGTCGATAAAGTGTCTATCTGGCTTCGGCCAGGCTGGTAATTTTTTAATAACTTTGTAGGAAAACACAGACTTATGTAAAAAGAGAAAACACGTGGTGTACGTTTTTAGCACAGGTGTCCGATGTGACAGTTATCCCCATGAGTAGGTGTGTATTGCTTTAGTGAACATGGTTAGTGAAGGGCGGACATTCGCGGTATATATAATTAATGCAGTGAATGTGTAACTTACTGTTAATGTATTTAGCTGATTTAGAACAGAATAAAAGAAAAAATTGCCTTGGGGTCTCCCTTATTTATTTTTATTACCCTACTGAGGGAAAGCAGACAGCTGTGAGCTTTTATTATTCTGGGAAGAAGCCAATATCCATGAAGCTTTCCAGGCTATTAATATCAGCTCACTGCTGCCTGCTTAGCTTTTACTTGTTATTAAAAATGGGGACCTCTCAAGAAGTGGGGTCTCCCACTAATTTTAATAACCAGCAAGGTCTAAGCAGACAGCTGTAAGCTGATATTAATAGGTTGTGAAGGGAATAAGGATATTGGCCCTCTCCCAGACTAATAATACCGGCCCTCAGCCGCCTCAGAAATGGTGCGTCCGAGACAATTCTGGCACTTAGTCTCAGCTCTATCCCGCTTGCCCTGGTGTCTTGGAAAGAAGGGTAATGGTTTGTGGGTTCATGCCAGCTGTGTATTGTCCGTTGACATCAAGCCCAAGGGTTAGTAATTGAGAGGTGTCTATATGACATTATTAACCCCATAGTCAAAAGTAATAAACACACACAGAGAAAAATCCTTTAATTTACAAAACTCTTCCAAGCCCTCTTTTACTCATTTATTACTTTTAACCCCTTAACCCCAGGAGGTATTTTCATTTTTGCATTTTAGTTTTTTGCTCCCCTTCTTCCCAAAGCCCTAACTGTTTTAATTTTCCGTCAATATGACCGTATGAGGACTTGCTTTTCGCTGGACAAGTTGTAGTTTTGAACGACAGTATTGCTTTTAACATATCGTGTACTGGAAATAGGGAAAAAAAAATTCCAAGTGAAGTGAAATGGCAAAAAATTGCAATTCTAGAATTGTTTTTTGTTTTCCTTTTTTTTACCATGTTCACTAAATGCTAAAACTGACCTGCCTTTATGATTCTACAGGTCATTACGAGTTTATAAACACCAAACATGTCTAGGTTCTTTTTTATTTAAGTGGTGAAAAAAAATTCCAAATTTTGTTTACAAAAAAATTGAATTGGGCCATTTTCCTATACCCAAAGCGTCTCCATTTTTCGTGATCTGGGGTCAGGTGAGGGCTTATTTTTTTGCGCGCTGAGCTGGCGTTTTTAATGACACCATTTTGGTTCAGATATGATCTTTTGATCGCTCGTTATTGCATTTTAATGCAATGTTGCAGTGACCAAAAAAACTTAATTCTGAAATTTTGACTTTTCTATTGTTACGCCATTAGCAATCGGGTTAATTCTTTTTTTATAGTGATTGATCGTTCTATTCTGAGCGTGGCGATACCAAATATGTGCATGTTTGTTTTTTTTATTGTTTTATGGGGCAAAAGAGGGGTGATTTGAACTTTTATATTGTTTTTATTTTTTTATATTTTTAAAAACTTTTTTTAACTTTTGGCATGCTTCAATAATCTCCATAGGAGACTAAAAGGTGCCATAGCCCGATTGGCTCTGCTACATACAGGCGATGATCAGATCACTTGTATGTAGTAGAATTGGTGACTTGCTATGAGCAATGACCATCTGGCGGCACTTATAGCAATCCGGCAGTGACAACCATAGAGGTCTGCAGGAGACCTCTGGTTGTCATGCCAGCCCATCGGTGACTCACGATCGTCACCGATGGGTGGATTTCTAGCGCACTTGCCGGAAGCCCATGTTAAATGTCGCTGTCAGAGTTTGACAGCAGCATTTAATGGGCTAATAGCCACGGTTAGATCGTGATTCCAACCGTGGCTGTTCCAGGATCATTTCAGCTGTTCAAAACAGGTGCCAGGAAAGATGTGGACTCACTGCTTGAGCCCACATCAAAGGGAGGGTGTCCGACATCAGTGTACTATTATGCCTAATGTCGGAAAGGGGTTAAAAATTAAAATAATCTAAAGGGGTCTGACATCAGTAATGTGACCGCTTAGCATGACATCTTGAGCACAATGACATTTTAGTTACAATTCTGCTGCTGCGACGAGCACTGACATCAGTAAGGTTATCATAGTTCATAGCCGATAAACTGCTGTAACCTTACTGACATCATTGGTCGCAACATGCAAAATTGGGTAAATTCTTTACTTTTACAAAATCAAATGTTACTAAAAGTTTTTTCAGCAGAAGCTTTTCAAGTGCACAAGATCCTTAAGTAGCTTTCCTCATTTCCTACTTGCATTAAGCAGCATTTCTAAGACTAATTCCATTCTGTTCTCGACATCAAAGAATAGCAGTAAATCTGGATGATGCAGAATCGCTGAGAAAAATGTGTTCTCATCTAAGATTTGGAACTGGTTCGTGCCCTTTTACTTTGACAGCAAAGGATCAAACTAAGGTCAGTGTCGAAAATCCTAGGACATTGTTATTCAAGAGCCAGATGAACAAGAAGAGCGGATGTTGGGTGATATTCTGCTTTGTATTTTAATGTGGCTCTTGGACGTTCTCCACTGAAATGGCAGCTTATCGGCTCAAACATTCAGAGGATTTCAGAGCTACCAAGTTCCTTTCCATCAGAAAGGGTTTTATAAAAATCATGTATGTGTGTAAGTCAGTTATGAGAATCCTGCCAGTCTAGAATTTATGGGAGAACACCAGTGGCGGATTATAATGAGGTCAATCTGGGCGGTAGCCCAGGGCCCAGTGGTGTGGGGGGGCCCACCAGCCCAAGGAAAATTGCCCCATTATAATCTGTCACCATAGCGCCACGCCCCACATGTACCGACCCCTTCCTCCCCCTCCCAGACCCACCGGCCACCGCAGCGCCAGCCCCTTACTGATAAATCCCTGCTCTGTGCACACAGGACCAGTGAAGAGGTCACAGGAGGGGAGGAGTCAGGTGATACATGATCAGGGGCTTCAGTGGAGGCACCTGATCATGTGACACCTGACTCCCCCCTCCTGTGACCTCATCATAGGTCCTGTGCACACAGACCTCAATGTATTGTATGTGGGACTGCTGTGCTGGTTATCATGGTGCTGGATGAGGGAATTATATGTGGGGTCTGGATGGGTTTACAGGGTGGATGTAGCTGCGTGTGTGAGCGAGGTGTACAGAGCAGAGCCGCGAATGTGCTAGGTGTACGGAGCAGAGCCGCGAATCTGTGAGGTGTACGGAGTGGAGCTGCGCGTGTGCAAGGTGTACGGAGCAGAGCTGCGTGCGTGCGAGGTGTACAGAGCGGAGCTGTGTGCGTATGAGGTGTATGGAGCGGAGCCGCGTGTGTGCGAGGTGTACGGAGCGGAGCCGCGTGTGTGCGAGGTGTATGGAGCGGAGCTGTTGTGAGTTCATTTTCCCCTTCACTACTGAGGCCCGAGGAACTCCCTCTTCTGGTGAAGAAAGGTAGTGAGCCTGATTGTCAGACACCTGCGGCTGATGATGATGACTGGCTGAGTGGAGTTAATGACTGGATATAAGGCTGCCGACGCCCTTCTGGCCTGCGGGTGATTTCTCTGTGGACTTCTAGGAAACCAGTCTGATTCCTGCTCATCTAAAGCTAAGATTTCTGCTTTGCCTTTTTGCATTAGTGTTTTGTTTTCCTTGCTTTTCTGGATTCTGCCATTCCCTGCTGGGGTGAGCTGAATCTCCTTTTGTCTGTTGCTCTGTCTTCAGAATATTCCTGAGTACTGACATAGCCTTTTTTGAAGCCTAGCGTCTTCAGGGCCTTTTTTACTGTCAGTTTGTTGGCTCTTATTTTCATAGGTTTTTTCACGGATTGCAGACAGCAGCCTTCCTGTCCTTTCCTATTTAAGCTAGCTTGGGCCCCATCTTTGCTCAGTCTATCTTTCTGTCTGTGTTTTGTTCTTTCTTCTTGCTTCACCGGCAGTTTAGATTTCCCTTTCTGTCTTTAGGCTATGTAGTCCTCCGGCTGTGATCGAGGGGCCTAGGGCATCGTAGGAGCCCCCCACGGCTACTGCTAGTTGTGTTGATAGGTTCAGGGGTCTGCAATCCGATAGCTGCCAACTTCTCTAGTTTTCTAGACTTAGCTAGCATTTCTATTTTTGCCTCCTACGGTGACTCAATCATAACAGAATCACCCGCCATACCGCAGATCCTAGGGTACTCAATTGCAGGAAAGAATTGAATAAAAAAAAAAAAGTGTGTATATTCTTTCCTCTATATCTCTGAGGCCGTAGGGGGAATTTTTTTTTCTCTCAATGGAGATAAAGCAATTGTCTGATCGTGTGGAGCAGCTCGCTGCGGAAGTGCGGGGAATTTCCGCCTACCTTGCTCATTCACATGCTGCTGAACCAAAGATTCCTACACCTGATGTATTTTTTGGGGATCGGTCTATATTTTTGAATTTCAAAAATAGTTGTAAATTATTTTTTGCCTTGAAGCCTAACTCGTCAGGGAGCTCCGCGCAGCAGGTTAAAATTGTCATCTCTTTGCTGGGTGGCGATCCCCAGGATTGGGCATTTTCTTTGAAACCAGATGATCCTATTCTGACTAATGTGAATACATTTTTTCAGGCCTTGGGGTTGTTGTATGACGAACCTAATGCCATTGATCAGGCTGAAAAGACCCTGCTGGCATTGAACCAGGATCGTGATTCTGCAGAATTGTACTGTCAAAAATTCCGAAAGTGGGCAGTACTTACTACCTGGAATGATAATGCCTTGGCTGCTCTCTTTTGGAAGGGGTTGTCAGAAGCCGTAAAAGATACTATGGTGGGATTTCCTGTTCCCTCTGGTCTTGACGATTCTATGTCTTTAGCCATTCAGGTTGATCGGCATTTGCGCGAACGCAGAGCTGCACAAGAGGTGTTGCCACCTGTTGAACAGATGTCTGAACCTATGCAATGTGATAGAGTTTTTTCCAGAGAGCAGCGTCAGGAGTTCAGAAGGCGTAATAAGTTGTGTTTTTTCTGTGGAGATGCCTCGCATATTATTTCTGTCTGTCCTAAACGCGAGAAACGCCTTGCACACACGTTTTCTGTTGGTGGTGTTCAACCTAAGTTTCTTCTGGCTATTACTCTGATCTGCTCCCTGTCCACATTTTCCGCCAAGGCTTTTGTGGATTCGGGAGCAGCTCTAAACCTAATGGACTTGGATTTTGCTAAACGTTGTGGATTTCCGATGACACCTCTGCAGACGCCTATCCCTTTGAGGGGGATTGATGCTACTCCTTTGGCTAAAAATAAACCTCAGTTTTGGACCCAGGTGGTAATGCGGGTTGCCCCAGACCATCAAGAAAATTGCAGGTTTTTGGTGTTACATAATCTGCATGATACTATTGTTCTGGGGTTTCCCTGGTTACAAATTCATAATCCAGTTTTGGATTGGAAATCTGTGTCTGTGGTGAGTTGGGGTTGTCGGTGTGCCTTTAGTGAGGCTCCGGTGTTTTCCACCTCTCCTCAGTCGCATGATGTTCCTGATTATTTTGCGGACTTTTATGATGTATTTAGTGAGAATGAGTCTGCGTCTCTGCCTCCTCATAGGAGTTATGACTGTGCAATTGAACTGAGCCCGGGGTGTAAATTTCCCAAGGGTCGGCTCTTCAATTTATCTGTACCCGAGCACGAGGCTATGCGATCCTATATTAAGGAGGCGTTGGAGAAGGGTCATATTAGACCATCCTCGTCACCCTTAGGTGCCGGGTTTTTTTTTGTAGCCAAAAAGGATGGATCATTAACACCTTGTATTGATTATTGTGCTCTCAACAAAATTACTGTTAAATATCAGTATCCGTTACCCCCGATTTCTGATCTATTCTCCAGAGTTAAAGGTGCTTGCTGGTTTACCAAGCTTGACCTCAGGGGGGCGTATAATCTTATTCGCATTAAGCATGGGGATGAATGGAAGACGGCGTTTAATACTCCGGAGGGACATTTTGAGTACCTGGTGATGCCTTTTGGGCTCACTAATGCCCCTTCTGTCTTCCAGTGCTTCATGAACGATATTTTCCGAGATTTTGTCGATACATTTTTGATTATCTATCTGTATGATATTTTGATCTTCTCCAAGGATTGGGATTCTCATGTGGAACATATTCGGACTGTGTTCCGGATCTTGAGGGAGAATTCCCTGTATGTCAAAGGATCTAAATGCCTTTCTGGAGTACAGAGGATTTCTTTTTTGGGATTTATTTTGTCCCCGTCAACTATTGAAATGGACCCGGCCAAGGTACAGGCCATTTACGATTGGGTTCAGCCCACTTCTTTGAAGGCCCTCCAGAAGTTTTTGGGTTTTGCTAATTTTTATCGGAAATTTATAGCAAAATTTTCTAGTATTGCCAAGCCATTGACTGATTTGACTAAGAAGGTGTCATGATCCAGTGTTGGATCTGGCGGTATTAAATGCATTAAGTGAACTTTTTTTCCTTTGGTTCCAAAGTGTGTCGTGATTGCCCCCGGTGGCCATTAAAATCATCACGTGGTGTCGTTCATTCTAAGTTGCCCGGTGGTGGGGAATGGTATCGCACCTTAGGTTTAGGTTAATGTTCACTTAATTATGGATCAGGTGTGACACCCTATAAAGGTGTGCTCAGGGTGTTCAATCACTGCCTGTGATATTGTGAGATTGCTTTCACTTTGAAGTGGAGAGCCTGGAGGAAGGATGGAGCTGGTGAGGAGTCCTGCGCAGCTTAGCCAGGGGGGACGTGTTGCAGCTATGGTGTCTGGACGAAGGGCTGGTATGGCGTGGTGGGGTCGCAGTGATGGAGTCAGCGGGAAGTGTCTGCATGGTCTGGTGGAGTGGCTACTATGGAGAGTGGCACTCACCATGTGGGACTTGGCCGCTGAGCTGGACTCAAGCATGCTTGACTTCGTGGCAGAAGCTGAACACTTCCTTGGGACTCTGGTACTAAGCAGCTGCAACTGGTGTTGGACTCTGCTCCAAGGCTGCACTAAGGTGAAGGATCCTGTTATGGTGATGGATCCGGGTGGAGGAGAAGATGCACTCAGGTGGAGGGGTCTGTTGCTAGGAGCGCACGCAACAGAGCAAAGCTAAGTGGTGTTTTCCCTGTATTGTCTCTTTCCTCATGTGTGTTATTAGTGCAGTGGTGGGATTAGTCTCCGCACCGACCCATTCCCTAGTGAGGGTTTAGGGTCAGGGTGAGCAAGGGCGTTAAGGTACGCATGCGGCGACAGGTGCGGAGCCTGTTTAGGGAATGTAAGGAGTGCAGGGACACTGGCTCAGGGGAGCTTAGGAGGTCTCCATGTCCCCATTCCCTATCGCAGGGCCCACCATTGTTAAAGTTTCCCAGGTTCCCCCTTTATTATTTGATTATTGTATGTATAACGTGTAATACCTAAATTCGCCAGGTGGAGGCGGCGTATCCACCTGCACGTTTTATTATTTAAATGCGCCCCACTGGAGGCGGAGTATCCAGGGTCACGTGTGTTATGGGTCCGCCTTGCGGTAACATCTGCGCCCAGACACACGTGATCATGACATTATCACAGGCCATACAGTTTTTTTTTTTTCTGGTGAGCCTTGGCCATGTGGAGACCTGTTAGTAATTGCTGCCGGGCCTCACTGATGTGAGTGGGGAGCGGCATGGTGTGTTAGAGCCGCTGCAGCAGCAGTTATCTGGGTCTGGGGCCTCTGCTGAGAAAAAAAAAAAAGGGCGGCTGTGATCTGGCTAAAAGCCCCTAGAGTCGCTGCTGGGGAGCGGGACTTGCTCATGCACGGGGAGGTACCCAGGCAGGTGGGAGGAATGGTGCCCCACGGAGCTGTCTGGTATTCCCCGAGGTAAAGGGGTACATCCCCGTGGTGAGAAGACTGGTGTGATAGTCCGCGGGGTTTATGCCAAATCTTCCATACCACCGAAGAAGCCGCCCTCCTGGTCGTGTGGAGGCGACCAGCGAGTGTATATTTCCTCCATTTCCTGTCCCCTTCTCCTCCTGGTGTGTGCAGCAGGTGTGCTGCGGGGGAGTAGGGACAAATCTCTACCCTCGCCATTAACCAACCCTAGGAGGCGCAGTCCTCATGGTGAAAGGGTTGGAGGGTGGTGTCCCTTGGTGAATAGTGGGGGTGTGAGTGTGGTGACACAGGGGGACGCCTCTGTCAAGTCCAGAGTGAGTTCACCAAGTTATGACAAATGTGTGTGTGTGCAATAAACGTTCAGGTCCGGACCTGTGTGTGAACGAGCGTGTATGTGTGCCACCAAAAAACATCTTGTGGAAGTTTGTGTTGGAGCCTGATCAGCTCATAACAAACAAACATACACATACATAAACTCGTTCCCCAGGTCGGCGCTGTGGAGATGAGTGGTGCCTCCAAAATGAACTTTATTGCCAATACCAGCGGTGCGTTTGTCATAAACCTGAAGTGTCAGGTAATGGTGGGGTGAACTCAGGGTCTGGGCGTCCCCGCTGTAGGTGTTTTCCTGATGAGGGGTGGTCTTGAGGGTCCTGAGGCCCCTCATTAAGGAGGGGGTACTGTCATGATCCAGTGTTGGATCTGGCGGTATTAAATGCATTAAGTGAACTTTTTTTCCTTTGGTTCCAAAGTGTGTCGTGATTGCCCCTGGTGGCCATTAGAATCATCACGTGGTGTCGTTCATTCTAAGTTGCCCGGTGGTGGGGAATGGTATCGCACCTTAGGTTTAGGTTAATGTTCACTTAATTATGGATCAGGTGTGACACCCTATAAAGGTGTGCTCAGGGTGTTCAATCACTGCCTGTGATATTGTGAGATTGCTTTCACTTTGAAGTGGAGAGCCTGGAGGAAGGATGGAGCTGGTGAGGAGTCCTGCGCAGCTTAGCCAGGGGGGATGTGTTGCAGCTATGGTGTCTGGACGAAGGGCTGGCATGGCGTGGTGGGGTCGCAGTGATGGAGTCAGCGGGAAGTGTCTGCATGGTCTGGTGGAGTGGCTACTATGGAGAGTGGCACTCACCATGTGGGACTTGGCCGCTGAGCTGGACTCAAGCATGCTTGACTTCGTGGCAGAAGCTGAACACTTCCTTGGGACTCTGGTACTAAGCAGCTGCAACTGGTGTTGGACTCTGCTCCAAGGCTGCACTAAGGTGAAGGATCCTGTTATGGTGATGGATCCGGGTGGAGGAGAAGATGCACTCAGGTGGAGGGGTCTGTTGCTAGGAGCGCACGCAACAGAGCAAAGCTAAGTGGTGTTTTCCCTGTATTGTCTCTTTCCTCATGTGTGTTATTAGTGCAGTGGTGGGATTAGTCTCCGCACCGACCCATTCCCTAGTGAGGGTTTAGGGTCAGGGTGAGCAAGGGCATTAAGGTACGCGTGCGGTGACAGGTGCGGAGCCTGTTTAGGGAATGTAAGGAGTGCAGGGACACTGGCTCAGGGGAGCTTAGGAGGTCTCCATGTCCCCATTCCCTATCGCAGGGCCCACCATTGTTAAAGTTTCCCAGGTTCCCCCTTTATTATTTGATTATTGTATGTATAACGTGTAATACCTAAATTCGCCAGGTGGAGGCGGCGTATCCACCTGCACGTTTTATTATTTAAATGCGCCCCACTGGAGGCGGTGTATCCAGGGTCATGTGTGTTATGGGTCCGCCTTGCGGTAACATCTGCGCCCAGACACACGTGATCATGACAGAAGAGTGCTGATGTGTTAAATTGGTCTCCGGAGGCTGTTTCTTCCTTTCAGGAGCTGAAGCGAAGATTCACCTCCGCCCCGGTTTTGCGGCAACCTGATGTCTCACTTCCGTTCCAGGTAGAGGTGGATGCTTCTGAGATTGGTGCAGGAGCTGTTTTGTCCCAAAAGGATCCTGTAACATCTAAAATGAATCCCTGTGCTTTGTTTTCCCGAAAGTTCTCTCCATCTGAACGTAACTATGATGTGGGGAATCGGAAACTGTTAGCCATGAAATGGGCATTTGAGGAGTGGAGACATTGGTTGGAGGGAGCTAAGCATCAAGTCGTGGTCCTCACTGACCACAAGAATTTGATTTACCTAGAGTCGGCTAAGCGCTTGAACCCTAGACAAGCTAGGTGGGCCTTGTTTTTTACACGTTTTGATTTTGTGGTTTCTTTTCTTCCTGGAACTAAGAATGTCAAGGCTGACACCCTCTCTAGGAGCTTCTTTGCTGATTCTCCTGTGGTGACCAAGCCTGCTACCATCTTAGGCGAAGGGGTAGTTCTTTCTGCCATCTCGCCCGATTTGAGACGTGCTCTGGAAGAGTTCCAGGAGGACAAACCTGAGCGTTGTCCCAGTGGAAAGTTGTATGTTCCTGACCAGTGGAAGAAGAGAGTGATGTCTGAAGTTCATTACTCTGCTTTGGCTGGTCATCCAGGTATTTTTGGTACTACAGATCTGGTGAGATCAGTCTTTTTGGTGGCCCTCCACTGTGGGACGTGCTCCCGGTCTAAATCGTGTTCTCGCTCTAGTGGGTTGTTGATGCCTTTGCCTGTCCCCAAGAGGCCATGGACCCATATTTCAATGGATTTCATCTCTGATATGCCTGTCTCTCAAAGGATGACTATCATTTGGGTGATTTGTGATAGGTTCTCTAAGATGGTTCATCTTGTACCACTCCCTAAGTTGCCGTCTTCCTCTGAATTGGTGCCCCTATTTTTACAACAGGTGGTTCGCTTGCACGGGATTCCTGAGAACATTGTATCTGACAGAGGAGTCCAGTTTGTGTCTAGATTTTGGAGAACTTTCTGTTCCAAGCTGGGAATTCAGTTGTCCTTCTCCTCTGCTTTTCACCCTCAGACCAATGGGCAGACAGAGAGAACAAACCAGACCTTGGAGTCATATTTGAGATGTTTTATTTCTGCTGATCAGGATGATTGGGTTTCATTTTTGCCCTTGGCCGAATTTGCTTTAAATAATAGAGCTAGTTCTGCCACTTTGATGTCACCTTTTTTTTGTAACTTTGGGTTTCATCCTCGATTTTCTTCAGGGCAGGTGGAGCCCTCTGCCTGCCCAGGTGTTGACACTGTGGTGGAGAGAATGCACCAGATCTGGGACCAAGTGGTGGATAAGTTATCTCTCTCCCAGGAAAAGGCCCAGTGGTTTTCCAACCGACATAGGACCATTGGTCCCCAGTTTGAGGTTGGTGATATGGTGTGGTTATCATCAAAAAATATTGCTATGAAGGTGGCTTCTCCTAAGCTTAAGCCTAGATTTATTGGACCTTACAAGATTTTGGAGATTATTAATCCAGTCTCTTTTCGTTTGGCTCTTCCTGTCACATTTAAAATCCATAATGTGTTCCATAAATCTTTGTTGAAGAGGTTTGTTGAACCTGTTGTTCCGGGGGTTGCACCTCCAGACCCTGTATTGGTTGAAGGTAACATGGAATATGAGGTAGAGAAAGTACTGGATTCCCATCTGGCTAGACGGAGACTCCAGTATTTGGTTAAGTGGAAGGGTTATGGTCAGGAGGATAATTCCTGGGTCTCTGCCTCTGATATTCATGCCAAAAGATTGGTGCGTGCCTTTCATCAGGCTAACCCTGATCGCCCTGGTGGCGTGGTTGAGGGTTCGGTGACCCATCCTCAAGGGGGAGGTACTGTTGTGAGTTCATTTTCCCCTTCACTACTGAGGCCCGAGGAACTCCCTCTTCTGGTGAAGAAAGGTAGTGAGCCTGATTGTCAGACACCTGTGGCTGATGATGATGACTGGCTGAGTGGAGTTAATGACTGGATATAAGGCTGCCGACGCCCTTCTGGCCTGCGGGTGATTTCTCTGTGGACTTCTAGGAAACCAGACTGATTCCTGCTCATCTAAAGCTAAGATTTCTGCTTTGCCTTTTTGCATTAGTGTTTTGTTTTCCTTGCTTTTCTGGATTCTGCCATTCCCTGCTGGGGTGAGCTGAATCTCCTTTTGCCTGTTGCTCTGTCTTCAGAATATTCCTGAGTACTGACATAGCCTTTTTTGAAGCCTAGCATCTTCAGGGCCTTTTTTACTGTCAGTTTGTTGGCTCTTATTTTCATAGGTTTTTTCACGGATTGCAGACAGCAGCCTTCCTGTCCTTTCCTATTTAAGCTAGCTTGGGCCCCATCTTTGCTCAGTCTATCTTTCTGTCTGTGTTTTGTTCTTTCTTCTTGATTCACCGTCATTATTTGTGGGGGGCTGCCTTTTGCTTTGGGGTCTGCTCTGGGGCAGTTTAGATTTCCCTTTCTGTCTTTAAGCTATGTAGTCCTCCGGCTGTGATCGAGGGGCCTAGGGCATCGTAGGAGCCCCCCATGGCTACTGCTAGTTGTGTTGATAGGTTCAGGGGTCTGCAATCCGATAGCTGCCAACTTCTCTGGTTTTCTGGACTTAGCTAGCATTTCTATTTTTGCCTCCTACGGTGACTCAATCATAACACGGAGCCACGCGTGTATGGAGCGGAGCCGTGTGTGTGTACGAGGTGTACGGAGCAAAGCTGCGTGTGTGTACGAGGTGTACTGAGCGAAACCGCATGTGTGTACTGAGCGAAACCGCATGTGTGTACGGAGCGAAGCCGCATGTGTACGGAGCAAAGCCACGTGTGTGTATGAGGTGTACGGAGCTGAGCCACATGTGTGTACGGAGCAAAGCCACGTGTGTGTACGAGGTGTACGGAGCGGAGCCACATGTGTACGAGGTGTACGGAACGGAGCCATGTGTGTACAGAGCTGAACCGTGTGTTTACGGAGCGGAGCTGCATGTGTGCGAGGTGTACGGAGCGGAGCCGCCCGCGTGCGAGGTGTACGGAGCGGAGCCACGCATGTACGGAGCGGAGCCGCGTGTGTAAGAGGTGTACGGAACGGAGCCCTGTATGTACAGAGCTGAGCCGTGTGTTTACGGAGCGGAACCGTGTGTGTACGAGGTATACGGAGTGGAGCTGCATGTGTAAGAGGTGTACGGAGCGGAGCTGCACGTGTACGAGGTGTACGGAGCGGAGCCGCACGTGTGTACGAGGTGTACGGAGCGAAGCTGCATGTGTGTACGAGGTGTACGGAGCAAAGCCACATGTGTGTACGAGGTGTATGGAGCGAAGCCGCGTGTGTGTACGGAGCAAAGCCATGTGTGTGTACGTAGTGTGTGGAGCCGCGTGTGTACGAAGTAAACAGAATGGAGCCCTGTGTGTACAAAGTGTACAGAGCTGAGCCGTGTGTTTACAGAGTGGAGCCGCGTGTGTATGAGGTGTATGGAGCAAAGCCGCATGTGTGCAAGGTTTATGGAGCAGAGCCATGTGTGTACAAGGTGTACAGAGCGTGGCCGCGTGTGTATAAGGTGTACGAGGTTTACAGAGTGGAGCCATGTGTGTACTGAGTGGAGCCGTGTGTATGCGAGGTGTACGGAGCAAAGCCGTGTATATGAGGCATACAAAGCGGACCTGTGTGTGTATGAGGTGTGCGGAGCCATGCGTGTACAAGGTGTATGATGGGGAGCATTCATACCTCCCAACTGTCCAAGATTTTGAGAGCCTGCCCCACTGCCCTAACCGGGAGCTTACTTTTCTCGCGGACACATGAGTATACGGCGGAGCCCCGAGGAGCACTTGAAAACTCGCACATGACATTCCATCGGAAGTGACATGCTGGAAGCTGACCGGAGGAGATGGTGACGGAACCATGGAGGCACTTCAAGGAATGCTTCAGATCATCACCATGTCCTATGTCCTCCTCCAACAGCGCGGACAGCGAGATCGCCTTGGACTCGGGGATGTCGGCCATGTGAGTGGATCATGATATGTCCTGCACCAGGAGGCTCAGGTGGGCACTACAATGTGAGCCGGGCTGGTATAGTATCTTTATAGAATATTTCTTTCTTTCCTTGTATTTCTTTCTTTCTTTCTTTCTTTCTTTCTCTCTCTGTTCTTTCTTTCTTTCTTTCACTTTCTATTCTTTCTTTCCCCTCTTTCTTTCTCTCTCCCTCTCTGTTCTTTATTTCCCCTTTCTTTCTTTTTTTCTCTCTTTGTTCTTTCTTTCACCTCTTCCTCTTTCGTTCTTTCTTTCTTTCTTTCTCTTTGTTCCTTCTTTCCCCTCTTTCTTTCTCTCTCCCTCTCTTTTCTTTCTTTCTTTCTTTCTTTCTTTCTTTCTTTCTTTCTTTCCCCTTTCTTTCTCTCTCTGTTCTTTCTTTCCCCTCTTTCTTTCTTTCTTTCTCTCTGTTCTTTCTTTCTCCCTCTCTGTTCTTTCTTTCGTTCTTTCTTTCTTCCACTCTTTCTTTTTTTCTCTCTATGTTCTTTTTTCTGTCCCCTCTTTCTTTCTCTCTGTTATTTCTTCCTTTCTCTCTCTGTTTCTCTATTTCTTTCTTCTTTCTTTCTCGCTGTTCTTTCTTTCTTTCTGTCTCCTTTCTTTCTCTTTTTTCTTTTTTCTCTCTCTCTGTTCTTTCTTTCTTTTCCTCAGTACCAGTCAGTGTGCCCACAGTACTAACCACTGTGCCCTCAGTACCAGTCAGTGTGATCAGCAGTGCTAAATGGGTGTGGTTGGGGCATGGACATAGGTGTTTGTGAAAAAAGAAGGTATCCAGCTCCGGAGATAAAATCCAAAATCTTTATGTAAACAAATTAAAAGGTAATAAGCTGCTTGATAACCATTGTATACTGGAGGAAGGAATGTCCTAGATAACTGGACGCGTTTCGAACACGTGTAGTGCTCTTAGTACTCAGTTTTCACAATGAGCAGTCTTGTAAAAGTTAAAATACTCCCCAAACAGGTGGACCTTGACCGGTTGTGCTGAGATAGGCACAACACTATGAGACAGGAAATATAGTGAAAAACAATTCCAGTCCTGTGACCCCATAAGTACACGATGTTTGCCTTACTGGGGGTGAAAAATGTAAAGTAACGGGATAAAACAGGACAAGCAGCACCATCTTTGAACAGAGCTTGTTTTCTTAGAAGTAGTTCTTTATTCTTCGGTGTGCACATAAAAATAACGTTTTGGGGATCAAAGTTCTCTTTAGCACATTTACAATAAGATGAATAAGAAATAATACTCACAGCCGATGATTAAAGTGAAAAATATGCCATAAACTATCTCAAACCCAACTTCTCACCCAGTGGGAGAGTTAGAGGATGTGACCTGAAAGGAGATGGAAATGCTTTCCATATTTCCCCTTGAAGAATATGTGTATTGTTGACGTGTAATGTGAAGTGTGAAATGCGTTGTGGTGTTGGTATTGTATTCTGAACAGCAACAGGTAATTAACAAGGACAGTTAGAGTTAATGGTTGGGACTGGCCTAGAGTGGGAGGGGCTAAGCTGAAGGGACAAGAGACATTTTCCTGTCAGGAAGAGAGAAAGAGTCCAGGAAACATAGAAAGAGCACCTAAGGTGTGAGGCGAGTAGTGCTGCATTCTGGGGTGTCCCTAGAGAGACGAGACCAAATGAAAGAGATAGCATGATCCAGAAGAGTGAGGAGGAAAGGTGACTGGGAGACAGAGTGATTCTCCGGGGACAGGTCATGGAGGAGGATGCCTGGTAGTAAGGCCCAGAGTTTACATCTGAAGGTAACGGGCCTGGACAGGACTGAGTACGTGAGACGAATAAAGTGCCCCTGGTGGGAGTTCCAGAGCATTAGATTAGAGGAGATAAGTACTGGCCATACTGACACCATAGCGTCCCTAAGGCCTGTTTCACACATCCGTTTGTCACTGTCAAAATCCGCCGTTTTGCAAAAAAAAACGGATCCGCCATTTTTCTTGGCGGATCCGTTTTTTTCCCCATTGACTTGCATTATCGGTGGATTTTGACTGAGTCTCGTCCGTTGCATCCGTATGTTGGTGGATCCGCCAAAATTTTGGCGTCCGCTGACATCACCGGACAGACAATGCAACGTTTTTTTGCTGCCGGATCCGCATTTTTGCCTTTTGCCACATATTTAACCCTGAATCCAATTTGGCTGTCTCTCTCTCTCTCTCTCTCCTCACCGCCTAATTGTCGGATCTCTTTGCCAGTCCCTGCGAGATTGCCTGATCTCTCCTCCAGTCCCCGCGACATTACCCGATCTCTCCTCGCCAACAGTCACCGCGAGATTGCCCGATCTCAAAGATGCCCACGACGATCGAGGCCCGCATTTGTTCATGAAGGTACTCTTGCAATCCGCGGCGATACTTTAAAAGGACCGCAGTCACTTTAATTCACAGCGCTTTCCTCCTTCCATGGATCTGTAGTCCGCTGTCATCCGATCTTCGCTGAACGGCGACGGATCAGTTTTTTCCCCCTTTAGCGGATTTCAGCTGACCGCCGACTACAGATGTGTGAAACAGACCTAAGGAGAAAGAAGACGAGGAACCGAGGGTTGAGGAAAGGACTCTTCCTAACTGCACTGTAGTGTCACGCTGGGCTGTGGTGAAGTAATGAGAAACGGGGAATACAGAGAACAAGTTAAGAGGAAGGAATAGAATCTGTAAGGAACATGCAACGAGTTATAAAGGAAACGTTCATAAGACGGTGTACCCGCCATCTCTTATATATACTCCTTACCAAATTCCTGTTCAGTAAAAAGTTTATTTTTAAACGGTGGTCTCCCTCACTGAACTGTCCAACACCTGTTCCTGGCAAACCAGCAATATCGGCTATCTACGACCTGCACGGACGTAGCTCCCTCACAGCAAAAGTCCACACACCCAGCCAGGACCTCCACTTTCAAGTATCATTCCGGGGCATAAGAGACGAGTACCTTGCCCATGGCTGCCGCCCGTCGGTCAATAATAAAAATATAAAAATACATATATACAAAGCATATATATTTATATTACTTTCTCATATAGCACTACATTATCTGTGTTATCTGTGGACTGCAGGGGACATCTACTACATCATCTGTACTCAGAGAGTTATCACTGTTACACCTGTGGTGTTACATAGGACTGCAGGTGACATCCACTATATTGTCTGTACTCAGAGTTATCACTGTGTTATGTGAGGCTTTACATAGGACTGTAAGTATCATGTACTGCATTATATCTGTACTCAGCTATCACTTTTTTATCTTTGGTGTTACAAAGGACGTCAGGTGACATCTAGTGTTGAGCATTCCGATACCGCAAGTATCGGGTATCGGCCGATACTTGCTGTATCGGAATTCCGATACCGACTTCCGATATTTTTTCAATATCGGAATTCGGCATCGGAATCGGAAGTTCAGTTGATTGACGGCCTGACGTCATCATGATGCGCGGTGTGTGCGCATCATGATGCGCCGTCATTTCGGGCCTTCCGGGGGTCTCTGCCGGCCTGCCGGGGGGCTGTGCCGGCCTGCCGGGGGGCTGTGTGGACTGCCCGGGGTCTGTACCGGCCTGCCGGGGGGCTGTGCCGGCCTGCCGGTGGTCTGTGCACCCTGTGGGGGTCTGTACCGGCCTGCCGGGGGGCTGTGCCGGCCTGCCGGGGGGCTGTGCTGATGTCCGGGGGTCTGTGCAAGCATCGTCCGATGGGACTACAAGTCCCATCGGGCGATGCCTGCTACCATGACAGTGATTGACACATTAGCCAATGATGGGACAGTAGTAGTCCCATCATCCGGCTAATGTGTTAAATGTTAAAAAAAAAAAAAAAATACTACATACATACTACATGCATGCTACATACATACTACATGCTACATACATACTACATATATACTACATACATACTACATATATACTACATACATACTACATACATACTGCATGCTACATACATACTACATACATACTACATGCATGCTACATACTACATGCTACATACATACTACATATATACTACATACATACTACATACATGCTACATACATACTACATACATACTACATACATACTACATGCATGCTACATACATACTACATGCATGCTACATACATACTACATGCATGCTACATACTACATGCATGCTACATGCATGCTACATACATACTACATGCTACATACATACCACATATATACTACATACATACAATACATTCATACAATACATACATAGACATACAGTACATATAACATAGAGTAACATACTTACCAATACTTGTCACATTGTTCCCCGAAGCCATTGTCTTTTCCGGGATAAATATTAACATAACAAACCACAAAAATACTCACCCACGATCCGAAGCAGTCCACGAGTGTGTCCCACGACGATCTTGGGTAGAGAACTGCAGCATCAGATGATGCTGCCGTTCTCTACGGGCTGCAGGAATCCAATGACGGAAGGTAGGTATCCTTCCGCACTGTATTCCTCCGCCACTTAAAAAGAAAAAGTCCCTAGTCTCACTTTATGCCATTGCTGTGTGGGAAATTCCCACACAGCAATGGCATAAAGTGAGACTAGGGACTTTTTTTTTTTAAGTGGCGGAGGAATACAGTGCGGAAGGATACCTACCTTCCGTCATTGGATTCCTGCAGCCCGTAGAGAACGGCAGCATCATCTGATGCTGCAGTTCTCTACCCAAGATCGTCGTGGGACACACTCGTGGACTGCTTCGGATCGTGGGTGAGTATTTTTGTGGTTTGTTATGTTAATATTTATCCCGGAAAAGACAATGGCTTCGGGGAACAATGTGACAAGTATTGGTAAGTATGTTACTCTATGTTATATGTACTGTATGTCTATGTATGTATTGTATGAATGTATTGTATGTATGTAGTATATATGTGGTATGTATGTAGCATGTAGTATGTATGTAGCATGCATGTAGTATGTATGTAGCATGCATGTAGTATATATGTAGTATGTATGTAGCATGTAGTATGTAGCATGCATGTAGTATGTATGTAGCATGTAGTATGTATGTAGCATGCATGTAGTATATATGTAGTATGTATGTAGCATGTAGTATGTATGTAGCATGCATGTAGTATATATGTAGTATGTATGTAGTATGTATGTAGCATGCATGTAGCATGCAGTATGTATGTAGCATGCATGTAGTATATATGTAGTATGTAGTATGTATGTAGCATGCATGTAGTATATATGTGTTATGCATGTAGCATGCATGTAGCATGCATGTAGTATGTATGTAGTATATATGTGGTATGTATGTAGCATGCAGTATGTATGTAGCATGCATGTAGTATATATGTAGTATGTATGTTGCATGTAGTATTTATGTAGTATGAATGTAGCATGTATGTAGTATGTAGTATGAATGTAGCATGTATGTAGTATGCATGTTGTATGTATGTAGCATGTAATTTTTTTTTTTTTTTTTTTTTTTTTTTTTTTTTTACATTTAACACATTAGCCGGATGATGGGACTACTACTGTCCCATCATTGGCTAATGTGTCAATCACTGTCATGGTAGCAGGCATCGCCCGATGGGACTTGTAGTCCCATCGGACGATGCCTGCACAGACCCCCGGAGCCTGCACAGACCACCGGCAGGCCGGCACAGCCCCCCGGCAGGCCGGCACAGCCCCCCGGAGCCTGCACAGCCCCCCGGCAGGCCGGCACAGCCCCCCGGCAGGCCGGCACAGCCCCCCGGAGCCTGCACAGACCACCGGCAGGCCGGCACAGACCACCGGAGCCTGCACAGACCCCCTGGCAGGCCGGCACAGCCCCCCGAAAGGCCCGTACAGACCCCAGAGAGGCTGTACAAGGGCAGGAAAGGGTTTTTCTTATTCCGATACCGGAAGTCCCATAGACTTGAATGGGACTTCCGGTATCGGAATCGGCGATACCGATACTTTTTTTAAAGATCGGCCGATACCATCCGATACGATACTTTGAAGTATCGGACGGTATCGCTCAACTCTAGTGACATCTACTACATTATCTGTTCTATGGGAGCTACCACTGTTATTGGTGGCATTACATAGGACTGCAGTTAACATTTACTACATTATCTGTACTCACTTTATGTGTGGTGTTACATAGGACTGCAGGTCCCCACCTAAGGAAGAGGAACAGCATCCGGTCTGGGTGAAAAATTGTATCAAAAATTTATTCTGCCAGTATAAAATACAACGTTTCGGCCATATTGTGGCCTTTTTCAAGTATAACATAACAGTACATATGGTGGCCTTTTATAGTGTGGCACAGCCAATCACCATCAAGGTAACACCCATCACAAAGAATCTATACATAAAATACATATAAATACATCCATCAGTTACGTGTATATTCAATAAGACAGTTTATCCAATCGTTAACAATGATAATCATAATCATATTAAAGAAATTACAAAAACGTCTCATATATAAACATCAATCCCCAAATCTGCCCACCAATGGTCGTAATGCATCAAAGGTATCCATAGAAATAACACACCAATCCCTTGCAATAATACATATCCATATATGAACCGCCAATCCCTAATCACATAATAGTGGCGCCAACCCCAATGGACCAATCCTGAGTGGACTCACAAATCCCTATATCGGCAGAGTTCCCTCTCCCCACATGACAGCATCAGCTAGAGCCAGGTCACATCAGGAGCGCAGCCTGATGATGCGCGCTACAAGGCCACAGCGAGCGCGCCGCCCATCCCCGCCCAGGCCCTGCCACGTGAAGACTCCATCACCAAACACCGCGCATGCGCGGTGCTGTGTGAGGAATCAGCCACGCGACCCGCCCACCGGGGAGGACCGCGCACGCGCCGAGGCCCAGAGCGCGCGACCACACGCAACACTCCTCCGTAAAACCCCGCACATGCGCTGGTAGCTAAGAGCAAATGTAAAGCCACATTTAAATAATGAGTCCACACGGATAGACCAAAAATGCTCCCAAAAAAAGACATTTAGAATCAAAAAACCACATCCATGATAAATTTAATAATATTCCGTACTTTATGGGATTCATAAATGTTGTATATTATATAAGGAGCAAAACTGGGATATTTACAAAAAGAGAAAAAAAGAAAAAAAGAGAAAAGAGGGCACGGGGAAAGGCAGGCAAGAAACAACGACAAAATTCAAAAAGGACAACATCCTCTTCATGATTTCAGGACTGTTCAGTCCCCGTGTCCTCCACTCTTTCAAATGTATCACCTATGAACACTAAAAATAAAAAAATATTTAATTAAAAAACATAATAGCCACATAAATAAATATATATCCTAACAAAGGATAATGGCACAAGATAAGGGATTAGGTGACACAAGTATGCAAATTGTAATCCAAGTTCAAACCCCTTGGTTGCAACGTATCAAGAATAGATATCCATCTCAACTCCTTTTTTTTCAGCATCTTAACCCTATCACCCCCACGTCTTAATACAGGAACCCCATCTATCACTCTAAATCGTAACTGATTCACTGAATGTCTGCATTCTAAAAAATGCTTCGGAATCGGCAACTCCACTAGTTTAGTCCTAATCATACTCTTATGCTTACTAATGCGAGCCCTAATCTCCATAGTAGTTTCTCCTATATACATAAGCCCACATGGGCACAAAATTAGGTAAATCACAAAACTTTTCTTTTTTTCTCTTTTTGTAAATATCCCAGTTTTGCTCCTTATATAATATACAACATTTATGAATCCCATAAAGTACGGAATATTATTAAATTTACCATGGATGTGGTTTTTTGATTCTAAATGTCTTTTTTTGGGAGCATTTTTGGTCTATCCGTGTGGACTCATTATTTAAATGTGGCTTTACATTTGCTCTTAGCTACCAGCGCATGTGCGGGGTTTTACGGAGGAGTGTTGCGTGTGGTTGCGCGCTCTGGGCCTCGGCGCGTGCGCGGTCCTCCCCGGTGGGCGGGTCGCGTGGCTGATTCCTCACACAGCACCGCGCATGCGCGGTGTTTGGTGATGGAGTCTTCACGTGGCAGGGCCTGGGCGGGGATGGGCGGCGCGCTCGCTGTGGCCGTGTAGCGCGCGTCATCAGGCTGCGCTCCGGATGTGACCTGGCTCTAGCTGATGCTGTCATGTGGGGAGAGGGAACTCTGCCGATATAGGGATTTGTGAGTCCACTCAGGATTGGTCCATTGGGGTTGGCGCCACTATTATGTGATTAGGGATTGGCGGTTCATATATGGATATGTATTACTGCAAGGGATTGGTGTGTTATTTCTATGGATACCTTTGATGCATTACGACCATTGGTGGGCAGATTTGGGGATTGATGTTTATATATGAGACGTTTTTGTAATTTCTTTAATATGATTATGATTATCATTGTTAACGATTGGATAAACTGTGTTATTGAATATACACGTAACTGATGGATGTATTTATATGTATTTTATGTATAGATTCTTTGTGATGGGTGTTACCTTGATGGTGATTGGCTGTGCCACACTATAAAAGGCCACCATATGTATTGTTATGTTATACTTGAAAAAGGCCACAATATGGCCGAAACGTTGTATTTTATACTGGCAGAATAAATTTTTGATACAATTTTTCACCCAGACCGGATGCTGTTCCTCTTCCTTATTTTGGACAATTGTTCATTTGGGTCCATGAACCTTTGAACTGGCATCCAATCCTCCGTTGTGCTGTCGGCTGCTTTTTGCTGTTTACTGTTTGGACTCTGGCGGGCTTGCACCGGATTGAATATGGAAACTACTAATCCAGAGGTGGGTGAACTGGATACTGCTATGATTTTTTCCTATACAGAGGATGATGCGATAAGAATTTTATCTGGAGCCCGGACAGATATGTCCTTTTTAAATAAACCTACTGCTGATATGCTTAAAAAGAAATATGAAACAGAAAGAAGGAAATGCATATCGTATGAATTGCATGCTACTACATTATGTGAATATTATAAAGTCCGTAGGATTCCACGTGGTTTAAGACCGCATTTGCGTCCTACATTGCTTGCAGATAATTCACAATTTTGCAGCAGGTTTGAGTCTATTACAAACAAATTTGCATTTGATCTAATGCTTCTGAATGTTGAGTTTCTTCATATAGAGGTGGAGTCTGTGAAGAGAAACATTGTTGATTTGGAACAGCAATTAGCAGCTGAATTGACAACACAGGAGGTGGACTTATTTAAATCCCAGTTGGAGGATAAGTTGATGAAATATCGAGGTGATATAGAAAAAACGAAACGTACAAAATGGTTTCGTGATGCTGATGATTACAGATCTGGTCGTGTGTTTTCATGGCAGATGGGTCAGCACAATACTCCATACTCTAGGAGAGATCGACCTTTGCCAATGCGTAGAAGGAGGAGACCACCAGTTAAGGATCAAAGATTTGGGTTCACTACCGCTGAGTCTGATTCATCGGATGACTCTAATATGGGTGCAGCATCTTCATCTTCTACTTTTTTAGGAAGAGACAAGTTGGACAATATGACAAGAAAAGGAGGACCCGTCGAGGAGGTAGAAAGCATAGGAGAAAGAGGAATGTCACGCAAAGCACCAATGCGAACGAGGAATATGGAGGTGAAAAAGAGAACCTAGCAACACAGAGGGACTTGGTGGTAAATATCTCGTCGTGTGTGTTATCTGAAGTGGACTATGGAGTATTATCTAAGGGACTGTCATTTTGTCCCACAAATTTTCCTGATTGGTTTGAAATCGAGTGTGACTTGTTCTCTTTTTTTAGGAGACTACGACTGGCGCCCTTTTTTTCTGACAAGGAAGAAAAATCATGTATAATTAATGATGATGATAAATCTAGAGGTTTCACGCTCCAGGGTGTTGGATTATATAGTAAGAGTAATTTTCAACCACCTGTTAGGAATAACTTTGTTGAATCATATATTCAGTTGGTTGAAAGAGATATTGCACAATTGAAAGGGGAGTTTCGGGGTCAACATAGGGGGAATCTTACATACTCTGAAAAACAGGCATTGGATAATCTTTCAAAGAATACTGCTATTACGATAAAAGCTGCAGATAAAGGTGGTGCGGTAGTTGTCATGGATACGGACAAATATAAGATGGAGATTCTTGGCCAACTTTCTGATACTGCGGTGTATGTTAAATTGATGAGTGACCCCACCCCTCGCTTTTTGAGCGAATTACGGCTTTTGGTGGATGAGTCCTTGCTTAATGGACTCATTGATCAGAAGCTGTCTGAATATTTGGTAGTGGATGCTCCCTTGACACCAATATTATATACGCTACCGAAAATACACAAGAGTTTGGAGAATCCACCTGGGCGTCCCATAGTGTCTGGGAGGGGGTCACTATGTAATAAGGTTTCGATTTTTCTTGATAAAGTATTACGACGTTTTGCTACCTCAGCACGGTCCTATATTGTGGACACAAATGATTTTCTACAAAAAATCAGTGATGTTAAGGTTACTCCTCACATGATACTTGCATCCTTCGATGTGGTTTCTCTATATACATCTATTGAGCATGATAGGGGTTTGGAGGCCGTCGATGTGGTGCTGACAGGCTCGGACATGGCATCAGAGTGTGCACAGCTGGTCCTAGCACTGTTGGGTTTCATCCTCAGGAGAAATTATTTTCTCTTTGGGGATGATTATTACCTACAGTTGCGCGGTACCGCCATGGGGTCCAATGTGGCCCCAACTTATGCAAACATCTATATGGCGGTATTCGAGGACCGGTATGTGTACAATTCCACCCACTGGTGCCATGTCCGGGCCTGGTGGCGTTACATCGACGATATTTTTTGTATCTGGGATGGTAGTCTGGAAGATCTTCTTGATTTTCAAAATGAATTGAACAATGTATTCTCTGAGTTGAAGTTTACACTGACCTACTCTTATGATCAGGTCCAATTTTTGGATACGTTGGTTTATAAAAAAGATGAGTTTTTATATACCGATCTTTTTGTAAAAGAGACAGATAGGAATAGTCTGTTGGTATTTGATAGTAATCACCCAAGACGGATGGTCGAGTCACTACCATGGAGTCAAATGCTACGTGTACGGAGGATTGTTAAAGAGGATGATAGGTTGGACCTAAGATTGGATCAGATGTGTACAAAATTTATTAATAGGGGTTACCCGATGGATCGAGTTAATTCTTATAAAGTTAAAGCTCAAAATATATCGGTAGAGGATTCTAACCGTAAGCAAATTAAAGGGCCTAAGAGACGAGTTCCTTTTGTCTCAACATATTGTCCAGTTAGTGGCAGGATTGGAGGTATCTTGAACAAACATTGGAGCCTCTTACAGAAGGGTCTACCGCAGATATCAGAATTTGTGGATAGGCCATTACTTTCTTATAGACGTGGACATAATCTTAAAGATAGATTGGTAAGGTCAGATATTGGTTCATCAAAAGTTAACATACAAAGGACAATATGTCCTCCGAAGATGGGCAATTTTCCATGTTTGGGATGTGCCTGTTGTGGTAATATGTTAAAAGGTGACAGTTTTAATCATCCTCGAACTGGTAAAAAGTTTTCTATCGAGGAGAGGTATACGTGTTCGTCAAGTTTTGTGATTTACCTAATTTTGTGCCCATGTGGGCTTATGTATATAGGAGAAACTACTATGGAGATTAGGGCTCGCATTAGTAAGCATAAGAGTACGATTAGGACTAAACTAGTGGAGTTGCCGATTCCGAAGCATTTTTTAGAATGCAGACATTCAGTGAATCAGTTACGATTTAGAGTGATAGATGGGGTTCCTGTATTAAGACGTGGGGGTGATAGGGTTAAGATGCTGAAAAAAAAGGAGTTGAGATGGATATCTATTCTTGATACGTTGCAACCAAGGGGTTTGAACTTGGATTACAATTTGCATACTTGTGTCACCTAATCCCTTATCTTGTGCCATTATTCTTTGTTAGGATATATATTTATTTATGTGGCTATTATGTTTTTTAATTAAATATTTTTTTATTTTTAGTGTTCATAGGTGATACATTTGAAAGAGTGGAGGACACGGGGACTGAACAGTCCTGAAATCATGAAGAGGATGTTGTCCTTTTTGAATTTTGTCGTTGTTTCTTGCCTGCCTTTCCCCGTGCCCTCTTTTCTCTTTTTTTCCTTTTTTTCTTTTTTTCTCTTTTTGTAAATATCCCAGTTTTGCTCCTTATATAATATACAACATTTATGAATCCCATAAAGTACGGAATATTATTAAATTTACCATGGATGTGGTTTTTTGATTCTAAATGTCTTTTTTTGGGAGCATTTTTGGTCTATCCATGTGGACTCATTATTTAAATGTGGCTTTACATTTGCTCTTAGCTACCAGCGCATGTGCGGGGTTTTACGGAGGAGTGTTGCGTGTGGTCGCGCGCTCTGGGCCTCGGCGCGTGCGCGGTCCTCCCCGGTGGGCGGGTCGCGTGGCTGATTCCTCACACAGCACCGCGCATGCGCGGTGTTTGGTGATGGAGTCTTCACGTGGCAGGGCCTGGGCGGGGATGGGCGGCGCGCTCGCTGTGGCCGTGTAGCGCGCGTCATCAGGCTGCGCTCCGGATGTGACCTGGCTCTAGCTGATGCTGTCATGTGGGGAGAGGGAACTCTGCCGATATAGGGATTTGTGAGTCCACTCAGGATTGGTCCATTGGGGTTGGCGCCACTATTATGTGATTAGGGATTGGCGGTTCATATATGGATATGTATTACTGCAAGAGATTGGTGTGTTATTTCTATGGATACCTTTGATGCATTACGACCATTGGTGGGCAGATTTGGGGATTGATGTTTATATGTGAGACGTTTTTGTAATATCTTTAATATGATTATGATTATCATTGTTAACGATTGGATAAGCTGTGTTATTGAATATACACGTAACTGATGGATGTATTTATATGTATTTTATGTATAGATTCTTTGTGATGGGTGTTACCTTGATGGTGATTGGCTGTGCCACACTATAAAAGGCCACCATTTGTATTGTTATGTTATACTTGAAAAAGGCCACAATATGGCCGAAACGTTGTATTTTATACTGGCAGAATAAATTTTTGATACAATTTTTCACCCAGACCGGATGCTGTTCCTCTTCCTTATTTTGGACTATTGTTCATTTGGGTCCATGAACCTTTGAACTGGCATCCAATCCTCCATTGTGCTGTCGGCTGCTTTTTGCTGTTTGCAGGTCCCCACCTGTCATGTGACATTTATAATACCTACTGGGGGGGTCTTTGTCCCCTTCATCCGTCATGGTCGGGGTGCGACTGCTATTTCTGTACCCTCATAGCTTTGTATTTGCATGTAATAAAATGATAAAAACTATATTAAAATACTGTATCCTGGAAATAAAAAACCCTCGTCCCAGACTGACACCGGCCGAGCATTTTTAGCCTTTTATTTCCCTTAGAAGACAATATGCAATATCTTGTTTGCTGGGTTGGAACATTCACCTTGAGGATAATGAGGAGATGCGTCCTGGTGCTTATTTCAGCTGTCAGTCCCGCTCCCGTCCTATTTCTTTTTCCTTTTTTTTTTTTTTTTTTTTTTTTTACAAAAACCTGGAAGTTCATAGAGCCGGACTTCAAACAGGTCATTAATACACAATGAATCTATTTTGTCTACTGTGTGAATTTCCATGTTACCAGGGATCCCAGATGGATTATAGAAATCCTAGATTATTCTGTTTATTTCGCATCCACAGCTGCCATTTATCTGTGTGTGGCCAGGATGCTCATTAACATGATCAGTCAGTAACCATCCGCTGACTGCGCGGCGCCGACTGCAATAAACACAATAATAACAATAATCATCGTAATTAGAATCATCACTGATAATATTATTGATTTCCTGAACATGGTTTCTTTCTCACTGCCGCTTTTATGTTATTGCCACGAGCCCAGAGCAATAGCCCATCAAATGCAGCCAAAAAGCCATATATTACACATTACTCTACATAAACAATGCAAAAAAGCGGCTCAAAACCACTTAAAAATGTAATGCATAGGAGACTCACGTCTAACATCAAAAATTGTTTCAATCCCTTTAATTATCCCAAAGTTAATTCTCAGCTTCACATTATCATGATGCTTTTTTTTATTTTTTTTCCTTTGATTTTTTGCTAATTAATGCTTTCACTTTTGGGCAATTTTTATTTTTTTATTTTTTTTCTATTTTTTCGATTACATTTTTTTCATTATTTCCCTTCTTCCAAAAGCCATCATTTTTTATTTTCTGTCATTGTAATTTATTTGAGAGACGATTCGTAGCTCCACAAGTTTAATATTACCATACATTGTACTGGAAAACGGGAAAAGCAAAAATTGGAAGTGCGGTGAAATTTCGAACTTCACGCCCATGGTTCTATAATTGACTTTATTTTGACAGTGTTCATTGTGCGGTAAAAATCACCTCACAACATAATTCCCCATGTCATTACATTTACATTGATGCAAATTGCCTCTTCATAGAGGTAGAGCACTTGAACTCTAGCACCACCTATTGGAAGTAGCAATCCTAAAAGTCAGTTTCCCAGAGGAGCATTGCATGGCGTATAAGTCTCCTCACAATGGCATGTCAGGCATGTCACTCTCCTTTTGGAGAACCGTTAACAATTAAATCCCAGTACAATCAGTGTGATACCAAACACATATACTTTTTTACTTTTACACAGGGGTTGTTCAGGACTATTTTATTTTTCTTTTGTGGTCCTACAAACTTACAGGCAGGTAGTTGTTAACTTCCTGACTGTTATGCCTGGTGCTGATCTCTCCCGGTTCAGAAGGGTCACTGACTGCTCCTGCCGGTGGTTCTGCAGCTCAAGTCAACAAAGTAGATTATTCTCTTTTTCTCTGCTCTATTGATAAGGCGTCATTACCAACGTCATGCTGATTGACAGCTTGGAGCTGGATGTCAATCAGCATGATATCAGCAGTCACACCCAATCAACAGAACAGTCCCAAAGAGGAAGAGCTGCTTTGTTGACCTGAAGCAGCAGATTTGCCGGCAAGAGCAATCCGTGTTAAAGTGTTTTTCTTTTGCCCAAAGTGAAGAAGAAGAAGTTACAATGCGCATGCATCAGATCATTGCTAACCCACACATTATTGTTATTATTGAGTCACTGAGGAGGAAAAAACAAAAAGCAAGCTAAGCCCAGAAAACCGGAGAGGTTGGTAACTAGCAGATTGCAGACCCCTGATCCTATACACACAACTAACAGTAGCCGTGGAGTGTGCCTACGGTGGTCCTAGATGCCTCGTCATGGCCGGAGAACTAAATAAGCCTAAAGAAAGAAAGGGAAAATCTAAACTGCCCCAGAGCAGACCCCAAAGCAATAAACAGCCCCCAACATGTATTGTCGGTGAAAAAAGATGAAAACACAAACACAGATAGAAAGATAGGCTGAGCAAATGATGGGGCCCTCACTAACTAGCAAGGACAGGAAAGAAAAGCTGCTGTCTGCAATCACGCAAAAACCCTGCCAAAAAAATGTCCAACACGTCTGATAGAAAAAGGCCCTGAAGTCGCTAGACTTCAAATCACTATATCAGCACTCAGGTATATTCTGAAGACAGAGCAAAAGAGATCAACTGATCAGAGACAAAATGGGGATTCAGCCCAGTCCCAGCCAGGGCTGGCTGAACACAAAAACTAAGTAAACCAGATGAAAACTCATATGAACAATAGCAGAGAAAACTTAGCTTTAAGAAGGCAGGAACCAAACTGGAAACCAGAAGCCACAGTCAGGAGAAATCACCAGCAAGAAACTAGGGAGTCGGCTGCCTTAAATCCAATCAGAAACTCCTGATGTCCAATCACAGTCCTCTTCCTCAGGTGTGCGGTCTCTGCCATTTAGATCAGCTTCATTACCTCCCTTCACCAACAGAGGGAGTCCAGATAGAGAACTCACTACTCCTCTGTCAGCACAGCCAGCTCCATAACCCTCACCAGAAGCCAGAGGCAAACCCGAAAATGAGCTCACAACTCATTATAAGACTTATAGCAGCCTGGCGATGATAAAGCAACATACACTTTCACCAATGATATGTGACCAAACTATGGCTAATTTCACATGGACGTTGCATTTTTTTCAGACCAGTAATATCTACAAATCCATCAGTCAGATGAGATCAGAGCATGTTGCATTTTTTTTCCTTGCAGACTAGGGCTGTGGCCAGAACATCCCCCATACACTAACTAATGCTTTTTTCGCTAGGGTTGAGCGGACATGATGACGTTCGGGTTCATCGAGCTTGACAGAACTTCTGTCCAAAGTTCAATTCAGTTACCAGAACTCTACCCTAACTTGAACCTGAACCCCAAACAATAAAAAGAAGTCAATGAGGACCCGACGTTTGGTGCTGTAAAATGGTCGTAATAAGGGCTAGGGGGAGTGTCTATCTCTCACATTGTCTCTCTATTCTCCTGGAACTCCGAAAACTAAGACGGACTTTTGGAAGAGGTCCGTGTTTGGAGTTCAGCACCTAGTGTCCGGTACGAACCCTGAACTTTACAGTTCTGGTTCTCTCATCTCTATTTATCACTCGTCCATGTGCTGACCATGTGTGGTCCATCATGGCCTGAAAATACACCGCTGCATGAACTTTGCCTTAGGGATTCTAGTTTGCTGGACACTTGGGAAGACTGGGAACGCCCAGCAAACACTTCATGGTAAATTACTATAAGTTTTTAGGTCTATAGAGTAAAATTTGATGACAGATTTCCTATAAAAATATACATGTAAACACAACCCCCAAAAATAATTAAAGACAGGAAAAAAATGACAGCGTTTAATAGACTACAATACAATAGTATAGTACAATAGACTACGTACAATAGACTACATAGTGCAAACCCAACCGTATTCATTGAGACTGTTCATTCTTTACATCCAAACCTGGAGCCTAAATGCTGACATTTGACATATTAGACAAGTGACCTTACGAAAACAAGTTAATTCACGCGCAGGCAACGCAATATGGATTCTAGTTTTCATATCGCAATAGGTGAAGCTGTCATTAATATTGATTTGTTATATTTATTTTCTGGTCATTGTGTCTTGATTATTGACATATGAGAATTTACAGCATAAAGTATAGGTGCTCTGACACTGGTAGATCTAAGATGGAGTAAAAAAAAAGTACAATGCGATGTTGATTGTGAGTCCCTAGTAATGCAGAGACCTGGCAATGAAAGGGTGGGATTGTCACCCTTTTAGAGTGACATTTATGAACATGAAGCTGCAGATTGCCTGCAAAAATGTGACATTTAGAAATGTCGAAGCTTGAGAAAGGGTTAAAAAATGGAAAATAATAGTTAAATTCTGTAGAATCACAGCAATCCAATATGATAAAAGATAAAAGGCGATTCATTGTGTTTGGTTCAAGTAGAATTGTAAGGTTAGCCAAAAATATTTGGTAAAATTTGGTGATCAGTGCTATCATGAAAATGGTTTCATGGATCGGCGAGTTTCTGCTGCATTCTGGTCCGGAGCCCTGCTGCCGCTCGTTGCATCATGGTCCATCCGTGGACCATGACAAGAGGATGTGGGAATCTAGCATAAGTGCTACACTGCTGACGTTGTTAGGTTGTTAAAGACCTCCTCCTAATATTTTCCAAAGGGGTTGTCCATCATTGGAGACATGTTTTTACTAAAATTCATATAATCGGGGCTAAAAAACATGTTTGCCAATGGGTTTCTTAAATTTTGCAGAGTTTTTCCACTATAGTCTGTGTTGCACTGCCTTTTGCTTGCTGAAGAAGTAGATAACTGAGAATCCATCAGGTTTCCCTCTACGATCTTCGGAGGGGAGAGTTTGCATCTCTTTTATCTGTCTTTTCTCTACTCCTCTTAGGCTACTTTCAGGCTTGTGTTATGAGGCGAAGTACAGGGCCGCCGCTAAGCTCTGCCCCCAGCCGCGCTTCCTCCGGTCAGCTCCTCCTATGGGCGCATGATGCTGCATGTGACCATCGTACCCTATATTTAGCGTTGGGTACGCTGGCCATGCGCTGGTATGCTTTTGCCAGCGCATGCGCCCCTTTGACGCTGCGCCGAGCGCACAAAAATGCAACACGGTGCGTTTGGGGGTGTGGCATGCAGCGTCATGCAGCCTTAGTTGTTATATGACACAACACACATCATGTCTCAATGATCAAAGAAATAAAGAACTTGTAAAAGCCAAAAGGTGAAAAACTGTTAATAAAGCTAAACTGCAAAAATTATTTTTGGCCCCAAATACATGCATATGTAAAAAAAAAATTGTCCTGTCCCCAAAGGTGGACAACCCATCTAGATTGCCCTCACTCTTTAGAGTTGTTGGCTGAATTGCTATCCCTTCCCACAATAAGACTTTTTTCAAGGAACCCAAAAACTGAAAATACAAATTCAATACATCATCACAATATGCTAGAAAAATTACTGAAAAGTCTACAATCCACATAACAACCAATGTGTGGCAACATATAGAAATATATAGCGTACACATCTCCTGTGTAACGATAATTCATGGGGTTTTTTGTTGTGTTTTTTTTTTTTTAAAGCTTGTCATCTTGTGATATGTTGAGCCAAAAAAAAAGGTAACGAAATGCAAATCTGTGTGCATATAATTAGCCAGGCGTGAATGTGTTTTCAATACAGATATGCAATGAAGAGACATTGAAGACCGGCAGCAGCAAAAAGTATGTGCCATGTAAACAAAGAATGAGCCAAGCTAAAACCCAACATGACTGATCCTTCCCTCCACCAACATTTCGACTCTATACACATGAGATATATAGACAGTTGTATCAAAATTATTTAGTTATTATATGCCACACTAGCTGTTGTAAAACCCAATGAAACACACGCCAATGTCTGCGGAACCTCTTTGATAGACACAAAGTAGGTTTCATACTTAAATAATGCTATATCAATGGGATTCATGTGGTTCCAACTACTGGGAACTCTAATAATCATTAAATTATTACTAATAATGTGTAAGGGCTAGTGCAGTCACATATTACTAATAAAGGGCCATGGAGGATTTTAAGAAAAGAAGCCTTTTAAAAATGTTTTCATCGCCTTAATATATTGCAGTCATGTACTTACAATTGCTCATTTTGCCCCTCTATCCAATTCTTCTCTATTTCATTAAGTCTACGGCATCATGTGATTAAAAACAGACTAGCCGAATCCTTCTAAGCTTTACGTTGAAGCGAGAAGTCTCTTTTTCCTGCATGAGTCATCATTACAACTACAATTCTACGTTGCTGCAAAGTCCCTGGCAGGCCAACTCCACCTTCCTCTTCAATTCCTGGCCTAACTGTTTCTCTACCCCCCCTGCTAAGGTCTTTGCAATGATTCAGAATTGTAGTTCTAAGGCTACTTTTACACATGATGATTTTTTTGCGGCCCGTTTTGCGGGTCGCATAGCCGTGGTTTTTGCGGTCTCCCGCAAAAATGGGCAGCAAAAACCTTCTTGGATTGCTGTTTTTCCCTGTTGTAACAAATTACAGGGATAAACGGCGATCTGCAAATACAGTGTACCGCAAAAACAAGCTACCGTTGTTTTTGAGGTACCATTGTTTTAAATGGAGGCCGTGTCCGTGAGCTGTGAAAAATATCGAGCAATCATATTTTTTCACGGCCGTATATACGGCCCTCATGGCCATACGGTACCCGGAGCTCCGATGTATTTTTGCGGACCGTTTTTGCGGCCCCATAGAAATCTATTGGGGCCGCAAAAGCGGCTTGCAAGAACACAGCAAGTGTAAAAGCAGCCTTATGATGACTCATGCATGGAAAAGAGACTTCTTGTTTCCACATAGAGCTTAGAAGCTAGTTGTTTTTTAATCATGTGATATCATAGACACTAGGGTGACCGGATCTCATATGGGGGGGGGAAATGTTGGAATCATCAGAGCACGCTAACCTACATGAGTTGATAATTTTACATAGTTATCTAATCTATTCTAGAGCTTTTGTTAAAGTAGTTTTTGAAACGTCAGAATATAATGCTCGGCATTTGCTTACAACTTGCAGGACATATTGCTTTTGTTCTTCATCTTTTGTCAGAAGGTCGTTAAAGTCGGTTACTTCCTACCTCTTTTAATTTTTCTTTCCTAACTTTTGGCTTTACAACCCTAGCGTGCTCTGATGGTTCATCTGTGCTACTGAGCAATTTATTAGCCATAAACAACTTTTCATTGTCTGTAATGGTGGGATCAAAAAACGATAATCCCACCAACTCTGCATTCAAATACCAAAAATGGTTCGAAAATTTGGTCAGGGCTATTTCTGCAATGTTGTTGTCACATTCTTTATAGTCTAACAGACTATGCAAAATACCTAAATCTTAAAAAAACTCAATTTGGATTTTTTCAAACTTTGAGCGACGAGCGGCACGGGTTAATGTCGTTTGATCGAGCTCAAATTTTGGCTATCTCAATATCTGGAAAGGGGAATCGTTTTGTGGGGTCCAGACGGACAAAATTCCGACATCGATTTTTTGCGGTCACCCTAATAGACACAGAAAGAAGAATTAACTGTGTAGAAAGGCAAAATGAGCAATTGTAAGTACATGTGGCTGTATAATATAATGGCTGCAATATATTCAAAGGATAAACATTTTGATGGGAGGGCTTCTTTAATATTATGTAATATACAAAGAATAAATGTTGGATCATTGGGCTACCTTACTGGACTTATCAGGACAAATGCTTGACTGGTGCCTAGTGTTGAGCATTCCGATACCGCAAGTATCGGGTATCGGCCGATACTTGCTGTATCGGAATTCCGATACCGACTTCCGATATTTTTTCAATATCGGAATTCGGCATCGGAATCGGAAGTTCAGTTGATTGACAGCCTGACGTCATCATGATGCGCGGTGTGTGCGCATCATGATGCGCCGTCATTTCGGGCCTTCCGGGGGTCTCTGCCGGCCTGCCGGGGGGCTGTGCCGGCCTGCCGGGGGGCTGTGTGGACTGCCCGGGGTCTGTACCGGCCTGCCGGGGGGCTGTGCCGGCCTGCCGGTGGTCTGTGCACCCTGTGGGGGTCTGTACCGGCCTGCCGGGGGGCTGTGCCGGCCTGCCGGTGGTCTGTGCACCCTGTGGGGGTCTGTACCGGCCTGCCGGGGGGCTGTGCCGGCCTGCCGGGGGGCTGTGCTGATGTCCGGGGGTCTGTGCAAGCATCGTCCGATGGGACTACAAGTCCCATCTGGCGATGCCTGCTACCATGACAGTGATTGACACATTAGCCAATGATGGGACAGTAGTAGTCCCATCATCCGGCTAATGTGTTAAATGTTAAAAAAAAAAAAATAATAATACTACATACATACTACATGCTACATACATACTACATATATACTACATACATACTACATGCTACATACATACTACATATATACTACATACATACTACATACATGCTACATACATACTACATGCATGCTACATACATACTACATGCTACATACATACTACATGCATGCTACATACATACTACATGCTACATACATACTACATATATACTACATACATACTACATATATACTACATACATACTACATACATGCTACATACATACTGCATGCTACATGCATGCTACATACATACTACATACATACTACATGCTACATACATACCACATATATACTACATACATACAATACATTCATACAATACATACATAGACATACAGTACATATAACATAGAGTAACATACTTACCAATACTTGTCACATTGTTCCCCGAAGCCATTGTCTTTTCCGGAATAAATATTAACATAACAAACCACAAAAATACTCACCCACGATCCGAAGCAGTCCACGAGTGTGTCCCACGACGATCTTGGGTAGAGAACTGCAGCATCAGCTGTTGCTGCCGTTCTCTACGGGCTGCAGGAATCCAATGACGGAAGGTAGGTATCCTTCCGCACTGTATTCCTCCGCCACTTAAAAAAAAAAAAGTCCCTAGTCTCACTTTATGCCATTGCTGCGTGGGAAATTCCCACACAGCAATGGCATAAAGGGAGACTAGGGACTTTTTTTTTTTTTAAGTGGCGGAGGAATACAGTGCGGAAGGATACCTACCTTCCGTCATTGGATTCCTGCAGCCCGTAGAGAACGGCAGCAACAGCTGATGCTGCAGTTCTCTACCCAAGATCGTCGTGGGACACACTCGTGGACTGCTTCGGATCGTGGGTGAGTATTTTTGTGGTTTGTTATGTTAATATTTATTCCGGAAAAGACAATGGCTTCGGGGAACAATGTGACAAGTATTGGTAAGTATGTTACTCTATGTTATATGTACTGTATGTCTATGTATGTATTGTATGAATGTATTGTATGTATGTAGTATATATGTGGTATGTATGTAGCATGTAGTATGTATGTAGTATGTATGTAGCATGCATGTAGCATGCAGTATGTATGTAGCATGCAGTTAGTATATATGTAGTATGTATGTGGTATGTATGTAGCATGTAGTATGTATGTAGCATGCATGTAGTATATATGTAGTATGTATGTAGCATGTAGTATGTAGCATGCATGTAGTATGTATGTAGCATGCATGTAGTATGTATGTAGTATGTATGTAGCATGTAGTATGTATGTAGCATGCATGTAGTATGTATGTAGCATGCATGTAGTATGTATGTAGCATGCATGTAGTATGTATATGGTATGTATGTAGCATGTAGTATGTATGTAGCATGCATGTAGTATATATGTGTTATGTATGTGGTATGTATGCAGCATGCATGTAGCATGCATGTAGTATGTATGTAGTATGTATGTAGTATATATGTAGTATGTATGTAGTATGTATGTAGCATGTAGTATGTATGTAGCATGCATGTAGTATATATGTAGTATGTATGTAGCATGTAGTATGTATGTAGCATGCATGTAGTATGTATGTAGCATGCATGTAGTATATATGTAGTATGTAGCATGTAGTATGTATGTAGCATGCATGTAGTATATATGTGTTATGTATGTAGCATGTAGCATGCATGTAGCATGCATGTAGTATGTATGTAGTATATATGTGGTATGTATGTAGCATGCAGTATGTATGTAGCATGCATGTAGTATACATGTAGTATGTATGTTGCATGTAGTATTTATGTAGTATGAATGTAGCATGTATGTAGTATGTAGTATGAATGTAGCATGTATGTAGTATGCATGTTGTATGTATGTAGCATGTAATTTTTTTTTTTTTTTTACATTTAACACATTAGCCGGATGATGGGACTACTACTGTCCCATCATTGGCTAATGTGTCAATCACTGTCATGGTAGCAGGCATCGCCCGATGGGACTTGTAGTCCCATCGGACGATGCCTGCACAGACCCCCGGAGCCGGCACAGCCCCCCGGCAGAGCCCCCCGACAGGCCGGCACAGCCCCCCGGAGCCTGCACAGACCACCGGCAGGCCGGCACAGCCCCCCGGCAGGCCGGCACAGCCCCCCGAAGCCTGCACAGACCACCGGCAGGCCGGCACAGACCACCGGAGCCTGCACAGACCCCCTGGCAGGCCGGCACAGCCCCCCGAAAGGCCCGTACAGACCCCAGAGAGGCTGTACAAGGGCAGGAAAGAGTTTTTCTTATTCCGATACCGGAAGTCCCATAGACTTGAATGGGACTTCCGGTATCGGAATCGGCGATACCGATACTTTTTTTAAAGATCGGCCGATACCATCCGATACGATACTTTGAAGTATCGGACGGTATCGCTCAACTCTACTGGTGCCCCATTTTCATCCTTCTCAATGTGGTTTTGTGGACTTGGGACTTCTGATCTAGAGCTGATCCCAGTGGTGGAAATATGAAAGTTCAAACATTTATCCCTTATCCTGAATTATTGGTGGAAAGCCCTCATTGTTCACTGCAGTGAAGTGATGATCCATGAAATCACTCCCTAGAGTACGTGGAACATTTACAAATGCTAGCACAGATCAATCACCGACCTCAACCCCAAGGTGATCCCAACCTCTTCATCCTCTTCACGTAAAGCCCTTCCATGTGTGTTTAGCACTGGTTCCTGTCATTGCCACCTGTTCCTCTAAACACCACAGCGTATAAGCTGGACTATAAGCTGGAGGATAGTGAAATGCACTGTTATCTGAAGCCACAGAAGTGCCTGACAGTTCTCCGGACATTAAATCACAGCTCGTGGAAGTGATGGGAATCAGTCAGGCAGCTACGATTCAGCCTCTATGAAAGGCAACAGCATCTCTGGCCTCAGCAGAATGAAAATCATAAATCTTTATTATACGCTGTCCTAGTTGATTTCTACCAAACTTGTTTCACTGGAGATAGTGTTTTTTTTTTTCTTTTACACGTGTAGAAAAATCTGTAATTTTTATGTGTGAACTGAATAGCATACTATTTCATAAAATTATCCGCCGCGTTCATCCATTCGCCATTAATCAGTTGCTACCTCAAGCAACTTATAGTCAAATCATTTTCAACATTAAAAATATATATTTACCTGGATTTTTTTTTAAATGAGAATAAACCAAGTAAAATACTATATGTATTTAAGTTGGGTAGGTAATTGATGTGTTTGCAAAAGAAGAATGGGGGGAAGTCAGCATTTGCCTAATCATTTCGTTCACATCTTCCTAAGGCCTGGATCACACTTCCGTTTTTTAAAATCCGTCCAAATCTGTCGTTTTCCGTTAAAAAACGGATCTGCCATTTTTTTGGAGGATCCGTTTTTTGGTCCCATAGACTTCCATTAGCGGTTACCGCGGATCCGTCAAAAAAACGGATCCGTTTGCGGTAAAATGGAAGCGGATCCGTTTTTTCACACAAAAACGGATGCAAAAAACGGATGGCAGATGCCAAAAAACGGATGTGTGAAACAGGCCTAAGTCAAAGGTATCTCATGGAGTGAATTCTATGATGACTATAGCCGTTATGTCAGTTTTAGCAAAATAAAACAAGGAAAATAGTCCAAGGCCATGGCACCCCTCTCGTACATCTGATGGAGGGCTATGAAGACTAACAAGCATCGCAACAACATTCTTTTCTTATAGAAGACTAACAAGAATAATGTCACCTTTTCTTGTAATGGTGGATGAAGCAAAGTGGGAACCAAATACCATAATTTCACCATACTCTCCTAAAAAAGTCAAAAACTCATCAAGATTAAAAGTCACCATAGTACCCATGACCCCTACAAGAGATCGGAAGGTGGGGTGCCAAGGACTACTGCAACATCCTTTCCTTCTGGAAAAGATGAGAAGGTGTGGAAATGAAAGACTTTCACAAGACCTTTTTCTTCTAAAAGAGGTAAAAAGACGTGGAACCACCAGTTATCATTGCAACTCTTATACTCTACTGGAGATGATACTTCGTACCTACAAGTACAAGAGACCAACAGTCATTATTAGAGTTGAGCGATACCATCCGATACTTCAAAGTATCGTATCGGATGGTATCGGCCGATCTTTAAAAAAAGTATCGGTATCGCCGATTCCGATACCGGAAGTCCCATTCAAGTCTATGGGACTTCCGGTATCGGAATAAGAAAAACCCTTTCCTGCCCTTGTACAGCCTCTCTGGGGTCTGTACGGGCCTTTCGGGGGGCTGTGCCGGCCTGCCAGGGGGTCTGTGCAGGCTCCGGTGGTCTGTGCCGGCCTGCCGGTGGTCTGTGCAGGCTCCGGGGGGCTGTGCCGGCCTGCCGGGGGGCTGTGCCGGCCTGCCGGGGGGCTGTGCCGGCCTGCCAGGGGGTCTGTGCAGGCTCCGGTGGTCTGTGCCGGCCTGCCGGTGGTCTGTGCAGGCTCCGGGGGGCTGTGCCGGCCTGCCGGTGGTCTGTGCAGGCTCCGGGGGTCTGTGCAGGCATCGTCCGATGGGACTACAAGTCCCATCGGGCGATGCCTGCTACCATGACAGTGATTGACACATTAGCCAATGATGGGACAGTAGTAGTCCCATCATCCGGCTAATGTGTTAAATGTAAAAAAAAAAAAAAAAAAATTACATGCTACATTCATACTACATACTACATACATGCTACATTCATACTACATGCAACATACATACTACATATATACTACATGCATGCTACATACATACTACATATATACTACATGCATGCTACATATATACTACATGCATGCTACATACATACTACATATATACTACATGCATGCTACATACATACTACATGCTACATGCATGCTACATACATACTACATACATGCTACATTCATACTACATGCAACATACATACTACATATATACTACATACATACTACATATATACTACATGCATGCTACATACATACTACATATATACTACATGCATGCTACATACATACTACATGCTACATGCATGCTACATACATACTACATACATGCTACATATATACTACATACATACTACATATATACTACATGCATGCTACATATATACTACATGCATGCTACATATATACTACATGCATGCTACATACATACTACATATATACTACATGCATGCTACATACATACTACATGCTACATGCATGCTACATACATACTACATACATGCTACATATATACTACATACATACTACATATATACTACATGCATGCTACATATATACTACATGCATGCTACATACATACTACATATATACTACATGCATGCTACATACATACTACATGCTACATGCATGCTACATACATACTACATACATGCTACATATATACTACATACATACTACATATATACTACATACATACCACATACATACTACATGCATGCTACATATATACTACATGCATGCTACATACATACTACATATATACTACATGCATGCTACATACATACTACATGCTACATGCATGCTACATACATACTACATACATGCTACATATATACTACATACATACTACATATATACTACATGCATGCTACATATATACTACATACATACTACATATATACTACATGCATGCTACATATATACTACATACATACTACATATATACTACATACATGCTACATACATACTACATATATACTACATGCATGCTACATATATACTACATGCTACATACATACCACATACATACTACATACATGCTACATATATACTACATGCATGCTACATACATACTACATATATACTACATGCATGCTACATACATACTACATGCTACATGCATGCTACATACATACTACATACATGCTACATATATACTACATACATACTACATATATACTACATACATACCACATACATACTACATGCATGCTACATATATACTACATGCATGCTACATACATACTACATATATACTACATGCATGCTACATACATACTACATGCTACATGCATGCTACATACATACTACATACATACTACATGCTACATACATACCACATATATACTACATACATACAATACATTCATACAATACATACATAGACATACAGTACATATAACATAGAGTAACATACTTACCAATACTTGTCACATTGTTCCCCGAAGCCATTGTCGTCTACGGAATAAATATTAACATAACAAACCACAAAAATACTCACCCACGATCCGAAGCAGTCCACGAGTGTGTCCCACGACGATCTTGGGTAGAGAACTGCAGCATCAGCTGATGCTGCCGTTCTCTACGGGCTGCAGGAATCCAATGACGGAAGGTAGGTATCCTTCCGCACTGTATTCCTCCGCCACTTAAAAAAAAAAAAAGTCCCTAGTCTCACTTTATGCCATTGCTGTGTGGGAATTTCCCACACAGCAATGGCATAAAGTGAGACTAGGGACTTTTTTTTTTTTAAGTGGCGGAGGAATACAGTGCGGAAGGATACCTACCTTCCGTCATTGGATTCCTGCAGCCCGTAGAGAACGGCAGCATCATCTGATGCTGCCGTTCTCTACCCAAGATCGTCGTGGGACACACTCGTGGACTGCTTCGGATCGTGGGTGAGTATTTTTGTGGTTTGTTATGTTAATATTTATTCCGGAAAGACAATGGCTTCGGGGAACAATGTGACAAGTATTGGTAAGTATGTTACTCTATGTTATATGTACTGTATGTCTATGTATGTATTGTATGAATGTATTGTATGTATGTAGTATATATGTGGTATGTATGTAGCATGTAGTATGTATGTAGCATGCATGTAGCATGTAGTATGTATGTAGCATGCATGTAGTATATATGTAGTATGTATGTAGCATGCATGTAGTATATATGTAGCATGTATGTAGTATGTATGTGGTATGTATGTAGCATGTAGTATATATGTAGCATGCATGTAGTATATATGTAGTATGTATGTAGTATGTATGTAGCATGTATGTAGTATATATGTAGTATGTATGTAGTATATATGTAGCATGCATGTAGTATATATGTAGCATGCATGTAGTATATATGTAGCATGCATGTAGTATATATGTAGTATGTATGTAGTATATATGTAGCATGTATGTAGTATGTATGTAGCATGCATGTAGCATGTAGTATGTATGTAGCATGCATGTAGTATATATGTAGTATATATGTAGTATGTATGTAGCATGTAGTATGTATGTAGTATTTTTTTTTTTTTTTTTTTTTTTTTTTTTTTTTAACATTTAACACATTAGCCGGATGATGGGACTACTACTGTCCCATCATTGGCTAATGTGTCAATCACTGTCATGGTAGCAGGCATCGCCCGATGGGACTTGTAGTCCCATCGGACGATGCTTGCACAGACCCCCGGACATCAGCACAGCCCCCCGGCAGGCCGGCACAGCCCCCCGGCAGGCCGGTACAGACCCCCACAGGGTGCACAGCCCCCCGGCAGGCCGGCACAGCCCCCCGGCAGGCCGGCAGAGACCCCCGGAAGGCCCGAAATGACGGCGCATCATGATGCGCACACACCGCGCATCATGATGACGTCAGGCCGTCAATCAACTGAACTTCCGATTCCGATGCCGAATTCCGATATTGAAAAAATATCGGAAGTCGGTATCGGAATTCCGATACAGCAAGTATCGGCCGATACCCGATACTTGCGGTATCGGAATGCTCAACACTAGTCATTATGGCACAAATCTCTCATACAAAAGATTTGAATACATGCAGAACACACCACTCAGCTTTTCCACTAAGATAAAAAGTATGAAAACCACCAAGCACACAACACACTTTTTTTCTGTGGGTGTGGAAACCAAATAGCATCATTTTGTCCTTCTCTCTTACAAAAGATAAGAAGTTGTGAACATCAAGAACCATCGCAATACCCTTTTGTCCTAAATGAGAAGAAATGGTGTGGATGGCAAGACCATCATGACACACTTCCATCTTATAAAGGTCAAAGAGCATCAATGCATCTTCTCTCCTATCAAAGATGAGAAGGTGAGAACACCAAGAATTGTTCCAGCATTCATCTTTACACAAAGGATAGAAAAGTGTTATAACTGAGAACCATAACAACACATCTCTTGCAAAAAGACACGAGAAAGTGTGGAATCCAAAACCATCATGACACCTTTCTCTCCTACAAATGTGTGTAAACCAAAGAACATCACTGAATCTTCTCTCCAATCAAACATGAGAAGGTGTGAATGCCAAGAAACATTCAACCATTCATCTTTACACAAAATATAGAAAGGTGTGATGACCAAGAACCATGACAAGACCCTTCTCTGTAATAAAAGAGATGGCGTAGAAATCAAGGACTCTAAATACATATGTCTCTCATGCAAGAAATAAAAAGGTGTGTAAGCCTCCAAGCATCCTTGTACCTTTCTGTCCTACCAAAGATGTAGACTCTGAGAACCTTTATGATACTCTTCTCTCCTACTAAAGAAGAGACAATACTGAGATCCAGAATGATCATGATACTCTTCTTTCTTACAAAAGATGAGAAGGTGTGGTCACCGAGAACCCTTATGATACTCTTTCCTCCTACGAAAGAAAAGACGGAATCGAGACCCAGAACGCTCATGATATTCTTCTTTCTTACAAGAGATGAGAAGGTGTGGGGACTAAGCATAATCATGACATTCTTTTTTCAACAAGATAATAAAAGTAGTTGGAGATGCAAAAAATACCATTGCATCATTTCCTTCTAGGAGAGCGGTATAAGGACCCTCAAACATTTCAGCATACTTCTCTCTTACTTTTACAAAAGTTAATAGCATATAGAGTCCAAAACGCAGAGTATGCAGAGACAATGTACAGTACATGAAGGAAGGAATGGAGACATGATGGGATCTCACTCACTTTTGAACACAACAACCCATTGTGGATGTATTGCAGTGACTACTATCAATCATTGTGGAAGATAGACTCTTTTGGTGGAAGATACGTAGAGAGCAATGGTCAAATTGTGCTACCCTATGAGAGAAGGGTGGTGCTAATCCAGTATTCTTCGCGACATATCCTCAGCAAGAGTTGTGATACCCTTCTCTTCTACAAGAGATGAAGATCAACAAGCCTCAAGTCCTCCCAAGATAACATGCGGTGGTGGTGATGCAAACCATCATTAGGCGAGGTCTCATTTTGATGTTGGCCATGCATTACCCCCTGAAAATTAGCGAAAAGATTTACAGGTTCATATCTTTGCAGATCAGCCTTGTGTTGAATATTTTATTCTTTCTTTGATTAGTGACCATCCTGCCAAATTTTGTGTCCCTGTAGATTGGATGTTGGCAGCCGGCGACTCTACAGTACTTGCTAAAGCACATTACAGGTTGTCCAAAGCCATTCCAGAGGGTTAAGATTGCAGGTTTCTGCCAGAGCGACACAGTTTAGGCAATCAAAATTCTGCAATCTCTTTCCAAAGCGTTAGCTACTTAAAACAGTAATTATGAAAAACACTTAATTAAGGGGTGATGTTTTAAATAAAACGAATGCGGCATGCGGGAAGGGAAATTAAAAAGCCTGAATCCTATTTGCATGCATAATGTAAAAAAAAAGCATGCAGCTAATTACAACCACAAACTGATAAGGAATAAGTCACACTATCTGCAGCTCCCCCAGACTAATGTTGGGAGGACAGATAAGAACTCAGTACACACTGCACATCCAATCCCAGAAACACAATCATTTCTAATATGTACAATTATATCTATGGCATCCCGATCAGCGCTATTACTCGTTACTAAGGGGATATTGTATTGGGTACATTCTTCTATAACCATAAAAATGATTTATTGCTGTGAAACTGTGTTTGCAAGAAATGTGCTGTAACCATGGTAACAACTTTCAACCACTTTTGTACAAATATATATATATGTGTGTGTGTGTATATACACTCACTGGCCACTTTATTAGGTACACCTGTCCAACTGTGTGTTAAGACTTAATTTCTAATCAGCCAATCACATGGCGGCAACTCAGTGCATTTAGGCATGTAGACATGGTCAAGACAATCTCCTGCAGTTCAAACCGAGCATCAGTATGGGGAAGAAAGGTGATTTGAGTGCCTTTGAACGTGGCATGATTGTTGGTGCCAGAGGGGCTGGTCTGAGAATTTCAGAAACTGCTGATCTACTGGGATTTTCACGCACAACCATCTCTAGGGTTTACAGAGAATGGTCCGAAAAAGAAAAAAAATCCAGTGAGCGGCAGTTCTGTGGCCGGAAATGCCATGTTGATGCCAGAGGTCAGAGGAGAATGGGCAGACTGGTTAGAGCTGATAGAAAGGCAACAGTGACTCAAATTGCCACCCGTTACAACCAAGGTAGGCAGAAGAGCATCTCTGAACGCACAGTGCGTCGAACTTTGAGGCAGATGGGCTACAGCAGCAGAAGACCACACTGGGTACCACTCCTCTCAGCTAAGAACAGGAAACTGAGGCTACAATTTGCACAAGCTCATCGAAATTGGACAGTAGAAGATTGGAAAAACGTTGCCTGGTCTGATGAGTCTCGATTTCTGCTGCGACATTCGGATGGTAGGGTCAGAATTTGGCGTAAACAACATGAAAACATGGATCCATCCTGCCTTGTATCAACGGTTCAGGCTGGTGGTGGTGGTGTCATGGTGTGGGAAATTTTTCTGGGCACTCTTTGGGCCCCTTGGTACCAATTGAGCATCGTTGCAATGCCACAGCCTACCTGAGTATTGTTGCTGACCATGTCCATCCCTTTATGACCACAATGTACCCAACATCTGATGGCTACTTTCAGCAGGATAATGCGCCATGTCATAAAGCTCGAATCATCTCAGATTGGTTTCTTGAACATGACAATGAGTTTACTGTACTCAAATGGCCTCCTCAGTCACCAGATCTCAATCCAATAGAGCATCTTTGGGATGTGGTGGAACGGGAGATTCGCATCAGGGATGTGCAGCCGACAAATCTGCGCCAACTGTGTGATGCCATCATGTCAATATGGTCCAAAATCTCTGAGGAATGCTTCCAGCACCTTGTTGAATCTCTGCCACGAAGAATTGAGGCAGTTCTGAAGGCAAAAGGGGGTCCAACCCCTTACTAGCATGGTGTACCTAATAAAGTGGCCAGTGAGTGTATATGTACGTCATTTTTTACTAATTTTCTAAGTATATGATGATTGGACAAAGAATAAATGAAAATAAAGGAGCAAATGTGGGTTTAATACTAAGTGCTCTCACTCAAACAGACCCACTACCTGCCAACCCTATAGAAATCAGGTCAGTACCAAAGTACAAAATAACCACACTAGCTGATTTTTGCTGGCCGGTGTCATTTTGCTGGCCGGTGTCATTTTGTTGGCCGGTGTCCTTTTGCTGGCCGGTGTCCTTTTGCTGGCCGGTGAAGTTCACAGACTACATCAGAATTTTTTAGAGAAACCATACCCCTTGGTATCTACTCTACCACCCTCTTCTCATCTCTGTCTCTGCCTCCTTATGACTCCAGAGCACAAGAAACACCCCAAATATCGCATATTCTTAAGAGTTTTCAGCAGAGTTTAGGAGATTTGCAAAATCTTTTATAATATGAAGATTTACACCTCATACTTTCCAATGTTGCTAGGCTCTTGTAAAGAGAAGAAACCTCCCAGATAAGCGGGGGAGTTTCTAAGTGTTCTGTGCCGGGTACCTATATGCTTCAAATGCCTAATTGCAAGTTTGATGATGTGTGACCTTAAAGAAGTCCTATCACCAGGTTAAAAGTGTTTAGTTTTTGCTTTTATTTTACTACAGATACTCTAAATACAGTAATCAATTTTTTATTTAATTTTTCATAGATCACCAAACAGTTCCAGAGATATAGGCATTTTTATTTAATGCTGATCGTTACGGTCTTTAAAAAGAGACTTTACTCACAGGGTAATTGTGCAAAACAGCTTAGATATAAGACACGCCCCAGAGGATCCTAAACCACACAAAAAAAACATATCTCTGGATCCATATGGTCAATTTATAAAAAAATATATATTTCTCAGAAAAGCAGCAGTAATAAACGTGAGTACAAACTGGCCACACTTCACCTGGTAACAGGTCCTCTTTAAAAATAGGATAGCTTTACAATGGACACAAACTTTTTAGCAGTCAATTCAAAAAGTTTCAGGTATGCTTTACGTCTAATTCTTGTGCACAGGCACAATGGTGTTATAGCTCTGTAAATGTTCCAGGTTGTATATCCGTTAATATTCTTCTCACCAATAAAAGGGCATCAGAAGAGAACCTTACCTGACCTATCTCAATGGTAGGTCAATAGGGTCCATCTGGCACTGGTGGCACTTATTGTATTATAGATCTGGCACTGTGGTTTGGTGTCCATGGAAAAAAGAAACCATAATGGCAACCTGAACATGACCTAATTTATCCCGAGCACAGTAATAAAGGACATCCATGTGTTGTTGGGTGCTGCGGCATCATTGTGCGATGCCGTAGGGATCCTTTGTGCTGCCGTAGAGGTTTCATGCATGCAACACTGCCAAATTAACGAGGTCTTGTATGTACTGTAGAAAAATACTTCTTGCAATTATTATGTTGGAAATAATCAACACATTGTTATTGATTTTTCTGTCGTACAGGATACATTGCCCTTCGTACCTGACTTTATTCGATTAATTAACTGCAGAGTTAATAATTATGCTGTAATTTATTAATTTCACCAATAGTGTGCAGAAATAATTGAGAGAATTCATGTTACAACTTTTAATAACTTTCCTTTACTTAACTCATTCCTTGCTGTATCATTCAGTGAATATTCGGTATATACCATAATAGAGGGATTGTCTTACTGCATAAAACCCTTTATATTTGGGAGCCATTGCTTTGATCAGTTGATCAGTATGGACTTCTGAGAGCTCATATATACAGCTATTCCTTCCAAGGGAACTGTTTCATGACTTGGCTGCCATTCAGATGAATGGCCATCCATATAATGCACAGACTTTTGAGTCTACCAAAACTCCCTTCTATGTCATCTATCTGCTTTATTAGGACCTATAGAAGTTATTCTGCATTTTTCAACTCTTCATCAGGAGAAGAGAGGAGCTGCTGAAATGGCATTCATTAACAGATAACTTGTACATATCATATACTAATTAATCGGACCTGTACGTGATAACCAGTAGATGTGCATGAGTCTTGACAAGTGGCCATCTGACAATTAGTAAGCCTGGATATCTCCTTTAAGGGGGACTTTTCACTCTTTTTTTAATTTAAACTGAGTAAACCCATTAACTGCTGCTGATCCGCTGATTCTGGAACAGTTTTCCTTTCTTTTCTGTGCCCATTCTTTCCAAAGTTATATCCCTCTCGTAATTAAAGATGCAAATTTTGCCATCAACCAACTTGGCATCTCCCACGGAACGTCTCTGTGGGTGCAGCTGTGTTTTGATTGGCCAGCATCAGAGGAGAAAAAGCACACGCCCACAGAGAAGTTTTGTGGTAGATGCCCATTTTGGGGAAGGGAAATTGTGTTAAATACCCGGGACATAATTTTGGAATGGAGAAGCACAAATGAAAAAGAAAAACTGTTCCAAAATCAGTGGGACAGCAGAAATTGGAAGAGATGCAAAGTTTAAATTAACAACTCTATAAAGCTGAGCATATACTTGTTGGAGCATATAATTGTCTGGCTGAAAGCTCTTCCCTATCATTAATAGGCTTGCATGCTCAGCTGAGAGTCCATGTGTTCTCAGTGGGGTAAGGTTAAAAAATTGTTACCAGACCACTTCAGTGGCAACTATAGATGATCAATTAAATTCAAGTGGAATTGAATTCTGCTCAAATTTTGCAAACATTTTCATTCATCAAAATGTGTTTTTTTTTTGTAATTCGCTTACACTGATTCTGCAAGATATCAGACACTGACTATTTTTCTTAGCCAAATATTCAAGATGCACATAATGAATCTATGGGGTCGGGAACTTAGTGTAATGCAGTTCCCCCATAGAAGAAAATTTATGCGAAAGTAGAGTACTCCTGATCATTGCTAGCAGAACGAGAAAATAGAGGAACCATAAACCACAAAAGTGTGGTGAAAGAAACAAATATTTATTAAAAAAGCTACCTTAAAATATCACGTACCAAACAATAAGTCATTAGAGCAAAGGAGGAACAATCAAGAGGGAGGATACACCGTAAAGATGTTATATATGCAATCAGAAACACAGAGTAATGATAAATTATATATTTGCTCAGTAATACCTATGATTCAATAGAACATGCAGTACACTTAATAGTAAAAATTCACGTGCCTGGAGGGGGCACAAAAAAGAAGGGGGAATGCAGATGACAGGTGTGACAGCATGAGCTAAGTTGTCTAGGTAGTACTCAGTCAGACCAAGCAAAAATACAATGCCCAGATTCTCACGTGTCCCAGAACTAACTGCTAGTCAGTGATCGTAAGTGAAATCTGCCACTTACCCATATTGTGATGATATGGTATGCCCCACACAGCCTCAACGCGCGTTTCGCTACCGCTTTTTCAAACCCCCAAAAATATGTAGGTCTGAAACATGTTGCCTGGGAGCACAGCGGATGTCTATTTTCTGCCTTTTTAATTTTTTGTGCTGTTTTGTGCTACCATTTTCTGTGCCTTTTATACTACTGGATCAATAAGCCAATTCTTTTAGGGAGATGTGAATGCCGGTTATCGCTTGGACAGTTTCTGTGTATGTCTAGCTGTATCCACAAGGGATGACTTAATGACACAACAATTTTAACTGTGTGCATTAAAAGAGGGTGTTTATATGAGGTTCGTCTTTATGATTTTTTTTTACCAGTCTGGTAATTAACTCCATTCATGAGCGCAAAGCTTTAATTCCATCAATAGTTCAGACTCTGCTCGGGGTTTTGTATATACAGATTTACTAGCACTGGACAGCTCCAGGTCTTGGATTTCCTGATTAGTGTACATATCAAACACAGACCAATTAACAAGCCCTAAGCCTGCTTATCACTTGTCATTTAGAGCCAGAACCCAGCCAACACTAAACACACAAGTATTGATTTAACATTAACAGACAGAGATCCACTCCAAATAAAATGCAGAACAATGTAGGAGATACAAAGGAGCCTCAAGTCTAATGGGCCACACAAGCTGCTCACAGCCCTAATTGCTGCAGGTAATGGAGATGAATGCAGGGCTAAGGACACTCACACAACCAGTAAAGAAATGATGTGAACCTATTGCATGTAGGGATAAGTTGTTTTATCTGCTTTGTGATCTGATTACTGTGAGATTCTAAAAAACAAATTATTTATTTTTTTGTTTTCTTTTTCTAAAAAAAAAGCAAAATAAGTGATTTGCTACAAGAAGCAAAATATATGATAAAGAACAATCTGCACTCCACGGGATGTGTTTTTATGACCTTTTATCTTCTTACCGAATCTTAGGAACATCCATAACAGTTTTGGACCAGATTAATAAATTATTACTATGTATTATGTATAAGCAGCATCTTGGATAAGTCATTGCCCCTCCCAAGGATAGCATCCCCATTTGCAGGGGAAAAAACTGAAAGAAAAGCCCAATTAATGCTAATCTGTCATTGTACAAGAGGATGAGGAGGTGAGCTGTGGCATCACCTACTGTGAATGGTAAATACCGTGTTATTACTGTATATAGAGGTATTATTAGTTATTGTACAGGAGTGGGAGAAGGTGAGCTGTGAAATCACTTATTGTGAATGGTGGGTCCTGTGTTATATACTGTATATATTTTAGTTATCAGTCATTGTACAGGAGGAGGAGGTGAGCTGTGACATCACCTATTGTGAATAGTAAATACTGTTATTACTGTATATAGAGGTAGTATTAGTCATTGTACAGGAGGATGAGGAGGTGAGCTGTGAAATCACCTATTGTGAATGGTGAATCCTGTGTTATTTACTGTATATAGAGGTGTTATCAGTCATTGTACAGGAGGAGGAGGTGAGCTGTGACATTCAATTGTGAATGGTGGATCCCGTGTTATCTACTATATATAGAGGTGTTACCAGTCATTGTACAGGAGGAGGTGAGCTGTGACATCACCTATTGTGAATGGTAAATACTGTTATTACTGTATATAGAGGTAGTATTAGTCATTGAACAGGAGGATGAGGAGGTGAGCTGTGAAATCACCTATTGTGAATGGTGAATCCTGTGTTATTTACTGTATATAGAGGTGTTATCAGTCATTGTACAGGAGGAGGAGGTGAGCTGTGACATTCATTTGTGAATGGAGGATCCTGTGTTATCTACTGTATATATAGAGGTGTTATCACAGTCATTGTACAGGTGGAGGAGGTGAGCAGTGATATCATCTTTTGATGTTATTTACTGAATATGAAGGTGTTTTCAGTCATTGAATTCCTGTTTATGAGACTGCTGAAAAATGATCTGTATAATACAAGAAGAATAAGTCAAAGCTCAAGTTGCCAGTTTGAACACTGCAAGATTGTGTAATGATAAAATATGTTTTAAAAATACATTTAAAAAAAAGGCACTCTTCCTTCTCCCATCAAAGTTTTTATCCTAATATATTACAGTCATCATATTATATAGCACTCTGTACTTACAATTGCTTATTTTCCTTTCTACCCAGCTAATTCATCCCTTCTCCATCAGGTCTATGACATCACGTGATTAATAACTGAGGAGCTGAATCCTTCTAATCTCTATGTAGAAACAGGAGGTCAATTTTCCCTGTGTGAATCATAAGTCACTGCAAAAGTCCCTGGAAGGAGGGAAGAGGGAGCAGCTGGGTCAGTAGTTGAAGAGGGAAATTATTTCTGCAGAGACTTCCTGTTTCTACATAGAGCAGAGAAAAGAGAAGAATTAGCTGGGTAGAAAGGAAAAATGAGCAATTGTAAGTACACAGTGATGTATAATATGATTATAAGTTCGATAATATATGATATAATATGAGTTATCTGCCTATATTTTGCACTTGTCTTGACAGATTTCTCTATATTCTAACCAAAATTTCTTAAACCTGATTCGTTATCACAGTTGTACCTTTTTTGAGTAGTTTTTGTCATCTTTTCCTTTGAGGCTCATTCTTCTTTTGATTTGAGCCTTTTTAAAGCTAATTTTAACAGTATTCACTTTTTTTTCTTTCATGTGCATCATTGTAGGCTAAGCTTGGGAGTTTCCAGATATTTTCAATTGGTTCATTAATTGCAACATGTTTAAAAATCACAACATTTCTGGCCTTTCCCAACATCTCCCCTCCCACCTGCAAATTATGCAACATTTTAGCAGAACATGCAACTTGTTTTTGCTCTTAGGCTGAGTTCACACGTACCGGAAATCTCACGGAAATTACTGTGAGAATTACGGTATTCCATTCCGCTGGAAAATCGCATTTTAAATTCCCGCGATTTTCCCGCGGAAAAACTAGCATTTTGCAAGCGTAATTAGCTTGCAAAATGCTAGCGTTTTTGTCACGGGGGCTTAGTTCAACTAAGGCTGAAAGACCCGGGGCCCCTGTGGTGTCCCTTTACTAGGGGAAACCCTGTCTGACCCTCAACCCAGGGTTTTTGCTGAAGGTGCAAATGCCTGAGCCTCCGACCTTTCCTTATCTCCTGCTCAGCCCTGCACTTAACCCTCCACCCTCCACCCAGTGAGAAGTCACCACCAAAGCTCCCACACAAATAATGACAGACAGGGAGAACTTAAACTGCACTGCGCCGCGCACACACACAGGAATAAACAGTAATGTGAACAGGGCACAACTAAACACAAATATGGGAAGGAGAAAGGATAACGACGGATCATACGACACCAGATATGAATCTCTCTCTCTTGAACACCTCCACTCCAGACCGGAACCACTTGGTATGAAACACAAGCTATAATCGGCGACGCCCATAGGCCAGCATGACTATTTAAAGACCGTGGGCGTGACTAACCAGCCAACCTGGTCTCCAGCAGGATTAACCCCCGAGAGCCTGAAGATCAGGCCGGCGCCACTGAGGCTATAGTGGCTGGAGGTGGAACTACCTCTGCCTGCCGGATGCTGTGGTGTGAACAGCGTCCGACATGACAGTACCCCGTCTTCTACGAGGGACCCCAGGGCCCTCAAGACTCATAGGACCCGGCTTGTCCGGATGACGACGGTGAAAAGAACTGACCAGCCGATCCGCATGTATGTCTGAGGCTGGAACCCAAGACCTTTCCTCTGGACCATACCCCCGCCAGTGCACCAAATACTGAAGAGTACGGCGTACTACTCGAGAGTCCACTACCTTGGCGACCTCGAACTCTAACTCGCCATCCACCATGACTGGAGGTGGCATCGGCGTTGTGTCCACAGAGCCTACCACCTTTTTCAATAAAGCCCTGTGAAACACGTTGTGTATCTTGTACACTGCGGGAAGTTCCAACCGATAAGCCACTGGGTTAATGATGGCAGAAATCCTAAAAGGCCCAATAAACCTTGGACCCAGTTTTAAAGAAGGGATTTTGAGTTTTATGTTCTTCGTAGCTAACCACACCCATTCACCCACACACAGGTCCGGACCTGGCACGCGTCTACTGTCAGCCACCCGTTTGTACCTGGCACTCATGCTCAACAAACGCTGTTTCACCCGCCTCCAGACTGATGACAATTGGGCTCCTAGCTGATTCTCCTCCGGGACACCCCCCCCGGAGTCACCCTGACGTAAGGTACAAAACTGAGGATGTTGACCGTACACACAAAAGAATGGAGACTCTCCTGATGACTCTTGGCGGTGATTATTTAATGCGAATTCGGCCAGAGGAAGGAAAGTAGACCACTCCTCCTGGTTGTCGGACACAAAGCATCGTAAATACTGTTCAAGATTTTGGTTCATGCGCTCAGTTTGTCCATTAGACTGTGGATGAAACGCCGATGAATGTGACAACTTGATCCCCAACCTTGAGCAAAAAGCTTTCCAAAACCTCGCCACAAATTGCGTACCCCTATCAGATACTATGTCAGACGGTACTCCGTGGAGTCTGACCACCTCCTTCACAAATACCTGAGCCAACGTCTTAGCATTGGGCAAAGAGGACAACGCCACAAAATGCGCCATCTTTGAAAAACGGTCAACCACCACCAGGATGACCGTGTTCCCTGCCGAGGCTGGCAAGTCAGTGATAAAATCCATGGAGATTTCTGCCCATGGCCTATTGGGTACCCCCAGAGGCTGTAGCGTGCCAGCAGGACGGGTTCGGGGTGACTTAGCCCTAGCGCACGTGATGCAAGCTGCCACGTACGAGACCACGTCCTGCCGGATTTTGGGCCACCAGAAACGACGCGATACCAGCTCTAAGGTGCCCTTCACCCCTGGGTGACCAGCCAGTACCGAATCGTGGTGTTCCTTCAACACCTTAGGCCGAAGATGCAGGGGTACAAATGATTTGTTGGCGGGAAGTCCTGGTGGTACCTCCTCTTGGGCCTCGGCAATCTCCGCCTCTACCTCAGTCGTGAGAGCCGAGACCACTACCCCTTTCTGGAGGATGGGTACCGGCTCTTCCCGAGGTTCTCCCCCCGGAAAACACCTAGACAAAGCATCCGCCTTGGTGTTTTTAGCCCCGGGACGGTACGTCACAAGAAAATTGAAACGAGTAAAAAACAATGCCCAGCGAGCCTGCCTAGGAGACAGACGCTTGGCCGACTCCAGGTAGAGCAGATTCTTATGGTCGGTGATAACTGTGACCTGGTGAGCCGCCCCCTCCAAGAAGTGTCGCCATTCCTCAAAAGCCAGTTTGATGGCCAACAACTCCCTGTTGCCGATATCATAATTCCGTTCGGCCGGCGACAACTTCTTGGAGAAGTAGGCGCATGGATGCATCTCGCTCAAGGACGAGCCTTGAGACAGTACTGCCCCCACTCCCACCTCCGACGCATCAACCTCTACCACAAAAGGTTTAGACACGTCTGGTTGCACCAGAATGGGGGCTGAAGCAAAACTATTCTTCAGACGCTCAAATGCACGTATAGCCACCTCAGGCCAGTTCGCCAGATCGGCACCCTTTTTTGTCATGTCCGTGAGCGGTTTGGCGACAGTCGAAAAGTGTTTTATAAATTTCCTATAATAATTCGCAAACCCCAGGAACCGCTGGAGTGCTTTCAGACTCTCCGGCCTCTCCCATTGCAACACCGCTTGCACCTTAGCGGTGTCCATTTTAAAACCAGCTGCGGACACAATATATCCCAAAAAGGGCAACTCCTGGACTAAAAATAAACATTTTTCCAGCTTAGCATAGAGCTGGTTCTCCCGGAGCAACTGTAACACCTGCCTAACATGCTGCAAATGAGTGTCCCGATCGCTAGAATAAATGAGGATATCATCCAGGTATACAATCACAAATCTCCCCAGGACATGAGCAAAGACATCATTAATAAAATGTTGGAAAACGGCAGGCGCGGTGGTCAACCCAAACGGCATAACCAGACTCTCAAAATGACCCTCAGGAGTGTTAAACGCCGTCTTCCACTCATCCCCCTGACGGACCCTTATGAGGTTATACGCCCCCCTGAGGTCCAGCTTGGAAAACCATTTTGCCCCCGCTACCTGGTTGAACAAATCCGGGATCAACGGCATTGGGTAGGGATCACGGATAGTAATCTGGTTTAACTCTCGGAAATCCAGACACGGCCGTAACCCCCCATCTTTCTTCTTAATGAAGAAAAACCCCGCGGCTACAGGCGAGGACGAAGGCCGGATGTGACCTTTGCTCAGACTCTCCGCGATGTAGTCTTTCAGAGCTTGTCTCTCAGGACCAGAAATATTAAACATCCTGGCCTTAGGTAATTTGGCCCCGGGTTTTAGCCTAATAGCACAGTCATAGGCTCTATGTGGAGGCAGTTCTGAGCAACCCTTCTCAGAGAAAACATCCGCGAAATCCTGCAAAGCCTCCGGCAGGCTGGGCGTCACGGCGGACACACATGTGGCCAAGCAATTGTCTTGGCAGAAACCACTCCATTGTACTATGTCCTGAGTTTTCCAATCAATTACCGGGTTGTGCCTGGACAGCCATGGAAAACCCAGGACCATTTGAGCTGGGAGATTACGGAGGACCCTACATGTAACCGACTCAGAATGTAGGACCCCAATGTGGAGTTTCACCTCTGCCACAAACTCAGTAATCTCCCCTTGAGGGAGGGGAACAGCATTAATGGTCACCACCTGTATGGGGTGAGGAAGTTTTTCAATCTTAAACCCGGCGGTGTGTGCAAACTCCTCATCTATGAGATTGGTGGCGGAACCGCTATCCACAAACACTGATATAGGTAGCTCTCTGCCGGCGACAATAACCTTGGCAGGGAGCATACATTGAGATACCATCATGGAGGATATGCATACGCTCAGTTGGGTCTCCTCCACACCCTCTGAGCTTAACAGTTTTCCGCCGGTGTGACCCTCTTAGGTAGTACCGGGCAAACGTTAACATAATGACCACCTTTACCACAGTAGAAACATGCTCCGGACTTCCGGACTCCCGGAGCGCGAGGCTGAACCTGTGCCACGCCAGCAATCTGCATAGGTTCAGGGGACTCATCTACTTCAACCACACCTGCACCTCTGTTTTCCCCCAGAGGTAGCGTCTCCTGTGCCCCCTGACGAAAACGGCGATCAATACGTATCACCAAACTCATGGCAGACTCCAATGATGCCGGAGTCTCATACATCAGGAGGGCTTGTTTCACCCTCCCTGATACCCCATGAATAAACTGGCTCCGCAGTGCTGGGTCATTCCACTGTGTGTCTACAGCCCAGCGGCGAAATTCCGAACAATAGTCTTCTGCCAAGCGCTCCCCCTGGCGGAGGGCGCGGATTTTAGATTCCGCTAGAGCCAGTCGGTCAGGGTCATCGTAAATGAGCCCGAGGGCAGAAAAAACATTATCGACCGAATGAAATGTAGCAGAGTCAGGTGGTAAGGAAAATGCCCATGCTTGGGGGTCACCACTCAGTAATGACAACACCAGCCCTACTCGCTGGGCCTCATTACCTGAGGATATTGGCCGCATGCGGAAGTATAATTTGCAGGCCTCCCGAAATACGACAAATTTGCTGCGATCGCCTGAAAATCGTTCTGGCAGCGGAAACTTCGGCTCTGCACCGATACCTGCAGATGCCGTTTGCACCTTTGCTACTACCAGGCCCTGCTGCTGAACTGCCCCATTCAACTCGGAGACCTGTATGGACAGCGCCGCCAACTGGCGGGTTATGGAATCTAATGGATCCATGGACTCCTGAAAAAATGTGGGCCGATTATAATGTCACGGGGGCTTAGTTCAACTAAGGCTGAAAGACCCGGGGCCCCTGTGGTGTCCCTTTACTAGGGGAAACCCTGTCTGACCCTCAACCCAGGGTTTTTGCTGAAGGTGCAAATGCCTGAGCCTCCGACCTTTCCTTATCTCCTGCTCAGCCCTGCACTTAACCCTCCACCCTCCACCCAGTGAGAAGTCACCACCAAAGCTCCCACACAAATAATGACAGACAGGGAGAACTTAAACTGCACTGCGCCGCACACACACAGGAATAAACAGTAATGTGAACAGGGCACAACTAAACACAAATATGGGAAGGAGAAAGGATAACGACGGATCATACGACACCAGATATGAATCTCTCTCTCTTGAACACCTCCACTCCAGACCGGAACCACTTGGTATGAAACACAAGCTATAATCGGCGACGCCCATAGGCCAGCATGACTATTTAAAGACCGTGGGCGTGACTAACCAGCCAACCTGGTCTCCAGCAGGATTAACCCCCGAGAGCCTGAAGATCAGGCCGGCGCCACTGAGGCTATAGTGGCTGGAGGTGGAACTACCTCTGCCTGCCGGATGCTGTGGTGTGAACAGCGTCCGACATGACAGTTTTCCAAGTGATCTGTAGCATCGCTTGGAGAACTGATTGACAGGTTGGTCACACTCATCAAACATAGTGTTTGACGAGTGTGACCAACTTTTTACTACTGAGGCCGCCTATGCAGCATCAGTAGTAAAAGATAAAATGTAAAAAAAAATAAAAAATGGTGTTATTCTTACCTTCCGACGTCCCGCGCAGCCGTTCCCAGTAATCCTTTGCGAAAATGCTCGCGATGACGTCCGTTCTCGCGGGATCGCGATGTCTCGTGGTAATTCGCAATGACGTCGCGCAAATGACCGCGAGACTTCGCGATCCCGCGAGAACGGACGTCATCGCGAGCATTTTCGCAAAGACTTACTGGGACCGGGAGCGTGGAGAGAGGCAGGAAGGCTGCGCGGGACGCCGAAAGGTAAGAATAACAATATTTTTTATTTTAAATTCGATTTTTTACAGGGATATGGTACCCAAAGCCCGGAGGACAGTCTCCTCTTCTCCGGACCGTGGGTACCATCCGCAAATGTTCTGCTTACTTTCCGCATGGTGTGCACAGCCACATGTGGGAAGTAAGCGGAACAATGCATTCCTATGGGTGCGGGATCGCCGCGATTCCGCAAATTAATGAGCATGCTGTGGTTTTCGCCGCGAAGCAATTCCGCCACGGTAAAAACCGCAGCATTAGCACAGCATTGCGGAATCCCATAGGAATGCATGGGATGCTTATTTTTCATGTTTTCGCGGCAAAATTGCGCGGTTAAAACCACCGCGGAAACGCGAAAAAAAGCTAAGTGTGAACTCAGCCTTAAAAGTAGCAAAAGAGGTTAAAGACAAAAATAAGGAGCCATTTTTGTTTTTGTGCAAAATTTATGAATCGTGTGCACCATTTTGAAGAATTTGATGCAAAAAAACATCAACGATTACCATACGACAAAAATAGACGAAAATAAGAAAAATGACTTAAAAAACCCCACAACTAATGAATCAGACATCTAAGTATTTATAAAAAGCAAAATAATGAAAGAAAAAGAGATGAAATCAAAAATATTTATGGCCTTTCATCTTGGCCATTTTGGAAGTCCCATAGAAATACATGGGGAGTAATGCACATATGTGTCTCCCCCAAACCTACACCTGTCAGACATTTCGGCAGATCCTATAGATAAGTCATAAAGGTTTATGATGAGTCAAATTAGGAAAAAAAATACAAATGGTCAGAGTATGGAAAAAAATTGCGGTATACTGAGGCCATAGGGTGGACATTTTGGGATTTAGTCTCATGTGATTCATTTTTTGCACTTATATGAGCGCAGGTGATGAAGACGGATCCTCCATCGAAACGCGTTGTTTTTTAAACCGATCTCTCGTCTGATTCTCTTTCCTGCGCTCCTAAGACCGTTTTCCATATTCTCATTGCTCTTATCCTCCATTGGAGGTTTTCGGCTGGAGCTGCGGTGTAGACCTGACATTCTTGTCTGTCCCTGGGCTGCTTCCTAGGCTCTCCTTTATGACCGCTTATCACTGACTCTTATTTCTGAATGGAGGACTGCACCCCAGCTCTATTCCTTGTCCATGCGACCACTGGAAATAGCTGAGCTCTATAACCGTCTGATCGTGGGGGTCTTGGTAGCCAGACCTCCAGAGATCAAAAATTTATCTCATATCCTATGGATAGGGAAAGTGGCGTAACTTGAAGCTTGTGGGCCCCAATACAAAACTCCAATGAGGCCCCCAACTAACACCATTTTTAAACAAAATAGTCTTTTATATGGGGCAATAGGGCCTTTGGGACCCCCTAGTCTACAGGGCCTGGGTGCGATTGCATCCCCTGTCCCTATTACAGTTATATCCCTAGATTGGGGCCCATTTTCAGTCACGGTATAAACCTCTTCGAGTCCCAGTGGGCTTGTCTTACAGAAGTCACCTCGCGTCCAGGTCCCCAGCCCCTTTACATCCTGCTCACATCCAGCATTAATGCGATCGCTTTGTAGCAAATCTCTTTGCACGCCGCCTCATGCCTACCCATGCAGTAGAGGATGTGTATTGCTTTTACCGAGGCCACTGTCCATTATTGAAAAAATCCCCAAGGATCTGAACGCTCTTTGTGTTATAGGAACGGTTCTCGTACAATGTCACAGCCTTATTAGATGGAAGCAACCATCGCTGCTTCATCTCCGTAGAAAAAAAAAGGAAAGGTCCTTTCAGTTTTCCCAATTTGCACCCCATTTTCACCATCTCATGTAGACGTTGCCCCGACTCCATTCTTCTAGAGCCGTCAGATCTAAAGGGTTACCGAGTCCGACTCAATGTCCCAACCCCAGATTTGTCATCAAATCCATTTCTTCTCAGTGCCGCCGGAGGTTACAAACAGCAAATCATCCGAGATACAATCTTTTCCTTGAAACTAATCTTTATTGAAGAACTCATAACCTCTCGTAACCTTCCTCCGCTGCCTCCCCGCTCCTGTCCCGCTTACTGTAAGCCTGACGGCTGTTGGGAAGCGTGCCCACCGTGGGATCAGATAAAAGTGGGTCCACCCCCTCCCAACAAGGTGTCACAAGGTTGCTGTGAGATTTAAACCCTCCGTTGCTCGCCCACAAGCAGCAGGTAATGTTTGTCCCCTGAAGTTCTTTTAACCACAAATGAACCGTGAACATCGGCAGAGATATAACCCGTGTGGATGTGTTAAAGCTGAGTGGTGATAAAAGGAGATCAAGGCGGTAATGATTTCACTGCAGTTTACAAGCCGCGGCCACCCTTCTGTTATTGACAGTTCAAGGTCCTCCATTGTACTGAAATATCCATTGCTGGCAGGAGAACATTGCTGGAAGCTTTACATTAATACCCGCATCCTGAGAGTAATGATCATAACCTGCATGGGATATAAGTGCAGATATTAGGGGATAAGTGGAGCAGTGGGTAAGTGTTGCAGGTAAGATGTGAGCCCAAGAAAAAGGGAAGGATGGATGGATAGATAGATAGATAGATAGATGATCGATAGACAGATAAGATAGATAGATAGATGATCGATAGACAGATAAGATAGATAGATAGATAATGGATTGATAGATAGATAGATAGATAGATTACTTGCACATTGATGCAAAATCTTTATACTGTTTAGAAAGTCTTCATTGTTATAAGTTTGATCCATAAACCATTACAGTTTGCTGTATCTTGACTCTTGGAAATCCTTATACCAGCACTTTCTTTTATTGTGAGTCCGGATTATGACTCACAGATACAATTCTAGCTCCTATATTCCGTTGTGTCTCGGAGCAGATATTGGTATCACAGTATCACTGATACAGTATGATCATACACTTATCCTACGCACACATATAAGTGGCTGCGCTAATTGGAGAGTTGGGTTTTCGTAGATGAGGTCATTATTTCTTAGATCTGCCTTCGAGAATCATCCTTTTATTATTTAGCCATTGCAATAGCAGTGCCTCATTTCACATACCAAAATTGATATTGTCAAAATGAAGTAGTGAGTCTTAATAAGGAGCCCAAACTGAGTCATAGAGGTCTTGACTTGCAGCAAATTGTTATGGCTGGTTGGAAATAAGTAAGGAAAAAGTCTACAGTCAGTCAATATGGTACCAGGTAAAGAACAGGAAGAATTATTTTTGGAGGAAAATATCAGGATCCAAGGGGTAACGTTTCTCCTTGCAGAAAGTGACATGTCAAGCCTGACATGCCAAGGGGAGGTGACTTTTAAGCCTTGCAATGCTCCTCTGGGAAATGTAATATGCAAATTGTCACTTCAAAGAGGAAGAGGAGTTGAACTCTAGTGCCACCTATTGGAAGAATCCTACAAGTCATTATCGACCCTTTAACGAGCCTTGCCACATGACTTAGGATAAGAGCCAATCCAGAATCTCAATTTGCAGACACTGTGTTTGGGGGTACTGCCCCTCATCAGCGTAGGGAATAAGAATGCTTTAAAAAATAATTTTCCAGTATGCAGCGAGACGTGTTTATAACAAAATTGACCCTCTGAGAAAAAACTGAAAATAAAGTTGTCCATATAAAAGGCAACTTCTTCAATCAATGCTGGATGCCAATGCACAGAAAGAATCTGGTCCCTTTAGTGGTACTTTCCTTTTTTGGAAAAACTTAAGATCAGTGTATTGGATAACTGATGGTCAGGATGTGGATGGCCACTTCAACACGAATTATATTTACTTGTCCTCTGCTAAGTTATAGAGTCAGATGGGTTTTTATGTAAGTCATTCCTGCTAAATCTCTCATGTCTTTACATGTCCAGAGGGTTATATCTGACACAGGTTCCTGCAAATGTTATCACAGCATGGGACCTTCACATGGTGTTAAGGTACTGTCACACTTAGCGATGTACCAGCGATCCCGACCAGTGATATGATGCGGTCAGGATCGCTGGTGCATCGCTAAGTGGTCGCTAGTGAGCTGCCACACAGGCAGATCTCACCAGCGACATCGCTGGGGCCGGGGGTCGCTACTTACCTGTCACACTAGGCGATCCTGCGTCCTCCCCCCCGCGTCCACGCTCGTCGCTCGTCTCTCCACAGGAAGCGCCGCATGAAGCTGACGACGAGAAGCGGTCCTGAACGTTCTCGCTCGATCCGCGATAACCAGCGGGGGAGCGGGTCGTAGGTAAGTATCAGACACAGCGATATCGCTAGCAATATCGCTATAACGTCACAAGTTATAGCGATATTGCTAGCGATATCGCTTAGTGTGACAGTACGTTTAGGCGAGAAGATTCCTACAGATCGCTGAATCGGCAAGATCAAACTAGAAAGATAGATGGATAGACTGATAGATGTCCACTTTTGGGTGGCTTGGTCATCTCCACTTAGGTTGTCGCTTTGCTTAGAAAGAGTGATAGATGTCCACTTTTCGATGGCTTGACACCTCCACTCAGGAGGTCCATTTGGACTAGTGCTTTCTCTTGGTCGGTATAAAGATTAGGACTAGAAATTGAAAACTGTATCAATTAAAGGTGCGTCCTTCTTTAGGTTTCCTCTTGGCTGGATATATCCTGAGTGGCATGAAATGACCAAGTTTGAAAAAAAATATTGTAATTTCATGAAAGTGTGTTGGGAGACATGTACACTACAAGTGTATACCCAGTGGATGTGATGGGAGTTGCTGCCTGCCAAGGATTTAGTTATAACGTTTGGCATTAGTATCATGAAAAATTCATGTCCTACTGTTTGCAGAAAGGTAAGGCTGGGTGAATTTGTACCACCAGTGTCCATGAGACGTCTCACCATGCGTAACCAGATTTATAATGTAGCCTTGAAAGCACCATGAGTAATTTATCATCCTCATTACCTACAAACCATACAACAGTCATCTAATTGGGTTGTTTTAGGTTTCTTAGAGTTTTTGTTTCTTTTTTTTTCTTCAGAGGAGGTAATGGGGTCATTAATGGGGGACAACAATTATTATTCTCTTTCTTGTATATATAAATGCAGACTGCAGTTTCTTATCAACTTAACTGGATGCTTAGTGTCCTTAATAAGAAGCTCCCACAGGGGACAACTTCTGATGAAGGTTCCTCTATGTACAACAATAAGAAGAATCTCACGAGTGATATTTTATCCAATTTTTAATTACTGTACCATTTATTCAGTAACTATATCATATTTCTTTAGTTCCTGTCTACAGGAGTTCATTTGTATTTCATCATCTAACACCAAAAATCAGGATCCATGACACAGCTATCTTGCCGGAAGCAGTTTTCCTTGTGTCTTCAGCTCGGCAGACCCCTTTGCTTTTGTTGGAGAGCCGAGTAGAATTGTTGATTCTGTGAGATTCTTGCTGTGATCTCTGATGAATCAATGTTGAAGAGGGTCATTTATCACCGTTACGTCCTCCTGTTCTGCTCAGCCTTTACAGGAACATATCCCTGCAGGAAGGGCAGTTTCCAAATCTATGGTGAAGCCCGGTTGTAGATTATTCAGGATAGCTGGTGGTGACGGTTCCTTGAGCATAACAGGACATTTATAATTCAAGGAAGTAAACTCTGCAGTAAAAGGAAATCTTCATAGTGTCTGCATAATGGCATAAAAGCTTGGGCTGACAAGGCACAAGGCTTAGGATGCTGGAAGTTGTAGTTGTGCACCAGTTGGAAAGCCAAATCTTGGAGGTCATGGTGTTGTTCCATCCATCTGGGATATTTATGACATATTCACACTATGTGCACCACTAGTGATTAGCAAAAAAAAAATCACAGAATTCATATGCCACAACATCATGATGTCTTGGCCGCATACGTATCAGAAGAGGTGCCAAGGATGTTGCAGGAAGGAGTAGGCTTGCCCATTTAAGTCAGTTACGTACAACCATTGTGGCCGCTAAACTATGGACCTGCAAATATTTTTGCTCAACTCTAGCGGCCATCTCTTCATTCCTGATTGCATGCAGCGGCCACCCTATTCTCGAGATGCAGGACTTGTTAATGTGCCATAAACATTCATGATGGGAATCTTCGGCATTCTTATTAGAATGAATGGAGATACAGTGTCCATGATCGACCTCTGTTCCATCCTGCTGTGGTTCTTCAGAGCATTGGTTCTCAGGATCAGTTGCCGCCACTGCAGTTGGATCCCCTGCAACAGGAAAGTTATTCTCTAGCCTTTGGATAAGATATAACTTCTAAACTTGAGAACATTCCTTTGACATGTAGTGGGTATCTCATGGTCCACCTAAGAAGACTTAATGAATTGTCATGGCAGCCAAGAGCATATAAGTGGAAACACCGGAGAAATACGTGGTTGGATCCGGGCGCTGACGAGGAAGGTCTCTGAACGTGTGTCAACATAGGAAGTATATTCACGCAATGCATTTCCGAGTTGAGTCAACTCTTTCCTCAGATACCTGAGAAGTTGAATCGACTCTGAAATGTGTTGTATCCTATCTTGTTGCATTTTCAGTTTCGGACCCTCCTTAGCAGTGCCCAAATCTAACCACATATTTCTCAAGTCTTTCCAGTTCCTTTCCCACGCATGCATGAGTCAGTGGCCAGAACAGAAACCTCTCCATGGTTCCATCTTCACGTTCAACGAAGTTGTGATGGAACACAATTCACTCGGGTGAGCCATAATCTCCAATTACCTTTCCACCTATATTGTGGTAATACACACACAGGGAGTGACTCTTTTCTTTCTTTTTTGAGCCTATAAATGACCACAGCTGCATCAATGGAAAAGTAAAAATATGGCTCTCAAAATATGAAGACGCTAAAACTATTTTTTTTTACCTTGTCAAGTCAGATGGTTTTATTGCCCAAAAGCATAAAAAATAGATATATCATTAATTACAAAGAAGTCTGACTGCTGTGCTTGCCAACAAGGGTTTTGCCACTAAGTATTGTAAGCGAAAACCTGTCCTGCCGAAACCAAGCTCACGTAAGACTAAATCCTAAAATCTTAAAATTAAAAATGTTGCTAAAAAATGAATACATCTTAAAAAGATCAATGTTGACTACAATGAGGGTTCCCGACTTCAAACTGAAAATGTATAATCAAAATAATATGTAATTTTTTTTTTCCAACTGCAGTTTAGGTTTTTGGAGATCATCCTTTTGGTGGCGTACCAAAAATATGACCTGGCTGCGCTCACGGGGCTCAATGAAGAAAGATACCACATCAATGTCAACCACTTTTATGATGGGTTTGTTGCCAGGCAACAGCTGTCTAGCAAAAGTAGAATGTATCAAGGAGAGTATTCATTAAGGACCATGAAGGTCACCATCCTAATTAAAGGTGAAATTTAACATTTTACAAGATTCCATTTAGAATATGGAGCTCTATGGAGAAACATCAGTTTACACATCTCGCTGTTTTTTCTTTTGTGTGGTTTTGGTCCATCAGCCTAAAAGTCTATGTCTGCACCCTAAGGGGGTGCCCTTTTTCGTTACATTTACTCAATGAGGACATACAGTATACATTCTTCAAAAAAGGTGTAAGAGAAAATGAGCAGAACAATGAAATGGTACCAAGACTCTATTATCATATCCCAAAATAGTAAAGATCCATAGAAGTAAATACAAAGTAATAAAAGTGTCATCAATGATTTTAAAGAGTATCTATCATTTTATTAATATATTTATTTATGTTATACAGATTTTCCCCATTACTAGGATAGGAGATGACAGTTGGTGCTCATAATGTTCTATGCAGAACTGTAAAGGCACTGTCACACTTAGTGATGCACCAGCGATCCCAACCAGCGATATGACGTGGCCAGGATTGCTGGTGCATCGCTAAGTGAGCTGCCACACAGGCAGATCTCACCAGGGACATCGCTGGGGACGGGGATCACTACTTACCTGTCACACTAGGCGATCCTGACGTCCTCCCGCCTGGCTCCACGCTCGTCTCTCCACAGGAAGCGCCGCAGGAAGCTGAGGACGAGAAACGGCCCAGGACGTTCTCACGCGATCAGCGATAACCAGCGGGTCATAGGTAAGTATCACACACAGCGATATCGCTATAACGTCACAAATTATAGCGATATTGCTAAGTGTGACAGTACCTTAACTGCTGTTTCAGAAGAACTTGTAGAGCAAAATGCCAGAGAATGGAGGACATTATTACATGGGGGGCGAACACATCAGTGCCAAGTATGAGATCTGATTTGGCAAGGTGAGAAGTGCAATAGCCCGAAACACCGTGTGTACAAATCATATGGCAAAGCACCTTAAAGGGTCGATAATGACTTTTAGGATTGCTACTTCAAGTAGGTGGCAGTAGAGTTAAAGTCCTTGTTAGGTGTCGGGTTCCTGCCACTGCACAGCAGGAATCCAGAGCCTTGCACCAGCGGTCTCCCATTCTTCTTCGGCTGCAGTGGAGCCTGCTCAGCAGATTCATCGGTCCCGGCGCACTGCCCAGGCCAAGTCCGTGGGTTTGCTTGCTGCTGCCACCTCTGGCACAGCTATGACAATGCATGCTGCTCAGCAGCGAGATTCTCCAGGGACTAAGTCCTCATGTCGGGCCACTGAGCATGCCCGTGGAGTGATCTCCCATTGGAGATCGAGGGTCACGTGCTCAGGTCCTGCTTGTGTTCAGATTGGCCCATCCGAGAAGCCAGGAAGGTCCCGGATGCCCGTGGTTATAAAAGGTTCGCATGGCCGCTCGCCCATGCGCTAGGATAGACTGTATTTACAGACTATGTGGAGAGAGTGACATTATACACGTATGAATGTCTCTGGTGAATGACTCATTAAGAAACCCCTACCCTTGGTACGCATGTGTTGTGCAGTCTAGCCTGCTAGCGCCCAGGCTTAGGTGTAGGTAGAACAGAGGTTGAGTCAGGCAACAGTCCTCACCAGGGACTCGGCACACCTCAGTGCACGTGCTCCACTTCATAGCCAGCGTCTATAGCGGCGCTCACGGCAGCGACGCTGCGTGCTCAGTGGGCCTAGAAGGACTCTAACCCCGTGTCCTTGGGGTAGAGTTCTGTGGCCGTACACTGTGCGCTCTTTTGGCCGGGCTCTGTGAGCTAAACAGGCTCCAGCATCAACGTTCAGCGGTTGTGCGACTCTGTGCATTAACAGAGTTCGCATCTGTTCACATTAGGTGATGTAACCCATGTGTGACTGTTTTTACGCCGCTCTATTCTTCCGCCATTACCTAGCAGCAGTGTACCACCTCTGCACGGTGGACCCCGATCTGCGAACGCACTACTATCATTTTATAATTTGGTGCGTTCCGCCAGCCCTAACAGTCCTCTTCCTCGTTGAAGAGGAAATTTGTATATTCACTTCCCCAGTGGAGCATGCATGGCTTATAAGTCTCCTCTCTCTGACATGCCAGACCTGGCTTGTCACTCTTCACAAGGAGAAACTTTAATCCTTAGATCTATAGGTTCTAGAACACTACAAGGGCTCATATATCTAACCAACTTTCAGGTGGGGACCCAGATCCAAATTTTGCATCGAGAAACATCGAACTGTGGTTACTAGTGATGAGCGAGTATACTCGTTACTCGAGATTTCCCGAGCATGCTCGGGTGATCTCCGAGTATTTGAATGTGTTCGGAGATTTAGTTTCTGTCACCGTAGCTGCATGACTTGCGGCTGCTAGACAGCCTGAATACATGTGGGGATTCCGTAACAAACAGGCATTCCTCACATGTATTAAGGCTGGCTAACAGCCGCAAATCATGCAACTACGGTGACAGAAACTAAATCTCCGAGCACATCCAAGTACTCGGAGATCACCCGAGCATGCTCGGGAAAACCCGAGTAATGAGTATAATCGTTCATCACTACTGGTTACAGCACAAAGTACAGAAATATCTAAAAAACCTTAAAATCAAAGAGTAAAAGAGATCTTAAAGCACCACTCCATAATTTTTTTTTACATCAGCACTGGAGTGATGCTAATAATGTCATGTCCTTACCTCTAGTCTTATTCTTACCAGCCGCCATCTTAATCTGTTCTCTGCACCGCTCCAGGCAGTTTTAGCAGTTTGTGACCTGCTGGATAGCTCCAGTGTTTGGTGGGCAACCGGAAGTCACTTCTCACTGTAAGTCGATGAGAGCCAGAACGAGGCTTTCATAGACTTGCATTGAGAGCTTGTGACCATTAACTCTGACTTCCAGGCAGACACTAGTTGCAGTAAAAAGATGGCAGTGTGGCACTGGGAAGAGCTGAAGATGGCAGCTGGTAAGCATAAGACTAGAGTCAAGGATCTTAGATTAGTTGTACCACTCCAGCGCTGAAATAAAATAATAATAAAAGAACATTGGAGTGGTGCTTTAAAATCTGGGAACTAAAACAAAGGAATATATGGAAAATTGAATGAAACCTTAAAATATAGGCATGTGAATGAGGCCTCATCTTAGATAGTGCTATTTGTTCCATCAAAAACACTAGAAACTCTGATGAGCAAACATACAGGGTAGCTTGAATGAAGCATAGAGTCTGTGATCGGTCTCAATGTTTATCTGAATCACATTTGGTTGCATCTTATGTGGTGACAAATTGATGATCAATTGTTATTAGGCACAAACACTTGGTCTTAGAGGAAAACCTGATTGCATATTAATCCTAATTAAAACTAGGCAATTAAGTCTATTAGGATCATTGGACTTCTTTCACTATTAACCCTACAGTTCTATGTGGTGGATGTTTTGAAAGAATGGAAAAGGGTCTCATAGTAACCCACTGATAAGTTAATCAGTGTCCTTCACTTGAGATCTCTAGCGATCAGTTGTCATCCATTGACAGCAGGTGTTCAATTTATCTGCAGTGCCACCACAGGTCAAGTGAAGAATTACACTTTTCCTACTAAAATCAATGGGCTGTACATCTAATGTGTGGACATGCCAGGTCCTCCAAAGAGAGAGATCATCTTTGCAGCCACTATTTGTACTCTTAACAGTTCTTCTTGATTCAATCATCTAACCTTGTACTTAACAAGCAATGAAGACTCAAACTGGCATCATGGAGTTAATGCTAATATTATGGTGTTGAGAAGTAATAGAGCATAATTTTACTGGTAATCTTTGTAAAGTCAATTAATAATCATGAACTTGCATTTGCCAAGCTCATAAACATTGTATTCAAATTCCCCGATGATACCCCACAAGGGAATGAAAGGCAGAAAAATGGCAGCTACTGCAAATTATATCACATATATCACAGCAATCAACACCAAGACTTTGTCTAGTCAGCGGTTATTGACTTTTAGAACCTTACGCCAATATATCTACCTATGACATCTATACAGTGTACAATGCCGAACATTGACTCCGAATGAATATCAATTGAATTCACAATGCTCCTTAGGCTTGTAGTAACCATCCAGGCCTTTATCTTTTAATATATTCAATTCTAAGTAAGAATTTGAGATATTCAAATGCAAAAGTTTTAAAAAAAATTACATATTTTCTGATCAATTCATCAATAAAAGAAATGAGGTTTGTGGGCTACCTCCTTGCTTCGGCCTGAAGGATTATGGATCTGGTATGAATCTACGTAATGTACAATAGGCTGATAACTACTGATGTTATACTCAAAAAGCCCAACCAGAAGGGTAAAATGGACAATTGCCCAGGTACTTCCACCAAGTTTCCCAAAGCCATTTCCATAGTGAACCAACAATGTTTGTGGCATTAACCAGATGCTGCCAGTGGATGTAGGTGTCCAGAGATGGAGTACTTGATCAAGGAGTTGGACCAACTCCGAAACTCGTAGTTCCACTAAAACTATTCCTTCATTTCTTCTCTTGCCCTATATCCACTGACAGAGACCAATTGTTTACAAAGAACCAGAGAGATGATTCTATTTCCTTTATTCGTCCAAAATGGATCATAAAAGCAACGTTTCGGCCAGCAAGGGGCCTTTTTCAAGAGTAAACAAAATGACAATGTCTGGTTAACGCCGCAGTCCTTTATTTTTTTGTCTCATAAGTTCCGGCATTCTCGAGCCTCGGAACCAGTGGTCGAAGCATCAGCCGTTTACTGTGAATCCACCCTTCCTTCTCACAGTGTTGTGCCTGCCCTACACAACTGAATCAGGTGAGCAGTGCATGAGCTTTCACAAATAACTAGATTTTCTGATCCACACATGGAGCTCTTTTCTTTCCTCTATAATCCAAGCCATTTCCAGACACAGCAAGCTCTACGCTTTTGATAACTTAATTTGAATGCTAAAAGGGTCCCCAAAACGTTCAAAAAATTGGTCTGAACCCTAGCGATTCCACAATATATATGTCCTCTCTTACCTTTCCAAGAATTTCGATAAGTATTCCAATACTCCACTGTTGCGTGTTAACAAAACCCTAAACAGGTTGCAATTGGCATCACAATCTCTAATTGGCCACATATGGATACCTATAGCATAAACCTCTCCCGACATCATAAAGATATCTGTCAGCCTGGGAAATGGGATCGGCAAAAAGCTACTGAAAACATGCCATAGGATCATCAGCTAAAATGCTTAGTTGCCAACTAGCTTTCACAGCATTTCAGAGATAAATATACCGAGTGAGTGTCTAGTTCATGCTTCCCCTGGTTTGGTTAGCATAAATTTACTGTCAGGATTACTTTAAGCAAACCAATGCAAGCAATTTAGGAAGATTTCTTAAGGGGAGCAAATGAATAATGTAATATGAATATTATTTCATGGAACGAAACATATTGGAGGAAAACAACTTTTATTCAACACCTTTCTGTAAGATTGAACCAAGACTAGTCTGGTGAAGTGGTTACTCGCTGAGACTAGTCCCGGTTCAGAAGCTACAGTTGGATGTGATTGACAGTCTCTGCATTTTCACATTCTGTGTTCCTCTCGGCACCTAGAGCATTAGATGTGGTCAATTATTCTGTATGTAACATTATATGGGGTCCATTATTCTGCATGGAGGATTATATGGGGCCTATTTTTTTGTATGGAGCAATATATGATGCCCATTATTCTGCATGAAGCATCATATGGGGTCCATTATTCTGTATGAAGCATTATACGGGGTCTATTATTCTATATGGAGCATTATATGGGACCAATTATTCTTTATGGAGCAATATACAGTATAGGGCCCATTATTCTGTATGAAATATTATATTGGGTCCTTTATTCTGTATGGAGCATTATACGGGGTCTATTATTCTGTATGAAGCATTATATGGGGCCCATTATACTGTGTGGAGCATTATATGGGGTCCATTATTCTGTATGGTGCATTATATGAGGCCAATTATTCTGTATGAAGCAATATATGGAGCACATTATTCTATATGGAGCAATATGTGGGGCTTATTATACTGTATGGAGTAATATATGGGGCTTATTATTCTATATGGAGCAATCTATGGGGGCCATTATGCAGTATGGAGAAATATATGGGGCTCATTATTCTATATGGAGCAATATGTGGGTCTCATTATACTGTTTGGAGGACTTTGTGGTGCCCATAATACTGTATGGATAGATATGTGTTGCCCAAAATATAGAGGACTATGTGGTGGCCATAATATGGAGGACTATGTGGTGCCCATAATACTGTATGGATAACTATGTGGTGCCCATAATATGGAGGACTATGTGGTGTCCATAATACTCTAAGAGGAACTATACTGTCCGAACTAAAATGTAAACTTTTGGATCCCCTCAGGGCACGCAGTGTACGCTGGGAGGATTCGCTGGTTTCTGAGCTATTGTAGAATTTGCAATAGATATCACTTATGTAATGTAAGAAGATAAATATTTGGCATTGTACTATACCTATATTACTCTGCCATATCTGCGTGTAATGAATTATGGTCTGTGTTAAAGGGGCCCACTGAGACTCTATCACCCGGGGCCCAGGTGCGATTGCAACCCCTGCACCTATTGTAGTTATGCCCCTGTTATAAGATAATGGGCGCAGTATAAAACCATCAGGTTCCCTTTAGAGGAATTCATATAATCCTATAAACAGCTTCACATTTGTACTTCTTGGTGAAACTGTAGCGCTGTGTGAACCATGGACGGCCAACTCTGCCTGATCCGGCTTTCATGCTCAATCATCACACAAAATGTCCATATACATCTAATATCACAGTAAGGGGATAAATGACCTTTAATAACACATCCAGAACAGGAGAAGGTCAGAAGTTGATTGAAAAATCAATTTATTGGAAAAATGTTAAATAAATTTTGCAGAGATTGTTGCTCCATGAACAGACCACTCTATCACATAAACACGTTAGATGGATATCACCCAAGCAGCGAAAGGCTTTATCATGTATCTGCTAAGAAAAAAAAAAGTGTCTCCCCCAGGGGGCTATAATTCTGAATGATGACTCAAATTCTGAAATGTATTTTTAGGGCAATTTAACTTTATGGGAAATTTTCTCTTATTTCACTACGGGTAATTAAATTATAAATGAACTAAATATTGAATTAATTACTCTATTCAATCTCACATTTGGTATATTTACAGGACAAACAAATTCTTTCTGAAATCATTTGCCGGCTTTGATGTAATATTAATTGTGTTTTGTTTGGCGAAAGGGATCGTAATGATGTGCGAAGGATTGTAAAGTGTATCCAGAGATGGGTTAATAATATCGCGTCTGTGCTCTATTTTATTATTCTGTTTTTTAGTTAACGTGAAAGTTTCCAGTCCACAGCTCCCATGCTGTTATCAAGAAGCCAAGGATCTTGGGAAATATATTGTATTCCTGTCATCGTTCTTGAAGCTTGATATAGTATTTCACTCCATTTCTAGTCTGAGCACATCGTCAAGAGATGAGCTACCGTTATCATAGCAGATATTGCGCTGATGGTCTATGTAGACTAGGATCTTTGCCCCCTCTTGATCTCCTCATGGGTGGAGTTATTCTGTGGAGATTCCAGCTTAAGATGGGTCAAGCATAAAACCAGTGCCGAAGTCACACTCATGACCTAGAGGCTCATTGACAGCATTACAAATTGTATATTTTCATTGAAGTATCTTGTTATAGGATTTTATTTTTCTACTACAGGAATTCCAAGGGAGGCCTACGGGTCCATGTCAAAAATAAAAAGGTTTCGAAAGACCAATATCTTAGTCCCTACTTAGGCAATATGGCAAGACCCATAGAGAAAGAACTCCTGTACCAGGACCAATTTGGGCTGTTTTTTGCTATTTCTAGGGGATTTTTTAGCCCTAGAGCAATGGAATGAAACTGACAGGTAGAAGACACAGATTAGATATTAGAAAAAACTTTTTGACAGTGAGGGTGATCAATGAGTGGAACAGGCTGCCACGAGGTGGTGTCAGGACTCTGGAGTCTCTGTTCACCTTTTGTGCTTTATAGCCCTTTTTCAAGATGGCATCTACTGCCTTGCTCCTGCGATCTGCCTTCCCTGCCTTATAACCCTAGTTTGCCATCCAGTTCATGCTTGTGTATTCTGCTTGAATTCCTGGCTCTGTGCTGCAAGAGACTGCTCCTCTCCGGAAGATCCGGTTCCAGCCAACCTCTCCAGATCTCAGTGGTGCACCTGCAACAAGCTGTGTGTGTTCTCTGCATCCGCCTCAGCCTGCCTGCTTAGGACACGTAAGCTTAGCCTGCTTCAGCTAATTCTGTTTGCATGCAGTGGCAGTTTATTTGACTGTTCGAGACTTTCTAAGAGGCTCACAGCCCTGCACTGTTTTCGGGACCCTTATTCAGAGATTGCCTGCCCTGTCGTGGAACTGTGTATTATTATCAGCATTCCCTGGTGTGTGCCTCTCCTAAAAGACTTTACTTGCTGCAGTACTGCATATGAACTACTTCTAGTATCTCCCTGCTTGCTCTTGAACTGACTGTTGCTCAATTGCTGCATCTACGTTTTGCTACTGTACTCTTGTTCAGTTGACTCATTTGACTCAAGCCAAGAGGTTCCTGAGTGTTCCACTATAATTGTTACAATTGGTGAGTTCTCCTTCAATCTAAGTCTTCAAACAGATGATGAACAGACATCTTTCTGAGATAGTTTAGTGAATCCAGCATTGAGCAGCGGGTTGGATGCGATGACCCTGTAGGTCACTTCCAATTCTAACATACTATGATTCTGGAGCCATTGTGGTTCATACACCCTTAGGGACAAACAAGCCCCACTGCACAAATGGAAAGGTTCCACTTGTGGAATTAGAACCAGATCTGAAATACAATTCTTGCACCAATATCCTCGCCCCTTCTTAGGCAATATGGCAAGACCCATGGATCAAGCAGTTCTCTCAAGGGACTAACATGGGCTCATTCTTTTTTCTTTCAAGGAGCCCTGTAACACTACTGCCACTGTGGTACATACACCCTTGGGCTTATTAAATGCATAAAATATCCTCAGATCATTATTTCTTCTCTGACTAACTTTAACTGGCTTGTCTGGAAGAGGTATGGGTAAGCTGGTAAGGGGGAAAGGCTTCACGAGAAGAGGCATGACTGCAAGCTGTTAAGGGAGAATAGCTTGAGATAAACCATGGCTCAAAAAATTCATCTAAAATTAAGGGTATGTTCACACAGACTTTTTTAAGTTGATTTCTCTGGTTGAAAAAAAAAAGCTGCTACAAAATGCTATGTTTTTTGGCTCAGTTGTTGGTGTAGCCATGGGCACTGTAGACATGTTTTGGTAGCAATAGGAATAGAAAGCCTATTTGGCGTAAATCTGTTCCAAAATACCTTCCAAAGAAACTCCATGTGAACATACCCTACACCAACCAAGAGACAGCATAAAGTGATAGAAAAGTTAAGTTATGATTATATAGTTTTTTAATCTGGATTTTTTCTTTAGAAAAATATATGCTAAAATAAAACAAGTTTTAGACAGCATTTCTTGCTGGGTTATTTTTTCACGCAGAGACATACCGAAAATTAACACATTTGGGTATATTCATCCAATTTTTTAGGAGGATTTGGAAGAGTATCTATCTGCTCCAAAATCCACTTAAAAATGCTTCAGATACGCTTTGAATATTTTTTTCATTTCAGTGAAAAATCCACATTTTTGGATCATTTTTTTCAACAAGGAAAAAAAATATGTGTGTTTCTCATGGGGTATTCTTTAAACTTAACACCAGTCAGTCAAAAGTTTTCAAAGCACAATGTGAAAAAAAAATAAATTGCTTCAAAAACTTCTTTAAAACTATTTAATAAATGTTCTCCCTCCAAAAAAAAATCTGTTTCCTGATGTTGATTCATCTTGAAAAACTTGGCCAAGTTTCCCACCTTCAAAAATCTTTGAGAACCTATTGTAAGATGACCAATCTTATTATCCAACATACAGATAAGCAAAATGATGATTTTTTTTTAAAAGTCCAAATTTGTTCAAAAAGTCCCAACTATGAAGGGATGTTAACACCATTTTTGTCCACAAAGGGCAGATATTATTTGAAAATATCTATATAGTCAAAACCAGAATTTTCCCTAAAATGTCCTACTTTGCTTTTAACCTGTTCCCTCTAGCTGTCACCTCCAGGGCTGAAGATGTTTCTATTGTAATCATTGGTTGACATTTGCATTATATAGTCTGGTGAATAAGACTTCTCTGTGTGCTTGGTAAAGAGAGGTATTGAATGAGTGGCCTCAGTGAAATGAGTCAGACGTCTCTCTCCCAGGCTGTCACTCAGCATAACACCAGGACTCCTGCGCCTGTCACACTATTGTATTATCACAGAGACGGGTAATGTTTACAGATTAGATCCTTTCAAAGGATCACCTGGAAATATCTATTTTCAGGAGTCGTTGAAGTTTCCTCTGTCCGAAAATGAAAATCTTTCCATCTAAGGAGCACTTTTCATCACTCGGCAAGAAGATGAGGAGATGAGGTTGTTCTTTGATCTGTGTTCTAATTCTGACAGATAAGAGATGTCGGAATACACAATTGTCATGAGTATATGGCTACGCAAATTACATAAGATATCACGATTAGTTAAAGAGAGTCTGCTCTACCGAACCATGCCGATGGAGGCCATGAACAGGATTCCCAAATTAGTGACCACTAGAGTTGAGCGACTTTTGGTTTTTTAGGGTCGAGTTTCGTTTCGTGAAACCCGACTTTTCCAAAAGTCGGGTCGAGCAAGATCGTCCGATTATAGGGAAAAGTCGGGGTCGTCCCGAAACACGAAACCCAATGTAAGTCAATGGGGAATAAAAGTCGGCAGTGAGAGGACAGGAAACACACCTACAGTGCCCATTTGAATGCCAAAAGCATCAATTCTTCTTACTTAAGCTTGTCAACCTTAATTAACTTCATAATACAAGTTACGCACTGAAAAATGGGGGTTATTTGGCTAAAGTTGTGGGGGGGTAGGGCTGGCTCCAGGTTTTCATGTGCCCTGGGCGAAAGAGCGCCCCTTTAACACATACTACAACTCATCATGCTCCGATACGGCAGAGAAATAGCGGTATAGTTCACTTTTTACATCTCATGACGAGACCCATCTATTTCTCCATACAGAATCATTGGTCCCATATAATGTTTGAAACAGTATATGATGAGCTCCACATAATGCTACAGTATATGTTGGTTCCCATGGATGAAGCTCCACTGTCTTATGGGCCCAAATAATGCTCCAAACATAATGGGCCCCATTTCTAATGTTCTAGTGCATAATGGGCCCTGTAAATGCTGCTCCAGTGTCTGATGTCCACCTTTGGAATGTTCCAGTGTATGGTGGGCCCCATCTATCATTCTCCAGAGTATAGTGCTCCCCAAAAATTGCTGTCCCAACATTGAAAACAATCAAATAAGTCTCCTCGCTAGGGAATCCCTGTACTTGTCTGGACTCCTCGTCGTCCCCATCTTCCATCGCACTGCACAGTATTTCAACTTTGCAAGTGCTGTGATCCTGAGCAAGCAGGGGGGGCCCACTCGTTGGCGACGGCACTGGCACAGGGCCCCTGATAGTACGGTGGTGTGTCTGATGGCGGGTGGGCCGAACCTGCACTTTCATCTGCAGCTTCCTCTTTGTCACCATGTAAGATGGAACTGTATATGGGAAGGGTAACCTGAGTTTCATCAGGGTCAGATTCAGGTCGTGTAGCATGCGAGGGGAATGTAGTGGTCTGGGTCAATGTACCAGCAGATTCATCGAGCAGTGGCTGGGCATCAGTGCACTTGTGTCGCCCCCAGGAGTACGGTCGCCACAGTGGCATTACCTTCTTCCTAGGGAGTGTGATGTCATGCTTGGGAGCAACGAACGATCTCTCTAGCAGGTTAACTGATTGGGCGGCGTTATTCCCACGAGTCATGACCCTCCAAACAGCGTTCATGAAGGCAAAGTGTTTGTTTTACGTGGGCAGTATGGTTGCAAAGCTGAACCTTAAAGGAATGTCCAGAAGGGCACCACCAGGAGTGGAGCCTACGGTTAAATTCGACTCCACCTGGGAAACCTCAACCATGCCGGCTACAGAACAGATGCACACATTGCAAGCTTAATTCCGTTAACGAACGAGACTCCGTCATGCCCCGCGGTCCGAGTCCGGCTTACTAGAGGGACACGTGAGGCTCTGGCACATGAGATTGGCCAATAACTGGTGTGTCATGCCCTTACATGTCCGTGGTTGCATGTGCGCTACACTGAAAAGGCCAGCATTTGTCGCTTACAGGTGCAGATAACCCGCTGAACAACGTTAGTGATGGGGATCACTGATTACAATTATTACCCGCGAACAATGATTTCCCAGTAAGTGCAGGTCAACCGCAGTTCCGGAATTAGGCCTAACCGTCATTCCTGAAAAAATGAAAAACTTACGTGTGTAAACCACAGGTGCTGTAGCTTGCTTAACAGCTCGCCAGCCGTTCTCACGCCCAGTATGGATTACACGTGATTGCACAAAGGTGAGAAAGGGTACCGTATCCCCAGATAACATGTATGGATAGCGTACACATTCAAAATATATGTCTATACATCAGGAGGCAGGCTCAGACGGTGTTAGGCCCAGTATGGATTGCACGTGATTGCACAAAGGTTAGAAAGGGTACCGTATCCCCGGATAACATGTATGGATAGCGTACACATTCAAAATATATGTCTATACATCAGGAGGCAGGCTCAGACGGTGTTAGGCCCAGTATGGATTGCACGTGATTGCACAAAGGTTACAAAGGGTACCGTATCCCCGGATAACATGTATGGATAGCGTACACATTCAAAATATATGTCTATACATCAGGAGGCAGGCTCAGACGGTGTTAGGCCCAGTATGGATTGCACGTGATTGCACAAAGGTTACAAAGGGTACCGTATCCCCGGATAACATGTATGGATAGCGTACACATTCAAAATATATGTCTATACATCAGGAGGCAGGCTCAGACGGTGTTAGGCCCAGTATGGATTGCACGTGATTGCACAAAGGTTACAAAGGGTACCGTATCCCCGGATAACATGTATGGATAGCGTACACATTCAAAATATATGTCTATACATCAGGAGGCAGGCTCAGACGGTGTTAGGCCCAGTATGGATTGCACGTGATTGCACAAAGGTTAGAAAGGGTACCGTATCCCTGGATAACATGTATGGATAGCGTACACATTCAAAATATATGTCTATACATCAGGAGGCAGGCTCAGACGGTGTTAGGCCCAGTATGGATTGCACGTGATTGCACAAAGGTTAGAAAGGGTACCGTATCCCTGGATAACATGTATGGATAGCGTACACATTCAAAATATATGTCTATACATCAGGAGGCAGGCTCAGACGGTGTCAGGCACAGTATGGATTTGACGGCCCAGACTACACAGCGGAGGAGCAGGGAGAGGTAAAGATTGCAAATGCTGGGGCCCTGCCCAAGCAAGGGGGGCCCACTCGTGGGCGTCGGTACTGGCACTGGGCCCCTCATAGTACGGCGGTGTGTCTGACGGCGGGTGTGCACCACCACCGTCAGAGACACTTGATTGCACTATGAAGGACCCTGTGCCAGTGCCTGCGCCCAAGAGTCGGCCTACCCACCTGTCCAGGGCAACGGCACTCGCACGGTGTCGTGCGCTAGGTGGTGACCCCGGCCATGGGGGGGGAGGCAGCACAGTTAGGGAGTTTTAGAAAGTGGCATATGTTGATGTTGGACATTCAGCTGATGCAAAAGGTGAAATAGGTCAAGTCCCAGGAAGAGGTGGACCAAAGCAAGCCATTTTTCTGTCACCCTATGTGTCATCAGGGGAAGGTGGGACAAAATCCTTGGAAACCCATGCGTGGTTCATTTTAATGAAGGTTAGATCATCCACATTTTGGGTTGACAGACGGGTCCTTTTTTCTGTCAGGATTGATCCAGCTGCACTGAAGACTCTTTCCGATAGCACACTTGCAGCTGGGCAAGCGAGCTCCTGTAAGGCATATTGTGCCAATTCAGGCCAGGTGTCCAGTTTAGCGGCCCAATAGTCAAAGGGGAATGACCTGTGTGGGAGAACATCGATATGGGAGGAAAAGTAGTTTGTAACCATAGTTGACAACTGCTGTCTCCTGTCACTTTCCATCGATGCAGTATTACCAGTTGTGTGAGCGGTACTTGAAAAATCAGTCCACAACATTGTCATGAAACCCCTGTCTCCAATGCCACTTCTGCTGTGTGCACCACGAACACCTCTGCCAAGCTGCCCCCGGCCCGTACGGCTCGTGTGAGAACCATCACCGCTGCTGTGTGCTGGGAATGCCTCAAGCAACCGATTTACCAGAGTTGCTTGTTTATTAGCCAATATTAGGTCAAGGTTCTCCTGTGGCATGATGTTTTATAATTTGCCTTTATAGCGTGGATCCAGGATGCTGGCCAACCAGTAGTCGTCATCGTTCATCATTTTGGCAATGCGGGGGTCCCTTTTTAGGATCTGCAAGGCATAATCTGACATGTGGGCCAATGTTCCCGGTGTCAATGATGCACTGCGAGTGCTGGGTGGAGGAGCACTTTCTGGCAAATCCACATCCCTCCAGTCACGCACAAACCCTGTGCCAGACCTTGCCACGCCAACATTTTCACTTGCCCCACGAGATGCATCCTCCTCCCCTAAGTAATCATCCCCATCATCCTCCTCCTCCTCCTCTTCTTCCTCCACCTCGTCCAGGAGAGGTCCCTGAGCAGACAATGGCTGAATGTCATCAAGGATTCCCTCCTCCTCTTCCTCCTCATCAACATTGGCTGCAGAAGCCTGCTCCTTAAGGTGCGTCAAAGTTTGCATGAGCAGACGCATAAGTGGGATGCTCATGCTTAGGATGGCGTCGTCTGCGCTTACCAGCCGTGTGCATTCCTCAAAACACTGAAGGACTTTACAGAGGTCTTTCAGCTTCGACCACTGCACACCGGTCAACTCCATGTCTGCTCTCAAAGTGCCTGGCCGTGTATCCTCCCACAAATGCATTATGGCCTGCCTCTGCTCGCACAGCCGCTCCACCATGTGCAGGGTGGAGTTCCACCTTGTTGCAATGTCGATAATGAGGCGGTGGTTGGGAAGGTGGAGCAATCGCTGCAGCTTCTGCATACGAACGGAGTGTACAGGCGACCGGCGGATGTGCGCGCACAGTCTTCGCACCTTCTGGAGCAGGGCTGTTAACTCCGGATAATTTTTGAGGAAGCACTGCACCACCAGGTTCAAGGTGTGAGCCAAGCAAGGTATGTGGCTGAGTTTTGAAAGGGCTATGGCTGCCACAAAATTACGCCCGTTATCACTAACTACCTTGCCTGCCTCAAGATGTACACTGCTCAGCCATGACTCAGTTTGTCGCTGAAAGTACTCGGCCAGCACCTCGGCGGTGTGTCTGTCGCCCAAACACATCATCTGCAACACTGCCTGCTGACGCTTTCCACTAGCTGCTCGATAGGGGGACACCTCGTGTGCAACAGTGGCAGCTGCAGATGGAGTGCTCGTACGACTGCGCTCTGTGGACGAGCTTTCGCTTCTGGAGGAGGAGGAGGAGGAGGAGGGTCGAACGCCTACAGCCAACTGTTTCCTATACCGTGGGCTAGGCAGCACTGTCCCACCACCGCTGTCCCCTGTGGACTCTGCATCCACCACATTAACCCAGTGCGCAGTGATGGACACGTAACGGCCCTGGCCATGCCGACTGGACCATGCATCAGTTGTGAGGTGCACCTTTCCGCTCACTGACTGCTTGAGTGCATGGACAATGCGGTCTTTCACTTGATAGTGGAGGGCTGGGATGGCTTTGCGAGAGAAGAAGTGGCGACTGGGTAGGTCATAGCGTGGTACTGCATAGGCCATGAGTTCGCGGAAAGCTGCTCTTTCCACCAACCGAAAGGGCATCATCTCAAACGAGATTAGTTTGGCAATGTGGGCGTTCAAACCCAGTGTACGCGGATGAGAGACTGAGTACTTTCTTGACCTACTCATAGTGTCTGGGAGGGTGAGCTGGACTTGAGAGCTGCATATGGTGGAAGTAGCGGTGGACAGGGCGGACTGAGAGAGGGTTGATGATGGTGATGGAGTTGGTGTTCTTTCTGATGGCCTAGATTCAGTATTTCGTTGATATAACAGTGGGATTCCCTGACTGCTGTGGCCTTGCAACGACACCTCAACATTTGCTGCTGTGCTAACCGGTGGGCTTACAGTGGGGGAAACAATGTAGCGTTGCTGACTACCTTCGTTGTGATCAGTTGCACATGTGGCACTTGAGGTTTGGTGTTGTGTCCACGCTTGCAAGTGCATGCTGGTTAAATGTCTAAGCATGCAACTGGTATTCAAATTTTTCAGATTTTTCCCTCGGCTAAAGGTCTTTGCGCACTTCTTACAGATAACCTTGGCCTGATCATGAGGATTTTGTTCAAAAAAGTGCCACACTGCACTCTTCCTACTTTGGCAGACATTTTGCGGCCTAGCACACTGTGATCTTTTGACCCTCTGGACAAGCTGTCCAGCAACTCTTTTGATGTTTGGAACCTGTCTTTGGAGTGCTCCGGGCCTGCCAGATAACAGCTGTTGCGATGTCGATGTCTGCTGTGGATGCTCCTCATCTGAGCTATTGGAAGCAGCACCCTCTTCCCCCAATGGATGCCAATCTGGGTCAACAACTGGGTCATCCATCACCTCCTCTTCTATGTCATGTGCACCTTCCTCTGTGTCACCGTGTATGGTGGTATAGTGTGCGGGAAGGGGCACCTGAGTCTCATCAGGGTCAGAATCTGGCTCTGTACACTGCAAGGACAATGTAGTGCTCTGAGTGAATTTACCAGCAGAATCATCCATCAGCGGCTGTGCATCAGTGCACTCCATGTCAGATTCATCTTGGCCTGGGTAATTCACCATTTCACTTGATAATCCAGGCATGGTATGTGAAAACAGCTCCATGGAGTAATCAGTAGTATGGCCTGCATCATCCTTCAATCTTGGTTGGGGTGAAGGACACAAGGAAAGGTGTGGTTCATAAACATGAGCCTCCAATGACGACTCAGTGCTTTTACTTTTTACAACTGAAGAAGAGGAGGCGATAGAGCTGGAGGCTGAGTCAGCAATGTAAGACAAAACTTTTTCCTGATGCTCTGGCTTTAAAAGCAGTTTGCCAACTCCTGGAAAACTAAGCGTTCGAGGCCTTATGTAGCCAGACGATGACGCAGGCTCAACACCTCCTGCATTCGGTCCTATTTTGCTCTTGCCACTACCATCAGATCCACCACCAACACCATCATTACCAGCTGCCAACCCCGCCCAATTCCACGGCCTCTTCCACCAGCCTTCCTCATTTTTGGTAGAAATGTAGACAAAATCCAACAAACTATATAGTAATGTAAAACAAGGTACAAGGTGTCTATAGGGCAGGGGAGATTTTGAATTTCTGCAGACATTTGTGGACACTGGACACTTTTGGATTGTGTGAGGCCCACTGATATCTGAGCGCTATGTCACAGGCTCGATGGCACAGCTGTGACAAAAGTGACTAGAGGATAAGGGAGATTTTGAATTTCAGCAGACACTTGTGGACACTGGACACTTTTGGATTGTGTGAGGCCCACTGATATCTGAGCGCTATGTCACAGGCTCGATGGCACAGCTGTGACAAAAGTGACTAGAGGATAAGGGAGATTTTGAATTTCAGCAGACACTTGTGGACACTGGACACTTTTGGATTGTGTGAGGCCCAATGAATATCTGAGCGTTATGTGACAGGCTCGATGGCACAGCTGTGACAAAAGTGACGAGAGGATAAGGGAGATTTTGAATTTCTGCAGACACTTGTGGACACTGGACACGTTTGGATTGTGTGAGGCCCACTGATATCTGAGCGCTATGTCACAGGCTCGATGGCACAGCTGTGACAAAAGTGACTAGAGGATAAGGGAGATTTTGAATTTCAGCAGACACTTGTGGACACTGGACACTTATGGATTGTGTGAGGCCACTGATATCTGAGCGCTCTGTCACAGGCTAGATGGCACAGCTGTGACCAAAGTGACTAGAGGATAAGTGAGATTTTGAATTTCTGTACACACTTGTGGACACTGGACACTTATGGATTGTGTGAGGCCCACTGAATTTCACAGCGCTATGTCACAGGCAGAAATTGGCTAGTGTATCACAAACTACAAGGTGTATGTAGAATTGGGCAGAATAGGAATCTCCCTAGAGTGCAGGTCTGTAAGAACGGAACATGTCCTCGTTTTATTCTCACAGAGTGACACACTGATAGCTTCACTGTGGCTGTGATAACAGCCGTTACACGGTACTGTGTGAGGAGCGTACACCGCTGTATGGTGTGAAAAAATGCACGCTCAGTACCTCAGCAGGACAAAAAAAAAAATTGGGATTGCTTTTAAAAAAGCAGTTTGCGGAGCAGTGGGTAAACAGCAATGCAGGAATGTCAGGAAGCCTTAGAAGGCAGCCCAACAACCAACACCACTGATACACCACTATATAGCCTCCCCTTGCACTGCACACACAGTGACTGATGTGTTGTACAGGCAAAATCGCTAGCAGCAGAAGCAGTTTTTTTTTCTTCTCAGCAGGACAAAAAAAAAAATTGGGATTGCTTTTAAAAAAGCAGATTGCGGAGCAGTGGGTAAACAGCAATGCAGGAATGTCAGGAAGCCTTAGAAGGCAGCCCAACAACCAACACCACTGATACACCACTATATAGCCTCCCCTTGCACTGCACACACAGTGACTGATGTGTTGTACAGGCAAAATCGCTAGCAGCAGAAGCAGTTTTTTTTTCTTCTCAGCAGGACAAAAAAAAAAATTGGGATTGCTTTTAAAAAAGCAGTTTGCGGAGCAGTGGGTAAACAGCATTGCAGGAATGTCAGGAAGCCTTAGAAGGCAGCCCAACAACCAACACCACTGATACACCACTATATAGCCTCCCCTTGCACTGCACACACAGTGACTGGTGTGTTGTACAGGCAAAATCGCTAGCAGCAGAAGCAGTTTTTGGTGTCTTCTTCCCTGCCTAACGCTCTTCCTACAAAATCAGCAGCAGCAGCAGCTCTCCCTATTCTGAGATCAGCATGAGTAACATGGCGGTCGGCGTGCACGCCCTTTTATACCCCCTGTGACGCCCCCCAAAGCAAGCCAATCACTTGCATGCCCTTCTGAAAGATGGTGGTGACCCGTGCCTATGTCATCACGTTGCCCACAGTGTCCGTGGATCCTGATTGGCTGAAAAAGAGCGCAAAACAAACTTTTGAAACGCGACTTTGGAGCTCAAGTCGCCGACCTCGTGGCCGACCTCATCCTAGGGTCGGGTTTCGTTTCATGAAACCCGACTTTGCCAAAAGTCGGCGACTTTTGAAATTTTTCGACCCGTTTCGCTCAACTCTAGTGACCACCAGAAGAGCACACATCCTGGTGCACCAGTACAATCAAAAACACCAGTATTAGAAAGGTCATGCCCCAATATTTTAGCGTTTGATTTGATGCCCAAATCATGACTCTATGAGTACCCTAAAATGAGATCTGAGGGGGCAGGGATAGTGCACCAGCCAAGCATAGAGTTGTGCTCAAAAGTTTACATACCCCGGAAGAATTTTTGGTTTCTTGGCCTTTTTTCAGAGAATATTAATGATAAAACTAAAAATTTTCTCCACTCTTGGTTAGTGGTTGGGTGAAGCCATTTATTGCCAAACTACTGTGGTTTCTCTTTTTAAATAATAATGACAACCCAAAACATCCAAATGACCCTGATCAAATGTTCACATACCCAGGTGATTTTGGCCTGATAACATGCACACTGCACAGGAGTTGACACAAGTGGGCTTGAATGGCTACTAAAGGTAACATCCTCACCTGTGACCTGTTTGCTTGCAATCAGTGTGTGTGCATAAAAGCTGAGTGAGTTTCTGGGATCTAGACAGATTCTTACATCTTTCATCCAGCCACTGACATTTCTGGATTGTAAGTCATGGGGAAAGCAAAAGAATTTCAACAGATCTATGGGAAAAGGTAGTTGAACAGTATAAAACAGGAAAGGGATACAAAAAGATATCCAAGGAATGGATAATGCCAGTCAGCAGCATTCAAACTGTGATTAACAAATGGAAAATCAGGGGGTCTGTAAAAACAAAACCACAGTCAGGTAAACCAACAAAAATTTTGTCCACAGCTGCCAGGAAAATTGTTCGGATGCAAAGAAAAACCCACAAATAACATCAGCTGAAATACTGGACTCTCTGAAAACTAGTGGAGTGGCTGTTTCAAGATGCACAATAAGGAGGCACTTGAGGAAAAGTAGGCTGTATGGTCCAGTCACCAGAAGAAAGCCATTACTGCATAAATTCCACAAAGTATCTCACCTACAATACACAAAACAGCACAGAGACAAGTCTCAAAACTTTTGGAACAAGGTAATTTGGAGCGATGAGACCAAAATTGAACTTTTTGGCCACAACCATAAATGTTACATATGGAGAGAGGTCAACACGGGCTATGATGAAAGGAACACCATTCCTACTGTAAAGCATGGAGGTGGATTGCTGATGTTTTGCAGATGTGTTAGCTACAAAGGCACAGGGAACTTGGTCAAAGTTGAAGGAAAGATGAATGCAGCACGTTGTCAGCAAATTCAATCATCAGCTCAGAAGCTGCACATGGGACGTTCTTGGATGTTCCAACATGATAACAATCCAAAAAAAAGGCCAAGTCGACCTGTCGTTGGCTACAGCAGAACAAAGTGAAGGTTCGGGAGTGGCCATCTCAGTCTCCTGACCTCAATATCATTGAGCCACTCTGGGGAGATCTCAAGCACACAGTTCATGTTAGACAGTCCAGGAATTTACAGGAACTGGAGGTTTTTTGCCAAGAAGAGTGGGCAGCTTTACCATCTGAGAAAATAAAGACCCTCATCCACAACGACCACAAAAGACTTCAAGCTGTCATTGATGTTAGAGGGGGCAATACACGGTATTAAGAAATGGGGTATGTGAACTTTTGATCAGGGTCATTTGGTTGTCATTCTGATCTAAAAAGAGAGAACTCTGTAGTTTGACAATAAATGGCCTCACCCAACCACTAACCATGAGTGGAGAAAAAGTTTTGGTGTTATTCATATTCTCTGAAAGAAAGGCCAAGAAAGTAAAAATTTTGCTGGGGTATGTAAACTTTTGTATACAATTGTAGATCTCACCTTCAGGGTGAGTGCACACGCTGCGGATTCTGCTGCGGGTTTTTTCCCGCGGAAATGCAGGTAAAACCGCAGGTAAAGTGACCTGCGGTTTTGCTGCGGTTTGGCCTGCGGTTTTGCCCTGCGGTTTCACACCTCTACTATGTTAAAGGTGTGAAACCGCAGCAGAATCCGCAGAAACAATTGACATGCTGCGGAAAAAAAAACACAGCTTTTCCGCAGGTAAAAAACCGCAGCATGAGCACTGCGGTTTTGAAAACCCATAGGGTTACATGGTAAAGTACCATGTCTGCGGAACTGCTGCAGTTCTGCAGGGCCAAAACCGCAGCAGAACCGCAGCAAAACCGCAGCGTGTGCACATGGCCTCATAATTCCTTCTGACTAGTCATCAAAACCTAGATCATGCTCCCTTTTGAAATGTATACAAGGCTGGAAAAATGGTGGATCGCCAAGACCTCCAGACAAGTTGTCAGATCTTTCAGCTGATGTCACACCATCCTAAAACGCAATACACCCTGAAGGTTTCTTGACGTCATTAGATTAATCCCTGGTGTCCAAGATGAGTTTTTGACCTTGCACATTTTAGAAAAAAATGCAAGTAATGTATCTTACATAGGGATGAGCGAGTAGTGAAATACTCGGACTCGCTGTACTCATTACAAGTACCTCCTAATACTCGGGTACTCGTAACGAGTAGCAAGTCCAATGTAGGTCTATGGGAAATGCGAGTAATGGGCTGTGCTGGCAGGTGCTGGGCTGTGCGGGACTGTGCTTGGCTGTGCGGGGGGGACTGTGTGGGGACTGTGCTGGGCTGTGCGGGGACTGTACGGGGACTGTGCCAGGCTGTGCGGGACTGTGCTGGGCTGTGCGGGGACTGTGCGGGCACTGTGCCAGGCTGTGCGGACTGTGCTGGGCTGTGCGGGACTGTGCGGGGACTGTGCCGGGCTGTGCGGGGACTGTGCGGGCACTGTGCCAGGCTGTGCGGACTGTGCTGGGCTCTGCGGGACTGTGAGGGGACTGTGCCGGGCTGTGCGGGACTGTCCTGGGCTGTGTGGGGACTGTGCTGGGCTGTGCGGGGACTGTGCCAGGCTGTGCGGGACTGTGCCAGGCTGTGCGGGACAGTGCTGAGCTGTGCGGGACTGTGCCAGGCTGTGTGGGGACTGTTCCGGGCTGTGCGGGACTGTGCTGGGCTGTGCAGGGACTGTGCTGGGCTGTGTAGGACTGTGCGGGGATTGTGCCAGGCTGCGTGGGACTGTACTGAGCTGTGCAGGACTGTGCTGGGCTGTGCGGGGAGTGTGCTGGGCTGTGCGGGACTGTACGGGGACTGTGCCAGGCTGTGCGGGACTGTGCTGGGCTGTGCGGGGACTGTACGGGGACTGTGCCAGGCTGTGCGGGACTGTGCTGGGCTGTGCCGGGCTGTGAGGGACTGTGCGGGGACTGTGTGGGCACTGTGCCAGACTGTGCTGGGCTGTGCGGGACTGTGAGGGGACTGTACCGGGCTGTGCGGGATCTGTCCTGGGCTGTGCGGGTCTGTGCGGGGACTGTGCCGGGCTGTGTGGGACTGTGCTGAGCTGTGCGGGACTGTGCCCAACTGTGCGGGGACTGTGCCGGGCTGTGTGGGACTGTGCTGGGCTGTGTGGGACTGTGCTGGGCTGTGCGGGGACTGTGCTGGGCTGTGCGGGGACTGTGCCAGGCTGCGCGGGACTGTGCTGGGCTGTGTGGGGACTGTGCTGGGCTGTGCGGGACTGTGCGGTGACTGCCAGGCTGTGCGGGACTGTGCTGAGCTGTGCGGGACTGTGCTGGGCTGTGCGGGGACTGTGCTGGGCTGTGCAGGACTGTGTGGAGACTGTGCCAGGCTGCGAGGGACTGTGCTGAGCTCTGCGGGACTGTGCTGGGCTGTGCGGGGACTGTGCTGGGCTCTGCAGGACTGTGCTGGGCTGTGCGGGACTGTGCTGGGCTGTGCGACTGTGCGGGGACTGTGCAGGGACTGTGCCAGGCTGCGCGGGACTGTGCTGAGCTGTGCGGAACTGTGCTGGGATGTGCGGGGACTGTGCTGGGCTGTGCTGGGCTGTGCGGGGACTGTGCTGGGCTGTGCGGGACTGTGCGGGACTGTGCTGGGCTGTGCGGGGACTGTGCTGGGCTGTGCGGGACTGTGCGGGACTGTGCTGGGCTGTGCGGGGACTGTGCAGGGACTGTGCCAGGCTGTGCGGGGCTGTGCTGTGCTGGACGGGCTATGCCTAATATTGCGAGGCGAGTAGTAAAAAATACTCGCCAAGATTCGAGTACCGCATTACTCGCTGAGTACCGAATCCTAACGAGTATACACGCTCATCCCTAATCTTACATAATGGGTGCAGAAACTTTGCTGAAAATTTGCAACATCAAAAGCCTGCCAAAAATCACATCATGGGAATGTAGCCTTTGGAGGTGAGTAAAAGATGCGGAATGAGTAAGTTAAAAGTGTGGTCCTAAAGGAAACATTTTTTGGCAATGTGCTCCTTTTTGCACCAAGCCTACTCCTGGACACCCAGCTCGTAACGTTGGATAGTAACAAAAGGAATTATATCACACACCATGAGACTATTTAGGTTTTCCTAGATCTTTTTTTTGTCCATTTTAGGCTAAATTAAAATACCGGACTTGGCTTATGAAGAAGAATTGAGGGAATCATGTCACATAGGTAACAAAGTCAATCTGTGCAAACTCAGTCTTGTAATCTCCGGATTCAGAGGGAAAATACAACAGTCAATTCACATTTATTGGCTTCACAGGATTTACCTTATTGTTTATTAGTTCCCTTTAAGGAAGATCATAATGAGAAAATGACATTGTTTAAATCGGGTTTTTGAGTGAAATGTAATTTTTTTTAATTTTTGGCAATTTTTTTATTCTTGCATCACAATCTGAATTTTTAAAAGCCTATTTTCAAAGTATTGTGTTTCAGGATCCAACACACTTATGTTGGCAGCAATGCCCATACTCCGAACCTTCATTTTTGTATTGAAACATCTAATGACCGTGTGCAAAGGCCATTGTAAAGGGAAGAGAAACAGGGCCGACTATTGTGATTGGTGGATCCTGTGTTATCAGCTGTATATAGATGTATATAGAGATTTCACCGGTCATTGTAACCCTGCCTCTGATGCTAATGAGACCGCTGAAAACTCTTTATGAAAGAACAGGAAGTACAGGAAGTAGTGGAGTGGCAGGAATACTCATGGAAAGGGCATGGATGGAAAGAAAATTATCGGACAAATGGGCGTTATCTTAATTTCCTAGTGGTCAAAAGTTGACAAGTATGATATATTGCATGGTGTAGCCATAAAACATTCTCTACTGTCACCAACAGTTTAAATTCCGGTACCAGTCATCCTTATGCGCCCGTCTCATGAACAATAATACGATAGTAAAGCTTCCGACAATACTTGTTGCTTCCATCAACGCTCGGGTCATGAATACTTAATCCTTTGCTTATGTATTCAGTAGTGATACAAACACCCGTAAATATAAAAGTGGTTTCACAGTTACAGTTTGGGATGAAACGAAGCCAATTACGTCCCGCTGTGTGCAGCCAGATTGGATTCATTAAATGTTAGATAAGAACTACATAGAATAATTAATTCTCCCATACTTCTGGTAATCCGTTTTTTTCCTTTTTTTTTCGTAACTCCCAACAGAAGTTTATTAGAACAATAACATTTTATGCGGAGTAAAACATTTTCACATTACAGTAAAAAGCGGAATATGAAGTGAAATTCATGTTGCTTCATTGCAACCAGAATCGGATAAATTAAATTTGCAATTCTGGAATCAGCCAAGAAATTTTAATAATTAATTGCAAACTAAAGCTCCTGGTTTATTGCAGACTGTAGCGCATTATTGACTGAGCCGTGTCCCTTCATGCCTACGAGTTCCAACTAGTAGTCACCCAGATATTACCTAGCTACAGCTGTCACCGGCTCTGACAGCACTACGCTAGTTCAGAGGCCATGCCTGAAAATGCAGCCCCGTCCTTTCTATGTGAACGGGCACAAGACCATGACAAGAAAACAATGCAAAACTTGGAAAATAGTCACGCTCCATCAGGACCACCTTCAGCAGCAAGATAAAAACATGAAAGGTTTATGATTAGTTTAGTTTCCATAATTACAGAGATAATGCACATAGTGGTATCATAGTACAGGGATAATAAGCACAGTGATGTCATTGTACAATATAGAGATAATACACACAGTGATGTCATGGTACAGGGGATAATGCATACAGGCACAGTACAGGGATAAAACAGTGATGTCATTGTACATGGGATAAAGCACAGAGGCACAGTACAGGGATAAAACAGTGATGTCATTGTACAGGGGATAAAGCACAGAGGCACAGTACAGGGAACAAACACACAGTGATGTCATTGTACAGGGGATAATGCTTACAGGCATAGTACAGGGATAAAACACAATGATGCCATTGTACAGGGGATACTGCACATAGGCACAGTACAGGGATAAAACTGATGTCATTGTACAGGGGATAATGCACACAGGCACAGTACAGGGAAAAACACAATGACATCATTGTACAGGGGATAATGCACACAGGCACAGTACAGGGATAAAACACACAGTGTTGTTATTGTACAGGGGAAAATGCACACAGGCACAGTACAGGAATAAAACAGTGATGCCATTGTACAGTGGATAATGCACACAGGCACAGTACAGGGATAAAACAGTGATGTCATTGCACAGGGGATAACGCACAGAGGCACCATACAGGGATAAAACAGTGATGTCATTGTACAGGGGATAATGCACACAGGAATAGTACAGGGATAAAATGCACAGTGATGCCATTGTACAAGGGATAACGCGCACAGGCACAGTACAGGGATAAAACACACAGTGACGTCATTGTACAGGGGATAATACACACAGGCACAGTACAGGGATAAAACAGTGATGTCATTGTACAAGGGATAAGGCGCACAGGCACAGTACAGGGATAAAACACACAGTGACGTCATTGTACAGGGGATAATACACACAGGCACAGTACATGGATAAAACAGTGATGTCATTGTACAGGGGATAATGCACACAGGCACAGTACAGGGATAAAACACAGTGATGCCATTGTACAGGGGATACTGCACACAGGCACAGTACAGGGATAAAACAGTGATGTCATTGTACAGGGGATACTGCACACAGGCACAGTACAGGGAAAAAAAACAGTGACATCATTGTACAGGGAATAATGCACAGAGGCACAGTACAGGGATAAAACACACAGTGATGTTATTGTACAGGGGATAATGCACACAGGCACAGTACAGGAATAAAACAGTGATGCCATTGTACAGGGGATAATGCACACAGGCACAGTACAGGGATAAAAAAGTGATGTCATTGTACAGAGGATAATACACACAGGCACAGTACAGGGATAAAATGCACAGTGACATCATTGTACAGGGGATAATGCACAGAAGCACAGTACAGGGATAAGACACACAGTGATGTTATTGTACAGGGGATAATGCACACAGGCACAGTACAGGGAAAAAACACACAGTGACACCATTGTACAGGGGATAATGAACAGAGGCACAGTACAACAATAAAACACACAGTGATGTTATTGTACAGGGGATAATGCACACAGGCACAATACAGGGATAAAACAGTGATGTCATTGTACAGGGGATAATGCACACAGGCACAGTTCAGGGATACAACAGTGATGTCATTGTACAGGGGATTATGCACACAGGCACAGTACAGGGATAAAATGCACAGTGATGCCATTGTACAGGGGATAACGTGCACAGGCACAGTACAGATATAAAACACACAGTGACGTCATTGTACAGGGGATAATACACACAGGCACAGTACAGGGATAAAATAGTGATGTCATTGTACAGGGGATAATAAACACAGGTACAGTACAGGGATAAAACAGTGATGTCATTGTACAGGGGATAATGCACAGAGGCACAGTACATGGATAAAACAGTGATGTCATTGTACAGGGGAAAATGCACACAGGCATAATATAGGGATAAAACAGTGATGTCATTGTACAGGGGATAATGCACACAGGCACAGTACAGGGATAAAATGCACAGTGATGCCATTGTACAGAGGATAACGCGTACAGGCACAGTACAGAGATAAAACACACAGTGATGTCATTGTACAGGGGATAATACACAGGCACAGTACAGGGATAAAACAGTGATGTCATTGTACAGGGGGTAATGCACACAGGCACAGTACAGGGATAAAACACACAGTGACGTCATTGTACAGGGGATAATAAACACAGGCACAGTACAGGGATAAAACAGTGATGTCATTGTACAGGGGATAATGCACACAGGCACAGTACAGGGATAAAATAGTGATGTCATTGTACAGGGGATAATAAACACAGGTACAGTACAGGGATAAAACAGTGATGTCATTGTACAGGGGATAATGCACAGAGGCACAGTACATGGATAAAACAGTGATGTCATTGTACAGGGGAAAATGCACACAGGCATAATATAGGGATAAAACAGTGATGTCATTGTACAGGGGATAATGCACACAGGCACAGTACAGGGATAAAATGCACAGTGATGCCATTGTACAGAGGATAACGCGTACAGGCACAGTACAGAGATAAAACACACAGTGATGTCATTGTACAGGGGATAATACACAGGCACAGTACAGGGATAAAACAGTGATGTCATTGTACAGGGGGTAATGCACACAGGCACAGTACAGGGATAAAACACACAGTGACGTCATTGTACAGGGGATAATAAACACAGGCACAGTACAGGGATAAAACAGTGATGTCATTGTACAGGGGATAATGCACACAGGCACAGTACAGGGATAAAACAGTGATGTCATTGAACAGGGGATAATGCACACAGGCACAGTACATGGATAAAACAGTACAGGGAAAATAGCATGATTTCTTCTTTCTGTTATTTGGAAATGTTCAAGGAGACAAGTAGTTGTTAAGCAACCAAATACTTTCTGTAATGTTTTAATTGGCCAAATATCATACAGCTGAATTCATGTTTTGTTACCTTGGAATTAATTTGGACGATTGGAAAAAGTCATTTTGCTGTCAGGCACAAAATATTGTACTAGTCCCCCGAGACCCGGGATGACACAACATCTCATCTTTATATAATTTGAATCATTCATGGTTTTCAAAGACTTTTTTCTATTTCTGGAGGGCACAGTTCTGCCAAAAAATGTTGATGGTGGCTTACAGCCAGGATTCTTGACTGTCTTTTGGGCCAATAATTTTAATGGGAGGAATAATAAAGCAAAACACAACCACATGGTGTGTTCTATCATTATGTGTAATAGTAAGAAAACTTTTCTTTAAAGGTTTTTGTCCCCGATATTCAAAGTTATCACCCATTCATTGGATCAATGACAACCTGTAGATCAATGGGAGCTAAACTACTGGGATCCCCACTGACCCAAAAATAGGGCTTTGAGATACCCTTGTAAAAATAGAGAAGTGACCAAACATGTACCTCTGCTCCATGCAGAGGGATTTCAAGACCTTGCAAAAGTGCAGCACTTGGCTTATTCCGGCAGTCTCATAAAAAGGAAGTGGCTCTGCGTTCCACTGGGGCATTTCAGAGCTCCTTTCTCTAGATCAATGGGGGTCCCAGTAGTCAGATCACCACTGATCTGCAAGTTATCACCATTATTTTGTTGTGAGAAATACAGATATGGTGTTCATTATCTGTTCTCTTGGCTAAACATATGTTAAGATAAGGGGTGCAAGATAATCAGCTTTGAACATGATTTTGTGATATTCTTTCACATGATGTGTCGTGATTTGGTTGTCTGGTGTCCCGGGACCAGGGACTCTAACTCCAGGGGGCGCCCTAGCTCGCCCTGTTCCCCAGGTTACTTCAAAAGGTGAAGATGCCAGGGCCACGTACCTTGCTTTATCTCCTGAATCCTCCCTCTCTCTGTAACCTTCCCCCCACTCAGGGAAGAGGGAAGTAGTAATGCACCGTAATACAGCAACCAGACTAACAAGGTAACACGAACATGGGAAACGGAAAATGCCAATCATATAAATATTCACACACATATAACAAAGGAATTCACTGGTGAGTGGAAGATGGGGAAAAACCAAAGACTGAGAAAGAAAGGGAATTATCACAGTTACTAAACCAAGCTCCAGTCACAGATAAACCTACCAAACACCTTCTCATATGACCACTAACTACTATCTTCCCAGCCATGCAGCATAAGCTATCTCTGACAATGTGTTTCTATCAGGACCCAGATTATGTAGGGGATAGGAGTGGCTAACCGTGCTCAGCTGAGAGCCCTAGCTCCTAGAACTTTAAACTTGGCTGATTAACCCCTGTACTGCCAAAAGAAATTTACACCATTTAAAAAGAAGGTGAAGTTCTTGTCTTCAGCATAGGAGTAGGAACAATCAAATGCTGCAGTCTTGTGGTACCTCTCTGTTGCGGTAACCCCGTAATATGATGCTTATGCTATATACAGTAGCTGAAAAGTAGGGGTCCTAGAGTTGGTTACTGGTGGGCCCTTGGCACCCCAGTCCGGCACTGTACAGAGCTGTAGTATTTTGTCTCTATACTCTGCGTCCTTTCAACCTCCAAAACCTGGTAACCTGGGGAGAGCTGGATGTCAAACCTTCACCACTAAGATATTGAAGTCTGATATTAACATCTGAGTCCTGGACAACCCCTTTAATAAAACTTCTTAGACCCCGCTTTGAGCAAAGTATGTATTACAATGAAAACAACAATAGAAAGTAACAGCATCTTAACTTTTATGGGCCTGAGGAAAAAAAAAAGATGCAGATAAAAGGTCATAGTCACCCAATAATGGCACAATAAAGAAGAGAAAAAATTATATATATATAATTTTTGATAAAGCAATTTTAGACAAAAATAAACAAAAGCCTAAATCTGTTCTTGTAGTGGCAGGGTGATGATCGAGTTTGCTCCTTTTCGGAGGTATGGCACCGGTGATCAGGTTTCTGGCTGCTGAGTTGAGAGATTAAATAAGTAATGAACAATTTTCAATAGGCCATTGGTTTACTTTAGAAAAGATTTATTTTCTCAGGCTTTGTCTTCACTTATCCCTTGCTATAATTTGTAAAATGCCAGCAGGATGAGATTACCAATAAATAATGTTGATTTTACGCAGCTGGTAGGTGCCCCCTGAAACGTAAAAAAGCATATTTCACTAATCTGTAAGAGGTTTAGTTCTCTGCCATCCTGCTGGACATGAGAGGTTTTGGTAGAAGAACTAATCCAATGGAATGGAGTGTTCATGTAGCGGGAGGGTTGGAGCGATCGGCTCTGTTTGCCCAGAAGATTCTCGCTAATGGTTTGTGAAATGCGGTAGTGTTTTTTTCCATTATACAGTGAATGATCAAAGCATGAACTGGATTCACACTGATGATATTCGGCCTGGGAATTAATGACTAAGTAATCGGAATACACAGAGAGGTCGCGTGCGGAAATTAAGAACATCTTCTAGAAGTCACATCTTGTAGGCCACATGAATGAATCTCATCAAGCTGGTTAAACTCAATAATATGAAGGCTGTTTGATGGCAATAAATCATTAAACAACCCCAGTATGGTGTCTGTGCCTGGTATGTGCTGGTGGTGGATACTTGAAGACTTGTGAAGATGTCTAGGTGAGAAGGATGGGACACCAACTGAGACCTCCACCATTGATCTAGAACCATGGGAGAACCCAAGAGTAATTTTTCTTGTTCTACTATACTTATAGAGTTACTTCTATCTCAGCTTTTAATGGGTGAGATGGGAATACCTCTATTTAGCTCCGACAACAGAAAAAGAGCAATGGAATAAGTCAAGAGCATATAAGTGAAAATGAGTTTCAAAAGCAGAGCAGCTCAGCCGTTCTTGGCTGATTTTGTGGCTCCACTTCCAGTGATCCAAGTTGGATGGAGTTCTACCTATCATACTCTTTTTTTTTTTTAATTAAATGCATGCATTTTGGGCTAAAAATCATTTTTACAATTTGAGTTTCATTAAAAATGTTGCTTTTTATAGCCTGCACGTTGCATTGCCTATTGCTCCCTGCAGAATAATCCATCAGCAAGTTGGTTATGATGGGAGACTTTGTAATTCTTATTGTCCTTCTCCTGAACTCCTCTCAGCTGAATTATCACCACGTGAAAGTTGGGACAAATTTTGAGGTCATAAGTCAGGTAAGGGAAGCATGGAAGAAGGAAGACAAGAGTCATAAACTCTTTTAATATGCCATATAGACATTAGAAGCAGTAGACTGGGCCTGACAGTATTGAGTTGTATAGAAGTATAAGCTGGGCATGCTCTGAATTGTGCAAAGTGACAGGTGAGTAGTATACAGTATTCTGTCCCTGTGTCCAATGTGTATACTGTCACTATATAGCCACATTTAGGCCTAAAGCAGTAGAACAGATTTATCTCCTGTCCTCCGCAGTCTCTGTCCCAGTCTGTGCAACAAATCTGACATGTGAGATGCAGAAAACAGAAAATGTCAATCTATTGTGTGTCCTTTAGACACCAGTGTGAATAATGGAAAACTCCTACATTTCTGTCTGTGGCCACCAAAATGTTGTCTCATTGTCCTACACTCATTTACAGAAGAAAATAATCCTAAAAGAACAACTGAGTCTGAAATGTGGTAATCTCCTACAACAAATCCCAGGGCCTCGAGCGTTTTTGTAGTCTATGTTCTCGTGTTTAAAGATTTTCTCCACTCGAAGTTGAACATATTTTTGTTTTTTCATTTTTTTTTTCTATTCGGATCAGAATATGCTCTGAACAGCATGCAGAAGACTCACGAGAGGCAGGTCGGGAAGAAGCTGAATAATAAATAGGATTATTGCCATTTTATGTTAAGCATTCTCGGAGCATAAGAGAAGAATGCAAGTCGAAAGAAGGAAAGTGGCCAAGATTTAGTCTGTATAGATTTGATATTGGTGAGTTTTGGGGGATGGGGAATTTGGAGATTAGGAGGCAAATAAATATAGATGTGGAACAATGGGACAAACATAGGCATTTTCCAACTGGTCCCATAGAGAAGTCTCTTAATGTGCAGGAGTCTGAGTGGGCTGCTGATGACTTTTTTTAGAAGCTGTAGGTGCAGCTGCAGCTGCCGGTAATACATGATGTAGTTCAGAGAATGTTCTTACTAGCGTGGTTTAACTGTTCAAGGACCGAAAATCACATATGTAAAAAACTACAAAAAAAGGTATGTTGGAAGATAAAATGCCTTTCGTCTTATATTATAAGACAGTGGTATGAATTTTATGTGAAGATTGACAAATGGCTCAAGGTCTAGAGGCAGATTGACCACTGGTGTAGTCACTGAAGAGTGAAGACCAATGCTTATAGGGGAGCTATAACCTTTTATTAAGTGTAGCCTCACTAAAATTAAGTAAAGTTAAGTGCAAAAAAAATGCATTTAAAGTGCTAGTATATTCTGATAGTAGATAGGGGGCTCACATTCAGTGGCATAAATAGGGTCCGACAAGCCCCAGAGCAAAAACCTCAACTCTCCGTGCTCTATTCTTACATCCTTCACCAGCACTCGACGCACCCTGTATTCGTCAGATGGCACACGCAGCCAGCACACTGAGGTTGTCCAATACTTTAACATGGATAAACTATCCTTAGGATAGGTCATCAATGTTTGATTGATGGAGGTGTAACATCCGGCACCCCCGCCGATCAGTTGTTGTCGGTATCGGGGGCTGCCGAAAGTGCTCAGTTACGGAGCTGCTCCACCTACTGATATAGGGCCCCGACCAGATACTGCACATTTAACCTCTACTCAAATCAATTGAGGGCGGGGCGCAGTACCCTGCCATGGCCACTGTCAGTAGTCAGAGCAGCTCCGTAACTGAGCACTTCCAGCATCCGCCGATATCGAGCTGATCGATGGGGGTTCCGAGAGTCGATCAGACATTGATAGCCAATCCTAAGGATAGTTCATTAATGTTAAAGGTGTGGACAACTTCTTCAAGAAACACAGCCGTTGGTGCTGGTCATCTCACATACACATAACCCTGGAGTCGAGAGTGCAGTGGCAGCTCTGATGAGACGGGTAACCCAACCTTTCCTACTTTTAACTCATAAATTACTTCTTTGCTTGCATGCATGATACTGGCTGAGCTCCAGCGCTGTGCATGCAATTCTAGTCTGTTGGTGGTGGTGTGGCTCTGTAGACCCTCTCTGGTTCTGGTCTTGGTTACAAGAAAGCTTGAATACCCTGGGAGGAAACATCTGTGCATGTTATTAGGAATTGACATTTTGCACAGGACTTGTTGTACGCCCTAGAACTTGACTTGAAAGATCCTTTACCCAGTAGGAGCCTATCATACCATTAGGTACTTTACAAACTATTCTGCTTGGATTCATTCTGCTGGGACAATATGAACATATGACCCATTTGGCTTGCTAGGAATTGACTCAATTTTCAGAGGGAGAATATTTCCATCTGAGACTGATCCACAGCCAGCTCAGAGACTATTCCATCTTGGACTTGGACAGTCCAGGTGTCAATGAAGAACACTAAACCATCATCCATCTCCTCTCTCAATTAAGCTTTGGACGTGTGATTCCCCATCTCTAGCCCCTCTTTCCCATCCCTTTTACCCAATCACAGCATATAATATTTTGTTGGGTGACTTGTTGTAGTGGTAGGCTGTTGTGCTCTCATGTAGTACTGTATATAGAAATGTTACTATTTATTGCGTTTAGTACTTTTTAGGTTGGCATTTGACAGCTATTTGTTAATAAATGTTAATTCCAATTGAAAAAAGATCTATAAAAGTGGTCTTCAAGCTGTGCCTCTCCTGTTATTTGAAAACTACAACTTCCAATATCCTTGATGCTTTGGGGCTGAAGCGGATTATTGGCTCATTATTATCATTATTATTATTTAACATCCTTCGGCTTGATAGATGAACACTCTGTAGGAAGATCGATTTTGTGGAAGCCTAGATAGGTCCACCAGGGTCTTCTCCGTGATCTTGTTAATATCAAGCCATCGGGTTGCTGGTCTTCTTCTTCGCCTTATTCCTTGTATTCTTCCGACCATGATGTTCTTTTTCAGTGATCGCTCTCTTTGTATGATATGTCCAAAGTAGACAAGTCATAGTTCGGTGATTCTTGCTTCGAGTGTCATGTCTGGCTTGATTTATTCCAAAATTGATTTGTTTATTCTGTTTGCCATCCATGGCATTGATAGCATCCTTCACGTTTCGAATGTGTTGATTCTTGTTCCGTCTTGTTTCTTTATCATCCAGGTTTCGCATCTGTATGTTAAAACAGAAAAGACCAAACTATGTACAAGCCGCGTCTTCATCACCAGGGAATGTTCCTCAATTTGGCTCACATGTGTAAACATATTTATTTTTACAATTTTTGTTGCTGTGGTTAATTGTGTCCAACTAGCGACTAGTCATATTTTCAAAAATACACCTCCGAGGGCTTGTTACAGTGGGAGCTGTAATTTTGTGACAGCAAGAGAGCCACAGGTTAGAGGTCAGTGTTACAAATAAAGACGGTCATGGTCAAGAAGGCAGAGATGTCAGATATCGGGCTGCTGCCTCTATTAAGGCACATACAAGAATTTCCAATTACTGGGAATATTTCCATTTATATTTTATCTAACAAGTAGCAGATTTGCTGGCTGTAAATGTAAAGATAATCAAGATCAATATACAAGGCAGCACGTTCATTTTCACTGGAATATGAAATGTCTTTTTAAATAAAATCCAAGGTTGTACGATACTTTCTATTCAGCAGCCCTCGCTTTGCACAAGGTCACTGTGTTCCATCACACGTACTGATCTCCTTTTGTTTTTTTAGATTTGTTATTGAACGGAACTGTAATTTTTTTTTTTATTGTAAACTTGTAATGTAGGGATATACATCACAAAGGAGTTTATTCCTTTGTCCCTGTTCCAAAATATCTGCCATTTTTTCCTTCTTTCCTCTTTCTATCTGTAAGGCAACTGGCTGAAGCAGAAGCCCTCCCCCACTGCTCTGTCTGCGATAGAAGAAAAAGAATATTAAAGGTTTATCCGCCTCTCAGTCATTCACAGAAGGGGTGAGAATATCTTCATCTTTGTGCCTTCTACAAGTGGTTGGATCTACTAAAACAGCCGAAGTGCTACGCTGCGCTGTGTCGGTAATTTCCATGTATAGTAAGTGAAGGGAAGTTACAGAAACAGAAGCACATCAAGCTACATTCTTTCCAGAAATCCCAATTTGGACAACACAAAAATACAGATTTTCATTTCAGCCATTATTGGCTACGATGTGAATAGTCCTTGTAAGCCTGCCTAATCCCATCCCTCAGCCGACTGCCAGAAAAAAATGGAAACAATCCGAAAGAAAACAGCACTTGAATTCTTGAAATAATTTTTTTCCAAGACTGGAATTAAAGAGAAGCCTACAAACTTTTTGCAATAGATTTTACTGGCTACTGAACCCGTTCTACACCTGGGTGGTGAGTCTGTCTCTCTCTCTCTCTGTCTCTTTCTCTCTCTCTGTCTCTCCCTCTTTCTCTCTCTCGCTCTTTCTCTCACTGTCTCTGTCTTGGTTTCTCTCTTTCTCTCTCTCTATCTTTCTTTCACTTTCTCTATGTCTCTCTTTCGTTCTTTCTCTATCTCTCTCTCTGTCACTCCCTCTTTCTCTCTCTCGCTTTCTCTCTCTGTCTCTCTCTTGCTTTCTCTCTTTCTCTCTATCTTTCTTTCTCTCTCTCGCTCTCTATCTCTGTCTCTCCTTCTTTCTCTCACTGTCTGTCTCGCTTTATCTCTTTCCCTCTCTTTCTTTCACTCTCTCTATCTCTCTTTCATTCTCTATCTTTCTCTGTCTCTCCCTCTTTTTCTCTCTGTCTCTCTCTCTTTCGTTCTTTATCTCTCTCTCTGTCTCTCCCTCTTTCTCTCTCTCGCTCTTTCTCTCTCTGTCTCACTCTTGCTTTCTCTCTTTCTTTCACTCTCTCTCTGGGTCTCTCCCTCTTTCTTTCTCTCTCTATCTCTCCCTCTGTCTCTCTTTTGCTTTCTTTCTCTTGCTCTCTCTGTCCCGGTGAAGCTGTTGCTGCTCCAACCGATGCCCTGGCATGTGCTGAGTCCTATGCATGTGCAGGAAGCTTTGGACAGAAGGACCCATCTCCAGTTATATTATAGATTGCCACTATTTAGGAACTGTCGACTGGAAGGATAAATGTCATTAATTCATCTTATTATTGAATATGCTTCGTTAACTAGAACTTTGAGTGCACAAGGGTGTAATGTTCTAAACAGACAGCTGGCATCACTGACAACTATTTTTCTTTTATGTTTGGATCTTCTAATTCAGGGTTCCCCAACTCCAGTCCTCAAGGCCCACCAACAGATCATGTTTTCAGGATTTCCTTAGTATTACTCAGGTTATAATTGCATTGTAATCTATGGGATTCTGTGAAAAATTGACACATGGTAAATAATTTCTATGAATCCTGATAACCACTCAAATACGGTTGATGAGATCCGGTTTGCAGGACCCAGTCCATCGGCTACGCTGGTGATTTGTGGTTGCTGGATGGCAGTCCTAAAAAACGCCTCTTACCTAACGGTATATGACTTCTTTTCAGATTAGTCAGCCTGGCGTGATGTCATCATTGGGGACTAATCAAGAGAAGAATTGTTGATGCCGGTAAGTAGGAGGCATTTCTCACAGCTCTGGTTCAGCAACCACAGATTATTGACATGGCCAAAAGACTGGGTCCTGCTCGATTCGCTCCAACTCTACCCTCAAGTATGTGAAACTGGAATGAAAATATCATTGGTCATTGAAGCAGCAGGACAATCCTGTTGGTTTCCAAAGCAGTGGTTCCAAGAAGCATCTGTTCTTGAGAGTCAGTATGATAGATGGGCAATTAAATAATGTCCTGTTGCAAACCTATAAATTGCCCCATGCCACAATAAAGGCACCTAAGTAGTCACCTCTTTACTCAACTCCCAACCAATTTGTAATGGAACAATGTAACCCAAAAGAGAGCGGTTGCATATTTGTGTTTGACAACTTTTCTGGCAAATAAAGGGGACTTTGGATCCACTGTAGTCAGAAAAAAAGTAGATATTGTAGAAGACAGGCCTCTTTTATTATGATTATCATCATGTCTATAACTTTGGTGTAGCTTGGAGGAACAGGGGCAAATATCTCATGGGTAAAAGTCAGCAAGAGTGCAAAGTGTCACCCCCTCCACCACTGTTAAATGAGTGGTGCTGGCAAGTTCTGCTTCTCTTTGGAGCATTGCAGTGAGTTCCTTCCCAACACAGCAATGGAGATGTGTTTGTCATAGGCTACTCTACATAGGGAGCGACCTAAGTGACAAGGCTCACTCCATTGTACTGACAGTTTTGCAATTTGGTCGCCGCTTATGTAGAGCAGCCTATGACAAAGACATCTCTAACAACTGAGATATCATTAGCAGCTAATGAATGAAGACAGCATTTAATCATGCTCACTGCACCTGATTTAATACTGATTCCATTCATTACTATGAGCTGCTTTCATGTTTTTCCAATTTTTCTAACGCTAAGTAGGGTTAGGTTTAGGGTTAGACTTAGGGTTAGGGTTAGAGGTAGGCATAGGTCTGGGATTAGGAACAGGGTTAGTGTGATAAGAAATGTAATACAAATGTAATAAAAGAAGTAAAAAAAATATAATGTGAACCTTTTTGTTTTTAAAATTAAATGTAGGATTTTACCCAAAAAAAACAGAGTCAAAGGGCAAACTATAATTATATCAATATTTTATGTTCTTTTGAGATGTTTGAAGGTGTTACTAATGGAGATGAGTGTATTTTTTATATTCCAGTTCGTTGGCTTCGATAACTGTTCCGCAAAAAATTGATTCACGGTGAATGAATTAATGTGAATCTCAATACTGGAAAGCTTGTAATATACTGTACATGATGGGGATGAGAGACAGAGAACCGTGCTGAACATTGGCGGTCACACTATAGATGAGAGAAAGAGAGAGGACCCCGTTGACCATAAGAGCTTACACTCAACAAGAGAAAGAGGACCTCACTGACCATAAGAGCTTACACTCTACAGGAGAGAGAGGACCCCACTGACCATAAGAGTTTACACTCTACAGGAGAGAGAGGACCCACTGACCATAAGAGCTTACACTCTACAGGAGAGAGAGAGAGGACCCCACTGACCATAACAGCTTACACTCTACAGGAGAGAGAGAGGACCCCACTGACCATAAGAGCTTACACTCTACAGGAGAGAAAGGACCCCACTGACCATAAGAGTTTACACTCTACAAGAGAAAGAGGACCTCACTGACCATAAGAGCTTACACTCTACAGGAGAGAGAGGACCTCACTGACCATAAGAGCTTACACTCTACCGGAGAGAGATGACCTCACTGACCATAAGAGCTTACACTCTACAGGAGAGAGAGGACCCCACTGACCATAAGAGTTTACACTCTACAGGACAGAGAGGACCCCACTGACCATAAGAGCTTACACTCTACAGGAGAGAGAGGACCTCATTGACCATAAGAGCTTACACTCTACAGGAGAGAGAGGACCCACTGACCATAAGAGCTTACACTCTACAGGAGAGAGAGAGAGGACCCAATGACCATAACAGCTTACACTCTACAGGAGAGAGAGAGGACCCCACTGACCATAAGAGCTTACACTCTACAGGAGAGAAAGGACCCCACTGACCATAAGAGCTTACATTCTACAGGAGAGAGAGGACCCCACTGACCATAAGAGCTTACACTCTACAAGAGAGAGAGAGGACCCCACTGACCATAAGAGCTTACACTCTACAGGAGAGAGAGGACCCCACTGACCATAAGAGCTTACACTCTACAGGAGAGAGAGGACCCCACTGACCATAAGAGCTTACACTCTACAGGAGAGAGAGAGGACCCCACTGACCATAAGAGCTTACACTCTTCAGGAGAAAAAGGACCCTACTGACTATAATAGCTTACACTCTACAGGAGAGAGAAGACCCCACTGACCATTAGAGCTTACACTCTACAGGAGAGAGAGAGGACCCCACTGACCATAAGAGCTTAAACTCTACAGGAGAGAGAGGACCCCACTGACTATAAGAGCTTACACTCTACAGGAGAGAGAGGACCCCACTGACTATAAGAGCTTAAACTCTACTGGAGAGAGAGGCCCCCACTGACCATAAGAGCTTACTCTCTACAGGAGAGAGAGGACCCCACTGACAATAAGAGCTTACACTCTACAGGAGAGAGAGGATCCCACAGACCATAAGAGCTTAAACTGTACAGGAGAGAGCGGACCTCACTGACTATAAGAGCTTACACTTTACAGGAGAGAGAGAGGACCCCACTGACTATAAGAGCTTACACCCTACAGGAGAGAGAGGACCCCACTGACCATAAGAGTTTACACTCTACAGGAGAGAGAGGACCCCACTGACCATAAGAGCTTACACTCTACAGGAAAGAGAGAGAGGACCCCACTGACCATAACAGCTTACACTTTACAGGAGAGAGAGAGGACCCTACTGACCATAAGAGCTTACACTCTACAGGAGAGAGAGGACCCCACTGACCATAACAGCTTACACTCTACAGGAGAGAGAGAGAGGACCCCACTGACCATAAGAGCTTACACTCTACAGGAGAGAGCCGACCTCACTGACTATAAGAGCTTACACTCTACAGGAGAGAGAGAGGACCCCACTGACTATAAGAGCTTACACTCTACAGGAGAGAGAGGTCCCCACTGACCATAAGAGCTTACACTCTACAGGAGAGAGAGGACCTCATTGACCATAAGAGCTTACACTCTACAGGAGAGAGAGGACCTCATTGACCATAAGAGCTTACACTCTACAGGAGAGAGAGGACCCCACTGACCATAAGAGCTTACACTCTACAGGAGAGAGAGGACCTCATTGACCATAAGAGCTTACACTCTACAGGAGAGAGAGGACCCCACTGACCATAAGAGCTTACACTCTACAGGAGAGAGAGAGAGGACCCCACTGACCATAAGAGCTTACACTCTACAGGAGAGAGAGAGGACCCCACTGACCATAAGAGCTTACACTCTACAGGAGAGAGAGGACCCCACTGACCATAAGAGCTAACACTCTACAGGAGAGAGAGGACCCCACTGACCATAAGAGCTTACACTCTACAGGAGAGAGAGAGAGGACCCCACTGACCATAAGAGCTTACACTCTACAGGAGAGAAAGGACCCCACTGACTATAAGAGCTTACACTCTACAGGAGAGAGAGGACCCCACTGACCATAAGAGCTTACACTACAGGAGCGAGAGAGAGAGGACCCCACTGACCATAAGAGCTTACACTCTACAGGAGAGAAAGGACCCCACTGACTATAACAGCTTACACTCTACAGGAGAGAGAGAGGACCCCACTGATCATAAGAGCTTACACTCTACAGGAGAGAGAGGACCCCACTGACTATAAGAGCTTACACTCTACAGGAGAGAGAGGACCCCACTGACCATAAAAGCTTACACTCTACAGGAGAGAGAGGATCCCACTGACAATAAGAGCTTACACTCTACAGGAGAGAGAGGATCCCGCTGACCATAAGAGCTTACACTCTACAGGAGAGAGAGGACCCCACTGACAATAAGAGCTTACACTCTACAGGAGAGGATCCCACTGACCATAAGAGCTTACACTCTACAGGAGAGAGAGGACCCCACTGACCATAAGAGCTTACACTCTACAGGAGAGAGAGGACCCCACTGACCATAAGAGCATACACTCTACAGGAGAGAGAGGACCCCACTGACCATAAGAGCTTACATTCTACAGGAGAGAGAGGACCCCACTGACTATAAGAGCTTACACTCTACAGGAGAGAGAGAGGACCCCACTGACCATAAGAGCTTACACTCTTCAGGAGAGAAAGGACCCCACTGACTATAAGAGCTTACACTCTACAGGAGAGAGAGGACCCCACTGACCATAAGAGCTTACACTATACAGGAGAGAGAGAGGACCCCACTGACCATAAGAGCTTACACTCTACAGGAGAGAGAGGACCCCACTGACTATAAGAGCTTACACTCTACAGGAGAGAGAGGACCCCACTGACCATAAGAGCTTACACTCTACAGGAGAGAGAGGACCCCACTGACTATAAGAGCTTACACTCTACAGGAGAGAGAGGACCCCACTGACTATAAGAGCTTACACTCTACAGGAGAGAGAGGATCCCACTGACAATAAGAGCTTACACTCTACAGGAGAGAGAGGATCCCGCTGACCATAAGAGCTTACACTCTACAGGAGAGAGAGGACCCCACTGACAATAAGAGCTTACACTCTACAGGAGAGGATCCCACTGACCATAAGAGCTTACACTCTACAGGAGAGAGAGGACCCCACTGACCATAAGAGCTTACACTCTACAGGAGAGAGAGGACCCCACTGACCATAAGAGCATACACTCTACAGGAGAGAGAGGACCCCACTGACCATAAGAGCTTACATTCTACAGGAGAGAGAGGACCCCACTGACTATAAGAGCTTACACTCTACAGGAGAGAGAGAGGACCCCACTGACCATAAGAGCTTACACTCTTCAGGAGAGAAAGGACCCCACTGACTATAAGAGCTTACACTCTACAGGAGAGAGAGGACCCCACTGACCATAAGAGCTTACACTATACAGGAGAGAGAGAGGACCCCACTGACCATAAGAGCTTACACTCTACAGGAGAGAGAGGACCCCACTGACCATAAGAGCATACACTCTACAGGAGAGAGAGGACCCCACTGACCATAAGAGCTTACACTCTACAGGAGAGAGAGGACCTCATTGACCATAAGAGCTTACACTCTACAGGAGAGAGAGGACCCCACTGACCATAAGAGCTTACACTCTACAGGAGAGAGAGAGAGGACCCCACTGACCATAAGAGCTTACACTCTACAGGAGAGAGAGAGGACCCCACTGACCATAAGAGCTTACACTCTACAGGAGAGAGAGGACCCCACTGACCATAAGAGCTAACACTCTACAGGAGAGAGAGGACCCCACTGACCATAAGAGCTTACACTCTACAGGAGAGAGAGAGAGGACCCCACTGACCATAAGAGCTTACACTCTACAGGAGAGAAAGGACCCCACTGACTATAAGAGCTTACACTCTACAGGAGAGAGAGGACCCCACTGACCATAAGAGCTTACACTACAGGAGCGAGAGAGAGAGGACCCCACTGACCATAAGAGCTTACACTCTACAGGAGAGAAAGGACCCCACTGACTATAACAGCTTACACTCTACAGGAGAGAGAGAGGACCCCACTGATCATAAGAGCTTACACTCTACAGGAGAGAGAGGACCCCACTGACTATAAGAGCTTACACTCTACAGGAGAGAGAGGACCCCACTGACCATAAAAGCTTACACTCTACAGGAGAGAGAGGATCCCACTGACAATAAGAGCTTACACTCTACAGGAGAGAGAGGATCCCGCTGACCATAAGAGCTTACACTCTACAGGAGAGAGAGGACCCCACTGACAATAAGAGCTTACACTCTACAGGAGAGGATCCCACTGACCATAAGAGCTTACACTCTACAGGAGAGAGAGGACCCCACTGACCATAAGAGCTTACACTCTACAGGAGAGAGAGGACCCCACTGACCATAAGAGCATACACTCTACAGGAGAGAGAGGACCCCACTGACCATAAGAGCTTACATTCTACAGGAGAGAGAGGACCCCACTGACTATAAGAGCTTACACTCTACAGGAGAGAGAGAGGACCCCACTGACCATAAGAGCTTACACTCTTCAGGAGAGAAAGGACCCCACTGACTATAAGAGCTTACACTCTACAGGAGAGAGAGGACTCCACTGACCATAAGAGCTTACACTATACAGGAGAGAGAGAGGACCCCACTGACCATAAGAGCTTACACTCTACAGGAGAGAGAGGACCCCACTGACTATAAGAGCTTACACTCTACAGGAGAGAGAGGACCCCACTGACCATAAGAGCTTACACTCTACAGGAGAGAGAGGACCCCACTGACTATAAGAGCTTACACTCTACAGGAGAGAGAGGACCCCACTGACTATAAGAGCTTACACTCTACAGGAGAGAGAGGATCCCACTGACAATAAGAGCTTACACTCTACAGGAGAGAGAGGATCCCGCTGACCATAAGAGCTTACACTCTACAGGAGAGAGAGGACCCCACTGACAATAAGAGCTTACACTCTACAGGAGAGGATCCCACTGACCATAAGAGCTTACACTCTACAGGAGAGAGAGGACCCCACTGACCATAAGAGCTTACACTCTACAGGAGAGAGAGGACCCCACTGACCATAAGAGCATACACTCTACAGGAGAGAGAGGACCCCACTGACCATAAGAGCTTACATTCTACAGGAGAGAGAGGACCCCACTGACTATAAGAGCTTACACTCTACAGGAGAGAGAGAGGACCCCACTGACCATAAGAGCTTACACTCTTCAGGAGAGAAAGGACCCCACTGACTATAAGAGCTTACACTCTACAGGAGAGAGAGGACCCCACTGACCATAAGAGCTTACACTATACAGGAGAGAGAGAGGACCCCACTGACCATAAGAGCTTACACTCTACAGGAGAGAGAGGACCCCACTGACCATAAGAGCATACACTCTACAGGAGAGAGAGGACCCCACTGACCATAAGAGCTTACACTATACAGGAGAGAGAGAGGACCCCACTGACCATAAGAGCTTACATTCTACAGGAGAGAGAGGACCCCACTGACTATAAGAGCTTACACTCTACAGGAGAGAGAGAGGACCCCACTGACCATAAGAGCTTACACTCTTCAGGAGAGAAAGGACCCCACTGACTATAAGAGCTTACACTCTACAGGAGAGAGAGGACCCCACTGACCATAAGAGCTTACACTATACAGGAGAGAGAGAGCGGACCCCACTGACCATAAGAGCTTACACTCTACAGGAGAGAGAGGACCCCACTGACTATAAGAGCTTACACTCTACAGGAGAGAGAGGACCCCACTGACTATAAGAGCTTACACTCTACAGGAGAGAAAGGACCCCACTGACCATAACAGCTTACACTCTACAGGAGAGAGAGAGAGGACCCCACTGACCATAAGAGCTTACACTCTACAGGAGAGAGCGGACCTCACTGACTATAAGAGCTTACCCTCTACAGGAGAGAGGACCACACAGACAATAAGAGCGTACACTCCACAGGAGAGAGAGGATCCCACTGACCATAAGAGCTTACACTCTACAGGAGAGAGCGGACCTCACTGACTATAAGAGCTTACACTCTACAGGAGAGAGAGGACCCCACTGACTATAAGAGCTTACACTCTACAGGAGAGAGAGGACCCCACTGACCTTAAGAGTTTACACTCTACAGGAGAGAGAGGACCCCACTGACCATAAGAGCTTACACTCTACAGGAGAGAGAGGACCTCATTGACCATAAGAGCTTACACTCTACAGGAGAGAGAGGACCCCACTGACCATAAGAGCTTACACTCTACAGGAGAGAGAGAGAGGACCCCACTGACCATAAGAGCTTACACTCTACAGGAGAGAGAGAGGACCCCACTGACCATAAGAGCTTACACTCTACAGGAGAGAGAGAGAGGACCCCACTGACCATAAGAGCTTACACTCTACAGGAGAGAGAGAGGACCCCACTGACCATAAGAGCTTACACTCTACAGGAGAGAGAGGACCCCACTGACCATAAGAGCTTACAATCTACAGGAGAGAGAGAGAGGACCCCACTGACCATAAGAGCTTACACTCTACAGGAGAGAAAGGACCCCACTGACTATAAGAGCTTACACTCTACAGGAGAGAGAGGACCCCACTGACCATAAGAGCTTACACTACAGGAGCGAGAGAGAGAGAACCCCACTGACCATAACAGCTTACACTCTACAGGAGAGAGAGAGGACCCCACTGATCATAAGAGCTTACACTCTACAGGAGAGAGAGGACCACACTGATTATAAGAGCTTACACTCTACAGGAGAGAGAGGACCCCACTGACCATAAGAGCTTACACTACAGGAGCGAGAGAGAGAGAACCCCACTGACCATAACAGCTTACACTCTACAGGAGAGAGAGAGGACCCCACTGATCATAAGAGCTTACACTCTACAGGAGAGAGAGGATCCCACTGACCATAAGAGCTTACACTCTACAGGAGAGAGAGGACCCCACTGACAATAAGAGCTTACACTCTACAGGAGAGGATCCCACTGACCATAAGAGCTTACACTCTACAGGAGAGAGAGGACCCCACTGACCATAAGAGCATACACTCTACAGGAGAGAGAGGACCCCATTGACCATAAGAGCTTACATTCTACAGGAGAGAGAGGACCCCACTGACTATAAGAGCTTACACTCTACAGGAGAGAGAGAGGACCCCACTGACCATAATAGCTTACACTCTTCAGGAGAGAAAGGACCCTACTGACTATAAGAGCTTACACTCTACAGGAGAGAGAGGACCCCACTGACCATAAGAGCTTACACTATACAGGAGAGAGAGAGCGGACCCCACTGACCATAAGAGCTTACACTCTACAGGAGAGAGAGGACCCCACTGGCCATAATAGCTTAAACTCTACAGGAGAGAGAGGACCCCACTGACCATAAGAGCTTACACTCTACAGGAGAGAGAGGACCCCACTGACAATAAGAGCTTACACTCTACAGGAGAGAGAGGATCCCACTGACCATAAGAGCTTACACTCTACAGGAGAGAGAGGACCCCACTGACCATAAGAGCTTACACTCTACAGGAGAGAGAGGACCCCACTGACCATAAGAGCTTACACTATACAGGAGAGAGAGAGCAGACCCCACTGACCATAAGAACTTACACTCTACAGGAGAGAGAGGACCCCACTGACTATAAGAGCTTACACTCTACAGGAGAGAGAGGACCCCACTGACCTTAAGAGTTTACACTCTACAGGAGAGAGAGGACCCCACTGACCATAAGAGCTTACACTCTACAGGAGAGAGAGGACCTCATTGACCATAAGAGCTTACACTCTACAGGAGAGAGAGGACCCCACTGACCATAAGAGCTTACACTCTACAGGAGAGAGAGAGAGGACCCCACTGACCATAAGAGCTTACACTCTACAGGAGAGAGAGAGGACCCCACTGACCATAAGAGCTTACACTCTACAGGAGAGAAAGGACCCCACTGACTATAAGAGCTTACACTCTACAGGAGAGAGAGGACCCCACTGACCATAAGAGCTTACACTACAGGAGCAAGAGAGAGAGAACCCCACTGACCATAACAGCTTACACTCTACAGGAGAGAGAGAGGACCCCACTGATCATAAGAGCTTACACTCTACAGGAGAGAGAGGACCCCACTGACTATAAGAGCTTACACTCTACAGGAGAGAGAGGACCCCACTGACCATAAAAGCTTACACTCTACAGGAGAGAGAGAATCCCACTGACAATAAGAGCTTACACTCTACAGGAGAGAGAGGATCCCACTGACCATAAGAGCTTACACTCTACAGGAGATAGAGGACCCCACTGACTATAAGAGCTTACACTCTACAGGAGAGAGAGGACCCCACTGACCATAAAAGCTTACATTCTACAGGAGAGAGAGAATCCCACTGACAATAAGAGCTTACACTCTACAGGAGAGAGAGAATCCCACTGACAATAAGAGCTTACACTCTACAGGAGAGAGAGGATCCCACTGACCTTAAGAGCTTACACTTTACAGGAGAGAGAGGACCCCACTGACCATAAGAGCTTACACTCTACAGGAGAGAGAGGACCCCACTGACCATAAGAGCATACACTCTACAGGAGAGAGGACCCCACTGACCATAAGAGCTTACACTCTACAGGAGAGAGAGAGGACCCCACTGACCATAAGAGCTTACACTCTTCAGGAGAGAAAGGACCCCACTGACTATAAGAGCTTACACTCTACAGGAGAGAGAGGACCCCACTGACCATAAGAGCTTACACTCTACAGGAGAGAGAGAGCGGACCCCACTGACCATAAGAGCTTACACTCTACAGGAGAGAGAGGACCCCACTGACTATAAGAGCTTACACTCTACAGGAGAGAGAGGACCCCACTGGCCATAAGAGCTTACACTCTACAGGAGAGAGAGGACCCCACTGACCATAAGAGCATACACTCTACAGGAGAGAGAGGACCCCACTGACCATAAGAGCTTACAGTCTACAGGAGAGAGAGGACCCCACTGACCATAAGAGCTTACACTCTACAGGAGAGAGAGGACCCCACTGACCATAAGAGCATACACTCTACAGGAGAGAGAGGATCCCACTGACCATAAGAGCTTACACTCTACAGGAGAGAGAGGACCCCACTGACCATAAGAGCTTACACTCTATAGGAGAGAGAGAGGACCCCACTGACAATAAGAGCTTACACTCTACAGGAGAGAGAGGATCCCACTGACCATAAGAGCTTACACTCTACAGGAGAGAGAGGACCCCACTGACCATAAGAGCTTACACTCTACAGGAGAGAGAGGACCCCACTGACTATAAGAGCTTACACTCTACAGGAGAGAGAGGACCCCACTGACCATAAGAGCTTACACTCTACAGGAGAGAGAGAGGACCCCACTGACCATAAGAGCTTACACTCTTCAGGAGAGAAAGGACCCCACTGACTATAAGAGCTTACACTCTACAGGAGAGAGAGGACCCCACTGACCATAAGAGCTTACACTATACAGGAGAGAGAGAGCGGACCCCACTCACCATAAGAGCTTACACTATACAGGAGAGAGAGAGCGGACCCCACTGACCATAAGAGCTTACACTCTACAGGAGAGAGAGGACCCCACTGACTATAGGAGCTTACACTCCACAGGAGAGAGAGGACCCCACTGGCCATAAGAGCTTACACTCTACAGGAGAGAGAGGACCCCACTTACCTTAAGAGTTTACACTCTACAGGAGAGAGAGGACCCCACTGACCATAAGAGCTTACACTCTACAGGAGAGAGAGGACCTCATTGACCATAAGAGCTTACACTCTACAGGAGAGAGAGGACCCCACTGACCATAAGAGCTTACACTCTACAGGAGAGAGAGAGAGGACCCCACTGACCATAAGAGCTTACACTCTACAGGAGAGAGAGAGGACCCCACTGACCATAAGAGCTTACACTCTACAGGAGAGAGAGGACTCCACTGACTATAAGAGCTTACACTCTACAGGAGAGAGAGGACCCCACTGGCCATAATAGCTTAAACTCTACAGGAGAGAGAGGACCCCACTGACCATAAGAGCTTACACTCTACAGGAGAGAGAGGACCCCACTGACAATAAGAGCTTACACTCTACAGGAGAGAGAGGATCCCACTGACCATAAGAGCTTACACTCTACAGGAGAGAGAGGACCCCACTGACCATAAGAGCTTACACTCTACAGGAGAGAGAGGACCCCACTGACCATAAGAGCTTACACTATACAGGAGAGAGAGAGCAGACCCCACTGACCATAAGAATTTACACTCTACAGGAGAGAGAGGACCCCACTGACTATAAGAGCTTACACTCTACAGGAGAGAGAGGACCCCACTGACCTTAAGAGTTTACACTCTACAGGAGAGAGAGGACCCCACTGACCATAAGAGCTTACACTCTACAGGAGAGAGAGGACCTCATTGACCATAAGAGCTTACACTCTACAGGAGAGAGAGGACCCCACTGACCATAAGAGCTTACACTCTACAGGAGAGAGAGAGAGGACCCCACTGACCATAAGAGCTTACACTCTACAGGAGAGAGAGAGGACCCCACTGACCATAAGAGCTTACACTCTACAGGAGAGAAAGGACCCCACTGACTATAAGAGCTTACACTCTACAGGAGAGAGAGGACCCCACTGACCATAAGAGCTTACACTACAGGAGCAAGAGAGAGAGAACCCCACTGACCATAACAGCTTACACTCTACAGGAGAGAGAGAGGACCCCACTGATCATAAGAGCTTACACTCTACAGGAGAGAGAGGACCCCACTGACTATAAGAGCTTACACTCTACAGGAGAGAGAGGACCCCACTGACCATAAAAGCTTACACTCTACAGGAGAGAGAGAATCCCACTGACAATAAGAGCTTACACTCTACAGGAGAGAGAGGATCCCACTGACCATAAGAGCTTACACTCTACAGGAGATAGAGGACCCCACTGACTATAAGAGCTTACACTCTACAGGAGAGAGAGGACCCCACTGACCATAAAAGCTTACACTCTACAGGAGAGAGAGAATCCCACTGACAATAAGAGCTTACACTCTACAGGAGAGAGAGGATCCCACTGACCTTAAGAGCTTACACTCTACAGGAGAGAGAGGACCCCACTGACCATAAGAGCTTACACTCTACAGGAGAGAGAGGACCCCACTGACCATAAGAGCATACACTCTACAGGAGAGAGGACCCCACTGACCATAAGAGCATACACTCTACAGGAGAGAGAGAGGACCCCACTGACCATAAGAGCTTACACTCTTCAGGAGAGAAAGGACCCCACTGACTATAAGAGCTTACACTCTACAGGAGAGAGAGGACCCCACTGACCATAAGAGCTTACACTCTACAGGAGAGAGAGAGCTGACCCCACTGACCATAAGAGCTTACACTCTACAGGAGAGAGAGGACCCCACTGACTATAAGAGCTTACACTCTACAGGAGAGAGAGGACCCCACTGGCCATAAGAGCTTACACTCTACAGGAGAGAGAGGACCCCACTGACCATAAGAGCATACACTCTACAGGAGAGAGAGGACCCCACTGACCATAAGAGCTTACAGTCTACAGGAGAGAGAGGACCCCACTGACCATAAGAGCTTACACTCTACAGGAGAGAGAGGACCCCACTGACCATAAGAGCATACACTCTACAGGAGAGAGAGGATCCCACTGACCATAAGAGCTTACACTCTACAGGAGAGAGAGGACCCCACTGACCATAAGAGCTTACACTCTATAGGAGAGAGAGAGGACCCCACTGACAATAAGAGCTTACACTCTACAGGAGAGAGAGGATCCCACTGACCATAAGAGCTTACACTCTACAGGAGAGAGAGGACCCCACTGACCATAAGAGCTTACACTCTACAGGAGAGAGAGGACCCCACTGACTATAAGAGCTTACACTCTACAGGAGAGAGAGGACCCCACTGACCATAAGAGCTTACACTCTACAGGAGAGAGAGAGGACCCCACTGACCATAAGAGCTTACACTCTTCAGGAGAGAAAGGACCCCACTGACTATAAGAGCTTACACTCTACAGGAGAGAGAGGACCCCACTGACCATAAGAGCTTACACTATACAGGAGAGAGAGAGCGGACCCCACTCACCATAAGAGCTTACACTATAAAGGAGAGAGAGAGCGGACCCCACTGACCATAAGAGCTTACACTCTACAGGAGAGAGAGGACCCCACTGACTATAAGAGCTTACACTCCACAGGAGAGAGAGGACCCCACTGGCCATAAGAGCTTACACTCTACAGGAGAGAGAGGACCCCACTTACCTTAAGAGTTTACACTCTACAGGAGAGAGAGGACCCCACTGACCATAAGAGCTTACACTCTACAGGAGAGAGAGGACCTCATTGACCATAAGAGCTTACACTCTACAGGAGAGAGAGGACCCCACTGACCATAAGAGCTTACACTCTACAGGAGAGAGAGAGAGGACCCCACTGACCATAAGAGCTTACACTCTACAGGAGAGAGAGAGGACCCCACTGACCATAAGAGCTTACACTCTACAGGAGAGAAAGGACCCCACTGACTATAAGAGCTTACACTCTACAGGAGAGAGAGGACCCCACTGACCATAAGAGCTTACACTACAGGAGCGAGAGAGAGAGAACCCCACTGACCATAACAGCTTACACTCTACAGGAGAGAGAGAGGACCCCACTGATCATAAGAGCTTACACTCTACAGGAGAGAGATGACCCCACTGACTATAAGAGCTTACACTCTACAGGAGAGAGAGGACCCCACTGACCATAAAAGCTTACACTCTACAGGAGAGAGAGGATCCCACTGACAATAAGAGCTTACACTCTACAGGAGAGAGAGGATCCCACTGACCATAAGAGCTTACACTCTACAGGAGAGAGAGGACCCACTGACTATAAGAGCTTACACTCTACAGGAGAGGATCCCACTGACCATAAGAGCTTACACTCTACAGGAGAGAGAGGACCCCACTGACCATACGAGCTTACACTCTACAGGAGAGAGAGGACCCCACTGACCATAAGAGCATACACTCTACAGGAGAGAGGACCCCACTGACCATAAGAGCTTACACTCTACAGGAGAGAGAGGACCCCACTGACCATAAGAGCTTACACTCTTCAGGAGAGAAAGGACCCCACTGACTATAAGAGCTTACACTCTACAGGAGAGAGAGGACCCCACTGACCATAAGAGCTTACACTATACAGGAGAGAGAGAGCGGACCCCACTGACCATAAGAGCTTACACTCTACAGGAGAGAGAGGACCCCACTGACTATAAGAGCTTACACTCTACAGGAGAGAGAGGACCCCACTGGCCATAAGAGCTTACACTCTACAGGAGAGAGAGGACCCCACTGACCATAAGAGCTTACACTCTACAGGAGAGAGAGAACCCCACTGACCATAAGAGCTTACACTCTACAGGAGAGAGAGGATTCCACTGACCATAAGAGCTTACACTCTACAGGAGAGAGAGGACCCCACTGACCATAAGAGCTTACACTCTACAGGAGAGAGAGGACCCCACTGACCATAAGAGCATACACTCTAAGGAGAGAGAGGACCCCACTCACCATAAGAGCTTACACTCTACAGGAGAGAGAGGACCCCACTGACCATAAGAGCTTACACTCTACAGGAGAGAGAGGACCCCACTGACCATAAGAGCTTACACTCTACAGGAGAGAGAGGACCCCACTGACCATAAGAGCATACACTCTACAGGAGAGAGAGGACCCCACTGACCATAAGAGCTTACACTCTACAGGAGAGAGAGGAGCCCACTGACCATAAGAGCTTACACTCTACAGGAGAGAGAGGATCCCACTGACCATAAGAGCTTACACTCTACAGGAGAGAGAGGATCCCACTGACCATAAGAGCTTACACTCTACAGGAGAGAGAGGATCCCACTGACTATAAGAGCTTACACTCTACAGGAGAGAGAGGACCCCACTGACCATAAGAGCTTACATTCTACAGGAGAGAGAGGACCCCACTGACCATAAGAGCTTACACTCTACAGGAGAGAGAGGACCCCACTGACTATAAGAGCTTACACTCTACAGGAGAGAGAGGACCCCACTGACCATAAGAGCTTACATTCTACAGGAGAGAGAGGACCCCACTGACCATAAGAGCTTACACTCTACAGGAGAGAGAGGACCCCACTGACCATAAGAGCTTACATTCTACAGGAGAGAGAGGACCACACTGACTATAAGAGCATACACTCTACAGGAGAGAGATGACCCCACTGACCATAAGAGCATACACTCTACAGGAGAGAGAGGACCCCACTGACCATAAGAGCTTACATTCTACAGGAGAGAGAGGACCACACTGACTATAAGAGCTTACACCCTACAGGAGAGAGAGGACCCCACTGACTATAAGAGCTTACACTCTACAGGAGAGAGAGGATCCCACTGACCATAAGAGCTTACACTCTACAGGAGAGAGAGGACCCCACTGACCATAAGAGCATACACTCTACAGGAGAGAGAGGACCCCACTGACCATAAGAGCTTACACTCTACAGGAGAGAGAGAGGACCCCACTGACCATTAGAGCTTACATTCTACAGGAGAGAGAGGACCCCACTGACCATAAGAGCATACACTCTACAGGAGAGAGAGGACCCCACTGACCATAAGAGCTTACATTCTACAGGAGAGAGAGGACCACACTGACTATAAGAGCTTATACTCTACAGGAGAGAGAGAGGACTCCACTGACTATAAGAGCTTACACTCTACAGGAGAGAGAGGACCCCACTGACCATAAGAGCTTACACTCTACCGGAGAGAGAGGACCCCACTGACCATAAGAGCTTATATTCTACAGGAGAGAGAGGACCACACTGACTATAAGAGCTTACACTCTACAGGAGAGAGAGAGGACCCCACTGACCATTAGAGCTTACATTCTACAGGAGAGAGAGGACCCCACTGACCATAAGAGCATACACTCTACAGGAGAGAGAGGACCCCACTGACCATAAGAGCTTACATTCTACAGGAGAGAGAGGACCCCACTGACTATAAGAGCTTACACTCTACAGGAGAGAGAGGATCCCACTGACCATAAGAGCTTACACTCTACAGGAGAGAGAGGACCCCACTGACCATAAGAGCTTACTCTCTACCGGAGAGAGAGGACCCCACTGACCATAAGAGCTTATATTCTACAGGAGAGAGAGGACCACACTGACTATAAGAGCTTACACCCTACAGGAGAGAGAGGACCCCACTGACCATAAGAGCTTACACTCTACAGGAGAGAGAGGATCCCACTGACCATAAGAGCTTACACTCTACAGGAGAGAGAGGACCCCACTGACCATAAGAGCTTACACTCTACAGGAGAGAGAGGATCCCACTGACCATAAGAGCTTACACTCTACAGGAGAGAGAGGACCCCACTGACCATAAGAGCTTACATTCTACAGGAGAGAGAGGACCACACTGACTATAAGAGCATACACTCTACAGGAGAGAGAGGACCCCACTGACCATAAGAGCATACACTCTACAGGAGAGAGAGGACCCCACTGACCATAAGAGCTTACATTCTACAGGAGAGAGAGGACCACACTGACTATAAGAGCATACACTCTACAGGAGAGAGAGGACCCCACTGACCATAAGAGCATACACTCTACAGGAGAGAGAGGACCCCACTGACCATAAGAGCATACACTCTACAGGAGAGAGAGAGGACCCCACTGACCATTAGAGCTTACATTCTACAGGAGAGAGAGGACCCCACTGACCATAAGAGCATACACTCTACAGGAGAGAGAGGACCCCACTGACCATAAGAGCTTACATTCTACAGGAGAGAGAGGACCACACTGACTATAAGAGCTTATACTCTACAGGAGAGAGAGGACCCCACTGACTATAAGAGCTTACACTCTACAGGAGAGAGAGGATCCCACTGACCATAAGAGCTTACACTCTACAGGAGAGAGAGGACCCCACTGACCATAAGAGCTTACACTCTACCGGAGAGAGAGGACCCCACTGACCATAAGAGCTTATATTCTACAGGAGAGAGAGGACCACACTGACTATAAGAGCTTACACCCTACAGGAGAGAGAGGACCCCACTGACTATAAGAGCTTACACTCTACAGGAGAGAGAGGATCCCACTGACCATAAGAGCTTACACTCTACAGGAGAGAGAGGACCCCACTGACCATAAGAGCTTACATTCTACAGGAGAGAGAGGACCACACTGACTATAAGAGCATACACTCTACAGGAGAGAGAGGACCCCACTGACCATAAGAGCATACACTCTACAGGAGAGAGAGGACCCCACTGACCATAAGAGCTTACATTCTACAGTAGAGAGAGGACCACACTGACTATAAGAGCTTACACCCTTCAGGAGAGAGAGGACCCCACTGACTATAAGAGCTTACACTCTACAGGAGAGAGAGGATCCCACTGACCATAAGAGCTTATACTCTACAGGAGAGAGAGAGGACCCCACTGACCATAAGAGCATACACTCTACAGGAGAGAGAGGACCCCACTGACCATAAGAGCTTACACTCTACAGGAGAGAGAGAGGACCCCACTGACCATTAGAGCTTACATTCTACAGGAGAGAGAGGACCCCACTGACTATAAGAGCTTACACTCTACAGGAGAGAGAGAACCCCACTGACCATAAGAGCTTACACTCTACAGGAGAGAGAGAGGACCCCACTGACCATAAGAGCTTACACTCTTCAGGAGAGAAAGGACCCCACTGACTATAAGAGCTTACACTCTACAGGAGAGAGAGGACCCCACTGACTATAAGAGCTTACACTCTACAGGAGAGAGAGGACCCCACTGACCATAAGAGCTTACACTATACAGGAGAGAGAGAGCGGACCCCACTGACCATAAGAGCTTACACTCTACAGGAGAGAGAGGATCCCACTGACTATAAGAGCTTACACTCCACAGGAGAGAGAGGACCCCACTGGCCATAAGAGCTTACAGTCTACAGGAGAGAGAGGACCCCACTGACTATAAGAGCTTACACTCTACAGGAGAGAGAGGACCCCACTGACCATAAGAGCTTACACTATACAGGAGAGAGAGAGCGGACCCCACTGACCATAAGAGCTTACACTCTACAGGAGAGAGAGGACCCGACTGACTATAAGAGCTTACACTCCACAGGAGAGAGAGGACCCCACTGGCCATAAGAGCTTACACTCTACAGGAGAGAGAGGACCCCACTGACCTTAAGAGCTTACACTCTACAGGAGAGAGAGGACCTCACTGACTATAAGAGCTTACACTCTACAGGAGAGAGAGGACCCCACTGACCATAAGAGCTTACACTCTACAGGAGAGAGAGAGGACCCCACTGACCATAAGAGCTTACACTCTACAGGAGAGAGAGGACCCCACTGACCATAAGAGCTTACATTCTACAGGAGAGAGAGGACCACACTGACTATAAGAGCCTACACTCTACAGGAGAGAGAGGACCCCACTGACCATAAGAGCTTACACTCTACAGGAGAGAGAGAGGACCCCACTGACCATAAGAGCTTACACTCTACAGGAGAGAGAGGACCCCACTGACCATAAGAGCTTACACTCTACAGGAGAGAGAGGACCCCACAGACTATAAGAACTTACACTCTACAGGAGAGAGAGGACCTCACTGACTATAAGAACTTACACTCTACAGGAGAGAGAGGACCCCACTGACCATAAGAGCTTACACTATACAGGAGAGAGAGAGAGGACCCCACTGACCATAAGAGCTTACACTCTACAGGAGAGAGAGGACCCGACTGACTATAAGAGCTTACACTCCACAGGAGAGAGAGGACCCCACTGGCCATAAGAGCTTACACTCTACAGGAGAGAGAGGACCCCACTGACCATAAGAGCTTACACTCTACAGGAGAGAGAGGACCCCACTGACCATAAGAGCTTACACTCTACAGGAGAGAGAGGACCCCACTGACCATAAGAGCTTACACTCTACAGGAGAGAGAGGACCCCACTGACCATAAGAACTTACACTCTACAGGAGAGAGAGGACCCCACTGACCATAAGAGCTTACACTCTACAGGAGAGAGAGGACCTCACTGACTATAAGAGCTTACACTCTACAGGAGAGAGAGGACCCCACTGACCATAAGAGCTTACATTCTACAGTAGAGAGAGGACCACACTGACTATAAGAGCTTACACCCTACAGGAGAGAGAGGACCCCACTGACTATAAGAGCTTACACTCTACAGGAGAGAGAGGATCCCACTGACCATAAGAGCTTATACTCTACAGGAGAGAGAGAGGACCCCACTGACCATAAGAGCATACACTCTACAGGAGAGAGAGGACCCCACTGACCATAAGAGCTTACACTCTACAGGAGAGAGAGAGGACCCCACTGACCATTAGAGCTTACATTCTACAGGAGAGAGAGGACCCCACTGACTATAAGAGCTTACACTCTACAGGAGAGAGAGAACCCCACTGACCATAAGAGCTTACACTCTACAGGAGAGAGAGAGGACCCCACTGACCATAAGAGCTTACACTCTTCAGGAGAGAAAGGACCCCACTGACTATAAGAGCTTACACTCTACAGGAGAGAGAGGACCCCACTGACTATAAGAGCTTACACTCTACAGGAGAGAGAGGACCCCACTGACCATAAGAGCTTACACTATACAGGAGAGAGAGAGCGGACCCCACTGACCATAAGAGCTTACACTCTACAGGAGAGAGAGGATCCCACTGACTATAAGAGCTTACACTCCACAGGAGAGAGAGGACCCCACTGGCCATAAGAGCTTACACTCTACAGGAGAGAGAGGACCCCACTGACTATAAGAGCTTACACTCTACAGGAGAGAGAGGACCCCACTGACCATAAGAGCTTACACTATACAGGAGAGAGAGAGCGGACCCCACTGACCATAAGAGCTTACACTCTACAGGAGAGAGAGGACCCGACTGACTATAAGAGCTTACACTCCACAGGAGAGAGAGGACCCCACTGGCCATAAGAGCTTACACTCTACAGGAGAGAGAGGACCCCACTGACCATAAGAGCTTACACTCTACAGGAGAGAGAGGACCTCACTGACTATAAGAGCTTACACTCTACAGGAGAGAGAGGACCCCACTGACCATAAGAGCTTACACTCTACAGGAGAGAGAGAGGACCCCACTGACCATAAGAGCTTACACTCTACAGGAGAGAGAGGACCCCACTGACCATAAGAGCTTACATTCTACAGGAGAGAGAGGACCACACTGACTATAAGAGCCTACACTCTACAGGAGAGAGAGGACCCCACTGACCATAAGAGCTTACACTCTACAGGAGAGAGAGAGGACCCCACTGACCATAAGAGCTTACACTCTACAGGAGAGAGAGGACCCCACTGACCATAAGAGCTTACACTCTACAGGAGAGAGAGGACCCCACAGACTATAAGAACTTACACTCTACAGGAGAGAGAGGACCTCACTGACTATAAGAACTTACACTCTACAGGAGAGAGAGGACCCCACTGACCATAAGAGCTTACACTATACAGGAGAGAGAGAGAGGACCCCACTGACCATAAGAGCTTACACTCTACAGGAGAGAGAGGACCCGACTGACTATAAGAGCTTACACTCCACAGGAGAGAGAGGACCCCACTGGCCATAAGAGCTTACACTCTACAGGAGAGAGAGGACCCCACTGACCATAAGAGCTTACACTCTACAGGAGAGAGAGGACCCCACTGACCATAAGAGCTTACACTCTACAGGAGAGAGAGGACCCCACTGACCATAAGAGCTTACACTCTACAGGAGAGAGAGGACCCCACTGACCATAAGAACTTACACTCTACAGGAGAGAGAGGACCCCACTGACCATAAGAGCTTACACTCTACAGTAGAGAGAGGACCTCACTGACTATAAGAGCTTACACTCTACAGGAGAGAGAGGACCCCACTGACCATAAGAGCTTACACTCTACAGGAGAGAGAGAGGACCCCACTGACCATAAGAGCTTACACTCTAGAGGAGAGAGAGGACCCCACTGACCATAAGAGCTTACATTCTACAGGAGAGAGAGGACCACACTGACTATAAGAGCTTACACTCTACAGGAGAGAGAGAGGACCCCACTGACCATAAGAGCTTACACTCTACAGGAGAGAGAGGACCCCACTGACCATAAGAGCTTACACTCTACAGGAGAGAGAGGACCTCACTGACTATAAGAACGTACACTCTACAGGAGAGAGAGGACCCCACTGACTATAAGAGCTTACACTCTACAGGAGAGAGAGGACACCACTGACCATAAGTGCTAACACTCTACAGGAATAACAGGCAACCTTTTTTTGTGAACTGCGAATCGAATCTCAAAGTGTTTGAATTCAGATGAAATTTGAATTTGACTCGAACTCTTTCCTCCGGACCGATCTGCTCATCTCTAGTTTATAACAGGTCTGGGATTAGGGGGCACAACATACAATGCGCCCCGTGTCTCTGATAATTGTCATACTAATTGGATAAAAGGTGAATTTAGGAAAATAATAAAAGTCCAGATGACAAATTATTCTTAAATTTAGAAGACGAACAGCACAACACAAAATTTTAAGGAAAGATGATCCAGAATTGTTGTTTCACGCAAAAAATAAGTGATTCGTACTGAGTAATAACATTTAGGCTATGTGCCCACGTAGCGTTTTATTCCGGACACTAAAAACCGGACTCCTTCCCAGAAATCGCGTGTTTTTTTCCCGCGCGATTTCACCGCGATTTTACAGCGATTATGATTCCGATTTTGCCGCGATTTTCGCGTGCGATATTCAAGCACTTTCCAAGCGATTTGAAGCATCACTTGGAAATTGATTGACAGGTTGGTCACACTCGTCAAACATAGTGTTTGACAAGTGTGACCAGGTTTTTACTATTGAGGCCGCCTATGCGGTAAGGTAAATATACCCCAATTTTTTATTTTTTATTCTTTTTTTTTTACAGGGGTATGGTACCCAGGGCCTGGAGGACAGTCTCCTCTCCTCCACACCGTGGGTACCAACCGCACATGAGATGCTTAACTTCGCGCATGGTGGGCATAGCCACATGCGGGAAGTAAGCGATTCTCATGCATTCCTATGGGTGCGGAATCGCGGCAATTCTTTGCGATTCCGCACCAAAGAATGAGCATGCTGCGATTTTTTCCGTGATGCGATTCCGCCGCGGAAAGAAGCGCAGCATTAGCACAGCATGTGCGGAATGCCATAGGAATGCATGGGGGGCGTTCTGTACACGATTTTTAAACGTTTTCGCGCCGAAAATGGCGGCAAAAACGCTTAAAAATCGCTATGTGGGCACACAGCCTTAGATGCATCGGAGAGCGTGGCAGGAATACATCAGAAATAAAGAGGGGATTCAGATGCACATCTGTAATAACAGTGGAAGGCGCCATTATATTATCCCCGTCTCTTCAGACACAAAATTGCAATAAAATGCTTGGAAATCACAATCCAGTGACTAACGTGCGGGAATTTCTACAGGTTTTCCTAGATGACAGGATTACACGTCTGTGACTGAATATTACTAAGACATTAGTGGATTCCTTGCTGGACCTTTAAATCATATTATTTTTAGGGAAATTAAGAGCCCAGAATAAAATCGTCAGATTTGTTAGGAATATTTTGGTTTACATGTAAAATGGGCAGATTTGTTAAAACTGTCCAGCACAACAGAGTGAACGTGCTGTCCATAAAAACCAATCACAGCTGAGCTTTAATTTTTTCACAGCATCCTAAGAAATGAAAGCTGCGTTGTGATTGGTTGCTGTGGGAAACACATACTACACCACTCCTTAGTTGCCCTGGCTGTGTGTTTCGGGTCATAGTCATGCTGGGAAACTCAGCCACGACCCATCTTCAATGCTCTTACTGAGGGAAGGAGGTTGATGGCCAAAATTTTGCAATACATGACCCCATCCATCCTTCTTTCAATACGGTGCCGTTGTCCTGTCCACTTTGCAGAAAAGCACCCCCAAATTATGATGTTTCCTCCATGCTTCACGGTTGGTCGATGTTCTTGGAGTTGTACTCATCCTTCTTTCTGCAAACAGAGCGAGTGGAGTCGATACCAAAAAGTTCTCATCTGACTACATGTCTTTCTCCCACGGGTCCGCTGGATCATCCAGACGGTCATTGGCAAACTTCAAAAGGGCCTGGACATATGCTGGCACGAGCCATAATGTTTGAGACTGTGGTCCCACCTCTCTTCACATCATTGACCAGGGCCTTCCGTGTAGCTCTGGGCTGATTCCTGACTTTTTTCAGAATCGTCTTTACCCTATCAGGCAAGATCTAGCATGGAGCCCTAGACCGAGGAAGACTGACAGTCGTCTTGTGTTTGTTCCATTTTCTACTAATTGCGAAAACAGATGTTCCTTTCTCGCCAAGCTGCTTGCCTATTGTCCTGTAGCCCATCCCAGCCTTGTACAGGTCTACAGTTTTGTCCCTTGTGTCCTTAGACAGCTCTTTGATCTTGGCCATGGTGGAGAGGTTGGAGTGTGATTGTGTGTGGACCGGTGTCTTTTATACAGGTAACAAGTTCAAACAGGCGCAATTAATAAATGAGTGCAAAGTACGAGGCTTCTTATAGAAAAACTAACAGGTCAGTGAGAGACAGAATTCTTGCTGGTTGGGTAGGTGATCAAATACTTATTTCATAATATAAAATTCAATGTAATTATGTAATAGTCATATAATGTGAATTTCTGGTCTTTATTTTTAGATTCTGTCTCTCACAGGTGAAGTGTACCTACTATAAAAATTACAGACCTCTCCATTCTTTGTGGGAAAACGTGCAAAATCGTCAGTGGATCAAACACTTAATCCACACCTGTATATGTTATATCCTAAATGTATACCACACCTGTATATATTACTACTTGTATACAACACCTGTATATACTACAACAAGTATACCGCTCCTATATATTATATTACCTGATTCATCAAGACTTGCATTTTGGATAGTACATCAGTGACATTTTTGTCATGAAGTATAATGAATCTCTCGGTTGTGGTCATTGACATCCCCTCACCGGTGAACTCTATCTACTTTTCAAAAAGTTGGTGAAGTTGACCAGGATTGGAGATAAATGTCAAAACTTGCAAACCATTTTTGAACAACGTTGATTTCGAGAAAAATTGTGCAACATTTCAACCAGTTTTACATTGTTATCTTGGCAAAACTTCCTTGGTGACTCGGATGTAAGTGAGTCCTCTACCTGGTCACACTACACACCTGCCAATACTCCCGAATATCCTTCACGTGCATCAACTTCATCATTAAAATTTGTTTTCTCATTTCTAGTAAAAAAAAAAACTTTTGAAAGTAAATCCTGTAAGAAGGAAGCAGAAGTAAAAAAAAAAAACTGTCAAAAGAAACAGACACTTCATTTCTCCAAAATATAGAGGCAACTTTCACTCCAAAAATATCTGCTCTTATTTTAGAAAGTACAGGGAGAAATAAACCTGTAATAATCATCCGCAGACACAAAGCAGCCGATACACACAGCGCCGGTGACATCTCTTTTATTTGTGTTCTCCCTTCCCTTTGCCGGGAGAGCGACTTTTGGAAACATGAAAATCATTCGACATCATTTTCTATGGCTCGCCGACAAAAGGCTGCGCTCAACGCAAAGTCACAACTCATACGAAATTATTCTCTGCTTTCATCAGAATTTCCAAATATTTCTTTCATTCTTCAAAAAAGCGGAAATGATATCAGATGGAGCTCTGATGCGATTATCTATGATTACACTACAATTCCCATCAGTTGATCCTGCAAACAAGATATATAAAGTATTCCACTACTAGGCCCTTTAGTTTAAGTATTTGACAAATTCACAGACGTATAAATCTTAAAGTGACATACAACCCCCATCGCAAGCTGGAAAATCCATATTACTAGCTACAATGACCCTTCGACCACACTATCCTCAGTAGTCCTTAATAAATAGCAAAAAATGCCATTTGCCATTTTTAGAGATTTTTATTTTTTTTATTATTTAATATTTTTATTATTATTATTACTATTGTAATTTCAGCATATTCTATATAATACTGCCTATATTTCCAGATATTACTGTCCTATATGGCTAAATATTATGCCATATAGTACAGAAATAATGGGTATTAGGAGATAAATCTTCCTTTAAGAGACAACCGAATATTGTTTTTTTTACTCCCCAATAATACTGCTTTTCATTTAGTGTTATCATGCATTGTTAAGTGATACCGTAGGTTTTACATTTCTGTTGTGCATTTCTGTACATCGGAGCTCCTGTGGAAAGCATCCAAGTATATTTCTTTTTGCTCTGTTTGCCGCTCTTTAAAGGGAATCTATCACTTGGTTTTTGCCACCAAATCTAAAAGCAGGACAATTTAGTGCCAGAGACCCCGATTCCAGTGACGTATCACTTACTGGGCTGCTTGTTGTAGTTTTAATTAAATCACTGTTTTTATCAAACGACGATTATCACTAGAGGCCTAGAAAAACTGCTGCCGGCATGCCCCCAACCACGCCCCCCCAACACTGATTGGCAGAATCTTGCCTATTCACAGTGTACACAGAAAGCTGCCAATCAGTGGTGTGGGTGGGGATATACAGAGCTTAGCTTTTAGAGAACTGCAGATAAAACTGTAATTTTATCAAAACTGCAGCAAGCAGATCACCAAGTGATACATCACTGGAATTGGGATTTCTGCCCCTACATCATGCTGCTTTCAGATGGGTTAGCAAAAACTTCCCTTTAAAACCAGACCTATCCACTGTCTATTCAGTGCTCATTATGATATCATTAGTGTTAGCCACAGTGTTCTCACTATCACTAACATCCACCCTAGCATTATACACAGTGCCTTCAGTATTAACCATTGTACTCCATTAAAAGCCACTGTGCCGCCAATCACACAGCCCTTTAAGTACCTGGCGCCACCGAGTCTCCAGTAGCAGTCACCATACACTTAGCATCAGCCACAGTGCCCAAAAGACCAGGAACAACAGTGGCCATAGGATCAGGAATAACAGTGCCCTGGCCGAATCACCCATAGCACCCCACTAACAGTCAATGTCCCCCATCACATGAACTTCTAGTTCAGATTTGGCAACCTATTTTTTTTTTCATATATTTTATCCAAAAACTGTTGTCAGACAACATTTTTCTTGAATATATTAGAAAGCCAAAATGTATTTTATGGAAACTTGAAAAAATATGTTTTATTTTTATAAACTAACAAGGAATTTGGGAGCAGTTGAAAACAAAGGTGTAACTTTATTGGGTGTGTGAGTTGCAGTCATAGTCAGAACATAGAACCTAACGGTACCCAACAGATTCCTATGAGAAGACCAATGCTGTTGAAGACCCATGATAGTTGGAGGGCACTTTGATGATTTATGATCTGGGGCCCCCAAACTTCAAATTATGCCGCTTGTTGGTTGCTACGTTTTCTTCTTTCTTATTTCCCCAAAACAACCTATAAGTTCTCCAATCGGCAAAGATGCAGATAAAGAGATCTGTGATAAATCACTGCAGCTGGGACTGAAGATTTGAGTCCTGGTACAGGTCCATGCTACGACAAGAACCATATGTTTTAAACACTGGTGACACTCGATGCTCATAGGTTCCATTGCAAAATTTCCAACAGCCCTCCAATAGCACTGGTCTTAATAGTATTGGTATTATCATATCGGCCAAAGAGTTGTTTTAGATTTAGTGTCCATGTTTGACTGAAACCTCTGCCCCAACTGTAGCAACTCCCCTGGCCTTAAATGGGACTAAGCTGTGATGCTAAACAAAACCAACAGTGATGGTTGTGTCTGGAAAAAGAATTGGTCCTGATGTTGACATGTGCCTGATGTTGACTAGGGTCCTGCACCCACTACTTAGAGACACTTCCAGTCCTTCGTATGTTTGCTAGCAATGCATCCATGAGAAAACAGCAGTTTGGAATTAATAACGAGCTGTGATCTGTTCTAGGTGTGAAGACGTAAGATTGCAAGGAGGTCAAAGCAACATTTCTGCCTTTCTAGACTCATTATTGCAGAATGTAAATAATTAACAGCATAAAATAGAGTCATATCAGTCAATAATGTCTTTAGTAATTACCGGCATGGGCCAAAATTAGATCCCATCAGCAAAAATACAATTATAGCTTGTCTGACGTGACATTCACATCTTGCGCCTTACATTCCTATATGGCCACATCCACTCACGTATGTGGGAGAGAGGACAAGTAATTATTATTATTATTATTATTATTATTATTATTTATTTATATAGCACCATTGATGCCATGGTGCTGTACATGAGAAGGGGTTACATACAGATTACAGATGTCACTTACAGTAAACAAACTAACAATGACAGACTGATACAGAGGGGAGAGGACCCTGCCCTTTCGGGCTTACATGCTACAGGATGGTGGGGAAAGATACAGAAGGTTGGGGGGTTGCAACAGTTCCGATGTTGGTTGAGGTGATATCACCGGTAGTGGTGAGAGAGGAGGTAGCGGGGTCATTGCAGGCTGTAGGCTTTCTTGAAGATGTAGGTTTTCAGGTTCCGTCTGAAGGATCCGAATGTGGTTGATAGTCGGACATGTTGGGGCAAAGAATTCCAGAGGATGGGGCTATTCGGGAGAAGTCTTGGAGGCGGTTGGGTGAGGAGCGAATAAGTGTGGAGGAGAGAAGGAGGTCTTGGGAGGACAGGAGATTAAGTGAGGGAAGGTATCGGGAGATTAGTTCAGAGACATATAGGGGAGACAGGTTGTAGATGGCCTTGTAGGTCAGTATTAGTAATTTGAACTGGATACGCTGAGGGAATGGAAGCCAGTGAAGAGATTTGCAGAGGGGAGAAGCGGAGAAGTAGTGAGGAGAGAGATGAATTAGTCGGGCAGCAGAGTTAAGGATGGACTGGAAAGGTGCAAGGGTGTTAGCAGGGAGACCACAGAAAAGGATGTTGCAGTAGTCGAGGCGGGAGATACTGAGGGTGTGCACAAGCATTTTAGTAGATTGAGGATTGAGGAAAGGACGGATTCTGAAAATATTTTTTAGCTGGAGGTGACAGGAGGTAGAAAGAGCTTGGATGTGCTGTTTGAAGGACAGGGCAGAATCAAGGGTTACTCTGAGGCAGCGGACTTCCGGTACTGGGGAAAGCGTGATGTCATTAATTGTGATAGATAGGTCAGGTAATTATTCATATGGTTCGTAATACATTGTAGAAGACTGCTATGACTACTCTGGCACAACAATGTACGACCAGGTTTATTAATTCCCAATTAATTCCCACACTGTGTTTTATTATACTGTGCTTCATTAGTAATTAATGGAAAAACGGACCCTAAGGACATGTTCACACCAAGTTTTTGAGGTGTTGAAAAACGATGAGTTCTACTAATTCAGGAAGTTATCCACTGTCGTGGAATTGTTCTTTTCCTGAAGCATTTCTTGAAAGGGTTATTAAATTAGAATTTTTTTCTTAATAGGTTTTTTTTGCAGACTTTTGATTTGACAGTCAGAGTCTATCAGGATCCAATTCAAAGACGTGATGTGCACTTAAACCCTTAGGCACCACAAGTAGTGTAGTATTATCTCTCTACAAATGAAAACCAAAGGTTTCCCGAAATAGTGGTTCCAAATAGACAGAATTTTACCAGGATCATCAATCAATACGAGTCTAAAGGTACTGTCACACTTAGCGATGCACCAGCGATCCTGACCAGCGATATGACCCGGTCAGGATCGCTGGTGCATCGCTAAGTGGTCGCTAGTGAGCTACCACACAGGCAGATCTCACCAGCAACATTGCAGGGGTCGGGGGTCGCTACTTACCTGTCAGACGAGGCGATCCTGACGTCTTCCCACCCGCGTCCACGCGTCGCTCTTCTCCACAGCAAGAAGCCCCAGCAGGAAGTTGATGATGAGAAACGGTCCAGAACGTTCTCGTGCGATCAGCGATAATCAGCGGGGGGAGCCGGTCGGAGGTAAGTATCAGACATAGCGATATCGCTAGCAATATCGCTGCTGCGTCACAAAAACCAGTGACGTTATAGCGATATTGCAAGCGATATCGCTTAGTATGACGGGCCCTTTACTCTCAAAGTCCTCACTGATCAACAAAATCAAGCTGTAATCAGGCTCTCTGGCTGTGCCTCTGTGTCTGGATAATAAAGTGCCTGGGTACTATGTATAGGAGGTCATCAAATTGGGGGTATATTAGGATGACCTCTTTTTTCTTACGGCAGCATAGAGATGGAGCTTAGTTGGAGTAGTTATGTGTCTGGGCACCATTAAAGAGAACATCCACCCTAAGGCTAAAAAGAGACTAAAATGAATAGTCACCTGTTGTGAATTCTCTCTCTGGCTTCCCTCTGGTGATTACTGAAGGTAGTGGAGCTGATCAGATTGACAGAGGGGTTGTGAGTTCTCTTTCTGGGCTCCCTCTGGTGGTTACTGGAGGTAGTGGAGCTTATCTGATTAACAGAGGCTTGCCACCTGATAATGAGGAAGATGATTGGAGATCTGGGGTTTCAGATTGGGATTTAAGACAGCCGACTCCCGCTATCCCTGCAGGTGATTTTCTCCCTGTGCCTCCTGATGTCTGATGTCTCCTGCTCTTTCCCTGCATGTTCAGCTAAGTGGTTCATTTGCTACTCTGCTTGCATTTGATCTGATTTTGTCTATCTCTGCTTTGTGCGGGTCAGCCAGCTCCGGCTGGGGCTGTGCTAAATCACCGCCCATATGTTACTGCTTGTGCCAGTTTGTTTTGTCCTCTGTTATATTGGTCTCCTTTTGCTTTGCTTTCAGAATATACCAGACTGCTGATGTAGTGGGGGCGAAGTCGTGCGACTTCAGTGTTTTTGTGCATCAGACGTGTTGGACTTTTGCAGGGTTTTTTGCGCTATTGCAGACAGTGTCTTTCCTTTCCTGTCCTGTCTAGTCAGTATGGGCCCCATCATTTGCTCAGTCTATTTTTCTGCCTGCGTTTGTGTTTTCATCTTGTCTCACCGACAATATATGTTTGGGGCTGTCTATTCCTTTGGGGTCTGCTCCGGGGCAGTTTAGATTTCCCCTTTCTTGCTTTAGGCTTAGTTAGCTCTCCAGCTGTGCCGAGGCGTCTAGGATCATCGTAGGCACGCTCCACGGCTACTGCTAGTTGTGTGGACAGGATCAGGGGTCTGCAATCCGCTTAGTTACCAACCTCTCTGGTTTTCTGTGGCTTAGCCTGGGCCTCCTCTCCTCCTCGGTGACCCATTCATAACAGTCACCCTACCCTGTGCTGTCCCATTGCCACCCACTGCCTCTATTTGTCAGATCAAGGTTCCTTACCTACTGCTTCTAAGATGGCCACCACAGTGGCTTCAGGTGTGCGGTGGTAACCTTAAACATTGATGCCCATGCCTTTCATATCCAACAGCCCAGCAGAAAAAAATTGCTGATTCTTTCAATGTGACTTTAAAAAAAAAAAAAAAAAAAAGTCTCAAAATTTGGTGCAGCATTCCAGCATTCCACACCCCTCCACCCACAAACGGAATGAGTTTATGTATGTCACTTATCTTGGCGTTTTTTTGCTACATTTTTAAAACATTGACTTTTCCTACTAAAGAGTCATGAAAAGCAGGTAAATGCAGGAAAAAAGACATTAACTTATTGAGCCATTTTGATGGAGAAAAAAAAGGCAGTGAAAACCTCAAGTTGAAAAGTGACTTTAAAAAACCGCAGATGATGAGTTGGGCCGATGATGTGCAATTAATGGATTAAAAAATAAAAAATAAAATCAGCTAGAGAAGAGGGGGAGGAAATCGGGAGAAGGGAAATGAGTGATATTTAGTGTAAATCGACAATGGGGGTCAACGCTTCTGCATTTAATTTACTTCAAAGGTGATGATGGGCACTACAAAACTTTTGGATGCCAAGAAACTTGTCCTTATCCTGCCCGATGGGCTTCACAGGGACTAAGGGTGCATTCACATGTCATTTAGGATCACACTCGGTGGCACCGTCGGGGTCTACGTCATATCCCTCTGCAAAAAGTGATCTGAATGTATGTGCCGATGGGTCTGTAATGTTGCCGGCAGAGCAAACGAGAGCTCAGTCTTGCTTCATTTTTGGGAGTGTAAATCTACTGGAGGTGGACAGTCAGATGTAGTAGACTACATGTGAGTGTCCGCCTTCAGTAGGTGTACACTCCCCAAAATGATGCACGTCAGAGTTCACGTTCACTTGGCCGGCACAGTCTATGGCCCCGCTGGCGTACATGTCCAAATCCCATTTTGCCGGGGGTTTGGACGTATGCCCCAAAAGGGCCTCCAAGCAAGTTCCTAATGTGAAAGCGCCCTAACACTGATACATAAACCTCCTTGACTATAGGGACCAATATGTTTTGTCTTGATTTAGATCCAAGACTCATCTCCAAAAAACAAGATTTAATTTTACAAGACGAGATAATTAGAATTGTCAAAATGAAATGCCCCCCTGGGGGGTTAGAATGTACTTTGCTCATTCAAAGAACGACTGCCATTGTTTATGAAAAGTGATTACATTTCAAGCGAAGCTAAATCTCACGCATCACAAGCAGGTCTTCATACGAAACAACGCTAGCGAGTCTTCCGTAAAATAAAATAATATAAAAAAGCTGACGCCTATGGAAAAAAAAAATCCTGCAGGGACTTAATATCATAAAGGCATGAGAAAATGGGAAAAAAAAATCATTTAGAAGTATCCTCCAGTTTACTGAGTAAAAATGAGGCCTGTCACTGACGGCTGTGGCAGCCCAACCTCATAGGCATGTGATGAATTGATGTCTGTAAAAGAAGAGAATGGAATGCCGTATTTCTCTCTCTGGCAAGAAAAAAATGTCATCCTCGAAGAACAGCCATGTGAAAAATATTTGCCAAGGAACAGAATAGAGGTTTTTGCACCCTCCGTGTAGACTGGTACCTTCAAAAAGAGCGGTTATTAAAGAAGTAATGGATGTCATTATGTATTGTGCATTGCAGGTAATGGACGCTTAGACGCCAATAACTCCGCGATGACTCCGGCTAGTACATTATACTAATGAACTGCTGCTGATATTGAAGTTTGCAGGGGTTCTGTTTACTGCAGGGCTGCCGGGGCCTCTGACAGTTTTCCCGCTCCGCCGCGAATACTAATACCACCAGAGATTGTACACTTTTCACTCTAATAAACGCCGCTATCTTTTTTTATTATTATGTGAGACGACCTTCAAATCTTTATTGCTTTTTTTTTATATATAAATAAACACCGAGAGGCCGACATGAAATAACACGTCACGGGTGCTTTACCACCGGCCGGTTGAAAGCAAAGCTGTGAATTGTTTTTTACTGTACGACTGCCACCGGGCATTATAGGATGGAGGAGCAATGATGATCTGACATTTATCTGTTAGATGATTAGAACCTAAATTTGGTCTTTACTCTTTACAGCACGCCGGACTTGACTTTTAAATGCTTTATGGTTGGAAACGAAGGGGCAGAGCCATAAATGCAATTTTTGAAGCGGGGCAACCAGACATATCGGTGCCTAAGGTGGAGACAGTAAAAAGGAATTTAATGTAGTTAACTTCTTATAAATGGCTCAAAAGAGGGGTTTCAAGGTTGTCTGGGCACCCACCATTGAGGGCACCCCTGGCGTATATATATTGAACTAGCAGCCATAATAAAATGGAGCAGAAGAGTAGTCATGGAGAACAGATGTGTCCATCTGAGGCTAAAGTTGGCGAACCTGGTGGGATCAGTACCAAGTCTCCACCCAATTCTCCCTGGTGAGAGAAGGATCAAGTATGTTAGATTTCCAAAGGCCGATCCTTTAGTTCTACGAGGGATAAGTAGTTACATGAGGACTTCGGTAGCGGCTCTCTCATGGAGAACACAAGGTTGAGCCCAGCCTTCTTGCATGTTGTGACATCACGGGGGGATAGCAGTTGACTGTCACCTCTGGCGGCCTATGACTTTCATTTTAGCTGGAAATATCCCAAATATAAGATTCAATAGAGACTCCTGGTTCAGTCCTAAGCCAAATCTAAGAGTAAATTGGTGTGTTTACATTGTTGATCGAAGGCCTGGTCATTACAGAAGCAAATAATTGATTAAAGGGAATCTGTCAGAAGTTTTTTTCTTGCTGTGTAATCTGACAGCATCAAATTATAGGGGCTCAGACCCTGGTTCCAGTGATGTGTCACTTACTGGGCTGGTTGCTGCCATTTTGATACAATCACAGTTTTCTTTGCTGTAGATCTAACCATGCTCAGACTGCTCAGCTCTATAACCCTACCCACACTACTGATTGGCAACTTTCTGTGTACACTGTATAGTTATAGAAAGCTGCCAATCAGTGCTGAGGGCGGGGTAGCAGTTGACTAGTAGGCATGAGACACCTAGTCCCGTATTGTTAATTTCCAACTGATAACACTGATTTTATTGAAACAGCAACACACAGCCCAGTAAGTGACACATCACTGGAATCAAGCTCTTAGCCCCTATATCATGCTGCTCTCAGATTACATAGCAAAATTCTGTTGACAGACTCCCTTTAAGAGTTTTTCAACATCCCCTCAATGTCAAAGGTTGCAACTAGTTCTCAATATGGTGACTGATAGGAAAAATAGCACCACACCTGTACACAGGTTGTATGAGGTATTGCAATTTATCCCCATTCACCTCAACTGGAATAAAAGACACAACCCATAGACAAGCCTGGCATTATTCTCTTAAGAAAGCAGCAATGTTTTTCTAATTGTGAACAGTCCCTTTAAGCTCGCGGCATCCTTACAGACATTGGTAGGTGACTCGCTTCCTTATCACTTGGCTTAAACTCAAATTGCCAGTCAGTGATAAAACTTCACTAGATTTAGTGTCTCATTGACCGGATAGAATTTAGTTTGCGCTGATGATGGCAAAAACCTCATGGACAATGGCCATCTCAGTCCCCCACTGCGGTAATTGTGTTTATCAATACCTATGGTCAAGAAGCAAGTGGCTCATTTTAATTGAGTAAAATCGATTAAAATTGTATTATGTAAATCCATAATGTCTGACACTTTGGCCCCAGTGAATGGACAGTCATCAGGGAGAGGTTAATGGAGAACTGCAAGGTTAGGTATTATGGATTTCTTATAATACAATTTAACTTGATTGTTCTATCTTAAAGTGATGGCACATTATTCATTGGCAATTTTTAAAGTTTATTTTATAAGGAAGATGCTAAAAGTTATTCTCTTAAAGGGGTTGTCTCAAAAGGGCATGAATACGTCACAAAGGATGTTAGGGATAAGGACTCCCCTTTATGATCTATACATGCAGCTGCCTTTCTGGAGGACCCCTGACAACCATGTGTAATATACACAACATCCACCTAAAGAGCCACAATATTACACACATTTGGCTATATGCTAGTTTCCACTGCAAAGTCATCAGTTTGCCCGGGGTGCAACAAAAGCTACCAGTAGTGATAAGCTTCTAATAGCCATGGACGCACTCTCGAAGAGGTTGTCTCATCACAGACAAGGTAAATTGATCCTGAATTAATTCCTGCATTACACTCCAGAGCTGCACTCATTATTCTGCTGGTGCAGTCACTGTGTACACACATTACATTACTGATCCTGAGTTACATCCTGTATTATACTCCAGAGCTGCACTCACTATTCTGCTGGTGCAGTCACTATGTACATACATTACATTACTGATCCTGAGTTACATCCTGTATTATACTCCAGAGCTGCACTCACTATTCTGCTGGTGCAGTCACTGTGTACATACATTACATTACTGACCCTGAGTTACATCCTGTATTATACCCCAGAGCTGCACTCACTATTCTGCTGGTGCAGTCACTGTGTACATACATTACTGATCCTGTACTGATCCTGAGTTACATCCTGTATTATACTCCAGAGTTGCACTCACTATTCTGCTGGTGCAGTCACTGTGTACAAACATTACATACATTACTGATCCTGAGTCACATCCTGCATTATACCCCAGAGCTTCGCTCACTATTCTGCTGGTGCAGTCACTGTGTACATACATTACATTACTGATCCTGAGTTACCTCCTGTATTATACTCCAGAGCTGCACTCACTATTCTGCTGGTGCAGTCACTGTGTACATACATTACATTACTGATCCTGAGTTACCTCCTGTATTATACTCCAGAGCTGCACTCACTATTCTGCTGCTGCAGTCACTGTGTACATACATTACATTACTGATCCTGAGTTACATCCTGTATTATACTCCAGAGCTGCACTCACTATTCTGCTGGTGCAGTCACTGTGTACATACATTACTGATCCTGTACTGATCCTGAGTTACATCCTGTATTATACTCCAGAGCTGCACTCACTATTCTGCTGGTGCAGTCACTGTGTACATACATTACATACATTACTGATCCTGAGTTACATCCTGTATTATACCCCAGAGCTGCACTCACTATTCTGCTGGTGCAGTCACTGTGTACATACATTACTGATCCTGAGTTACCTCCTGTATTATACTCCAGAGCTGCACTCATTATTCTGCTGGTGCAGTCACTGTGTACATACATTACATTACTGATCCTGAGTTACATCCTGTATTATACCCCAGAGCTGCACTCACTATTCTGCTGGTGCAGTCACTGTGTACATACATTACATTACTGATCCTGAGTTACATCCTGTATTATACCCCAGAGCTGCACTCACTGTTCTGCTGGTGCAGTCACTGTGTACATACATTACATTACTGATCCTGTACTGATCCTGAGTTACATCCTGTATTTTACTCCAGAGCTGCACACACTATTCTGCTGGTGCAGGCACTGTGTACATACATTATATTACTGATCCTCTACTGATCCTGAGTTACATCCTGTATTATACCCCAGAGCTGCACTTACTATTCTGCTGGTGCTGTCACTGTGTACATACATTACATTACTAATCCTGAGTTACATCCTGTATTATACCCCAGAGCTGCACTCACTATTTTGCTGGTGCAGTCACTGTGTACATACACTTCATTACTGATCCTGTACTGATCCTGAGTTACATCCTGTATTATACTCCAGAGCTGCACTCACTATTCTGCTGGGGCAGGCACTGTGTACATACATTACATTACTGATCCTCTACTGATCCTGAGTTACATCCTGTATTATACCCCAGAGCTGCACTTACTATTCTGCTGGTGCTGTCACTGTGTACATACATTACATTACTGATCCTGAGTTACATCCTGTTTTATACCCCAGAGCTGTGCTCACTATTCTGCTGGTGCAGTCACTGTGTACATACATTACATTACTGATCCTGAGTTACCTCCTGTATTATACTCCATAGCTGCACTCACTATTCTGCTGGTGCAGTCACTGTGTACATACATTACATTACTGATCCTGAGTTACCTCCTGTATTATACTCCAGAGCTGCACTCACTATTCTGCTGCTGCAGTCACTGTGTACATACATTACATTACTGATCCTGAGTTACATCCTGTATTATACTCCAGAGCTGCACTCACTATTCTGCTGGTGCAGTCACTGTGTACATACATTACTGATCCTGTACTGATCCTGAGTTACATCCTGTATTATACTCCAGAGCTGCACTCACTATTCTGCTGGTGCAGTCACTGTGTACATACATTACATACATTACTGATCCTGAGTTACATCCTGTATTATACCCCAGAGCTGCACTCACTATTCTGCTGGTGCAGTCACTGTGTACATACATTACATTACTGATCCTGAGTTACCTCCTGTATTATACTCCAGAGCTGCACTCACTATTCTGCTGGTGCAGTCACTGTGTACATACATTACATTACTGATCCTGAGTTACATCCTGTATTATACCCCAGAGCTGCACTCACTATTCTGCTGGTGCAGTCACTGTGTACATACATTACATTACTGATCCTGAGTGACATCCTGTATTATACCCCAGAGCTGCACTCACTATTCTGCTGGTGCAGTCACTGTGTACATACATTACATTACTGATCCTGAGTTACATCCTGTATTATACCCCAGAGCTGCACTCACTATTCTGCTGGTGCAGTCACTGTGTACATACATTACATTACTGATCCTGTACTGATCCTGAGTTACATCCTGTATTATACTCCAGAGCTGCACTCACTATTCTGCTGGTGCAGGCACTGTGTACATACATTATATTACTGATCCTCTACTGATACTAAGGTACATCCTGTATTATACCCCAGAGCTGCACTCACTATTTTGCTGGTGCAGTCACTGTGTACATACACTTCATTACTGATCCTGTACTGATCCTGAGTTATATCCTGTATTATACTCCAGAGCTGCACTCACTATTCTGCTGGGGCAGGCACTGTGTACATACATTACATTACTGATTCTCTACTGATCCTGAGTTACATCCTGTATTATACCCCAGAGCTGCACTTACTATTCTGCTGGTGCTGTCACTGTGTACATACATTACATTACTGATCCTGAGTTACATCCTGTATTATACTCCAGAGCTGCACTCACTATTCTGCTGGTGCAGGCACTGTGTACATACATTATATTACTGATCCTCTACTGATCCTGAGTTACATCCTGTATTATACCCCAGAGCTGCACTTACTATTCTGCTGGTGCAGTCACTGTGTACATACATTACTGATCCTGTACTGATCCTGAGTTACATCCTGTATTATACTCCAGAGCTGCACTCACTATTCTGCTGGTGCAATCACTGTGAACATACATTACATACATTACTGATCCTGAGTTACATCCTGTATTATACCCCAGAGCTGCACTCACTATTCTGCTGGTGCAGTCACTGTGTACATACATTACATTACTGATCCTGAGTTACATCCTGTATTATACCCCAGAGCTGCACTCACTATTCTGCTGGTGCAGTCACTGTGTACATACATTACATTACTGATCCTGAGTTACATCCTGTGTTATACCCCAGAGCTGCACTCACTATTCTGCTGGTGCAGTCACTGTGTACATACATTACATTACTGATCCTGAGTTACATCCTGTATTATACCCCAGAGCTGCACTCACTATTCTGCTGGTGCAGTCACTGTGTACATACATAACATTACTGATCCTGAGTTACATCCTGTTTTATACCCCAGAGCTGTGCTCACTATTCTGCTGGTGCAGTCACTGTGTACATACATTACATTACTGATCCTGAGTTACCTCCTGTATTATACTCCAGAGCTGCACTCACTATTCTGCTGGTGCAGTCACTGTGTACATACATTACATTACTGATCCTGTACTGATCCTGAGTTACATCCTGTATTATACTCCAGAGCTGCACTCACTATTCTGCTGGTGCAATCACTGTGTACATACATTACATACATTACTGATCCTGAGTTACATCCTGTATTACACCCCAGAGCTGCACTCACTATTCTGCTGGTGCAGTCACTGTGTACATACATTACATTACTGATCCTGAGTTACATCCTGTGTTATACCCCAGAGCTGCACTCACTATTCTGCTGGTGCAGTCACTGTGTACATACATTACATTACTGATCCTGAGTTACATCCTGTTTTATACCCCAGAGCTGTGCTCACTATTCTGCTGGTGCAGTCACTGTGTACATACATTACATTACTGATCCTGAGTTACCTCCTGTATTATACTCCAGAGCTGCACTCACTATTCTGCTGGTGCAGTCACTGTGTACATACATTACATTACTGATCCTGAGTTACCTCCTGTATTATACTCCAGAGCTGCACTCACTATTCTGCTGCTGCAGTCACTGTGTACATACATTACATTACTGACCCTGAGTTACATCCTGTATTATACTCCAGAGCTGCACTCACTATTCTGCTGGTGCAGTCACTGTGTACATACATTACTGATCCTGTACTGATCCTGAGTTACATCCTGTATTATACTCCAGAGCTGCACTCACTATTCTGCTGGTGCAGTCACTGTGTACATACATTACATACATTACTGATCCTGAGTTACATCCTGTATTATACCCCAGAGCTGCACTCACTATTCTGCTGGTGCAGTCACTGTGTACATACATTACTGATCCTGAGTTACCTCCTGTATTATACTCCAGAGCTGCACTCATTATTCTGCTGGTGCAGTCACTGTGTACATACATTACATTACTGATCCTGAGTTACATCCTGTATTATACCCCAGAGCTGCACTCACTATTCTGCTGGTGCAGTCACTGTGTACATACATTACATTACTGATCCTGAGTTACATCCTGTATTATACCCCAGAGCTGCACTCACTGTTCTGCTGGTGCAGACACTGTGTACATACATTACATTACTGATCCTGTACTGATCCTGAGTTACATCCTGTATTTTACTCCAGAGCTGCACTCACTATTCTGCTGGTGCAGGCACTGTGTACATACATTATATTACTGATCCTCTACTGATCCTGAGTTACATCCTGTATTATACCCCAGAGCTGCACTTACTATTCTGCTGGTGCTGTCAATGTGTACATACATTACATTACTAATCCTGAGTTACATCCTGCATTATACCCCAGAGCTGCACTCACTATTTTGCTGGTGCAGTCACTGTGTACATACACTTCATTACTGATCCTGTACTGATCCTGAGTTACATCCTGTATTATACTCCAGAGCTGCACTCACTATTCTGCTGGGGCAGGCACTGTGTACATACATTACATTACTGATCCTCTACTGATCCTGAGTTACATCCTGTATTATACCCCAGAGCTGCACTTACTATTCTGCTGGTGCTGTCACTGTGTACATACATTACATTACTGATCCTGAGTTACATCCTGTTTTATACCCCAGAGCTGTGCTCACTATTCTGCTGGTGCAGTCACTGTGTACATACATTACATTACTGATCCTGAGTTACCTCCTGTATTATACTCCATAGCTGCACTCACTATTCTGCTGGTGCAGTCACTGTGTACATACATTACATTACTGATCCTGAGTTACCTCCTGTATTATACTCCAGAGCTGCACTCACTATTCTGCTGCTGCAGTCACTGTGTACATACATTACATTACTGATCCTGAGTTACATCCTGTATTATACTCCAGAGCTGCACTCACTATTCTGCTGGTGCAGTCACTGTGTACATATATTACTGATCCTGTACTGATCCTGAGTTACATCCTGTATTATACTCCAGAGCTGCACTCACTATTCTGCTGGTGCAGTCACTGTGTACATACATTACATACATTACTGATCCTGAGTTACATCCTGTATTATACCCCAGAGCTGCACTCACTATTCTGCTGGTGCAGTCACTGTGTACATACATTACATTACTGATCCTGAGTTACCTCCTGTATTATACTCCAGAGCTGCACTCACTATTCTGCTGGTGCAGTCACTGTGTACATACATTACATTACTGATCCTGAGTTACATCCTGTATTATACCCCAGAGCTGCACTCACTATTCTGCTGGTGCAGTCACTGTGTACATACATTACATTACTGATCCTGAGTTACATCCTGTATTATACCCCAGAGCTGCACTCACTATTCTGCTGGTGCAGTCACTGTGTACATACATTACATTACTGATCCTGAGTTACATCCTGTATTATACCCCAGAGCTGCACTCACTATTCTGCTGGTGCAGTCACTGTGTACATACATTACATTACTGATCCTGTACTGATCCTGAGTTACATCCTGTATTATACTCCAGAGCTGCACTCACTATTCTGCTGGTGCAGGCACTGTGTACATACATTATATTACTGATCCTCTACTGATCCTAAGGTACATCCTGTATTATACCCCAGAGCTGCACTCACTATTTTGCTGGTGCAGTCACTGTGTACATACACTTCATTACTGATCCTGTACTGATCCTGAGTTATATCCTGTATTATACTCCAGAGCTGCACTCACTATTCTGCTGGGGCAGGCACTGTGTACATACATTACATTACTGATTCTCTACTGATCCTGAGTTACATCCTGTATTATACCCCAGAGCTGCACTTACTATTCTGCTGGTGCTGTCACTGTGTACATACATTACATTACTGATCCTGAGTTACATCCTGTATTATACTCCAGAGCTGCACTCACTATTCTGCTGGTGCAGGCACTGTGTACATACATTATATTACTGATCCTCTACTGATCCTGAGTTACATCCTGTATTATACCCCAGAGCTGCACTTACTATTCTGCTGGTGCAGTCACTGTGTACATACATTACTGATCCTGTACTGATCCTGAGTTACATCCTGTATTATACTCCAGAGCTGCACTCACTATTCTGCTGGTGCAATCACTGTGAACATACATTACATACATTACTGATCCTGAGTTACATCCTGTATTATACCCCAGAGCTGCACTCACTATTCTGCTGGTGCAGTCACTGTGTACATACATTACATTACTGATCCTGAGTTACATCCTGTATTATACCCCAGAGCTGCACTCACTATTCTGCTGGTGCAGTCACTGTGTACATACATTACATTACTGATCCTGAGTTACATCCTGTGTTATACCCCAGAGCTGCACTCACTATTCTGCTGGTGCAGTCACTGTGTACATACATTACATTACTGATCCTGAGTTACATCCTGTATTATACCCCAGAGCTGCACTCACTATTCTGCTGGTGCAGTCACTGTGTACATACATAACATTACTGATCCTGAGTTACATCCTGTTTTATACCCCAGAGCTGTGCTCACTATTCTGCTGGTGCAGTCACTGTGTACATACATTACATTACTGATCCTGAGTTACCTCCTGTATTATACTCCAGAGCTGCACTCACTATTCTGCTGGTGCAGTCACTGTGTACATACATTACATTACTGATCCTGTACTGATCCTGAGTTACATCCTGTATTATACTCCAGAGCTGCACTCACTATTCTGCTGGTGCAATCACTGTGTACATACATTACATACATTACTGATCCTGAGTTACATCCTGTATTATACCCCAGAGCTGCACTCACTATTCTGCTGGTGCAGTCACTGTGTACATACATTACATTACTGATCCTGAGTTACCTCCTGTATTATACTCCAGAGCTGCACTCACTATTCTGCTGGTGCAGTCACTGTGTACATACATTACATTACTGATCCTGAGTTACCTCCTGTATTATACTCCAGAGCTGCACTCACTATTCTGCTGCTGCAGTCACTGTGTACATACATTACATTACTGATCCTGAGTTACATCCTGTATTATACTCCAGAGCTGCACTCACTATTCTGCTGGTGCAGTCACTGTGTACATACATTACTGATCCTGTACTGATCCTGAGTTACATCCTGTATTATACTCCAGAGCTGCACTCACTATTCTGCTGGTGCAGTCACTGTGTACATACATTACATACATTACTGATCCTGAGTTACATCCTGTATTATACCCCAGAGCTGCGCTCACTATTCTGCTGGTGCAGTCACTGTGTACATACATTACTGATCCTGAGTTACCTCCTGTATTATACTCCAGAGCTGCACTCATTATTCTGCTGGTGCAGTCACTGTGTACATACATTACATTACTGATCCTGAGTTACATCCTGTATTATACCCCAGAGCTGCACTCACTATTCTGCTGGTGCAGTCACTGTGTACATACATTACATTACTGATCCTGAGTTACATCCTGTATTATACCCCAGAGCTGCACTCACTGTTCTGCTGGTGCAGTCACTGTGTACATACATTACATTACTGATCCTGTACTGATCCTGAGTTACATCCTGTATTTTACTCCAGAGCTGCACTCACTATTCTGCTGGTGCAGGCACTGTGTACATACATTATATTACTGATCCTCTACTGATCCTGAGTTACATCCTGTATTATACCCCAGAGCTGCACTTACTATTCTGCTGGTGCTGTCACTGTGTACATACATTACATTACTAATCCTGAGTTACATCCTGCATTATACCCCAGAGCTGCACTCACTATTTTGCTGGTGCAGTCACTGTGTACATACACTTCATTACTGATCCTGTACTGATCCTGAGTTACATCCTGTATTATACTCCAGAGCTGCACTCACTATTCTGCTGGGGCAGGCACTGTGTACATACATTACATTACTGATCCTCTACTGATCCTGAGTTACATCCTGTATTATACCCCAGAGCTGCACTTACTATTCTGCTGGTGCTGTCACTGTGTACATACATTACATTACTGATCCTGAGTTACCTCCTGTATTATACTCCAGAGCTGCACTCACTATTCTGCTGGTGCAGTCACTGTGTACATACATTACATTACTGATCCTGAGTTACATCCTGTATTATACCCCAGAGCTGCACTCACTATTCTGCTGGTGCAGTCACTGTGTACATACATTACATTACTGATCCTGAGTTACATCCTGTATTATACCCCAGAGCTGCACTCACTATTCTGCTGGTGCAGTCACTGTGTACATACATTACATTACTGATCCTGAGTTACATCCTGTATTATACCCCAGAGCTGCACTCACTATTCTGCTGGTGCAGTCACTGTGTACATACATTACATTACTGATCCTGTACTGATCCTGAGTTACATCCTGTATTTTACTCCAGAGCTGCACTCACTATTCTGCTGGTGCAGGCACTGTGTACATACATTATATTACTGATCCTCTACTGATCCTGAGGTACATCCTGTATTATACCCCAGAGCTGCACTCACTATTTTGCTGGTGCAGTCACTGTGTACATACACTTCATTACTGATCCTGTACTGATCCTGAGTTATATCCTGTATTATACTCCAGAGCTGCACTCACTATTCTGCTGGGGCAGGCACTGTGTACATACATTACATTACTGATTCTCTACTGATCCTGAGTTACATCCTGTATTATACCCCAGAGCTGCACTTACTATTCTGCTGGTGCTGTCACTGTGTACATACATTACATTACTGATCCTGAGTTACATCCTGTATTATACTCCAGAGCTGCACTCACTATTCTGCTGGTGCAGGCACTGTGTACATACATTATATTACTGATCCTCTACTGATCCTGAGTTACATCCTGTATTATACCCCAGAGCTGCACTTACTATTCTGCTGGTGCAGTCACTGTGTACATACATTACTGATCCTGTACTGATCCTGAGTTACATCCTGTATTATACTCCAGAGCTGCACTCACTATTCTGCTGGTGCAATCACTGTGAACATACATTACATACATTACTGATCCTGAGTTACATCCTGTATTATACCCCAGAGCTGCACTCACTATTCTGCTGGTGCAGTCACTGTGTACATACATTACATTACTGATCCTGAGTTACATCCTGTATTATACCCCAGAGCTGCAATCACTATTCTGCTGGTGCAGTCACTGTGTACATACATTACATTACTGATCCTGAGTTACATCCTGTGTTATACCCCAGAGCTGCACTCACTATTCTGCTGGTGCAGTCACTGTGTACATACATTACATTACTGATCCTGAGTTACATCCTTTATTATACCCCAGAGCTGCACTCACTATTCTGCTGGTGCAGTCACTGTGTACATACATAACATTACTGATCCTGAGTTACATCCTGTTTTATACCCCAGAGCTGTGCTCACTATTCTGCTGGTGCAGTCACTGTGTACATACATTACATTACTGATCCTGAGTTACCTCCTGTATTATACTCCAGAGCTGCACTCACTATTCTGCTGGTGCAGTCACTGTGTACATACATTACATTACTGATCCTGTACTGATCCTGAGTTACATCCTGTATTATACTCCAGAGCTGCACTCACTATTCTGCTGGTGCAATCACTGTGTACATACATTACATACATTACTGATCCTGAGTTACATCCTGTATTATACCCCAGAGCTGCACTCACTATTCTGCTGGTGCAGTCACTGTGTACATACATTACATTACTGATCCTGAGTTACATCCTGTGTTATACCCCAGAGCTGCACTCACTATTCTGCTGGTGCAGTCACTGTGTACATACATTACATTACTGATCCTGAGTTACATCCTGTATTATACCCCAGAGCTTCGCTCACTATTCTGCTGGTGCAGTCACTGTGTACATACATTACATTACTGATCCTGAGTTACATCCTGTTTTATACCCCAGAGCTGTGCTCACTATTCTGCTGGTGCAGTCACTGTGGACATACATTACATTACTGATCCTGAGTTACCTCCTGTGTTATACTCCAGAGCTGCACTCACTATTCTGCTGGTGCAGTCACTGTGTACATACATTACATTACTGATCCTGAGTTACATCCTGTATTATACCCCAGAGCTGCACTCACTATTCTGCTGGTGCAGTCACTGTGTACATACATTACATTACTGATCCTGAGTTACATCCTGTATTATACTCCAGAGCTGCACTCACTATTCTGCTGCTGCAGTCACTATGTACATACATTACATTACTGATCCTGAGTTACATCTTGTTTTATACCCCAGAGCTGCACTCACTATTCTGCTGGTGCAGTCACTGTGTACATACATTACATTACTGATCCTGAGTTACATCCTGTTTTATACCCCAGAGCTGTGCTCACTATTCTGCTGGTGCAGTCACTGTGGACATACATTACATTACTGATCCTGAGTTACCTCCTGTATTATACTCCAGAGCTGCACTCACTATTCTGCTGGTGCAGTCACTGTGTACATACATTACATTACTGATCCTGAGTTACATCCTGTATTATACCCCAGAGCTGCACTCACTATTCTGCTGGTGCAGTCACTGTGTACATACATTACATTACTGATGCTTAGTTACATCCTGTATTATACTCCAGAGCTGCACTCACTATTCTGCTGCTGCAGTCACTGTGTACATACATTACATTACTGATCCTGAGTTACATCCTGTTTTATACCCCAGAGCTGCACTCACTATTCTGCTGGTGCAGTCACTGTGTACATACATTACATTACTGATCCTGAGTTACATCCTGTTTTATACCCCAGAGCTGCACTCACTATTCTGCTGGTGCAGTCACTGTGTACATACATTACATTACTGATCCTGAGTTACATCCTGTTTTATACCCCAGAGCTGCACTCACTATTCTGCTGGTGCAGTCACTGTGTACATACATTACATTACTGATCCTGAGTTACATCCTGTTTTATACCCCAGAGCTGTGCTCACTATTCTGCTGGTGCAGTCACTGTGGACATACATTACATTACTGATCCTGAGTTACCTCCTGTGTTATACTCCAGAGCTGCACTCACTATTCTGCTGGTGCAGTCACTGTGTACATACATTACATTACTGATCCTGAGTTACATCCTGTATTATACCCCAGAGCTGCACTCACTATTCTGCTGGTGCAGTCACTGTGTACATACATTACATTACTGATCCTGAGTTACATCCTGTATTATACTCCAGAGCTGCACTCACTATTCTGCTGCTGCAGTCACTATGTACATACATTACATTACTGATCCTGAGTTACATCTTGTTTTATACCCCAGAGCTGCACTCACTATTCTGCTGGTGCAGTCACTGTGTACATACATTACATTACTGATCCTGAGTTACATCCTGTTTTATACCCCAGAGCTGTGCTCACTATTCTGCTGGTGCAGTCACTGTGGACATACATTACATTACTGATCCTGAGTTACCTCCTGTATTATACTCCAGAGCTGCACTCACTATTCTGCTGGTGCAGTCACTGTGTACATACATTACATTACTGATCCTGAGTTACATCCTGTATTATACTCCAGAGCTGCACTCACTATTCTGCTGCTGCAGTCACTGTGTACATACATTACATTACTGATCCTGAGTTACATCCTGTTTTATACCCCAGAGCTGCACTCACTATTCTGCTGGTGAAGTCACTGTGTACATACATTACATTACTGATCCTGAGTTACATCCTGTTTTATACCCCAGAGCTGTGCTCACTATTCTGCTGGTGCAGTCACTGTGTACATACATTACATTACTGATCCTGAGTTACATCCTGTATTATACTCCAGAGCTGCACTCACTATTCTGCTGGTGCAGTCACTGTGTACATACATTACATTACTGATCCTGAGTTACATCCTGTATTATACTCCAGAGCTGCACTCACTATTCTGCTGGTGCAGTCACTGTGTACATACATTACATTACTGATCCTGAGTTACATCCTGTATTATACTCCAGAGCTGCACTCACTATTCTGCTGGTGCAGTCACTGTGTACATACATTACATTACTGATCCTGAGTTACATCCTGTTTTATACCCCAGAGCTGCACTCACTATTCTGCTGGTGCAGTCACTGTGTACATAGATTACATTTCTTACTTAGATAAGTCTCGCAGTGCATTTTTAGTGTCTCATGTTTTCCGTAGATCAGTTATATATGTAGACAATAAAGCAGCGTGTGCGGTGAGTTGTCCTAGATCTGTGCTTTACTATATGGCCTTACTCATTTACATACTGATGCAGCTGACAGTCATTAAGTGGCTTTCCATTGAATAGCAATTAATGATCGATACCTACTCTAGTAAATAGGGAATAGACTCTTTCTCCATGCTATTAATTCAGCAATTTGCATTTTCAGTGTTTTCTTTCCTTGCCCTGTTTTGCTCGGCTAACTGAGTGAACATGTGAAATTATTGGTGTCACTATGAGCGGTGGACACGGCGCTGCGCTCTGCGACGACTCGTTAACCAGACATATGAAATCATTGTGCCGGAATCTGCAGCAGAACCGAAGACGTCTCCTGTAAATATTCATTTTATATGTTCCGGGTATCACTACTTACAGTTATGCAAATAGAATATTTTTGGCTTTTTATCAGGTTTTTCTGGTTCCGAAATCTTGATTTTTTTTAGCCCATTAAATTTAATGAAAAATGTGCAATACTTCATCTCTCCTGTGGAGGCACTGCAGGGAAAATGAGAACTCGCTGGCAGACTTCTTTGCAGATAGTTGCTGGAGGTCCAAGATACATTGAGCCTTGTGATCAGCATATTATGTAGGAATGACTCTAAGGGTGTGTTCACGAAGAGTGTTTCCAAAATGAAAACATTACGTGTATGTGCACAAAATGTCTTTTGAACTCAGGTTTCAAATTTTTCAAGCAAAAATTGCCTAAAACGCTAGCATTTATTCCCTTTTTTGTATCATTTTTTCATGTTTCCTATCTGTTTTTACAGCCGTTATTTTTCCAGAGGATTTTTCCATGATTTTTGTGACGTTATTTGGTGATTTTTTTCATTCCACATATACCTCTACTGATTTATTCAATTGCTTCCCAAACAGGCAATTTTTCATTTTTGTGCTTTTGTTTTTAACTCCTTTTCTCCCAAGGGCCATTATTTTTTTTTCGTTGACATCGACGTATAAGGAATGGATTACTTTTCCGTGAGACTAGTTGTAATTTTGAACGACACCATCCATTTTATAATCTGATGTACTGGAAAGCAGCAAAAAACTTACAAGTCCTATGAATATATATTTTTTGAGTTTTATTATTTTTTATTTTGTGTGTGTGTATATATATATATATATATATATATAATATGTATATAAATAAATATTATATAAAAATATATATGATAAATATATGCATGTATATATATACAGTGGGGAAAAAAAGTATTTAGTCAGTCAGCAATAGTGCAAGTTCCACCACTTAAAAAGATGAGAGGCGTCTGTAATTTACATCATAGGTAGACCTCAACTATGGGAGACAAACTGAGAAAAAAAAATCCAGAAAATCACATTGTCTGTTTTTTTTTCATTTTATTTGCATATTATGGTGGAAAATAAGTATTTGGTCAGAAACAAAATTTCATCTCAATACTTTGTGATATATCCTTTGTTGGCAATGACAGAGGTCAAACGTTTTCTGTAAGTCTTCACAAGGTTGCCACACACTGTTGTTGATATGTTGGCCCATTCCTCCATGCAGATCTCCTCTAGAGCAGTGATGTTTTTGTCTTTTCGCTTGGCAACACGGACTTTCAACTCCCTCCAAAGGTTTTCTATAGGGTTGAGATCTGGAGACTGGCTAGGCCACTCCAGGACCTTGAAATGCTTCTTACGAAGCCACTCCTTCGTTGCCCTGGCGGTGTGCTTTGGATCATTGTCATGTTGAAAGACCCAGCCACGTTTCATCTTCAATGCCCTTGCTGATGGAAGGAGGTTTGCACTCAAAATCTCACGATACATGGCCCCATTCATTCTTTCATGTACCCGGATCAGTCGTCCTGGCCCCTTTGCAGAGAAACAGCCCCAAAGCATGATGTTTCCACCACCATGCTTTACATTAGGTATGGTGTTTGATGGATGCAACTCAGTATTCTTTTTCCTCCAAACACGACAAGTTGTGTTTCTACCAAACAGTTCCAGTTTGGTTTCATCAGACCATAGGACATTCTCCCAAAACTCCTCTGGATCATCCAAATGCTCTCTAGCAAACTTCAGACGGGCCCGGACATGTACAGGCTTAAGCAGTGGGACACGTCTGGCACTGCAGGATCTGAGTCCATGGTGGCGTAGTGTGTTACTTATGGTAGGCCTTGTTACATTGGTCCCAGCTCTCTGCAGTTCATTCACTAGGTCCCCCCGCGTGGTTCTGGGATTTTTGCTCACCGTTCTTGTGATCATTCTGACCCCACGGGGTGGGATTTTGCGTGGAGCACCAGATCGAGGGAGATTATCAGTGGTCTTGTATGTCTTCCATTTTCTAATTATTGCTCCCACAGTTGATTTCTTCACTCCAAGCTGGTTGGCTATTGCAGATTCAGTCTTCCCAGCCTGGTGCAGGGCTACAATTTTGTTTCTGGTGTCCTTTGACAGCTCTTTGGTCTTCACCATAGTGGAGTTTGGAGTCAGACTGTTTGAGGGTGTGCACAGGTGTCTTTTTATACTGATAACAAGTTTAAACAGGTGCCATTACTACAGGTAATGAGTGGAGGAAAGAGGAGACTCTTAAAGAAGAAGTTACAGGTCTGTGAGAGCCAGAAATCTTGATTGCTTGTTTCTGACCAAATACTTATTTTCCACCATAATATGCAAATAAAATGAAAAAAAAACAGACAATGTGATTTTCTGGATTTTTTTTTCTCAGTTTGTCTCCCATAGTTGAGGTCTACCTATGATGTAAATTACAGACGCCTCTCATCTTTTTAAGTGGTGGAACTTGCACTATTGCTGACTGACTAAATACTTTTTTTCCCCACTGTATATATATACAAAAAGAGAGTGATTTGATCATAAATATTTTTTACATGTACTTAAAAGCATTTTTTTTTACTTTTTATCATATTTTGTAGCACCCCTGGTGCTGCTGTATATGGGAAGAATAAGTTTCCCATGCTTTTGAGCAGTGTCTAAAAGGTTTATCAGGCGTTTTCCGCAGTGGAATCTACCTGAAAAAGAAATAGTGAGCAGCACATGCATTTATATACGTCAGAAATCTATCTTGCTTTTCTTTTTTCCAATTTTGATGTGGACTTTGAAAAGTTTTGACTCGGTTTCAAAATATTTTTCTATGAGTTTCTTAGCGTCCTTTTGACGTGACAGCATCAAGTTTTGAGCAAATTCCATGTGGAATCTACTTAGAAAACGTGACGTGCCGAGTCTTTTTTTTTTTCCATTGTGAGGTTGTTGAATAAAAACTCCCTGTACGAACAGCAATGAGGATTCCGAAATAAAATCAATAGGAAAAGTATTCAAAGAATGTTTGAGGATTTTTACTTTATGTGAACCCACTTCGTTATCATCATCATCATCATAACATTAAAGCCACGGTCACACGTTGAGTATTTGGTGAGCCTGCTACGTTGCCTATTTTCAAGCAAATCCACCTAAAAACCTTTTGAAATATATCTTCAAAACTGCTTTTGAAAAGCTTTAGAAAGAAAAAAAAAGCCTAAAAATAAAAACCGAGCAACAAAAACTCAACCTTTATCGATGCGTATTCCTCTTAAAAAAACTGTGATTTTTATTACTTCCAAAAAAGTCCATGGGAACCTAGACTGGGGGTGCTTAACACGGAATGACAGTGACAGAGTCATAAATTCGAGACGAGAGCTGGACATTGGTTAAATTTCATTTACTGTACGTAGTGACTTCCACCAAAATATATATTTGAGCTTAAAAAAAAATGGGAATGTGGCACCAGGTTTTTTGCTGTTTGCTGCCTTTTCCATACAATCACAGATTTCTCTGCTGCAAATCTAGCACAGCTCAGAATTCTGAGCCCTGTATAACCCACCCACATCACTGATTGAATGTTTTCTGTGTACACTGTGCATAGGCAGAAATCTGCCAATCACAGGTGTGGGTGGAGTTACGTAAAGCAGGGAAAACTACATGGCAGAAAACACCTAGTCCTGTAGTGATAATCTCCTACTGATAAAATACTGATTGTTTTGACAGAACAACACACAGTCTAGAAAGTGACACATTGCTGGAATTGGGGTCTCTTCTAGTGATGAGCGAGCGTGCTTGGAAAAGGTGAAATCCAAGCATGCTGGGGTGCTAACCAAGTGCCTTTGGCACACTTGAAAAATATGTTCGAGTCATAGCGGCTGGTCGACAGCGACAACACATGCAGGGATTGCCTACCAAACAGGTAATCCCTGCAAGACATGCAGATGCTGTTACCAGAACATATTTTTCGAGCTTGCTGAACTCACTCAGCACACGAGCATGCACAGATAACACCTTATTCGAGCATGCTCGCTCATCACTAGTCTCATCCTCTATATTATGCTGCTCTTGGATTACATAGCAGAAACATGGTGACAGATTTTCCATAAAGGGATCTCAAGATTAGGGCTCTATGCTATGATTTTATGGCATTTTTGGAGATAATTAGGAGAAAATACTCTTTTTCATACACAGTAAGTCGTACCAGCGACCATAGCACAATATTCCATTGGATGTCTACCTTATTTCTGTTTTGGATGTAGAACATAACTTTTTGTAGCGTCAGATATGTTTATCCACATTTTGAGCCGGTGTAAAGCCTCGCAGGGATTCATTTCCTAGTTCTGTAGAGGACGTTTGGTGACGATCACACATGAAGTAATTAATCTCTTTCCTTTAGCCTCCATGTTGCTATCTGTACGTAAGATCTTCAGGTTGGCGCTGATGTTACGATAGCCGTAACATTATCCTGCTTTCTTTGTGTAGCTTACGAGCAGAATTTATTCCCAAGATCTGAAATGTCTCCTTCATGTGTGATGCCTGGATTAAGAAGCTTTTATTCGCTGTTTTTGGAAGGTTTGTCGTGATAAAATAAATTGAATCTCTGATAATCATCTGGCAAGTAGGCAATGAACATAGGTCACTCACCACCCGTTCATGGAAGGATGCAGATTTTGCTGTGATATTCTTGGCTTTTCCGAAGGGCAGATGAACATATGTCTTTTTATTTTACAGCTTTTTGATGTGTAGGTGAAAGATCTCCAATAGTCGGTAAGAAGGGTCTAACGAACGTCCTACCTTTAGAGCTTGATCTAAAGTAGGCCATAGACATTAGAAGTATATTGGCCAAATTCGTCAATTTTAGGAGGATCAGTCAATCATCTAAGTTATATGAAGGCGTTCCGACTCTCTCCTAAAGACAAATGTTATGGGAGACAAAGGTGTGTGGATGAGGCTTATATCTTTTTTCCTACCTAGAACACATGGACCTTCATGTGAGCTGAGTAAGCACCAAAAGCAGCTGGCAGATAGCTACAGTGGGGAAAAAAAGTATTTAGTCAGTCAGCAATAGTGCAAGTTCCACCACTTAAAAAGATGAGAGGCGTCTGTAATTTACATCATAGGTAGACCTCAACTATGGGAGACAAACTGAGAAAAAAAAATCCAGAAAATCACATTGTCTGTTATTTTTTCATTTTATTTGCATATTATGGTGGAAAATAAGTATTTGGTCAGAAACAAAATTTCATCTCAATACTTTGTGATATATCCTTTGTTGGCAATGACAGAGGTCAAACGTTTTCTGTAAGTCTTCACAAGGTTGCCACACACTGTTGTTGGTATGTTGGCCCATTCCTCCATGCAGATCTCCTCTAGAGCAGTGATGTTTTTGTCTTTTCGCTTGGCAACACGGACTTTCAACTCCCTCCAAAGGTTTTCTATAGGGTTGAGATCTGGAGACTGGCTAGGCCACTCCAGGACCATGAAATGCTTCTTACGAAGCCACTCCTTCGTTGCCCTGGCGGTGTGCTTTGGATCATTGTCATGTTGAAAGACCCAGCCACGTTTCATCTTCAATGCCCTTGCTGATGGAAGGAGGTTTGCACTCAAAATCTCACGATACATGGCCCCATTCATTCTTTCATGTACCCGGATCAGTCGTCCTGGCCCCTTTGCAGAGAAACAGCCCCAAAGCATGATGTTTCCACCACCATGCTTTACAGTAGGTATGGTGTTTGATGGATGCAACTCAGTATTCTTTTTCCTCCAAACACGACAAGTTGTGTTTCTACCAAACAGTTCAAGTTTGGTTTCATCAGACCATAGGACATTCTCCCAAAACTCCTCTGGATCATCCAAATGCTCTCTAGCGAACTTCAGACGGGCCCGGACATGTACAGGCTTAAGCAGTGGGACACGTCTGGCACTGCAGGATCTGAGTCCATGGTGGCGTAGTGTGTTACTTATGGTAGGCCTTGTTACATTGGTCCCAGCTCTCTGCAGTTCATTCACTAGCTCCCCCCGTGTGGTTCTGGGATTTTTGCTCACCGTTCTTGTGATCATTCTGACCCCACGGGGTGGGATTTTGCGTGGAGCACCAGATCGAGGGAGATTATCAGTAGTCTTGTATGTCTTCCATTTTCTAATTATTGCTCCCACAGTTGATTTCTTCACTCCAAGCTGGTTGGCTATTGCAGATTCAGTCTTCCCAGCCTGGTGCAGGGCTACAATTTTGTTTCTGGTGTCCTTTGACAGCTCTTTGGTCTTCACCATAGTGGAGTTTGGAGTCAGACTGTTTGAGGGTGTGCACAGGTGTCTTTTTATACTGATAACAAGTTTAAACAGGTGCCATTACTACAGGTAATGAGTGGAGGAAAGAGGAGACTCTTAAAGAAGAAGTTACAGGTCTGTGAGAGCCAGAAATCTTGATTGCTTGTTTCTGACCAAATACTTATTTTCCACCATAATATGCAAATAAAATGAAAAAAAACCAGACAATGTGATTTTCTGGATTTTTTTTTCTCAGTTTGTCTCCCATAGTTGAGGTCTACCTATGATGTAAATTACAGACGCCTCTCATCTTTTTAAGTGGTGGAACTTGCACTATTGCTGACTGACTAAATACTTTTTTTCCCCACTGTATTTATTGGGTATGGCCAGCCATAATATTGAAGACCATCTTCAACTAAGTTATTTCTGATGTATGTAAAAACACTACATAAGATGTCCAAGCAATAGGGGAAGATTTTGTGGCTGATAAGAAGTTCTTGGGAGATGAAGCCATGGTTGATCCTTCACTTCTTGCTATAGTGGCCAAAATCTTGAGAATTTCTTCAGATGAACAACATTTTTGGGAATAGTTAAGAATTGTTTTTAAGACAACCACTTAAACTAATCCAAAGTTGGTCACAAAAAGGGAAAATAAACATGGGCAGCCTAGAAAAGCCTGGTAAAGAGATGAAGAACCCTACTGCTAATAGTGATGCCAGTCAACAGTAATAGTGGTTTCTACTGCAATCTTAGTTGGCTTGAAGGTTAATTACCTAATATGTTCATAAACTAAATTAGCAACATCTTGGAGAGCTAAGATATAGCGAATATAGGCATGTCCATCCTTACGTTTCCACAAATTTGGCTAAAAGGGGTTGTTCAGATAAAGCAATTCATCACCTATCCTTGGAAAAGGTAATAACTTGCAGATTGGTAAGTGTCCAATTACTAAAATAGGAACGTACACCGATCGGCAGATCGAGGAACTTTTCTTTTTCTATCTGACTGTCACGCACAGTGTGGGAAAGACTAAGTGAAACACGAAGGGATGAGGGGAAGGAAGCTCAGACACCAGGTAAAGGGTGAGTGGAGACCCCTAGGCAGATCTAATAACACCCTACCTAAAATGGTTCCTCATGAATCACCGAGCAGGAAACCTAAGCCCTGTATCTCCCTAGAGCTAAGCCCTGGATAGGGAGGGGGTGGGATGAGCACTGGTCAGTCCCCACTGTATACTAAAGAACAAAAGGTAGACAGACAAGGAGAATGAACTTAGCTTGAGCAGACTCAGAGAGGTAACACCAAACGTCCTCAAACAGCTCCATAGAGGAAGTTAGCCAACTACTATAGCTCCAAGCATTCACAAGGGAATAATGTGAATATCTCCGGCGACTCTCCACAGCAGACTGGGGATTTATAAACACCCAGGTCAAGGTGTGTCAACTAGAGCAGGAGGGAGGTTGCCGCTGGGTCCATGAGTCAGAAGAATTAAGGAGGCGCCTGTAATGCCAAATGCAGAGACCTTCTGCAGCCAGATACAGGACGACTGTCTGTTGCATCTGACACACCCATTACACTGACAAGGAACTTTTATCACTTTTACAAGATGGCGCGACAGGTCAGATACCTGACTGCCGCTCCATTCATTCCCTTTAGGGCTGTGGGAAAAAAGCTGAATGGAGTGCAGCACAGACCAATCTATATTTAATGGAGCACAGGTCACACATGCTCACTGCCGCTCCATTCTTACTTGGATTAAAGTCCCCCATTTTGCCAATCATTGTGGGACCCAGTAGGTGATAACTTATTTTAACTAGACAATCCTTCCAAATACTCCAACAAAATCAATATATTATTACAATACGCTAGGAAAACCTGCAATTCATATCCAACCAAAAATGGAAACCTACAGCAGAAACATCTCCTGACAGAGTATTGTGAAATCTTTTTTTTCTCTCCAAAATTGGCATCACTCAAGCCAAGAGCAAAGGTAGAATATAACTGAGATACAACCAAAACATGAATGATTTCCTCATTGGGACAATTTCTGCCTTAAAAAAGTTGCTCCGTTTTTTTTATTAATTTGTTCTGGGAGAAATACTAAAAGATGATTTAGTAGAATACAGTCAAATCCTTCGTCGATGATTACAAGACCTTTCTGATAGATTATGGCTCGAAGAGATTACGGAGACATTTCTAGTCTATGTCTCATGACCCTGCGTTAATAACGTCCTACTTATCGTTCCATGCCGGCAATTAGAGGTTGGGCCGTTTAGCGTTCAGAAGTGCGCTGAGAGGTTACCAGCATAGACGCGGAGCGTCCCCAAGCTGCCTTTATCGAAGTAAAGACTCTCTTGCCCAAACACTAAGAAACCACAGTGCTTTTTAGGGTACATTGATGAAGGTCATACAGACTGAAACATCACTGTATGTACTGTACCTTATTAAACCACTTTTGCATTGAAATCCACGGGTGTGTGCCAGGTTTCTATATTGATTAAGTCACGGATTGGGATCCTACCTGCGCACCACAATTACAGGGTTGTGCCAACGTCTTTCTCCTAGCAATTAGAGGATTCACGTCATGCGCTAAAGCCAAGTTCTGCATCACTGTGATTAAATGATATTAATGTATAGTCCAATCGCATATGAAATATTCATTCTAGGTCATTACTGTATATAGGGGTAGCTTTACATCATGCGCGGCGATGTTCGTCTACAGGCAATAAAAGATGGTTCATTTATTGCACCAATAAAAAGTGGTCAACAGGTTAATAAATTATTGATGCCGAAGGGAGAGTCAGTTATTTGCACAGTAATAGATTTCAGGTCCATCCAGATGCCGATGGGAGAAACCCTTCACTGCCCAAGGGACTCGCAATCCAATACACAGCCATGCATCACATTGAACCCGCCAGATTCTTACTTAATGGTCATTTGGTTAGAGCCCCTGGTGGTGGCTAATGTCTGTAGATGAGTCACTATGGATGAAAGTAACGTTGGTAACGATACAACATCAAGGTCCTATGATCGATTCGTAACAAGAGTCCGAGTTTTAGATCTACATACATCAATACCTGTGTCATTGACATTTTCTTGGGCTGTATTGATGTCAGGTCATTTTTTAAGCTTTATTTTAAGCATAAAAATCTTACTAACGTTTAAAAGGAGCCTGTGAGCAGGTTTTTGCTATATAATCTGAGAACAGCATGATGTAGGGACAGGGACCCTGATTAGTGGGATGTAGAACTTACTGGGTTATGTTTTGTTGTTTCTATGCAATGTTTTATCAGCAGGAGATTATCACTACAGGACTAGATGCCTCGTGCCTTCTGGTCCAACCCAGACACACCACTGATTATAATCAGCAGCTTTCTGCTAATAAACAATGTACACATAAAGTAGCCAATCAGTGGTGTGGGCGGAGTTATAGACAGCTCCGCATTCCGCGCTCTGCTAAATTTGCAGAAGAGAAAACTGTGATTGTATCACAACTGCTGCACCAAATAAACTAAGTGATACATCGCTGGAATCGGGGTATCTGTCCCTTTGTCATACTGCTGTCAAATTACATCACAAGAACCTGCTGGCAGATTCCCATTAAAGATTATTACTTTGTAGGATGCACATAAGGGTCTTTATATTGTACCATTCTTGCTGTCTGAAAGGCACAAAGGAGAAATTATTATTTGTATGTGAGCACAAGTGGGGCACTGGGAGATGCATAATTACTGTGTGAGACATAAAATATGTCACCTTTAATGTTAAGGGTAAAGTTTTCACCTTTACCATGTGATGCACTGTTACCAACTGTTTCACATTATTGTCTTGAGGGGCTGTAAGTAGAGTTTTTTTTAAGGGGAGATTATAAAGTAACTGAGGTCCCGGTGCCACGCAAGTATGTAGTGAAAATGGAGCAACGACAGGCATGGTAGTAGGGGTGGCTGTAGGATGGGGAGTTGTATAAATTAAGATAAAATGGGGCGGATGCAGGAAATGTAGCAACCTCTCCAGACATAAATAGTGGCTAGAAGAAGTCGTCAGGGTGGTCTGGGCCAAAGGGAGAATTGTAGAAATGAATGACACAATTGAGAAAGAACATGAGCTGTGAGTCACTGGGTATCATATTGTTATGGGGATATTGCACTGGTCAATCTTTTTATTATAACATCTCAACAAGGACCTGCACTTGCGACGTCTGCTTCTGTCGCCATACTCATTCTCCGGGTGAAGCTGGTTATAGAGGAAACATCAGAACCCAAGGCCAGACTCTGTTAGCCACTGAGATTAGTGTGGCTGGTTCCATCCAGTCTGACAGTGAGGGCGTATGTGCTGTCCAGCTGGCGTTATCAGTAGAGTTGAGCGAACATGTTCGGAATCAGTCGCCGAATCTTGATTTGCCATGTTCTTGCCGAATTTATGTTTGACGATCGATCCCGAACATATTCAGTCATTTCTACTCCCATTGACTCCAATGACATTCGGCGAATATTGTTAATACAATATTTTCCGCTGATCGTAATCAGAACCGAAATTTGAAAAATTCGCTCAACTCTATGTGTCAGCTTCCTGCTCCAGGTAACTGGAGAGCACCACACCCTACTTAAGCTTCCTGCTTACTGCTGGAAGCAGACATATTTAGCCATGTGTTCCTCTGGTTAAGTCCTGTCTGTTCAGCTCCTGTGTAGCCTGTATAGTGTATTTGTTTCCTGCTTTATTGACTATTCTTGCGTTTTCTGATTATACACTTTTCCTGCTCTCTGACCCAGCTACCTGCCCACTACCTGCCAGTCTGCACCACTTTACAGCAGCTCACTCCATGGCCCCGGCCCTGGGCTCCCTGTTTTTATGTTCAGATCACTGTACAGAGATGAATTAGTGAGGGCCAGGTAACCCCTGCAATCTGGTTAGCAGAGTGCCTTACGCTAAGCCTATCGATGGTAGCCATTTTTGACTTGCTAGGTGGCCACTAACAAAGTCCCTTACATTATGATTCACTAAACTTAGTGTCCTATTGTGTGTATTTCTCCAACTGGAGATCAGGGTGCAGTGATAGAAGATAGTGTAGAGGACTGTAATAGACGGGAAGGAGCACCAAGATGTTCACACATCTGCACAATCCCGAGTCTTCCTAAAAGCTTACGTTCCTCATTCAGCCTGTCATTGCCTGCTTATAAATGATCCTCTCCAGTTAGATTATATCTTTACTTATGTCTGTCGTGGTAGATTTCCAGCTGCGGGAAGAGCTTCATTGATAATAGGTGGAATTTTTATTTATTTAGCGTCTCGGAATACATTCTTCATTCCGTCCATAGTCTCGGCTACTGATCCCTTTCGCTCATGCATGGGATTGACCGGACTCGGTCTTCTAAATATATAATGGATTGGAAAGGATTCCCTGGGGGATGCAAACTAGATAGAATATGTGAGACCAGACATCTTGTGCTCGTCACTGGTAGCAGTATTACATTGCAGGCAGACTACACTGGATGGTTCTACTAAAGGCCAAACATCTGGGCAAATGATGGGCAATCTCAGGAAATATTGGTGTTGCCCATGTTTTATATTTATTTACATTATGTAAACCCTGATAAGATTTTTTTTTACAAAATATCCAAAATTCCTTGTTATGTTAACTCCACGATGAGTTCTTCAGTCAAGATTAAGAAGCTTCTGAGGGCGTCAAAATGACTGAGATATGGCAAGTAAAATGCAACTTCTTGGTTTTCAAATCATCTGCTATTAGAGTGGAGCACATACATTTGAGTGGAACTGAATTTTAGTAGAACTGCATTCACCAAAATGTAGATTTTTTGTTTGGTAATACGCTACCATACAGATTCAGCAAAATGTGACCACTGACCGCGATTTTTCTGAGCCATAAAAATGTGAAAAAATATTCTTACCTTCATTACTGCTCATAGCTTCGACATCACCCGTCTTGTCCTTGCCGCATCTTCAACTTTCCACAGCTTGCACTGAATTCTCCGTGACCATACACATGCATGCGCAGAACAATTCTGGATCCCATCGAAGCCAGAAGTCCCGGTCCAGAGCAAGAGATTCATGGATTTCAGAGAGGACCGGACGGATGACAGTGAAGACCAAAAGAGCCGGAGATTTGAGCGATGAGGTGAGTACAAGGGTTTTTAATTGTTTTACATCTTGCTATAATTATTTGGAGAGACCCCAGAGCAAAATAAGGTAGAACTTAATCTCTGCGAATCAATTTTCCTGGAAAAAAAAGTTTGAACAGCCAGATTTGAATTTTGCTTGATCCACTCTACCTCTACCTGCTTTTCTTATACAGGATTGAGGTTTTATTTTTTTTTTTTAAGATCAGTGGCATTTTGGAAGGTATTTTAGTAAGTCTTATGGTTGAAAATCAGTAAAACCAATTTTTTTTTGGAAAGACCATTTAATTTTTTTTGCTACTGCCCTGTAGAGTTTTATATCTTACTCAACCCCTCGGCATATATATAAAAAAAATTTAGAGGCCCATAACATACAGATTGACTATTCCAGTTCTTAGGGGTATACTAAAAACCTCATTATGTGATCAGAAAAAATAATCTTAAAAATAGTCAAACGTCAAACTGGCTAGCGTGGGGACCAGTCTTTTACTCACATCAGCTCCGCTGCATCCTTTACCTGTCCGCGTCAATAAGATATGGGATCAATAGTTTAGATATAATGTGCAATGACTGAGAATGGGAAAATGTGCGTAAGGCTCTGTGCATATGGGTATATTATGGTTCAGAGTAGGAATACGACACACATTGACTTTTATGGGTCCTATTGTACCCCAAAGTGTTATTTCTCATTTCAGCACTGGTGTGGTGCAACTATTCTAAGTTCCCTGTGCCTAGTCTTATACTTACCATCCGCTGTCTTCATCTTTTACCGACACCACTCTGGTCGGTCCCCAACAGCTGGGACCTTCTGGAGTTGTTCGGAAGTCACAACTCAATGTAAGTCTATGAGAGCCAGAACAAAGCTAAATGAGGATCTTGTAGAATTGCATTGAGTGCTTGTATTCGTTACTTCTGCCTTCCGGTCAGTCAGAAGTTGTCACAAGGTGGTGGCACAGGTCTGGAGCGCCGCTGAGAAGAGCAGAAGATGGCGGATGGAAAGTATCAGACTAGGGTCAAGGAACTTAGATTAGAAGCACCACTCCAGTGCTGAAATAAAACAAAACTCTGGAGTGGTGCTTTAATGGCTGCATAAAATTTGGAATATGCTGGAATCAAAAAGGATTAGACTTATGCAAACCTTCTCAAAAAATGGGTAGTCTCAAATGGATTAGGAAAGTGTCATGGTCACGTGAGTCTGGGCGCAGCGAGTACCGCAAGGCAAACCCATATGACACACGTGACCCTGGATACACCGCCTCCAGTGGGGCGAATTTAAACAATAAGACATGCAGCTGGATACACCGCCTCCAACTGGCGAATTTAGATATTACACGTATATATACAAAAGTCTGGAAACCCCGCCTCCAGTAAGGCGAATTTAAATAATAAAGGGGAAACCTGGGTAACAATAACAATGGTGGGCCCTGCGATAGGGAATAGGGATGTGGAGACCTGTACTCCCCTGAGCCAGTGTCCCTGCACTCCTAACACTCCCTATGCCGGTTCCGCACCAGGCGACGCACGCGTACCTCAAACCCTGACTCGCCCTGCACCTAAACCCTCACTAGGGAATTGGTCGGTGTGGAAACTAATCCCACCACAGCACAAAACACACATAAAGGAAAATGACAATACAGGGGGAACACCACTTAGCTTTGCTCTGTTGTGTATGCTCCTAGCAACAGAGCCCACCACCTGCTTGCATCTTCTCCTCCAACCGGATCCATCACCATAACTGGAACCATCACCCTAGTGCAGCCTTGGAGCAGAGTCCACCACCAGTTGCAGCTGCCCAGTAAACAGAGTCCGAAAGATGAGTCCAGCTTCTGCCAAAAAGTCCAGCATGTTCGAGTCCAACTTTTCTGCCAAGAAGTCAAGCATGCTTGAGTCCTGCTTTCAGCAACCAAGTCCAGCATGCTGAGTGCAACTGTCACCATAGTCGCCACTCCAACAAGCCATGAATGCACTTCCTGCTGACTCCATAAACTGCGACTCCACCTCGTCATGCCAGCCCTTTTTGCAGACACCAACGTTGAACTCCACCAATCCATGCCAGCACTCCCTGCAGATTCCATAGCTGACTCAACCCCTCTGGCTGGGCTCCCCAGGACTCTCATTCAGCTCCTTCATCACCCAGGCTTGCTTCCCAAATGACGAACTATCAATATCACCAACGATCATCAAACACACCTGAAACTCTTTTATAGAGCCTCACACCTGATTTGTAATATGTGCACATTAAAACTAAAGTGTAATACCACTCACCACCACCGGGGCAACTTAGAACAAACGACACCACGTGTAATAATTCTAATGGCCACCGGGGGCATTCAACCCACTTTGGCACCAAGCCAAAGGAAAAAAAGTTCACTTTGTCCATTTACTTGTCAGATCCACCTTGGATCATGACAGAAAGTCCTTGGTAGGACTAAATTGTAAACATGTTGGTAGCTTTGTAGATGTTGGATGTGGTACAGTGAGCAAGAACATGACTCAGGAACCTTCTTGGCGAGTATCTGCTATCGTTGAGGTGGATGGATGGCGCACCCAAAGGAGTGGGAGGATTTTGTCTTTGCTGTAAAACACCACATTAAAGAGGATTAAAGCAGCTAGTACTTTTACAACTGGCTTGAAATGAAGACTTGGATGAACAGTTGGTGAATTATAAGATTCCTACATCTTCTTAAAAGTCCACCTAATTGACAGAGCGATTTCGTTGGCTTTAGTCCCCGATACATTCATTCTGTCTCATCCTTACAATGTGCCTGTCTGGCACCAACCATTTCACTTTTATGTTTTGCAGATATAATAAATGATTTGCTGCTGGAGGGAGCGGATATTCAAGTTTTTCCTGGCATAGACCTCACCAAAATACCTTTTTATCTCATTTTCTAAGTTGATGTTAGTTTCGCCTTAAACCAATCAGCGCAGTTACGGCAAAATAATTTGTTGCAGGCTGTTCCCTGCTTGAGAGAAAGTAATATTGTTTTTATGCTTTGTTATTTTATTTTTATGTGACGCCAGCCACATGCAATGCCAGCCATATGCTCCAAACCGCACAATGAAAACTTATGAGCGATTGAAGGACAGATGGAGAGGCACAGAAAAAAAAGACCCTTAGCCCAAGGACCTACTCATCACTGGCTCTACCAGAAAATATTTTATGCCGGTGACTATTCGGGAGGTCAACAAGAGTTTTGAGGCCTTCTAATAAAATAAACTCTTTGTTTTTTTCTCCTGGAATTTATTCCTCTACGGCTCAAAGATTTATGAAGTACTTACAAACAGATTTCAATGCTGAACAAATAGCTGAACATGCTGAAGGAGCTCTAGTCATGTCAACGTGTGAAAAAGGAAGCACAGCGAAGGTCTTGACTTGTCATTGCAACCATCAATAGTGGTCCATGAGCTGGGGACTAGTTAATGTCAATAATCAAAGGGCTATCATCTTAAATGTACCACTTGTCACTAGATTCATGTTGCCCAAACCACAGGCAGCATGAATTAGAGCCTGGATACAGCCAGATATATCCTTCTGTGAAACGCACCTCAGTTTATAGTTAGAAGATCCGTCTGGTGACCATAGTCAGAGATCTGACTCGTTTTGTACCATTAAAGGCAGACTTTTTCCAGTGCCATTGAAGGTAATTGACATGTCACTCCTTTAGGAAGAGACCTGTTAACCACCTGGATTTCCTGGCTGTCTCTCCTAAGCAAGAGACCTGTCAGTCACCTGGATTTCCTTGCTGCTTCTCCTATAGTGGGAGACCTGTCAATCACCTGGATTTCCAGGTTGTCTCTCCTATAGCAAGAGATCTGTCAATCACCTGGATTTCTGTGGTGTCTATCCTATATCGAGGGACCTGTCAATCACCTGGATTTCCTTGCTGCCTCTCCTACAGCAGGAGACCCATCAATCACCTGGATTTCCTTTCTTCCTCTCCTATAGCAGGAGACCTATCAATCACCTGGGTTTCCAGGCTGTCTCTCCTATAGCAAGAGATCTGTAAATCACTTGGATTTCCATGATGCCTCTCGTATAGCGAGGGACCTATCAATCACTTGGATTTTCTTGCTGCCTCTCCTATAGCGAGAAATCTGTCAATCACCTGGATTTCTTGGCTGTCGATGTTATGGCGATGGACCTGTCAATCACCTGGATTTCCTTACTGCCTTTGCTTTTGCGTGAGACCTGTCAATAAATTGGAGTGTCACTTAAAAGAGCCAACATGAGGCGATGCCGGAATAGTAAATTCAAGCCTCCGGATTTTGCCTTTTTTTCCCTCTGAAATGCTCTTGGCTGCAATTGCACAGCCAGTCATTGAATTATGATGCCCTTGGTTTGGGCAGCATGAATTGCAAAAAAAAATTTTCCTTGAAAGGCAATATGCAAAGTACCATATTCAAGGGACCCTTTGTCCATTGACCAAAACCATCTATATCCTTGGTATTGTGGTTAATTGCCTTTTGGCCAAATTTTGTTTTAGTTCACGCTTTCTGTCATGCCGTTTCTGCATACATACTCACCCGGCCACTGCTCCCACGCCGCAGCCCCCCGCCGTCCGACATCCACGGAGGTCACCTCTGACAGGCTCGCGGCCGGCGGCTTCTCTGCATGCAATGCGCATGCGCCATAGGCTGCGGCCGCGCCTCCCTTCTGCTTCTTGTGCTCCGGCTATGCCCTGACCCAGAAGCACCCCCCTGACCAATGGCAGACCAGACAGGGGCATATCAAGCCGCTTCCCCCTGAGGGAGGCGCCTGATCGTTGTGTTTCCTAGCACACTGGGCCTCGCTTCATCGTGTGCTCTCTGCAGTCCCGTGCTCGTCTGCTCTCTGCAGCAGCCTCGCAGTCCTGCTATCTGTGTTCCCTGCTCCACTCCAGTCCTGCCTCCGATGTTCCTGTTCCATCCGGCTTCAGTCCTTCCGTCCTACTCCAGTCCTGCTTGCGGTGTTCCTGTTCCATCCTGCTCCAGTCCTTCCGTCCTACTCCAGTCCTGCTTGCGGTGTTCCTGTTCCATCCTGCTCCAGTCCTTCCGTCCTACTCCAGTCCTGTCGACTGTGTTCCAGCTCCAACCATCTCTCCACGTTCCAGTCTACAGCCTTACCCCTCCTGTCTCCTGTGTTCCAGCTCTGTCCTGTCATCTACACTTCAGTCACGGTAGCTGTGACCCGGTCCGTGGCCCTTGGTGTCCATTGTAAAAGGGAAATGTTGAACGTGTGGATGATGATTAAAATTTATGAGTTAATGATTTGTGACGCCACCTGTGGCGTTCGGCAATGAAGATGTTAAGCCGACGTGCAGACAGATCCTCTGGGACAGATAGTGTGGTGCAGCAATGATGTTGTGGCTCTCCACAGGTAGGGCTGTAGTCCCAGGGCAGTGTAGATGGAGAGGTAGTGAAGAGACTTAGATGGTGCAGTGCCAGGCACAGAGATGTAGCAGTACTGAGTGTGTTGGCGCAGGAATAGCTGGAGGACACCAGGGCATGTAGTTCCAAAGCTTTACTCACAGTCTGTTGTGCATACAGGTGCCCGCATCCGTGCCGTGTCCTCCGGGTCAGGGGCTCAGTAAACCTCCAAGCTAGATGAAGCACTCCGCTCCAACACTCCGCCAACATGTGCCTTTTCTGAACGTCTCCCTCTATTGCTACACAACCCCTTTAACATAGTCAATATCTTTGTAACTCCGAACGTCTTAAAAAAAAATTAATTCCTGCTCTTCCATTTGATTGGGCTAAACCTCTATGCCTTTAATGTCTCCTCCACCTCCCCCAATACATTCTACATTATTCTTAGTTGTTTTCCTTCATGTAGAATTAACCTACAAGGAAAGTAAGGGTTTATTTTAATTCCGATATTTCTGTCCCATTGACTTGCATTGGTTTCCGGTATCGGAATCGGCGATATCCGATACTTTTTGGGTATCGGTCCGATCCAATCCGATCCGATATTTCCCGATATCCGAAGGTATCGCTCAACACTACTGTCAATGTTCAATACTATAGAAAAAATTTCAGGACATGGGTGCTGCTGATAATAACTGTCCAGAAAATAGAAGAAATTGTATTGTCAAGTAGTGTTGAGCATTCCGATACCGCAAGTATCGGGTATCGGCCGATACTTGCTGTATCGGAATTCCGATACCGACTTCCGATATTTTTTCAATATCGGAATTCGGCATCGGAATCGGAAGTTCAGTTGATTGACGGCCTGACGTCATCATGATGCGCGGTGTGTGCGCATCATGATGCGCCGTCATTTCGGGCCTTCCGGGGGTCTCTGCCGGCCTGCCGGGGGGCTGTGCCGGCCTGCCGGGGGGCTGTGTGGACTGCCCGGGGTCTCTGCCGGCCTGCCGGGGGGCTGTGCCGGCCTGCCGGGGGGCTGTGCACCCTGTGGGGGTCTGTACCGGCCTGCCGGGGGGCTGTGCCGGCCTGCCGGGGGGCTGTGCCGGCCTGCCGGGGGGCTGTGCTGATGTCCGGGGGTCTGTGCAAGCATCGTCCGATGGGACTACAAGTCCCATCGGGCGATGCCTGCTACCATGACAGTGATTGACACATTAGCCAATGATGGGACAGTAGTAGTCCCATCATCCGGCTAATGTGTTAAATGTTAAAAAAAAAAAAAAAAAATACTACATACATACTACATATATACTACATACATACTACATACATGCTACATACATACTACATGCATGCTACATACATACTACATATATACTACATACATACTACATACATACTGCATGCTACATACATACTACATACATACTACATACATACTACATGCATGCTACATATATACTACATGCATGCTACATACATACTACATATATACTACATGCATGCTACATACATACTACATGCTACATGCATGCTACATACATACTACATACATGCTACATATATACTACATACATACTACATATATACTACATGCATGCTACATATATACTACATACATACTACATATATACTACATGCATGCTACATATATACTACATACATACTACATATATACTACATACATGCTACATATATACTACATACATACTACATATATACTACATACATGCTACATACATACTACATACATACTACATATATACTACATGCATGCTACATATATACTACATGCTACATACATACCACATACATACTACATACATGCTACATATATACTACATGCATGCTACATACATACTACATATATACTACATGCATGCTACATACATACTACATGCTACATGCATGCTACATACATACTACATACATACTACATGCTACATACATACCACATATATACTACATACATACAATACATTCATACAATACATACATAGACATACAGTACATATAACATAGAGTAACATACTTACCAATACTTGTCACATTGTTCCCCGAAGCCATTGTCTTTCCGGAATAAATATTAACATAACAAACCACAAAAATACTCACCCACGATCCGAAGCAGTCCACGAGTGTGTCCCACGACGATCTTGGGTAGAGAACGGCAGCATCAGATGATGCTGCCGTTCTCTACGGGCTGCAGGAATCCAATGACGGAAGGTAGGTATCCTTCCGCACTGTATTCCTCCGCCACTTAAAAAAAAAAAAGTCCCTAGTCTCACTTTATGCCATTGCTGTGTGGGAAATTCCCACACAGCAATGGCATAAAGTGAGACTAGGGACTTTTTTTTTTTTTAAGTGGCGGAGGAATACAGTGCGGAAGGATACCTACCTTCCGTCATTGGATTCCTGCAGCCCGTAGAGAACGGCAGCATCAGCTGATGCTGCAGTTCTCTACCCAAGATCGTCGTGGGACACACTCGTGGACTGCTTCGGATCGTGGGTGAGTATTTTTGTGGTTTGTTATGTTAATATTTATTCCGTAGACGACAATGGCTTCGGGGAACAATGTGACAAGTATTGGTAAGTATGTTACTCTATGTTATATGTACTGTATGTCTATGTATGTATTGTATGAATGTATTGTATGTATGTAGTATATATGTGGTATGTATGTAGCATGTAGTATGTATGTAGTATGTATGTAGCATGCATGTAGCATGTAGTATGTATGTAGCATGCATGTAGTATATATGTAGTATGTATGTAGCATGCATGTAGTATATATGTAGCATGTATGTAGTATGTATGTGGTATGTATGTAGCATGTAGTATATATGTAGCATGCATGTAGTATATATGTAGTATGTATGTAGCATGTATGTAGTATATATGTAGTATGTATGTAGTATATATGTAGCATGCATGTAGTATATATGTAGTATGTATGTAGTATATATGTAGCATGCATGTAGTATATATGTAGTATGTATGTAGTATATATGTAGCATGTATGTAGTATGTATGTAGCATGCATGTAGCATGTAGTATGTATGTAGCATGCATGTAGTATATATGTAGTATGTATGTAGCATGCATGTAGTATATATGTAGCATGCATGTAGTATGTATGTAGTATATATGTAGTATGTATGTAGTATATATGTAGCATGTATGTAGTATGTATGTAGCATGCATGTAGCATGTAGTATGTATGTAGCATGCATGTAGTATATATGTAGTATGTATGTAGCATGCATGTAGTATATATGTAGCATGCATGTAGTATATATGTAGTATGTATGTAGTATATATGTAGCATGTATGTAGTATGTATGTAGCATGCATGTAGCATGTAGTATGTATGTAGCATGCATGTAGTATATATGTAGTATGTATGTAGCATGCATGTAGTATATATGTAGCATGCATGTAGTATATATGTAGTATGTATGTAGTATATATGTAGCATGTATGTAGTATGTATGTAGCATGTAATTTTTTTTTTTTTTTTTTTACATTTAACACATTAGCCGGATGATGGGACTACTACTGTCCCATCATTGGCTAATGTGTCAATCACTGTCATGGTAGCAGGCATCGCCCGATGGGACTTGTAGTCCCATCGGACGATGCCTGCACAGACCCCCGGAGCCTGCACAGACCACCGGCAGGCCGGCACAGCCCCCCGGCAGGCCGGCACAGCCCCCCGGCAGGCCGGCACAGCCCCCCGGAGCCTGCACAGACCACCGGCAGGCCGGCACAGACCACCGGAGCCTGCACAGACCCCCTGGCAGGCCGGCACAGCCCCCCGGCAGGCCGGCACAGCCCCCCGGCAGGCCGGCACAGCCCCCCGGAGCCTGCACAGACCACCGGCAGGCCGGCACAGACCACCGGAGCCTGCACAGACCCCCTGGCAGGCCGGCACAGCCCCCCGGCAGGCCGGCACAGCCCCCCGGCAGGCCGGCACAGCCCCCCGGAGCCTGCACAGACCACCGGCAGGCCGGCACAGACCACCGGAGCCTGCACAGACCCCCTGGCAGGCCGGCACAGCCCCCCGAAAGGCCCGTACAGACCCCAGAGAGGCTGTACAAGGGCAGGAAAGGGTTTTTCTTATTCCGATACCGGAAGTCCCATAGACTTGAATGGGACTTCCGGTATCGGAATCGGCGATACCGATACTTTTTTTAAAGATCGGCCGATACCATCCGATACGATACTTTGAAGTATCGGATGGTATCGCTCAACTCTATTGTCAAGTGTCCTTTATTGGAAAAAATATTTTGGCTATGGAAACTGGTATCTTGGCCTGATGAAGATACTAATTTGATATTGAAGGGCATAGTCTGAATTTCTTATCAATTAGGCAAAATTTAGTACATCTTCTATTCTCCGCATGGTCATTATTAATGTCAGCACTCGTGTCCTACATTCTCTTCCATATTATTCATGCGCCCATTGATAATTTTTGGACCACCATCGCTCAGGAAAGGAGCAGCAACCGACAGCCTATAAGTCCTCAAGCCTTCACAAGGGTTGCATCTGCAATTGTCCGACCTCAGAAGATGAGTACATGCCCTACCAATCTACACCTTGTGTTTGGTATATTGCACTCAAAACCTCAATGTCTTTTTTTTTTCAGAAACTATTAAAGGAAATCCATAAACATGTTTTTTTATGCCATGTAATCTGAGAGCAGCATGATATAGGGGCTTAGAACATGATTCCAGTGATGTATCAATTGCTGGGTTGCATTTTGTTGCTTTTTCACAAGTAGGTAATCACTGCAGGACAAGCTGCCTTGTGCCTCCTAGTCCAATCACACTCCCAACCCTGATTGGTAGATTTCTGTCACATCAGTGCTATAGGCGGGGTTATACACAGCTCAGTATTCCGAGTTCTGCTAGAGCTGTTTGAGAGAAAACAGGGATTATGTAACAACTACTGTATCCAGTAAACTAAGTGATACATCACTGGAATCAGGGTCTCTGCCCCTACATCATGCTGATGTCAGATTATAGAACAAAAATAACTGCTGACATATTCCCTTTAACTTTTAATGTTAGAAATAACCCTTTCAGTTTTGCTCCATTTTTTTAAGCCATATCTGTTGAGAGCACAGCCAATTTGCAGCCTGTATGGCACACTGGTCCATAAGAGGGTGGAAGATTGAAAGATGTGACCAGATATGTCTCTTATCATCCTCCATTGGAACACATTGCACCTTCAAACTGTGCCATAAAGATTATAGCGCCGGCTCGGCCCATCACTATGTAGGATGGAATATGCTCCATCTTATTTATCTTCGTCATAAAACATTACACATTATTTTTAGGAAAAGAATAATAAAAACCTGCATAATATAATAATCAGACTGTGAAATAATAGTAATATTGTCAAGTAGACGATATTAAAAAAAAAACCCTGAACTGTACTGCATGGCAAGTCAGAACTCCCCGGAGATCACGGTAGCGGCACTAACACAGGCTAATCTGACCTATGGGTCATCTTGACTTGACAGTTGTATTACTCAATGTCTCCACAGGTTAGGAGTGAAGGAGGAATAGGACTGATAATGTATTTTTCAGATATACTCACTTATCTAATGCAAAAAGTGTGGAGGAAGGTAGAAAAAGGCTGGTGTAGCTTTGGTGCAAGATGCTCAGAAAATGATCTTTTATTGATCACCGCAGTAATACAGAAATCTTTACAATCCTGGAGGTATTCGGGTCAGAGGATATCTTAGCTGATTCCTTTTTTGGGGATATTAGTGTATATTAGTAGGCGTCTGCTGCGGAGAGTTCACCAACACTGATCCATCACACAAATATCAGAGCAATTTAACCAAAATTAATTCTGGTTACAAAGTCAATGTTGGATTTTCAGCTTTGGCGACACTCTAGATTTTAGAAGACTTGTCATCCACTGTTATTCCTAAAGTCTGTCCATGGGTGGTAGAAATACATGGAATAAATACCCATGAGGCTGCTGTTTGGTGGGTGAAGGGAAACTAGAGATGAGTCCAACTTTATCTTTCCCTGTAGGTCAACATATCTCAAGATGAGTGGCGTAAAATGACCAGTAACAAACAATATTGGTGGTACAGATGAGTGAATCGGTTCAGAGAAACCCTGCAAACCACCATCAATCTGCTCGCATCTCTTTGATTAGCCAGCGCGGTGCCACATCATCGAAAAGAGGACGTTTTTATTTTACGAGGGGGAACATAGTATTTGAGAAGTGTGTGTCCAAGTAGTGGACAATGGTTTCAGATAGAACTTCTGCTGTAGTCTTCTACTCTGGAGGACCTAGCAAGTCTATGCACTAGATGGAAAGAGCTTTGACTTCAAAATGTAATGTGTACTGCTTCATTTCTCTTCTGGTTTTACTATAGTAAAATGAAATACTTCCTTCCAGCTCGCGAGATAAATTCAGTCTTTCTCGTAACTCTGTGATCACTGTCATCGATCAAAAAAAAACAAGAGAATTTTTTTTACCTTGAGAAAAGCATCGGTCCACCTCTGTGCTGTGTATATGTTGCAATATTCTGGATTTCGGTAGGTAAAAGTTTGTCATTAACCCTAGGACGCATACCTGGGGCCTCGCAGACCTGCTAGGTTACTTGTTTTCTATTTTCTGCAAAATTACTTTAGATAGAATTTTGAAACTCTAGGTATTCCTCAGGTACATAGTTGTTTGTCATTTCCAGTTGTTCATTTATTTTTATGTTACAGGCATTTCGGTATAACAACTTTTTTTTGTGAATACCCCATATTCACATACCTGGGGCCTTTTAGGCCCGTACTTGGTTTACATGTGATCCTCAGTCTTTTCGTCTGTACTAAGGTTACAATGGCACAGTCTACATCTAAGGGTTTGATTGACCAAGAAATCGAGGCAATCATTTTTGATAGTGATGAAGACAGTGAACTTTCTTTGTCTGATGAAGAGTACATGCCACCAGCTAATGTCTCTACTTCATCGTCCAGTGATTCTTCAGATGATGAAGAAGTAGTGGATCCAGCAGAACGTACAAGTAGAGCATCCAAAACTAATGTTTTTTGGAACAGTACTGCTGAGGTTCTTGGACGAACCCCATCACATAATATTGTAACAGTTGCTCAAGGAACTGTAGGAATTACACAATTCTTGTCCAAAAGAGATATGTTCTGTAAATTTTTTTCAGATGATATTGCAGATGAGGTAGTTTTGTGTACTAACTTAGAAGGAAAACGTATCACGTCAGGAAGAATGTCAATGTCTATTTTTTGTAAAATTCTGTTTTTGATTAGGTAGAAAAAAAAGTCAGGTCTTCTGCCACAGGTTTATTTTTATCATATCTCTTCCTAGAGTGCTCAATATTATTGGTATTCTGTATTTTTAAGCTAGAACTGTCAATATTGTTAAAATCCTAATGGAAGACCATACATGCCGACAGAATTCTGATGCTACATGGAGTCTTCACCTCGGATCAGGTCTCTCCAGTTTTAACTATACAAATGTGTTTGCAAACATCAGTTATGTTTTAGTGTCTTACGGGGTATGAATATTTAAGGGGAATGTGTTTTTTAAGGCAAACATGTTTAAAAATTAATCAATCAAGTAATGTTAGATTTATGTTTTCCAGTTTGTAGAGAAGGGATTGAAAGTGTTTCTAGAGGATGTTTCCAAATAATGATCAATGTCAATCTGCAGCGGCAAATGTAAGGCTGAATATATAACACGTAGGTGCGATGCTTACATGAAGGGTTAGCCAATAAATATTACTATGTCCTGCATATAAACAGTACATTAAAAATGGGCAGAATTATATCTAGTGTATAAAATAATCACATAGTGTGAGTTTATAGAATCACTTTATGATCAAGGTGGACCTCCGAGCTCCTGAGATTGAAGGAATTGTTCGCTTCTCTAATTGAGCCAGATTGTCATGAGAGCGTCTTCAAGACACGAGTCATCTCATCTCAGCCAAGATTTTGCTCAGACATCTTTTGGTGACTCACTAGCTTGTTCTTCATATTTCCATTCCTTTCCCACCTGCTAAACCCTTTTACCCATCCTGGTGCCACAACTGTTATATCATGCTGCTGTCCATACTACCAAGCCTGTTTTGATGCTCAGCGCCATGCCACATAGTGCCCCCACAAATAATGTACCAACTGGAGGTCCAACAGATTAGTGGGGCCAACAGTAATAGTACTCGCTTGGGCTCTGGAGTTGAAAATATGGTAGTATAGGGTGGAGTCAGAGTTGGTAGAAATGTACTGACTCCATTACTTAATTTATAAATTCTTTTTTAGCATTTTTAGACACGTTTAAACACATGTTAATATAAATATATTTTATGTTCTATCAATCTAAGGTCCCTATTTCTCAGTAAGAAATGGTGATACAGTGAAATTTTATTCAGAACTTTGGATTTTCAAATCCACAGCCTTGAAGCCCTCAATTTCCCCCTAAATAACTAAGCCAAAAAATGGTAACCCATAGTGTCCCTGACATGAACAGTGCCCAAAGAAATGGGAATTTGTCAAGTTTTTTTTTATTTACCAGTCTTCCGATGTCAATAGGTTGTACGTTTTGCAATATAACTTTGTTTGTGCAAAAATGTGAAACTTTATAATATTTTATTCTTCTCTCTTCACTTTAAAGGGAATCTGTCACCCCTTTTTTCGAATGTGAGATGCGGCCACCACCATCAGGGCTTATCTACAGCATTCTGTAATGCTGTAGATAAGCCCCCGATGTAACCTGAAAGATAAGAAAAAAGAGTTAGATTATACTCACCGGTGGGGGCGGTCTGGTCCAATGGGTGTCACGGTCCGGTCCAGCACCTCCCATCTTCATACGATGCCGTCCTCTTCTTTCTTTCCTGTCGTGGCTCCGACGCAGGCGCACTGCTCTGCTCTGTTGAGGGCAGAGCAGAGTCCTGCACTCTTTTTTCTTCTCTTTCAGGTTACATCGGGGGTTTATCCACAGCTTACAGAATGCTGTAGATAAGCCCCTGATGTCGGTGCCGGCAGCTCATATTCAAAAAAGGGGTGACAGATTCCTTTTAAAGGGAAACTGTCAGGAGCGGGTTGCTATGTAGTTTGAGAGCAGCATGATGTAGGGGCAGAGCAGAGACCCTTAAAGGAGTTGTCCTGTACTTGAACAATGCCTTTTTATTCATCATAAAATAAAAGCACCTCTACTCACCTCCTGGGCCAGCGCTATTCCAGTGTTGGCACTCGCGTTCCCGGGACTCTCATGAAATTGTTATGTGCTGGCACGACTGTACCAGCCTTCGAACAAATCGAACATGAAGAGGAAGTCATAGAGCGGCTGCAGTCTTGACTTCCTGTTGATGTTCAATGATGTTCAATAAGTTCGAATCTCACGTGAGCCCCAGGAATGAGAGTGCTGACACCACTGGTGCGGTTGTATGACACGTGGTGCCCGGCGCCCAACCAGCACTGGCATCATTGTCTCCGCCTTCAGATGAATTGAACATGAAGAGGAAGTCAGAGAGCAGCTGCAGGCCTTTACTTTCTCTTCATGTTCAATTTGTCCGAAGTTGAAGGCAGTGATACCAGTGCTGATTGGGCGCCGGGCATCATGTGTCATACAGTCGTACAAGAGCCCCAGGACCATGAGTGATGACACTGCAGGAATGGCACAGGCACAGGAGGTGAGTATAAGCATTTTTATATTTTCAGGGCCAAGCAAGAGGAATGAGAAAGCATTGAAAGTAGTGGAAAACGCCTTAAGAATTCTACAATGTGCCCCAGTAAGTAATAAAAACCCCAAATAAGACAAGAAAATCCTCTACACCACCAACAACAAAAAACTTTCTAATTCTCACCTAATCCCATTCCCATCTTAGACTGCCCAGTGGAGCTGGCTATTAACCCATAACTAAACAGTAGAGTTGAGCGACTTTTGTTTTTTTATGGTCGAGTTTCGTTTCGTGAAACCCGACTTTTCCAAAAGTCGGGTCGAGCAAGATCGGCCGATTATAGGGAAAAGTCGGGGTCGTCCCGAAACACGAAACCCAATGTAAGTCAATGGGGAATAAAAGTCGGCAGTGAGAGGAGGACAGGAAACACACCTACAGTGCCCATTTGAATGCCAAAAGCATCAATTCTTCTTACTTAAGCTGGTCAACCTTAATTAACTTCATAATACAAGTTACGCACTGAAAAATGGGGGTTATTTGGCTAAAGTTGTGGGGGGGTAGGGCTGGCTCCAGGTTTTCATGTGCCCTGGGCAAAAGAGCGCCCCTTTAACACATAATACCACAACTCATGATGCTCCGATACGGCAGAGAAATAGCGGTATAGTACAATGAAAAATACCTCACTTTTTACATCTCATGACGAGGCCCATCTATTTCTCCATACAGAATCATTGGTCCCATATAATGTTTGAAACAGTATATGATGAGCTCCACATAATGCTACAGTATATGTTGGTCCCCATGGATGAAGCTCCACTGTCTTATGGGCCCAAATAATGCTCCAAACATAATGGGCCCCATTTCTAATGCTCTAGTGTATAATGAGCCCTGTAAATGCTGCTCCAGTGTCTGATGTCCTCCTTTGGAATGTTCCAGTGTATGGTGGGCCCCATCTATCATTCTCCAGAGTATAGTGCTCCCCAAAAATTGCTGTCCCAACATTGAAAACAATCAAATAAGTCTCCTCGCTAGGGAATCCCTGTACTAGTCTGGACTCCTCGTCGTCCCCATCTTCCATCTCACTGCACAGTATTTCAACCTTGCAAGTGAATCATAGAATCATAGAATCATAGAATCGTAGAGTTGGAAGGGACCTCCTGGGACATCTGGTCCAACCCCCTGCTCAAAGCAGGATTCGCTAAATCATCCCAGTCAGATGTCTGTCCAGCCTCTGTTTGAAGACTTCCATTGAAGGAGAACTCACCACTTCTCGTGGCAGCCTGTTCCACTCATTGATCACTCTAACTGTCAAAAAGTTTTTTCTAAGATCTAATCTGTGTCTCCTCCCATTCAGTTTCATCCCATTGCTTCTAGTCTTTCCTTGTGCAAATGAGAATAAAGTTGATCCTTCTACAATGTGACAGCCCTTTAGATACTTGTAGACAGCTATTAAGTCTCCTCTCAGTCTTCTCTTTTGCAAACTAAACATTCCCAAATCCTGCAACCTTTCCTCATAAGACAGGGTTTGCAGACCGGTCACCATTCTGGTCGCTCTTTTCTGAACTTGCTCCAGTATGTTGATGTCTTTTTTAAAATGTGGTGCCCAAAACTGGACACAATATTCCAGATGAGGTCTGACCAAAGAGGAGTAGAGGGAAATAATGACTTCACGTGATCTAGACTGTATGCTTCAGTTAATACATCCTAGAATTGCATTTGCCTTTTTTGCTGCTGCATCACACTGTTGACTCATATTCAGTCTGTGATCTATTAGTATACCCTAGTCTTTTTCACATGTGCTGTCATTTAGCCCTATTCCTCCCATTCTATATATGCTTTTTTCATTTTTATTGCCCAGATGTAGTACTTTGCATTTCTCCCTGTTAAAAACCATTCTGTTAGTTGCTGCCCACTTCTCCAGTTTATTTAAATCTTTTTGAATCCTCTCTCTCTCTTCTCTAGTATTAGCTATCCCTCCTAGCTTTGTGTCATCAGCAAATTTAATCAGTTTACCCTCAATTCCTTCATCTAAATCGTTGATAAAGATGTTGAACAATACAGGGCCCAGGACAGAGCCCTGTGGTACCCCACTTGAGACATTCTTCCAACTGGATGTGCAGCCATTTACGACCACTCTTTGGGTCCGATCACTAAGCCAGTTATGAATCCACCTAACAGTTGCCTTGTCCATTCCATACTTAGTCATTTTTTCAATAAGGATTGTATGAGAGACTTTGTCAAATGCTTTGCTGAAGTCAAGATATACTATATCTACAGCATTTCCTTGATCCACCCAATCAGTGATACCATCATAGAAGGAAATTAAGTTAGTCTGACATGACTTATTAGTTACAAACCCATGCTGACTCTGTTTAATCACTTCATTCTTATCCAGGTATTGACATACATGTTGTTTAATAATTTGCTCAAAGATCTTTCCTGGTATAGAAGTCAGACTCACCGGCCTATAGTTGCCTGGGTCCACCTTCTTCCCCTTTTTGAAGATAGGAACAACATTTGCTCTTCTCCAGTCTTCTGGCACTTCTCCTGTTCTCCAAGAATTTTCAAAGATTATGGAGAGGGGTTCAAAAATTTCTTCTGCTATCTCCTTCAGTACTCTGGGGTGTAATTCATCTGGACCTGGAGACTTGAATTCATTTAGGTTAGCTAAGTGTTTCCTCACTATCTTTCTGTTTATAGATATCCTGGATTCTTCTATTCCCTTAATAGGACAGTGAATAATAGTTGATGTTACATTTCCTTTCTGAGAGAAAACAGATGCAAAATAGGAATTTAAAAGTTCAGCCTTCTCAACATCCTGTCTTACCATTTCATCATTTTCATCCTGTAAAAATCCTATAGCATCTTTGACTTTTCTTTTACTTTTGACATATCCCCAAAATCCTTTATTATTGCTTTTGACATCTCTTGCAAGCCTCAATTCATTTTCAGCTTTAGATAATCTGATTTGTGCCCTGCAGGTTCTGCAGACAGCATTATATTCTTCTTTAGATATGCCTCCCTCTTTCCATTTTATAAACATTTTTTTCTTCCTTTTTAGCATGTGCTTAAGTTCTGTGTTCATCCATCCTGGTTTCCTTAAATGCTTCCTATTCTTCCCTCTTTTCGGAATTGTTAACAACTGTGCTTTGAGAATTTCATTTTTCAAGATTTTCCATCCTTCCTGGACATTTTTGTCTTTAAGGATATCCAGCCATTGGATCCCTCCAATTCTCTTTCTGAATCCCTTAAAATCTGCCTTTCTGAAATCTAACCATGACGTCTGAGTCTTCACAGGTCTTCCGCCTCTAGTTATCCAAAATTCTAAAATAGCATGGTCGCTACCTCCTAGGGTCCCAGCCACTTTTACCTCCTCAACCATTTCCTCCCTGTTTATAAGGATTAGATCCAAGGTAGCAGTTCCCCTTGTTTTCTCCCTTACCTTTTGGAAGATAAAGTTGTCAGCAAGAGAGGATAAGAATTTCCTTGACCTGTTAGTTTTGCCTGAGAGAGATTCCCAACAAATGTCTGGATAGTTGAAATCTCCCATGACAACTATGTCATATTTTTTGGAGAACTTGGCCATTTGATGCATAAAGAGTTCATCCATATCTTCAGCTTGCACAGGCGGCCTGTAGTAAATGCCTACAATGGTGTCCTTTCCATTGTTCTGTCCTTGTATTCTTACCCAAACAGTTTCCACAGAACTCCCAGTCTCTGAAGTTTCAATCTCTGTGCAGTTATACGCGTTTCTAACATACAATGCGACACCTCCTCCTCGTTTATCAAGTCTGTTTCTTGCAAATAAGTTGTATCCTTCTAGTCTTGTATTCCAATCATGTGTATTGTCCCACCAAGTTTCAGTGATTCCAATGACATAATATTTCTTTTCCTGTGTTAGTAGTTCCAATTCTCCTTGTTTGTTGCCCATGCTTTGTGCATTAGTATAGAAACATTTTAGTTTGTGATTGGTTTCTCTTTCTCCAATATTTTTATTAATTAGATTCTTTCGTCTTTGTTCTTCCTTTCCACTTCTATTAGCAGAGTTCTCAATAGCATTTGTCAGGTGTATGGCTTTTTCTGGTCTTTTGCTTCCCTTCCCATGTTGTTCTAGTTTAAAGCTCTCCTTACAAGTGTAGCAAGGCGACTTCCAAATACATGTTTTCCAGTCTTCGTAAGGTGCACCCCATCTCTAGCAAGTAGTCCATCGTATAAGTAGTTCACTCCGTGATCCAGAAATCCAAATCGTTGCTGACGGCACCATCGACGTAGCCAGTTGTTCACCTGCAGAATCTTATTCCACCTCCTTGTTCCATGGCCATCCACTGGGAGGATGGAAGAGAAGACCACCTGCGCTCCCAGTTCTTTCACTTTCTTGCCTAAGTCTTCAAAGTCTCTGCAGATGGTTTCCAGGTCGTTTCTTGCGGTGTCATTTGTCCCCACATGTAGTAGCAGGAATGGGTAGTCATCTGTAGGTCTGAAGAGTCCTGATATCCTGTCAGACACATCTTTAATTTTTGCACCTGGAAGACAGCACATTTCTCTTGAAGTTATATCCGGTCTGCAGATAGCGGCCTCTGTTCCTCTCAACAGGGAATCCCCCATGACCACCACTCTCCGTTTCTTCTTCACAACATTTTTCTTTCTCCATCCAGGAGGACTCTGAAGGCGTACAAGGTTGCTATTTGTTTGCAAAGTCTTATCCTGATGTATTTATTCATCGTTTTCCTGCGTGAGAGCCTGGTACTGGTTTCTGAGCAGTATGGGTGCTGACTGCCTCCTGATCCTCCTGCTTCTCTGGGTCACATGTCTCCATTCCTCTGTTTCTTCAGGTGCACTTCGAATTTCTTCTCTTTCTGTAACATGAAGAGATAATTGTGCTCTGTCCAAGAACTCTTCACTTTCCTTAATGATCTTCAACGTAGCTAACCTCTCTTCGATATTTTGCAACTTTTCCTCCAACAGGGACACAAGCTTGCATTTGTGGCATGTGAAGTTTGGCTTTTCCACTGGTAAATCTGTGAACATGTAGCAAGAAATGCAGCTCACCAAATGGCTCCTGGCCTCTTCCATCTTGAGATTTCTTAAAAACGATGAAAGATGTATCGGCGCGCGGTTTTTCCGATTTCCTCTTTTCAGCTGCAACGGCCAAAACCCAGTGATCGTTGAGCTCGCGGAGACTCGCAAAAATAACAGTCAAATATAAAGGGTCTCAGAACAAGAAATCATATGAAAAAACCCTAACAACGATACTTTATTATTAAAAGACCAAAGGTCACACCACAGAGTGAACAGAACAAAAAACAACAAAAAAACGTGTCCAATCAGTACCCAAATAAAAACATGTAATGGGGGTTACCTAGGAGTCCCTATTATCGTCTAAGGCTCAATCCTTCCTTGCTGCGGAGGTTGGCACCCTAGGGGGAGCGTTGTGGCGCCCCCGCTCAACGATGGCTGTCCCTGTGGACCCTGATGTACCCTACAGCCCCTGGGGATCCCTTCCCCGATGCTAAGGGGGCCCCTATCAATAGACAGAGATCAACTGTATTAAAGAGGACCCTATTCCCCAAATACAATTAAAAATCAAAAGGAACACATTTGTGTACTGGCATTAAGGTGATGGCATATCAGTGACACGAGTCAAGTAGATATAACAGATACAATAGATAAAGTCCACAGCATATAGATTATCATTAACCTGAGGTTAGATCAAAATGGCACAAAGATGCAACCTCCACAGATGATAAATCACTCAGTAGCCAAGAATTAGATGTATAGTGACCAATGCATGCCACCTGACTGGAGAAACAGTGCCAATAAATAAATAATTCAAACCCTCAGTGATCAAATGCTGCAGATACTCATCGTGTCAAACGCCTTCTGCCATATACATGAAGCGCCTCGACGCGTTTCGCCCCATCTGGGCTCATCAGGAGGGCCGGTCTCAGTAAAAATAGTGTCCTGATGTGGTATAGTCGATGTGCTGGCCTGATATCCCTTATTTTATAGTTACCGCCACAGCGTTCGCCAGCTCCGGACGCTATGAAGGGACACACCCCCTTAACACCACTGCGCATGTCACGACTCAAGGAGACTCACCCATTGGTTGTAAAGTGTCTCATTCACTTCCTCACATCAAGTACGCCTATCATGATTTCGGTAACGCCCCTTTCACGGATGTAAACAAAATCCTCGTATTATATTACGTTTACTGAGAGACGTGCAAGACACCGGGGGGTGGGCATGTGTCAACAGGAGAATGCCCTGACATTAAACATAACCCAGTCTCCAACACGCATATCGCCCATCAATACACCTCAGCACGAGACCTGCATGTATACAGCCCGGAACTGACTGCACTATCTCCGGATAGGTCAAAAGTGGAACTCATCGTGCAGAGACACAGTCCCTCAAAAGGGCACCCAGTGCATCTATAGCCCACAAGGGTCTGAAGGCACCATCATGAATCATTTTTTCTGCGCATGTCCCCCATCGGCCGTTCAAAGCCCGCATGCGCAGTGGGTACATAGCGCTAAATGGAAGGCAGCACAAATCGACCCGAACATAGGCACAATGAGGACAGAAGAAACCAATCCTCCAATACAGGAGAGTAGAGGCAATATTTAACGCTGGCACCATAACCGACAGCCCATGTTCATATCTTTGATTAAATTGCGACATGAAACGCGATCAATGTTGATCTATGTTGGAAATTATCATATTAGTAGATGTATTCCATCCTCAATTCGTATATTTATATATATATATTTGGCCAGTATGTATAATTAGACACAATAATTGTTCATGGCAAAGCAGAGGCAATACACACTCATATCCACATAGGAAAGCATGCATTTTAATGCCCATGTTCATCTCTTATGAATGGTGCCAAATACCGCACCCTGTTAATAACGTCTATTACGCCAATACATACATCTGTGATTGGCCAGTAATATGCCTCAAAATACCTTAATAATCTGGGTAGTCTCAAAAGCGGGGTGTCAATTCCCCAGTAGTGTAAGAGGGAATTTTTGGTCATCAAAATAATTTGTCATGGTAAATCCATGTAGGTCTCAAACCTAGACCTAAACAAGAATATGGAAAACAGTCCAGTCTTACAGTTGGTCCTCATTAAAACTGTGTTGATTCAAAATTTGATATGTATCAAACCCATGAAGAAGGATGAAGGATCACAGAAAAAAAAAAAAAAAAAGGAAGAAGAATCACAGAAAAAATTCACAAAAAACAGGCAAAAGATAATTGTTCATTTAATCCCCTTGGTTCACGACTCTCCATCCTAAATATCCATTCACACTCTCTTTTTAGGATGGTTTTATCTGTGTTGCCTCCTCTAGGGTTAATGTTCACTACCTCAATAATCATGAACCTGACCTCCGCAAGGGAATTATTGTGGACTAATAGCATGTGCTTAGCCAAGGGGGTGTCTCTCCCATTCCTGATATCTCCCATGTGCTCACCTACTCTGCGTCTGAATTCCCTCTTGGTTTTCCCTATATAATCCTTAGGGCAGGAGCAAGTGGCTAGATAGATCACTCCAGTGGTCTTACAGTTTGAGAAATTACGTTGATAGAAGGTTTTTCCCGTGGCCGCACTACAAAAGGATTTGTTGGGTTTCATCCACCTACATAGGCTACAGTCCCCACACTTAAAGAAACCAATAGGTTTCCTCTCAAGCCAAGTACCCTTCGGTTCAGGCCTCTTATATTGACTATGTATTAACATGTCTCTAATGGACTTCCCTTTCCTGAATGTGATATTAGGGCGTTCGCCTATCAGACTTCCAATGTCTGGATCTAATTTAAGAATATCCCAGTGTCTTGTAATAATTCTCCTGACTTCTTGATGTTTATCATCAAATGTACCAATAATTCTGACTATTTCAGATGTATCCCTTTCCGTACGTTTCTGTAGGAGTTTCTGCCTATCCGCTCTTTCAGCAAAATTTAATGCTGCATCCAAGACATGTGTCGGATATCCCTTTTCCCTGAATCTATTAAACATGTCACCAGCCTGACCATAAAAAATATCTTTTCTCGGACAATTTCTCCTCAGTCTCAGGAACTGGCTTTTAGGGATTCCTCTCTTTAGAGGGACAGGATGATGACTCTGCCAATGAAGCAAACTATTGGTACTAGTGGGTTTACGATGGATACTTGTTGAGATATTCCCAAAAGATTCTCTCCTGATTTTAATATCCAGGAAGGCCAGTTCTTGCTTCTCAATTTCAAAGGTGAATCTGAGATTAATATCATTATGGTTAAGCTCGTTGACAAACATCTCAAATTGTTGTTTCGATCCCGACCATACAACAAAAACATCATCTATATAGCGATACCACATAGAGATGTATTGCTGCCACCATTTTGTGTCACCTCCGAACACAATAGTCTCCTCCCACCAGCCCAGGAACAAATTTGCATACGACGGGGCACAGGGGCTCCCCATCGCAGTGCCCCTGAGCTGGTGGAAAAACCTACCGTCGAAGGTGAAAACATTAGGTGTGAGAGTGAAATGGAGAAGAGATGATAAAAAGCTATTGTGCTTTCTGCAGGCAATTGACCTTTGTTGTAGATAGTATTCGACACTGCTAATCCCTTCCTGGTGTGGGATACTACTGTATAATGCTTCTACATCAATAGAACCCAGCCAGGTACCTTCCTCAAGATGGATACCTTCAAGTTTTAATAGTAGGTCTGATGTATCCCTCAAATATGAGGGAAGTGAGGTCACAAATGGACGCAGAATTTGGTCTACATATATCCCACAGTTTTGTATCAGGGAGTCCACCCCTGAGACTATTGGGCGTCCTTTCAAAGGGTCTATACCCTTATGCACTTTGGGAAGTGCATAAAAGGTCGCTATCATTGGAAACTTGGGTACAAGGAAGTCAGATTCAGTTTTGGAAATTAATTTATTCAAGAGAGCCTCATTAACTAGGGATCTAAGTTCTGCCTTATAGTCCAATAGAGGACTTACCTTCAGGACCTCATATGTAGAAGCGTCCTGCAGAATATTTAGACACATCTTGCGATATTCTGGATGATTCATAATCACAAGATTACCACCTTTATCGGATGATTTAATAATCAGATGGTCATTTCTCTTTAAACCCATGAGGGCATTCCGTTCCCCTATTGTCAGATTCTCCTCGTCATCCCAGTTAGTTCTTTTCATGATCTTTTTAAGATCCCTCTCAACTAATGATGCAAAAATGTCAATGTTCTTAGTATCACCTTGAGGTGGCATCTTTTCACTCTTGTTTTTGAGTTTAGTAAAGGGACCTTTTCCATCCACTGGGAGATTCTCATTCTCTCTGAGGAGACCCAAGAGTGCTTGATAACTCTCAATGTCCTCATCACTGAGACCTTGTCTATAGCACTCCTCTCGGTCATTATGTCTAAAAAATTTTTTCCATTTTAGTTTTCTGCAGAACAGGTTTAGGTCCTTCACCCACTCAAAACAATTATAGCTATTCGTGGGGACAAAATTCAGTCCTCTTGACAGTACAATAGATTCTTCTTTACTAAGGGTGTGCGAGGATAGATTTATAATTTGACCCTTAGTTAGTTGAACCGGGTTCTTAGATGATAGCCTGCCCTCGCACCCCGCTCCAAAAAAGAGGACGAGGAGGATAAGGGTGTAATAGGTGAGGGGGTATTTAGGGAAGACGGTCCCGCAGGTACCGATGACATATTTACTTTTGAGTAAGATACTTCTTGTCTCATACTGCCCCTGTATGACCCTCTTCCCCTTCTTCTCCCCCTTCCACCCTGCCATCTTTGTTTCGAAAAAGAACCTCTGAATAATGGTACACTATCTGCTCTTTCTGTATCTGAGGCTTCTAAGTCAGACGACGATGCCTCTGACTGTCTTTCTGTTTGGAAATTAAAAACTTGGTTCTCACTGAAGTCCCTCAGATCCCTTTGAAACTGAAGGTGTTTTCTTTCCTTCAGGAGAGCCTGATATCTTTCTACAGAGGTTTGTAACAGACCTTCCCTTCTGGCAAAATCAGAGTCCGTTTTATGCTTGAGAGTTTGCTCAATTAATATATTGAGTTGGCTATTATACCTCTCAAATATTTTCTTCTCTTCTGCTAATAGAATTTGCATGAACCTTAATGATGCCTCAATGGATTCCTTTGTCCAGATATTCAAGAACTCAGGTGAGGTAACTCTTAGGGAAGGATAAATGTTGATTCTAAGCCCTCTTGGTACAATACGATTTTTCAAATAATTTTCCAATGTCCTGATCTCCCACCAGGATTTAAGATAGTTTTTATAACCAACGTATGTTTCATTAAACAGATTCTTTAGAGCCTGCGGACCAGTATTATTATCTATAGTACCACCAATGTTGAACGCCTGATTTGCATCCTCCATCCATATATCTGAATTAACCGGACCTGTCAAAAAACTGGCCATTCCAATTCCGAATTGCTAGCAAAAATAACAGTCAAATATAAAGGGTCTCAGAACAAGAAATCATATGAAAAAACCCTAACAACGATACTTTATTATTAAAAGACCAAAGGTCACACCACAGAGTGAACAGAACAAAAAACAACAAAAAAACGTGTCCAATCAGTACCCAAATAAAAACATGTAATGGGGGTTACCTAGGAGTCCCTATTATCGTCTAAGGCTCAATCCTTCCTTGCTGCGGAGGTTGGCACCCTAGGGGGAGCGTTGTGGCGCCCCCGCTCAACGATGGCTGTCCCTGTGGACCCTGATGTACCCTACAGCCCCTGGGGATCCCTTCCCCGATGCTAAGGGGGCCCCTATCAATAGACAGAGATCAACTGTATTAAAGAGGACCCTATTCCCCAAATACAATTAAAAATCAAAAGGAACACATTTGTGTACTGGCATTAAGGTGATGGCATATCAGTGACACGAGTCAAGTAGATATAACAGATACAATAGATAAAGTCCACAGCATATAGATTATCATTAACCTGAGGTTAGATCAAAATGGCACAAAGATGCAACCTCCACAGATGATAAATCACTCAGTAGCCAAGAATTAGATGTATAGTGACCAATGCATGCCACCTGACTGGAGAAACAGTGCCAATAAATAAATAATTCAAACCCTCAGTGATCAAATGCTGCAGATACTCATCGTGTCAAACGCCTTCTGCCATATACATGAAGCGCCTCGACGCGTTTCGCCCCATCTGGGCTCATCAGGAGGGCCGGTCTCAGTAAAAATAGTGTCCTGATGTGGTATAGTCGATGTGCTGGCCTGATATCCCTTATTTTATAGTTACCGCCACAGCGTTCGCCAGCTCCGGACGCTATGAAGGGACACACCCCCTTAACACCACTGCGCATGTCACGACTCAAGGAGACTCACCCATTGGTTGTAAAGTGTCTCATTCACTTCCTCACATCAAGTACGCCTATCATGATTTCGGTAACGCCCCTTTCACGGATGTAAACAAAATCCTCGTATTATATTACGTTTACTGAGAGACGTGCAAGACACCGGGGGGTGGGCATGTGTCAACAGGAGAATGCCCTGACATTAAACATAACCCAGTCTCCAACACGCATATCGCCCATCAATACACCTCAGCACGAGACCTGCATGTATACAGCCCGGAACTGACTGCACTATCTCCGGATAGGTCAAAAGTGGAACTCATCGTGCAGAGACACAGTCCCTCAAAAGGGCACCCAGTGCATCTATAGCCCACAAGGGTCTGAAGGCACCATCATGAATCATTTTTTCTGCGCATGTCCCCCATCGGCCGTTCAAAGCCCGCATGCGCAGTGGGTACATAGCGCTAAATGGAAGGCAGCACAAATCGACCCGAACATAGGCACAATGAGGACAGAAGAAACCAATCCTCCAATACAGGAGAGTAGAGGCAATATTTAACGCTGGCACCATAACCGACAGCCCATGTTCATATCTTTGATTAAATTGCGACATGAAACGCGATCAATGTTGATCTATGTTGGAAATTATCATATTAGTAGATGTATTCCATCCTCAATTCGTATATTTATATATATATATTTGGCCAGTATGTATAATTAGACACAATAATTGTTCATGGCAAAGCAGAGGCAATACACACTCATATCCACATAGGAAAGCATGCATTTTAATGCCCATGTTCATCTCTTATGAATGGTGCCAAATACCGCACCCTGTTAATAACGTCTATTACGCCAATACATACATCTGTGATTGGCCAGTAATATGCCTCAAAATACCTTAATAATCTGGGTAGTCTCAAAAGCGGGGTGTCAATTCCCCAGTAGTGTAAGAGGGAATTTTTGGTCATCAAAATAATTTGTCATGGTAAATCCATGTAGGTCTCAAACCTAGACCTAAACAAGAATATGGAAAACAGTCCAGTCTTACAGTTGGTCCTCATTAAAACTGTGTTGATTCAAAATTTGATATGTATCAAACCCATGAAGAAGGATGAAGGATCACAGAAAAAAAAAAAAAAGGAAGAAGAATCACAGAAAAAATTCACAAAAAACAGGCAAAAGATAATTGTTCATTTAATCCCCTTGGTTCACGACTCTCCATCCTAAATATCCATTCACACTCTCTTTTTAGGATGGTTTTATCTGTGTTGCCTCCTCTAGGGTTAATGTTCACTACCTCAATAATCATGAACCTGACCTCCGCAAGGGAATTATTGTGGACTAATAGCATGTGCTTAGCCAAGGGGGTGTCTCTCCCATTCCTGATATCTCCCATGTGCTCACCTACTCTGCGTCTGAATTCCCTCTTGGTTTTCCCTATATAATCCTTAGGGCAGGAGCAAGTGGCTAGATAGATCACTCCAGTGGTCTTACAGTTTGAGAAATTACGTTGATAGAAGGTTTTTCCCGTGGCCGCACTACAAAAGGATTTGTTGGGTTTCATCCACCTACATAGGCTACAGTCCCCACACTTAAAGAAACCAATAGGTTTCCTCTCAAGCCAAGTACATGTTTTTATTTGGGTACTGATTGGACACGTTTTTTTGTTGTTTTTTGTTCTGTTCGCTCGCGGAGACTCTTCACGTATCCCAGAAGGCACTGGGAATATGCAAATGATCTCCTCAAGACTCTTCCCCTGGTTTTCCGATTTCCTCTTTTCAGCTGCAACGGCCAAAACCCAGTGATCGTTGAGCTCGCGAAGACTCTTCACTTATCCCAAGTGCTGTGATCCTGAGCAAGCAGGGGGGGCCCACTCGTTGGCGACGGCACTGGCACAGGGCCCCTGATAGTATGGTGGTGTGTCTGATGGCGGGTGGGCCGAACCTGCACTTTCATCTGCAGCTTCCTCTTTGTCACCGTGTAAGATGGAACTGTATATGGGAAGGGTAACCTGAGTTTCATCAGGGTCAGATTCAGGCCGGGTAGCGTGCGAGGGGAATGTAGTGGTCTGGGTCAATGTACCAGCAGATTCATCGAGCAGTGGCTGGGCATCAGTGCACTTGTGTCGCCCCAGGAGTACGGTCGCCACAGTGGCATTACCTTCCTCCTAGGGAGTGTGATGTCATGCTTGGGAGCAACGAAGGATCGCTCTAGCAGGTTAACTGATTGGGCGGCGTTATTCCCACGAGTCATGACCCTCCAAACAGCGTTCATGAAGGCAAAGTGTTTGTTTTACGTGGGCAGTATGGTTGCAAAGCTGAACCTTAAAGGAATGTCCAGAAGGGCACCACCAGGAGTGGAGCCTACGGCGTAATTTGACTCAACACGGGCAACCTCAACCATGCCAGCTACAGAACAGATGCACACATTGCAAGCTTAATTCCGTTAACGAACGAGACTCCGTCATGCCCCGCGGTCCGAGTCTGGCTTACTAGAGGGACACGTGAGGCTCTGGCACATGAGATTGGCCAATAACTGGTGTGTCATGCCCTTACATGTCCGTGGCTGCATGTGCGCTACACTGAAAAGGCCAGCGTTTGTCGCTTACAGGTGCAGATAACCCGCTGAACAACGTTAGTGATGGGGATCATTGATTACAATTATTACTCGCAAACGATGATTTCCCAGTAAGTGCAGGTCAACCGCAGTTCCAGAATTAGGCCTAACCGTCATTCCTGAAAAAAATGAAAAACTTAAGTGTGCAAACCACAGGTGCTGTAGCCTGCTTAACAGCTCGCCAGCCGTTCTCACGCCCAGTATGGGTTACACGTGATTGCACAAAGGTGAGAAAGGGTACCGTATCCCCGGATAACATGTATGGATAGCGTACACATTCAAAATATATGTCTATACATCAGGAGGCAGGCTCAGACGGTGTTAGGCCCAGTATGGCTTGCAAGTGATTGCACAAAGGTGAGAAAGGGTACCGTATCCCCGGATAACATGTATGGATAGCGTACACATTCAAAGATATGTCTATACATTAGGAGGCAGGCTCAGACGGTGTCAGGCACAGTATGGCTTGCAAGTGATTGCACAAAGATGAGAAAGGGTACTGTATCCCCAGATAACATGTATGGATAGCGTACACATTCAAAATATATGTCTATACATCAGGAGGCAGGCTCAGACGGTGTAAGGCCCAGTATGGCTTGCAAGTGATTGCACAAAGGTGAGAAAGGGTACCGTATCCCCGGATAACATGTATGGATAGCGTACACATTCAAAAGATATGTCTATACATCAGGAGGCAGGCATAGACGGTGTAAGGCCCAGTATGGCTTGCAAGTGATTGCACAAAGGTGAGAAAGGGTACCGTATCCCCGGATAACATGTATGGATAGCGTACACATTCAAAAGATATGTCTATACATCAGGAGGCAGGCTCAGACGGTGTTAGGCCCAGTATGGCTTGCACGTGATTGCACAAAGGTGAGAAAGGGTACCGTATCCCCGGATAACATGTATGGATAGCGTACACATTCAAAATATATGTCTATACATCAGGAGGCAGGCTCAGACGGTGTTAGGCCCAGTATGGCTTGCACGTGATTGCACAAAGGTGAGAAAGGGTACCGTATCCCCAGATAACATGTATGGATAGCGTACACATTCAAAATATATGTCAATACACCAGGAGGCAGGCTCAGACGGTGTCAGGCACAGAATGGATTTGACGGCCCAGACTACACTGCGGAGGAGCAGGGAGAGGTAAAGATTGCAAATGCTGGGGCCCTGCCCAAGCAAGGGGGGCCCACTCGTGGGCATCGGTACTGGCACTGGGCCCCTCATAGTACGGCGGTGTGTCTGACAGCGGGTGTGCACCACCACCGTCAGAGACACTTGATTGCACTATGAGGGACCCTGTGCCAGTGCCCGCGCCCAAGAGTCGGCCTACCCACCTGTCCAGGGAAACAGCACTCGCACGGTGTCGTGCGCTAGGTGGTGACCCCGGCCATGGGGGGGGAGGCAGCACAGTTAGGGAGTTTTAGAAAGTGGTATATGCTGATGTTGGACATTCAGCTGATGCAAAAGGCGAAATAGGTCAAGTCCCAGGAAGAGGTGGACCAAAGCAAGCCATTTTTCTGTCACCCTATGTGTCATCAGGGGAAGGTGGGACAAAATCCTTGGAAACCCATGCATGGTTCATTTTAATGAAGGTTAGATCATCCACATTTTGGGTTGACAGACGGGTCCTTTTTTCTGTCAGGATTGATCCAGCTGCACTGAAGACTCTTTCCGATAGCACACTTGCAGCTGGGCAAGCGAGCTCCTGTAAGGCATATTGTGCCAATTCAGGCCAGGTGTCCAGTTTAGCAGCCCAATAGTCAAAGGGGAATGACCTGTGTGGGAGAACATCGATATGGGAGGAAAAGTAGTTTGTAACCATAGTTGACAACTGCTGTCTCCTGTCACTTTCCATCGATGCTGTATTACCAGTTGTGTGAGCGGTACTTGAAAAATCAGTCCACAACATTGTCATGAAACCCCTGTCTCCAACGCCACTTCTGCTGTGTGCACCACGAACACCTCTGCCAAGCTGCCCCCGGCCCGTACGGCTCGTGTGAGAACCATCACCGCTGCTGTGTGCTGGGAATGCCTCAAGCAACCGATTTACCAGAGTTGCTTTTTTATTAGCCAATATTAGGTCAAGGTTCTCCTGTGGCATGATGTTTTGTAATTTGCCTTTATAGCGTGGATCCAGGATGCTGGCCAACCAGTAGTCGTCATCGTTCATCATTTTGGCAATGCGGGGGTCCCTTTATAGGATCCGCAAGGCATAATCTGACATGTGGGCCAATGTTCCCGGTGTCAATGATGCACTGCGAGTGCTGGTTGGAGGAGCACTTTCTGGCAAATCCACATCCCTCCAGTCACGCACAAACCCTGTACCAGACCTTGCCACGCCAACATTTCCACTTGCCCCACGAGATGCATCCTCCTCCCCTAAGTAATCATCCCCATCTTCATCCTCCTCCTCCTCTTCTTCCTCCAACTCGTCCAGGAGAGGTCCCTGAGCAGACAATGGCTGAATGTCATCAAGGATTCCCTCCACCTCTTCCTCATCGTCAACATTGGCTGCAGACGCCTGCTCCTTAAGGTGCGTCGAGGTTTGCATGAGCAGACGCATAAGTGGGATGCTCATGCTTAGGATGGCGTCGTCTGCGCTTACCAGCCGTGTGCAATCCTCAAAACACTGAAGGACTTTACAGAGGTCTTTCAGCTTCGACCACTGCACACCTGTCAACTCCATGTCTGCTCTCAAAGTGCCTGGCCGTGTATCCTCCCACAAATGCATTATGGCCTGCCTCTGCTCGCACAGCCGCTCCACCATGTTCAGGGTGGAGTTCCACCTTGTTGCAATGTCGATAATGAGGCGGTGGTTGGGAAGGTGGAGCAATCGCTGCAGCTTCTGCATACGAACGGAGTGTACAGGCGACCGGCGGATGTGCGCGCACAGTCTTCGCACCTTATGGAGCAGGGCTGTTAACTCCGGATAATTTTTGAGGAAGCACTGCACCACCAGGTTCAAGGTGTGAGTCAAGCAAGGTATGTGGCTGAGTTTTGAAAGGGCTATGGCTGCCACAAAATTATGGCCGTTATCACTAACTACCTTGCCTGCCTCAAGATGTACACTGCCCAGCCATGACTCAGCTTGTCGCTTCAAGTACTCGGCCAGCACCTCAGCGGTGTGTCTGTCGCCCAAACACATCATCTGCAACACAGCCTGCTGACGATTTCCACTAGCTGCTCGATAGGGGGACACATCGTGTGCAACAGTGGCAGCTGCAGATGGAGTGCTCGTACGACTGCGCTCTGTGGACGAGCTGTCGCTTCTGGAGGAGGAGGAGGAGGAGGGTGGAACGCCTACAGCCAACTGTTTCCTATACCGTGGGCTAGGCAGCACTGTCCCACCACCGCTGTCCCCTGTGGACCCTGCATCCACCACATTAACCCAGTGCGCAGTGATGGACACGTAACGGCCCTGGCCATGCCGACTGGACCATGCATCAGTTGTGAGGTGCACCTTTCCACTCACTGACTGCTTGAGTGCATGGACAATGCGGTCTTTCACATGATGGTGGAGGGCTGGGATGGCTTTGCGAGAGAAGAAGTGGCGACTGGGTAGGTCATAGCGTGGTACTGCATAGGCCATGAGTTCGCGGATAGCTGCGCTTTCCACCAACCGATAGGGCATCATCTCAAACGAGATCAGTTTGGCAATGTGGGCGTTCAAACCCAGTGTACGCGGATGAGAGACTGAGTACTTTCTTGACCTACTTATAGTGTCTGGGAGGGTGAGCTGGACTTGAGAGCTGCATATGGTGGAAGTAGCGGTGGACAGGGCAGACTGAGAGAGGGTTGATGATGGTGATGGAGTTGGTGTTCTTTCTGATGGCCTAGATTCAGTATTTCGTTGATATAACAGTGGGATTCCCTGACTGCTGTGGCCTTGCAACGACACCTCAACATTTGCTGCTGTGCTAACCGGTGGGCTTACAGTGGGGGAAACAATGTAGCGTTGCTGACTACCTTCTTTGCGATCAGTTGCACATGTGGCACTTGAGGTTTGGTGTTGTGTCCACGCTTGCAAGTGCATGCTGGTTAAATGTCTAAGCATGCAACTGGTATTCAAATTTTTCAGATTTTTCCCTTGGCTAAAGGTCTTTGCACACTTCTTACAGATAACCTTGGCCTGATCATGAGGATTTTGTTCAAAAAAGTGCCACACTGCACTCTTCCTACTTTGGCAGACATTTTGCGGCCTAGCACGCTGTGATCTTTTGACCCTCTGGACAAGCTGTCCAGCAACTCTTTTGATTTTTGGAACCTGTCTTTGGAGTGCTCCGGGCCTGCCAGATAACAGCTGTTGCGATGTTGATGTCTGCTGTGGATGCTCCTCATCTGAGCTATTGGAAGCAGCACCCTCTTCCCCCAATGGATGCCAATCTGGGTCAACAACTGGGTCATCCTTCACCTCCTTTTCAATGTCATGTGCACCTTCCTCTGTGTCACCGTGTATGGTGGTATAATGTGCGGGAAGGGGCACCTGAGTCTCATCAGGGTCAGAATCAGGCTCTGTACACTGCGAGGACAATGTAGTGCTCTGAGTGAATGTACCAGCAGAATCATCTATCAGCGGCTGTGCATCAGTGCACTCCATGTCAGATTCATCTTGGCCTGGGTAATTCACCATTTCACTTGATAATCCAGGCATGGTATGTGAAAACAGCTCCATGGAGTAATCAGTAGTATGGCCTGCGTCATCCTTCAATCTTGGTTGTGGTGAAGGACTCAAGGAAAGGTGTGGTTCATGAACATGAGCCTCCAATGACGACTCAGTGCTTTTACTTTTTACAACTTCAGAAGAGGAGGCGATAGAGCTGGAGGCTGAGTCAGCAATGTAAGACAAAACTTTTTCCTGATGCTCTGGCGTTAAAAGCGGTTTGCCAACTCCTAGAAAACTAAGCCTTCGAAGCCTTATGGAGCCAGACGATGACGCAGGCTCAACACCTCCTGCATTCGGTCCTATTTTGCTCTTGCCACTACCATCAGATCCACCACCAACACCATCATTACCAGCTGCCAACCCCCGCCCAATTCCACGGCCTCTTCCACCAGCCTTCCTCATTTTTGGTAGAAATGTAGACAAAATCCAACAAACTATATAGTAATGTAAAACAAGGTACAAGGTGTCTATAGGACAGGGGAGATTTAGATTTTCTGCACACACTAGTGGACACTGGACACTTTTGGATTGTGTGAGGCCCACTGAACATCAGAGCGCTATGTCACAGGCTCGATGGCACAGGTGTGAAAAAAGTGACTACAGGATAAAGGAGATTTTGAATTTCTGGGAGATTTTGAATTTCTGCAGACACTTGTGGACACTGGACACTTGGATTGTGTGAGGCCCACTGAATATCACAGCGCTATGTCACAGACTCGATGCAGCAGGTGTGAAAAAAGTGACTACAGGATAAGGGAGATTTTGAATTTCTGCAGACACTTGTGGATACTGGACACTTGGATTGTGTGAGGCCCACTGAATATCATAGCGCTATGTCACAGGCTCGATGCAGCAGGTGTGAAAAAAGTGAATACAGGATAAGGGAGATTTTGAATTTCTGTGAGATTTTCAATTTCTGCAGACACTTGTGGACACTGGACACTTGGATTGTGTGAGGCCCACTGAATATCACAGCGCTATGTCACAGGCTCGATGGCACAGGTGTGAAAAAAGTGACTACAGGATAAGGGAGATTTAGATTTTCTGCAGACACTTGTGGACACTGGACACTTGGATTGTGTGAGGCCCACTGAATATCACAGCGCTATGTCACAGGCTCGATGGCACAGGTGTGAAAAAAGTGACTACAGGATAAGGGAGATTTTGAATTTCTGTGAGATTTTGAATTTCTGCAGACACTTGTGGACACTGGACACTTGGATTGGGTGAGGCCCACTGAATATCACAGTGCTATGTCACAGGCTCGATGGCACAGGTGTGAAAAAAGTGACTACAGGATAAGGGAGATTTTGAATTTCTGCAGACACTTGTGGACACTGGACACTTGGATTGTGTGAGGCCCACTGAATATCACAGCGCTATGTCACAGGCTCGATGGCACAGATGTGAAAAAAGTGACTACAGGATAAGGTAGATTTTGAATTTCTGCAGACACTTGTGGACACTGGACACTTTTGGATTGTGTGAGGTCCAATGAATATCAGAGCGCTATGTCACAGGCTCGATGCAGCAGGTGTGAAAAAAGTGACTACAGGATAAGGGAGATTTTGAATTTCTGCAGACACTGGACACTTTTGGATTGTGTGAGGCCAAATGAATATCAGAGCGCTATGTCACAGGCTCGATGCAGCAGGTGTGAAAAAAGTGACTACAGGATAAGGGAGATTTTGAATTTCTGCAGACACTTGTGGACACTGGACACTTTTGGATTGTGTGAGGCCCACTGAATATCACAGCGCTATGCCACAGGCTCGATGGCACAGGTGTGAAAAAAGTGAATTGTAGAATTGGGCAGAATAGGAATCTCCCTAGAGTGTAGGTCTGTAAGAACGGAACAAGTCCTCCACAGTGACACACAGATAGCTTCACTGTGGCTGTGATAACAGCCGTTACACGGTACTGTGTGAGGAGCGTACACTGCTGTATGGTGTGAATAAATGCACGCTCAGTACCTTAGCAGGACAAAAAAAAATTGGGATTGCTTTTAAAAAAGCAGTTTGCAGAGCAGTGGGGAAACAGCAATGCAGCTGTCAGGAAGCCTTAGAAGGCAGCCCAACAACCAACACCGCTGATCCACCACAATATAGCCTCCCCTTGCACTGCACACACAGTGACTGGTGTGTTGCACAGGCAAAATCGCTAGCAGCAGAAGCAGTTTTTTTGTCTTCTTCCCTGCCTAACGCTCTCCCTACAGAATCAGCAACCTCTCCCTATGCTAAGATCGGCAGAAGTAAGATGGCGGTCGGCGTGCACGCCCTTTTATAACCCCTGTGATGCCCACCAAAGCAAGCCAATCACTTGCATGCCCTTCTGAAAGACGGTGGCGACCCCTGCCTATGTCATCACGTTGCCCACAGTGTCCGTGGATCCTGATTGGCTGAAAAAGAGCGCTAAACAAACTTTTGAAACGCGACTTTGGCGCGTAAGTCGCCGACCTCGTGGCCGACCTCATCCTAGGGTCGGGTTTCGTTTCATGAAACCCGACTTTGCCAAAAGTCGGCGACTTTTGAAATTGTTCGACCCGTTTCGCTCAACTCTACTAAACAGTCAGCAAGACAGTGCAAGCTGGCGTGATGACGCCATTATATCAGCCTACACTGGATACTTGAGCTCTCAAAGACTACAAGTGGAAAGAATGGCAAAAAAAGGAAGACATGGAGCTCAGATGCCAAGTGCCACCAATATCCATTTAAATACAAATTGAGTTTTTGACTAAGGCTGGAGTCACACACAACCATTAAAAATTCAGACTGATTTTAACGGTACGAAATCGCACAAAGATTTCTTGTCCAGGGATCCGTCTGTCATCAGAATTTCCGGCGATGAACCGATTTTATTCGCATCTAAGCATCAAATTGACATCCAATGCCAATGCCTGATGCTCTTTCCTGTTGACCTGGAGAAGTCTTGCGATTTAATCGCAAGTCACACGTGTGGTGTGTTTTCAATGCGATTTTTAATCGCATCCATAGACTTGCATTGGCGAATCCGATCCGAAAATCTGTGACAATCGCAGCATGCTGCGATTGTCTCGGTCCAAGGAACGGATCCGATAAAAAAACGCATGATGGAAGCAGCACCGTTGATTAACATTGGGACGAATGCAATGCGATTTTTTTATCGCATTGCATTCGTCCGATTTTATCGCTAGTGTGACTCCGGCCTAATATTTATAGTTGGATTGTCATTGGATGTTGAATTGAAGACTCTTTATTTTATCGTATGTTGACGTGTGTATGTCAAATCTAGTCATGGACTATGATGTCTCATCACACATACATTAGTACACTGCTATAGAATGGACAGACTGTTGGATCCTCATGGGTAATTTGACCACAGTGATGTTAATATTTACAATGACCCCTTTAAATTTAGATGAAAAACTCTTGGGGACCCCCTGTGATAGGTCATTAATTCTTATATAACTCCACCATGACAGGTCATGTACTACTGTGATATCAAATGACAGAACTGATCTCCTGGAGAATATCATGTCACTAGTTGACCTTCATAGAAATTCTTCTTTGGAGTGATCTTGTGGTTTATATTATGTCAGAGGAAGACTATTAAGTGATTCCTTTGTGGCATTAGGACCCTATGGGGGAATCTCAGTTTCAATATAATTATCTGGTAAGCTATCCCGGACTCCCCTGTGACCATACCGGCTTCTCTACGCACCGCGCACCAGTGAGATCTCTTAGGAACTCTCCTCTTAAACCACAGATGAGCAAATTCATTATTTTTAGCTTCCAATGAATATCTGGCGAGAGGTATAACAGAACAGAGTCTGTCTTTTAGTTGTTTTTTGCACACAGCAATAAATCTCTTAACTCCGTAGGGTAACATAAACCAACGGGAAATCGCAGATACCAATGATATCACAGACAGATATCAAAAGGCAAACTCAACCTCAGCTTTGCATTATTGGTATGTATATTAAAGGGTTGACCAATCTTGGACATTTGTAGTATATCTGCAGAATATGCCAAAATGTCCAAAAGATGTAGGTCCCAGTGCTGGAACTGAGATTGGGGCTCCATTGTTCTCCGCTGTGAGTGGAAAGGTTGCTGGCCATGAATCTCTTTCCATTCAGTTTCTAAAATTTTAGAGATGGAACATTATGGACCAATAGGGCTGGACCATCTCCTATCTAGGGCTCCAGAGTAGAAACATGATATTGTGTGCACCTCTTTGCCAAAGTGGGGCTCTGTGGACCCATCTTGAATGGAGATGCTCGACATCTACTCCATTCATTGTCTATGGGAGAGTAGCAGAAAGCCAAGTACAGCACTCACCAATTCCCACAACCCTATTGACAGTGAATAGAGTAGAGGCTGAGCATGGCACTTCCACTCCATTCAATATGGGGATGCAGTGCCCCATTCCTGAGTTACATTACCCAATTCTCAGTGGTCAAACTGTAAGGGTGATGGACTATGCTGTCGAGTTCCTGCCCCTGAAGATACTAATGGTGTCAATGCCCTGATGATACCACTGATGTATTGTGAACAGTATTTTCCATTTTTTGTACATATTGTCATGTGACTAGTGTTATAAGATAGGTAGTGTAATGTAAAGGAACGTAGATACTTGACTATAGGCTAAGATAAGGTTAATGTTTGGGACTAGCCAACAGGGGGAGGAAAAGTGACTGTTTCCAGCTAGGAGATAATATTTGGAGTGCGAAGTGAGCAGTGTTGCAATTAAAAGGTGAACCGAGTGAGAGGAGACCGAAGAAGGAGGGATAGTGTGATCCTAAGGAAAATTGACCAAAGAGACAGAATGGTCTTCCGGGGACAGATTCTAGGAGAGAACGCCTAGCTACGAGACCTTGAACTTGAAACACAGAAGGTAATGGGCATTAGCAAGACTGAGAGATGGGGAATAGTCAAGGGTCCCAAATGGTAAATCCAGGGCGTCAGTAGTAAAAGAAATAGGACACGGAATTGCTGAGCCAGTAATGGAGACTTGTGCATCAGGAATGTAGAGTTAAAGCTGGGTTGTGGCAAAATAAAGAAAAAAAGTACCTTGAAAGCCCTGGATTATACTACAGAAGAAGGATAATGTGTGGAATAATGCTTCATACTGTAAATAAAACGTCCATAAGACTATGTACCCGCTCTCTCTTGTATATAACCCTTACCAAGTTACTGTTCAGTATAGAGTTTATATTGGAAATGTAATCTCCCTCACTGAACTGTGAAACATCTGGTCCTGGAAAACCCACAACATCGACTACATGGGGCCTGCATGGGCGAAAGGTCCTCACAACAAAAGTCCATACACTCAGCCAGGGCCCACACTTTCATGTAACGTGTCAGGGTGCTGAAGACGACTGCCTCGTCCACGGCTGTCGCCCCGCGACAGCTTATAAAACCTCCAGTGATTGGGAATAGCCTTTAAAAAATAGTATTACCTCCTCAAGCAGTTGTACTGAATAGGATGCTGTAAATTGGCCATATCTGTATGCAACCATAGAAAAATGGTGGGAATTCTTGAAATTTACTTAAGAACCTTGTAAAGCACCTGAATCATAGGAGTGAATGACACGGCAATTTGAAAATGATCATATTTTCAGACTTCAGGAAGAAAGAAACCATAATAGTCTATAAAGACCAGTAAAACATGTATACATTTCATGCAGACATAGCCGCTGTCCAAATGGAAGCCATGGTACCAGTGCACCAAAATATCAAAGGCACAGAAAAATGATTGCTTACTTAATGTTATATTTGTATATTTAGACTATATGAATAACTTATCTTTCAAACTCCAAAAGTTGAATTTATTAAATTAATGCAAGGAAGAGACTCCAGCTGACAAGTCTCTGCCTCCTCTCTGATCACATAGGTTTGGCAGACACATAAACCCCTGACCAGAGCCATCCAGGGAGGCTGCGGTTACTCGGCTCTCGGAATAACAGGTACATTTTAGCTTCTGCTGAAGGTCAATCACTGAGCATTGGATGAAAGGGGATCCTCTTGGGACCCCCGTGGAGAATAAGGCTCTGGTGTGTATGTTTCGCCTAATTGCAGATCTGACATTTCAGGTTGAAGAGTCACACAGATGAGCAGTGCCCAGCATGGATAAATGTTCACAACGCGGGATGTCTAGTTGTCAATATTGCTTGATCACAAAGGTATAAACTCGGGAGGGATAATTTTGACTGTCTTGTAGATTAAATTCCTATGGAGTCAACACTGACTGCTCTGTTATTTTCTTTTTTTTTTGGCAGAAGGGGTGGTGCAGACGGAGATCGGTCTCATTGATCTTAGAAACCTTCTATGGGCATCTAGTGTTCATGATGATATCTCACCATTTGTAAAAAAAAGCACAAAATTAAGAAAAAAACAAGTTTCTACAGCCTGCCAATAGGGATGAGTGGACCACGAAAGTTCTGTTTCGAAGGAATTTTAGTCTAAAGTTCGTTTTGAGTACCAGAACTTGAACCTGAACCCAAACCCCTTAGAAATCAATGGTGGCCCAACTTTGGAGCTGGAAAATCTCTCTTTGTTTCTGCACTCCTGAACTGTAAAACGAACTTCAAGTAGAAGTCCATGTTTGGAGTTCAGTACCTGACTCTAGGTCTCCGTTACGAACAACGAACTATACAGTTTGGATTCGCTCATCTCTACTGGACATATATTGTATTGTGGTGGCTGAAGCTACCAGTGTTAAAGGGACTGGCCCAACATTTAATCTATATTCGTTTCTCCCAACTCTTCCCGACAGCAAATGCCGAGGAAGAGAAAGAAGGGGCAAGTAAATTTCGACATGCCCATCTTTTAATTTTCAGGGAAGACAAGGATTCTGGCAGATTATTCATGGGACCCCATAAAAAACACATAGCAGCAACTTTAACATACTTTCCAGCAATGGTATTAGGAGAAAAGGGACATTTACTGTAAATACCACCCAATTTCCGCTAAGGAAATCCATTAGTCCCACCTCTAGGACCATTTACTCAACCTCTTTATAGTGCAGGACAACCCAATTTAGCCTAAAAGCCGATAGAGTCCCTGCAACTTTAAAAATGATGATAACTAAGTTTTACTTTCATGGGCCCCAATGTCAATATTTTGTTTTTGCTATTCCTCTTCTGTCCACACCCCGGGAAAAGCCCCAGTAAATATGGCATCATAAGACTTTTAATTATTGTCCTATCTTTAGGGACAATTCACCATGTTTACACGAAATAGAATTGGTTGAAGTCACCTAAAGTGAGTTTTGACTGTAATTAGATAACTGTTTTCTAACAATCTTAATTAAAGAGGAGCCCTCACATCAAATTGTTTATCCTCTTGGTATATTGCCGTCATCATATTATATAGCACTGTGTACTGATAATTGTTCAATTTTTCCCTTCTACCTAGTTAATTTTTATATTTTCCATTAGGTCTATGACATCACATGATTAAAACCTGACGAGCTGAATCCTTCTAAGCTCTATGTAGAAACAGGAGGTCAATTTTCCCTGTATGCTTGATCAATCACTGCAAAAGTTCCTGGCAGGGGAAGGATAGAGCAGCTGGGTCTGGAGTTGGAGAGGGGAATAATAAATGCAGGGACAAGAGACTTCCTGTTTCTACATAGAGCAGAGAAAAGAGAAGAATTATCTAGGTAGAAAGGCAAAATGAGTAATTGTAAGTACACAGTGCTATATAATATGATTATTGCAATATATTCCTGAAACCAGGGACCTCCAGGGTCATCATGTCCATCCCCTGCTTAATGCAGGAGTTTAGAGGATATTAAGAGTATTCAAGAGGATACTAAGAGAATAAAAAATTTGATGAGTATTTTTTTTTAAATTACTGGTGGTCTAAAGATTAAATCGATTGTCTAAATATTTAGTTCCGCCGCCAATATTATTATAGAAAGGTAAAAATTTTATAACATACAGGATACAAACGCTGAATGTTCTCAGATGTGCAATTTGATCAGATACATGGCAAGGACTAAATGTCACAAGCACATACATTTAGCATAAGTGGTGCTTATCTTCATGTAATTTGGGGGCTTCTATATATCTACATGAAGAGAAAAAAGCCAAGACTGCTCATGCATGTATGCTGTCTGCGAGGAGTCTTACAAGGCAGGAGCTGTGCCGCATACGAATGAAGACAGGGGAGTTTATTCTGCACAGAAATTGGAATTTTTTTTTTCTTTCCATGCCTGAGTCTCTTCACCCAATCATAATATGCACCATCTTTATAGTAATAATCCCCTTGCCAGCTCCTATCACTTTGTGGTAATGTTTCCTAATGCCTATGCAAAGTTCTCATCAGATGTAAAATCCATATTTAGATTTCTCCACCCTGGAATCATCCTGTAATCACAGATAAGTGGTTAACCGGTTCAGCACTTCGGAGGCTTCAGAGATGCCGCTGACTGTATAAGTAAGAGTAGAGATTGGTTTCCGAAGACGAGACGTATGGCTTGTGTGTTGACAGCCTCGAAGATGCTGTGATAGATGTAGACATCACTGGGCAGACGTCAGTATAAATGAATGAATGCATTAATGGATAGATGGATAATTTTATAAATGGACGGCCAAACGAAAAAAAATAACAGTAATGCGGCTCAGTTGTTAACGTCGGTGCCTTGCTTCAATCCTAAGGTCAACAATAGAGTTGAGCGAATTTTTCAAAATTTGGTTCCGAATACGATCGGTTGCGAATATTGTTTTCGCAATGTTCGCTGAACACAGCCGAACGTGATTGGAGTCAATAGGAGTACAAATTATCGAATATGTTAGGAACCAATCATCAAACATGAACTCGGCACGAATAGGGTACCAATATGGTACGAATATGGCAAATTCAGATTCGGCGACCAATTCCGAACATATTTGCTCAACTCTAGTCAACAACAACATGGAATCTAAAGTAGTTGTCCCATAAACAACCTATTTAATGATAAATCTACTACTGATAGGAACTCAACAGGGAAAAAGTCATGTCCAATAGGAAGGGTGAAATAAACACTAGTTTGGCATTGATTACTTAACAGATGGAATTTTGCATTCTAATAAATTATTGGGTCCATATACAGTTCTTGGACAGGGACCCTCTTTTGCCTACATGCGCCAATGTATATGGCAGAAACCTGCTGACGGATTCCCTTTAATGGGCCATTTTGTGCCTAGCTAAACACTGTTCCAACATCACTGGCACTGGTCTATCCGAGGGCAGTAGAGGAAAGGGGAGCATGGTTCGGACTTACGACATTGCCACACAATCTACTGCCATGATAATTTTGAACACTGAGAACGGAGGCCAAGGACTTCCAGCAGGTATCCAAAAGAGGGAAACCAGTAGAGTGACTTTACGCTAATAATGTGTATTGAAATTCTGTGTCTGAGATGGAGACTTGCTTTAAATTTATATCTTGAACAACCCCTTTCAAGCCACTATATAAAAAAAATTACTATAAATCACTCAACACCCTCTACGCGACCCCATGTAATATATCTTATCGTATTTTTAGAGTTTTTCTATTTACAAATATGAATGTGTCAATCAACGTCGCGGCTCTGACAGCTCTATAAGACGTGTGTATTAAGCATGTAGCACTTAAATTACCTTCATTACTTATTGCTAATTAACTGAATTAGCAACAAAGTGATGCATTACTCTTTGATCCAATTAGGTATGTCAGCATTTTACTTGGTAATTTTGTCTCTTGAATGAATGTTTGAGACTGGATTAATCTCTTTTGATGTGAGTCTTTCTGAATTACCACTTCTTCACTAATCCCCTATTTTCTGATGGGTCTCTTGGCAAGGAACTTTTCACAGTGTAATTGAGCCACAGTCTCAATAACCTTTTATCTAGGTTTAATGGGGGGTTCTTGAGATGATAGCAAAAAGAGGAGCGGTCAACTTTACAAAGATGGGGAGGTTGATGGGGAACAAATTTGCCAGCAATTTTTCCATGGAAAAAAAAGTAAACTAATGCCAAAACAAAGGATCGAAAATGTTGAAATCCAACATGACCAATCACTTTTTCCTTTGATTTCTTTTGTCGGGGAACAGTCTTGAGATTGTATTGTATCATACGTGCCAACTCTTCAAAATGCATTGGATGCTCCCAGAAAAAGAGAAGACTTCAAAAAGAATTGCCAAATCAACCAGGCTCTTCTGAAACCTCCAGGAAAGGAGAAACATTGCTGGAAGTGGGGTTTTTTTGTGCATGACGCCAGGATGCGTTGTCATTAGACAGAACCCCATTGTAGGAATGCTCATGCGAAGGGTGCACAAAAGGAGCAGTCGAAGGGGAGTGTTGGTCACCTAAAGAGAGACATGACTAATGAGGAGCAATTTTTGAAGGCATGCTGTTTGCCATGATTGCTATCCACCTGAATGGGCATCTCATGTAGTTTCGTAATCACAGGCCATGAATTTTTTCTTAACGTTGAATATCACTAAATATCCCGTAGACAGGTTAAGGTTTGTGTCTCAAACCGCTTTGCTGTTGGACTTGGCTCAGTAGGCCGAATGAACGCGCGGTGTGTGAGGCCATAGACTTTCTACTGAGCCTTTACACTAGTGACTGCTCACTCATGCAAGAGCTGAGCATTTCAGCACTGGCATAAATGATCTCTGCTGAATTTGGACGAGGCTAGAAATCAGCAATTCCAAAATATTTAAAAAAGACAATTTTATTCCATAAACTTTAAAAACACTATGAAAAAAATCACAGCAAAAAGGAGATAATAAAATCACATAGGTGACGCGTTTCGCACGGCATGGGATATTAATCGTAGCCTATTTTGGAAATGACAACCAAGCCTATTTATATTTTATTTATATTGAATTAAATTGCTCTTCCCAGGAACCGGCTGGGATTCCTTCTCCATTCGTCAATTTTCATTATTTGGAATCTGGAGTCAGATCAAAACTTTGGATGCGCGGATTAGCAAAGGTTGTGTTTTAAGATTTTCCCTATATTTTGATATGCAGACTCTGGTTAGCAGAACAATTCACATTAGATGACATCAGGAACACGAACATTTAGTTCGGAGTAATTTCTGGCAGACCTACAAACAGTTTTGAGACTCAGGCTTTGCCAGTTGAGATCTGGCGTTCAGGGATCAGTGTTCCTCTTTGGTTCTGTTAGCAGGGGGATAATTACAATAATTGGACCTGGAGCTTAAGGGGCCCAAAAGACTCTGTGCCCTATATGAAAGGACCAATACTATTAAAGATTTGCAATAATTGGATCCCCGTTGAAGCTTTTGCATTGGGGCCCATGAGCTTCAAGTGACGCCACTGCCTGATAGTAAACCATTTTACCTGCTTGTAGAGAGCAATACAATTGATTCATTGAAAGTCATTCTTACTAATGCAAAAAAAATAGTTTTAGGCCCCCCCCCCCGTACCTGCTCTCTATACAGGGGCCCTATAGGCAAGATTGGCCCATGCCACAATTAAACCCACCAAGGAGCCCCTGACTCATAAGTACTAATGGATTCTAAACGCTTGACTAGAGAGAAGGATTATGGAGCGCTTTTAACAAGCCCATCACTCTTGATAAATTGGCTGTTGAACACAAGGGGCCCACATAGTACTGTACTCAGCACTGGGGTCCCCTACTAGCTATGTCCGCCTCTTCTCCTACGCGACTAGTGAAGCAGCACCATCTAACTCAGGCTCGTAAAGTGACAGATGCGAAGCTCATTTACACCAGGCAGAACACTCTATTTTCCAAACCTGATGACATCTGTCAGATGCAAACCCTAGGAGCCCATTGTCTGCGCGCATTACTTTTTCATTAGGCTGTTTTGGTGGAAGAAGCATCTTCTAGTTTAGCCTGCTAGCATTTCTCTGCTCCAATTCACACAAGCGAGGAGCATTAATGCAGCCACAGTTGGCTGCTTCGTGTAGACACCCCACTGCTCCTAATTCTTTAGGAGAGGCAGCGGTTAATGATTATGGCTGTGATTATTTGATTGCGTCTATAGCCGCATGCACAGCATGTTATTCTGAGACATAGCCACTATTGATAAATGAACAGGTCTGGCTGTGAACATAGAAATGCTACAGTACATTTTACATTTCCAGACGTGGCAAAAAATATACCGTACATATGACAAACTCATAAAATAGACATCCTCGCAAAGCATGAAGACAAATAAATCCTACCTGCCTGGAACACTCGGTATTAAATATACTCAAGTGTCCTCGCTCAATTAGCTGGAGCACAGATCACTTCTCTTTCTGGAGGACTCAGACAATCCCAACGTTACAAATTCAACCCATTTCTTTACTATGAGCATTGTGCAATACTTAATTTCTCCTGTGATGTCACTGTAGAAAAATCGCACACTTCTTTCAGCTGATTGCTGGAGGTCTCAAAAGCAGAAAGTCATTCAATCTGTTTAGTTTTAAGAAGACGTTTAGTTATTTTTTTCTGCATAAATAAGTTTTCCAAAGTAGACACTTCCATTTGATAGGATGAGAAATTTACATATTTTTCCCTTCAAGTTTTGAAAATCAAAAATTTCAGATTTTTCACAATTCTTTAATTTTTTGTGACTCTAAGGTTGGGGACACTAAAAACAAAAAAAAAATGTTAGTTTACAGAAATACATTTTAACCCCTTAAGCCCCAAGGGTGGTTTGCACGTTAATGATCAGGCCAATTTTTACAATTCTGACCACTGTCCCTTTATGAGGTAATAGCTCTGAAATGCTTCCATGGATCCCGGTGATTCTGACATTGTTTTCTCGTGACATATTGTACTCCATGTTAGTGGTAAAATTTCATTGAAATAACTTGTGTTTATTTGTGAAAAAAACGGAAATTTGGCGAAAATTTTGAAAATTTTGCAATTTTCCAACTTTGAATTTTTATGCCCTTAAATCACAGAGATACGGCACACAAAAAACTTAATAAGTAACATTTCCCACATGTTTACTTTACATCAGCACAATGTTGGAACCAAAATTTTTTTGTTAGGAAGTTATAAGGGTTAAAAGTTGACCAGCGATTTCTCATTTTTGCAACACCATTTTATTTTTACGGACCTCATCACATTTGAAGCCACTTTGAGGGGTCTATATGATAGAAAATACCCAAAAGTGACGCCATTCTAAAAACTGCACCCCTTAAGGTGCTCAAAACCACATTCAAGAAGTTTATTAACCCTTCAGGTGCTTCACAGGAATTTTTTGAATATTTTAAAAAAAATGAACATTTAACTTTTTTTCACAAAAAAAATACTTCAGGTTCAATTTTTTTTATTTTACCAAGGGTAACAGGAGAAATTGGACTGCAAAAGTTATTTTGAAGTTTGTCCTGAGTACGCTGATACCTGATATGTGGGGGGGAACCACTGTTTCGGCGCATGGCAGAGCTCAGAAGGGAAGGAGCGCCGTTTGACTTTTTCAATGCAAAATTGGCTGGAATTCAGATCGGACGCCATGTCATGTTTGGTGAGCCCCTAATGTACCTAAACAGTGGAAACCCCCCAGAAGTGACCCCATTTTGGAAACTAGACCCCACAAGGAACTTATCTAGATATGTGGTGAGAACTTTGAACCCACAAGGGCTTCACAGAAGTTTATAACATACAGCAGTACAATTAAAAAATCATATTTTTTCCAAAAAATGATCTTTTCACCCCCAATTTTTATTTTCCCAAAGGTAACAGTACCCTAAAAGTTATTGTGCAATTTGTCCTGAGTACGCTAATACCCCACATGTGGGGGTAAACCACTATTTGGGCGCATGGCAGAGCTCGGAAGGGAAGCAGCGCCATTTGACTTTTTTGGCTGGAATTGAGATCGGACACAATGTCGCGTTTGGAAAGCCCCTGATGTACTTAAACAGTGGAAACCCCCCACAAATGACACCATTTTGGAAACTAGACCCCCAAAGGAACTTATATAGATGTGTGGTGAGAACTTTGAACCCCCAAGGGCTTCACAGAAGTTTATAACGTACAGCCATACAATTAAAAAATCATATTTTTTCCCACAAAAATTATCTTTTCACCCCCCTCAATTCTTATTTTTCCAAGGGTAACAGGACCCTAAAAGTTATTGTGCAATTTGTCCTGAGTACGCTGATACCCCATATGTGGGTGTAAATGACTGGGCGCATGGCAGAGCTCGGAAGGGATGCAGCGCCATTTGACGTTTTTGGCTGGAATTGAGATCGGACACCATGTCGCATTTGGAAAGCCCCTGATGTACCAAAAGAGTGAAAACCCCCCACAAATTACACCATTTTGGAAACTAGACCCCCCAAGGAACTTATCTAGATGTGTGGTGAGCACTTTGAACCACCCAGTGCTTCACAGAAGTTTATAATGCCCGGGCGTGAAAATAAAAATATCTAATTTTTTCCACAAACATGATCATTTAGTCCCCAATTTTTTATTTTCTCCAAGGGTACCAGGAGAAATTGGACCCCAAAAGTTGTTCTCCAATTTGTCCTGAGTACGCTGATACCCTATATGTGGGAGAAAACTACTGTATGGGCACACGTCAGGGCTCAGAAGGCAAGTAGTGACGTTTTGGAATGCAGACTTTGATGGAATGGTCTGCGGGTGTCATGTTGCCTTTGGAGAGCCCCTGATGTACCTAAACAGTGGAAACCCCGCACAAATGACACCATTTTGGAAACTAGATCCCCTACGGAACTTATCTAGATGTTTGGGGAGCACTTTGAACCCCCAAGTGCTTCACAGAAGTTTATAACGCTCGGGCGTGAAAATAAAAAAATCATATTTTTTTCCACAAAAATGATATTTTTGCCCCCAATTTTTTATTTTCCTAAGGGTTACAGGAGAAATTGGACCCCAAAAGTTGTTTTTCAATCTGTCCTGAGTAGGCTGATACCCTACATGTGGGGGTAAAACACTGTTTGGGTGCATGGCAGAGCTTGGAAGGGAAGGAGCACCATTTGACTTTTTCAACGCAGAATTGGCTGGAATTGAGATCAGATGCCATGTTGCGTTTGGAGAGCACCTGATGTGCCCAAACAGTGGAAACCCCCCAATTCTAACTCCAACCCTAACCCCAACACACCCCTAACCCTAATCTCAGCCCTAACCCTAGCCCTAACACAAGCCCTAACCCTAGCCCTAACCCTAGCTCTAGCCCTAACCCTAATGGTAAAATGGAAATAAATACAGTTTCTTTTAATTTTATTATTTTTCCCTAACTAAGGGGGTGATATCGGGGGGTTTGATTTACTATTTATGGCGGTTTTTATGTTTGGCGGCTGTCACACGCTAAAAGACGCTTTTTTTTGTAAAAATTGTTTTTGCATCACCACATATTGAGAGCTATAATTTTTGCATATTTTGACCCACCGAGTCATGTGAGGGCTTATTTTTTGCGGGACGAGTTGACGTTTTTATTGGTATCATTTTCGGGTATGTGACATCTTTTGATGGCTTTTTATTCTGATTTTTGGGACGCAGAATGAACAAAAACCAGCGTTTCATGAATTTCTTTTGGGGGGTGCGTTTACACTGTTCCTTGTGTGGTAAAATTGATAAAGCACTTTTATTCTTCGGGTCAGTACGGTTACAGCGATACCTCATTTATGTGTTTTTTTTTATGTTTTAGCGGTTTTATGCAATGAAAACAATTTTATATAAAAAATAATTATTTTTGCATCGCTTTATTCTGCAAGCTATAACTTTTTATTTTTTCGCTGATGATCCTTTGTGGCGGCTCGTTTTTTGCCGGACAAGATGACGTTTTCAGCGGTACCATGGATATTTATATGCATCTTTTTGATCGCGCGTTATTACACTTTTTCTTTGGCGGTATGTTAATAAATCATTATTTTTTGCTTCGTTTTTTATATTTATTTTTTAAGGGGTTCTCTAAAGGGGTTAACTATTGGGACAGTTTTATAGGGTGGGTCGTTACGGACGTGGCGATACCAAATATGTGTACTTTTATTGTTTTTTTTTTTATTTCCAAAAAATGAATTTATTGGGGAATTTTTTTTTTTTATTTATTTAGCGATTTTTTTAAAATTATTTTTACACTTTTTTTTAACTTTATTACATTGTCCCAGGGGGAACATACCTGTCATGTGACTGATCGCTGATCTGTCACATCACAGATCACTGTGACAGATCAGCAATCTGTCACAGGCAGTGCTGCAGGCTTCCTCCTTGCCTGTGGTTTGCAGGCATGAGGAAGCCAGCTCCCTGCAGGCCCCTGAAGGTCCCCGTTGCCATACTGGATCCGGGGACCTGCAGGGAAGGAGCCCCCTGCAGCAGCGCTGCACATTGCGCTGCTGTGGGGGGTTCAGGGAAGCACGGAGGGAGCCCCCTGCCTGCCGATGCTTTCCTTTAACCCCCGGTACACCGCGATCGTGTTTGAAAGCGGTGTGCCAGCGTTTAACGTGTCGGGGGCAGTCCGTGACCACCCCTGACACATTGTTCTGGGTGTCAGCTGTGATAATCAGCTGACACCCTGCCGCGATCAGCGGCACTCATCACGTGGGCGCCGCTGATCGCTGTGACTTAATATTCTGTCCATGGGACTTCGGTCCCAGGTCACATGGACGGAATATTACGTCCATTGTAGGAAAGGGGTTAAAGGGTTTGAGTGAATTGGATGAAATTGGATTTGCTTGAATGTGGCCTGGATATTTGTTTAGTGGCAAATTTAGTTGAAGAAAAAACAATTGCTGGTAAAGCTGTGAAAACCCCAGGTCGTAATAAATGGAGGGGTTAAAAATAATAAAATATGATATCCAGGTGCTGCAGCTCCCAGATTGGTCTTCTGCTGACTCGCATCCTCCCTCCAGTTTTAGACTTCTCTTTTGTCTTTACTCTTGCCCACTAGAGTTGAGCGAATTTTTCAAAATTTGTTTCCGATGACGATCGGCGGCGAATATTGTTTTTGCAAAGACAGCCCAATGTCATTGGAGTCAATGGGAGTCGAAATGAACGAATATGTTTAAAATCGATGGTCAAACATAAATTCGGCACCAATATGGCAAATTCAGATTCGGTGACTGATTTCGAACATATTCGCTCAACTCTATGCTTCACTCTTTGGCATTTACTAGACCTCTGATGACATCATATCATCACTAGAGGAGCCTAAGAGTGAAACAGGAAGACAAGACCGAAAACAAAGTGAGAAAGTGAGCCAGTGAAGAACTAGACAAGGAGCTGTAACGCCAAGACCGGTGGGGGACTAGATGAGTTAACATTTTTATTTTTTATTTTCAACATACCTTTTCTTGATTCCAGATTGCAAAAAAAAAGGTTAATTTTCAAGGTGAATTCAATTCACTCATCGTATAAAAAAAAATACTCGGGACCCCAATGTTAACAAGAGCAAGGGATGTCAAGTTTCGCCTTCAGCTGTGCATCCTCATGGCGAGTGGCTTCTTTGGGTGCTATTACATGTGCATCTGACATGCTGATACCTGCTTGCCCCCAAATGCTGCAATGCACCAGTACTTGCCAATAAGGGTGCAGGATGGCAATTAGCAGGAATCCGTGTGCCGTCCTTGTTGCTCACCTGCACATTTTTCAATAACTATGCTAACACTCCAATTTGCTCCTTCTTGACCCTTAATTACTCACACCCACTCACTTAAAATCGGGAATTATTTTACTGCTCTAAATTGAATATACGTGTATTTTTATTAACGTGGCGCACTACTGTAAACGAACCTTTCAATGCTGCTTGTTAAAGCAATTAGAATTCAGATTTCGAAAAAACCTATTCAATAGAAATGACGGCCTCAAAATAATGTCGGCGATATTAGTAAACAATGTATCGTTTATCATCATCGGAGCCGCATTAAATCTTTCAAAGAACGAAACGGTTATTGTTACTCTAAATGCCAACATTGTGAAATGAGCTGAACAAGGGGGAATTAAGTCATTAAGTTATTTCCTTGCTGTGCACGGATTTATTACAACATAAAGGCTTGCAAATTTGCATAATGCAAACCAATCAGGAGAAAATAGAAAGTTACCTTAAAGGGGTTGGCCAAGACTTTAAAACCTTAGAATCGGTTAGTAGCATCAGTCTGTGGCAAATCTGACAACCAGGAAGTCCAATGATCATCTGTTACCATACATAGTATAGAGTTAGATTACCACAGCGCCATGCACTGTGTAGTGGCCATTCTGGGTACTGCAGCACAGCTCCTATTGAATTGAATAGGGCCTGAGCTTTAATATTCAAATATTACCCATCTTAGAGTGTATGGACCTAGGGTTTTGCATCTCTGTACATTGTGTATTTCCGGTAACCTTGCTAGCAGCTTGTCAGTGAGAGGGACCCGGTGTTGGATCACCACTGATCTGATATTGATGACTAACACTAAGGGTATCCATACTAGTCATTTTCTTTGTACCACTCCATCCTTGGTACAACGTCCCATCAAGTTACGAGCCAATCCAGTGACAAATTGTTTCCAATGCACCAGAGTGATAATTTTATCCCTTTATTTATCCAAAATGCATCATCAAGGCAACGATTCGGCCAACAAATGGCTTTTTCAAGCATGAGCAAAAAGGCGCATAAAACTAACACCAAGGGCTCGTGCAGAAAACTGTAGTTTTGGTCCAAGTGTGATCCATCAAAACATCAGATTACTCTCAGCCATTCAAGTTTATGGGTCTGTGAAAAAATCAGACAGCGCTCAGATGAAATCCGAGTGCGGTCCGATTTCTACGGAATGATAGAATGGAGAAATACATCAAACTCTCATCAAACTCTGAACAAACTATCTTCAAATTCTCATCAAACTCTGAATAAACGCTCATCAAACTCTCAACAAACTCTTATGAAACTCTGATCAAACTCCAATCAAACTCTTATCAAACTGTGAAAAAACTCTCATCAAACTCTGAACAAACTCTCATCAAATTCTCATCAAACCCTGAACAAACTCTCATCAAATTCTCATCAAACCCTGAACAAACTCTCATTAAACTAAAGGTACTGTCACATTAAGCGATATCGCTAGCAATATCGCTATAACTTGTGACGTTATAGCGATATTGCTAGCAACATTGCTGTGTCTGATACTTACCTACGACCCGCTCCCCCACTGGTTATCGCTGATCGCGCGAGAACGTCCAGGACTGTTTCTCGTCGTCAGCTTCCTGCGGCGCTTCCTGTGGAGAGACGAGCGACGAGCGTGGAGCCGGGCGGGAGGACGCAGGATCGCCTAGTGTGACAGGTAAGTAGCGACCCCCGTCCCCAGCGATGTCGCTGGTGAGATCTGCCTGTGTGGCAGCTCACTAGTGACCACTTAGCGATGCACCAGCGATCCTGACTGCGTCATATCACTGGTCAGGATCGCTGGTACATCGCTAAGTGTGACAGTACCTTAAGATCAAACTCTCATCAAGCTCTCATCAAGCTCTGAACAAACGCTAACCAAATTCTCATCAAACTAAGATCAAACTCTGATCAAACTCTGATCAAACTCTGAACAAACTCTGATAAAACTAAGATCATACTCTCATCAAACTCTCATCAAACTAAGATCAAACTCTGATCAAGCTCTGATCCAACTCTCATCAAACTCTTTTCAAACACTGAATGAACTGATCAAACGCTGATCAAACTCTGATCAGAGTGCGATTAGTATAATTGCATCATTTTTCTTAGAAGGAGAGAAACCGGTCGTGTGACCCTAGTCTAAGGATAGGTCATCAATATCGTGCTCTCCTGTACAATCCATCTGACTCATCAGATGGGGAATCCCTAAAATAAAAAGGGAAATGGAATTGAAGGATTAAGATTCACCATATACTTACAAAGTAAAATAAAAATGTTTTTCCAGCTCACCAATGTGAAAGGAGCCCTCCGGCAGTGCATGGATTCAGAGCTCTGTCGGCTGCAGGATGAAACAATAGAGGTGAGTATCCAGCAACAGATCCAAGAGATTTCACTACAAGGCAGAAAAAAATGGCGCCATCCCCGGGGACTGTGTCCTGTTAATCCAGAAGATCTGATGCGTTTCACACTAGATAGTTTTTAGTAATAGTTTGGCATGGTTCCATGTTACACATGGTTCCATATTACAAGTAAATGTCCTGTATAGTAAAGGAAATGACGTAGCAAAATAAAAAAAAGGAGGAGGATGGAAAGTAAGAAGAAAATGTGAAATATAAAATATTTAGTAAACCTTCAGTGTATGAACATGAGGTCTGTTGCGTGCTGACCAGCGGGAGACCAGCGACCCCAAAAATGTCCAGGGCTTTCCATCAACGATCAGCGATACCGGCAGGGGGGCCAGTCGCTGATCGCTGTCACACACAGTGATCTTGCTGGTGAGATCGCTGTTGCGTCACAAAACTAGTGACTCAGCAGCGGTCTCGCTAGCGAGATCGCTATGTGTGATGAGGCCCTTAGAGTTAATGCTGTTGATAAAGTCCACCACTCAAACGTGGAGGTGATAGAACTCGGATCCAACATCAGAAAGAAGCTTTGTGGATTTTTAAGTTAGTTAGTTTGAAACGCTTCAGATCTACTGGATTAACAGGGACACGTTCCCTGGGGAATTGCCCATATTTTTTCTCCCTTTTCATGAAAATATAATCAATTTTTGTCTTTAATCACGCTCTCTTGGATCTGTTGCTGGATACTCACCTCTATCACAATTTAGGAGTCTACATATGAAATGAGTTACTTATTTTGTACTAGTCTTAAATTTCAGCCTGTTTTATATTCCAGAGCAGCAATCATAGTTCTGCGGGCTAAAGAAACATGGCTAAATGTCTGGTAATTTAAAATTTTAGAAATGCTATATTACCATCAATCATTGTACAATAATTCTTATTTTCAGGCCCAGGTAATGATTCCCAAAATATTGGCACCATGCAAAACTCGAGAACGAATCAAGATATATATATATTGCTTTCCAAGACTGTTGAACAAAGTTAATTCTTTGTTATTACCGTAGAAGAAAATGAGAAATAGGAACAGTGAGAACAGTATAAAGGTCGCCAGTGAGAATTTTCCTACTTCTCCTTAAACGATGATGCCTATAGGGTGCGTAAGGAAATTGCACATGTTCTAGTTTTCTGCACATTCATTCCGTTATGGCATTGAAAGCCGTCATAAACATCAAGGCTATTATCAGATTCCGTCAATGGCACAAATAAAATGAATAAATGCTAAAATAAAAAAAACTGTTATGAATGAGTCACCGAGGAGGAAAAAACAAAAAGCAAGCTAAGCCCAGAAAAGCAGAGAGATTGGTAACTAGCGGATTGCAGACCCCTGATCCTATCCCCACAACTAGCAGTAGCCATGGAGCGTGCCTACGGTGGTCCTAGACGCCTCATCACGGCCGGAGAACTAAAAAAGTCTAAAGAAAGAAAGGGAAAATCTAAACTGCCCCAGAGCAGACCCCAAAGCAATAGACAGCCCCCAACATGTATTGTCGGTGAAACAAGATGAAAGCACAAACACAGATAGAAAAATAGGTGGAGCAAACGATGGGGCCCTCACTAACTAGAAAGGACAGGAAAGAAACGCTGCTGTCTGCAATCACGCAAAAAACCCTGCCAAAAAATGTCCAACACGTCTGATAGAAAAAGGCCCTGAAGTTGCTAGACTTCAATTCCCTATATCAGCACTCAGGTATATTCTGAAGACAGAGCAAAAGAGATCAACTGATCAGAGACAAAATGGGGATTCAGCCCAGTCCCAGCCAGGGCTGGCTGAACACAAAAACTAAGGAAACCAGACGAAAACTCATATGAAAATAGCAGAGAAAACTTAGCTTTAAGAAGGCAGGAACCAAACTGGAAACCAGAAGCCACAGTCAGGAGAAATCACCAGCAAGAAACTAGGGAGTCGGCTGCCTTAAATCCAATCAGAAATTCCTGATGTCCAATCACAGTCCTCTTCCTTAGGTGGCCGGTCTCTGCTATTTAGATCAGCTTCATTACCTCCCTTCACCAACAGAGGGAGTCCAGATAGAGAACTCACTACTCCTCTGTCAGCACAGCCAGCTCCATAACCCTCACCAGAAGCCAGAGGCAAACCCGAAAATGAGCTCACAACAAAAACACTGAAAAACAAAAATAAAGAGAGCGATTTCTCTAAGGTCATATCACTTAAAGGAGTTGTCCAAGATGGAGACAAAATGGACCAATGAGACAAATGTAAGGAAATAAGAATGTAAGAGTTTGCAATTTATACACTGTCCACTCTAGCACAGCTGGTCTGTGGTTTCCCACAAGTTTTCCATTACCTGGCTGCAGTGTTGATGTTAAGGGCTGCTGAAACCAATCCCAGTCTCTGTAGTGTGACCACTGAGGTCAGTGATTGGCTGTAGCGGTCACATATGTTGACAAAATGTCATCGATATAGCCAAGTAAGCTAAGCCCAACAGGGATCATAAGAGATCACCGGTGATCAATTTAGATATTTATTGCATATCCCCAGACTGTATCTGATAAATGCTTGCCCCACTTTTGGAAGCCATACCATGCCAATCTCCAAAACAGGGGTCCCCATACCTTTCCTCTCTCATAAGGCTTCCACTGTTTGCTCTCTCCAGATAGAATGTGAATGGAGAGGTGGCTACTTGTTTGGTTTATTTCAGGATAGAAGTCCTAAAAAGGTAGAAGGAGAGAGTTACGGATAAGCCTAATGGCCACCTCTACATCCATTCTCCATCGGGATGCAATGGCTAGCAGGACAGGAATTGGAGGACCCAATTTCTGGTGATAGATGAGGGTCTCTCTTCTGGGATCAGCACCTATTAGACATTTATAAAAAATCCTGTGGATATGCCATAAATTTGTAACTCCTTGGAACTTAATTGCACATGTGTACATGGGAGTGTTAATGTATATAAAGGAGTCGGGAGAGATAGCTGTCAGCCCAATGAGCCCATCATGTAGAGGGGTCTCCACCCCTCCTTATAGTCATTTGGACTATTGTTTTCATTGACTTCTTGATAGACAGGGTACATCCACATAGGACATCTCCACTGTGCAATTTCAGTCTGCATCCATTTTGCAAATTTTGTTACGGAAAATCAACAACAGCAAAATTTTCATCAAATTTTGCTACAGAATTGCAGAGAATTGCCTCTGATTTCCCACTTGCATTACATCATAAATCGAAATGTTATGTATTTCATTTCCCCACCAATTTAGATCCTGAATGGACGCATCCATTCAATCCATCCTTTTCTCCGGTAAAAAGGCAAGAGTCCTACACAGGGGTCTTCAGAGACCTTGACCTATTTTCTTTCCCTTACTACATTTTCAAAACTAAACCAACCTGGAAGGGATGGGGCCCGATCTCTCCAAGGGCCTCAGAAAAATTGCCACTAGCCTTTTGCAATTTACTTGTTCCAGGCAATTTCTCAAAAAGCAAGAAACCTGTACTGAGCTCGCAGATAGAATCATCTTGTTCCAATAACATTGAACAGTATCATTAAGGAGAAAGGATTTAGTAAGAAACTATTTTCGCTATCGTTATCTGGTGCCGATCTGTAACCAGTGTAACACGGCGCCGATCCCTGCAGATGTGCTCCGCCAACCTCCAACTAATCCCACTTCTCCCTGTCTCACACTATGCTGCTTACTGTACATTGCAGGGATTTGCTTCTGTTTGCAGTTATTAACTATGTTTGTTTTCCACTACTAGGCTGTTTGTGATGAGAAATCCCCAGTAACATCTCTCATAGATCAAGACAGCACAGGCTGTGTACAGATGTGTCCTTCTCTATGTTTCCCCTTGACTCAACATATCCAGAAATAAATGGCTAACCTGTTTCTGCAAAATAAACACTCTGTCGGGATATTTCTATGCTATATGTGTCTCTCTGTGGATGCCCAGTGGTTATGATGTGAACTGCAGCCTGATGAGGGTTTGGATGGCATGTGGTGATAATGAATTGAACTTGTATCTTGTGAAATTGGGGTCCTTAGATGGGTTGTTCACTACTTTGATAACCCATTGTTTCTTCCTTGTAAACTAATAACACCTATACTCATCTCTGTTACCGGCACTATACCAGTGATATTGACACTGGTTATTCTAGGGATCTCGTGAATTTGCAGCAGCTCTCACATCCTCCGGATGTATGGGATTTGTCTGAAGGAGAGTGAAGCCAGCACTGATTGGCTCCAGGGATCAAGTAACATAACAAAGTCTCGCGATCCCCAGGATAGCCAGTTTCGAAGCCTCTGGAATGCCGCGGGCACCGGAGTTGAGAATAGGTAATTACTTTACAAGATAGGTAAACATAAGAATTGAGAGGGGGTAGACCGAATAGTGGACAACCCCTTTGATGCATCACTCAATATTGAGACAAATAAGCAAGAACAAGACCATGACCCCAACATGATAATAGGTCTCTGTCACTGTAGGGTTCACGAGGACCTTCAAAGTTTACCATGCAATTAAAGGGGACATGCAGAAAATTAGCTAAAGGGGAGTGGATGGAGCTGTCCCACTTATTCTTGGTGGAAATAATTCTGGGACTATGTATCGTGACGTTCCTCTGTTATTCCTCCTTGAAATTTATGAATATATTTACTTCTGGGTGTTATTCGCCCTATAAAAGGGGTGTGTCCCTGCACAATCTGATATTGTCAGCTCTGATTGGACAGTTTCAGACTACCTTAGACCCTCCTACAACTTGTACCACTCAGCAGGCAATTTATTCATACATTTCTAGAAGAAATAACAGGGGAAAAGTACAATACAGAGTTGTAAGAAAAGATGATCCAGAATTGTTATTTTTTTAAAGAATATAATTATTTACTAAAAAAAATTTCAGAAAAAGCAAACATATCCCCTTTAAATGTATCATTGACTACTATCATGATGAACTTTAAGGACTGGGAGTAATATGGGGTTGGCTATGTCAAAACTGCTTGAAACACACATGAGTGACCTGGGAGTCATGTGATACCTGATTAAACTCCGAACCAAAAGTTCAATACAATTGTAGTCTTCACCTCCATGATGACCATAAACCTGATGACTATTAATGTATTGGACTGTTGGCCTGGAGTTTAACCAGGTGTCACAGTCAAGTTTTACTATTATTACAATTCCCTTGTTGGCACCGGTATACAATAGTGTCTGGAGAAATGCTTTTTGATTATCTGGATGCCATCAGAAGTGTCATCTCTTGGCATTTTTTTAACATAAATGCATTTACTTAAAACTAAAAATAATTTTTCCAATTAGGTTTAATTAAAAATGTAGCATCATTTAGCATTTACAAGTTCTTTTGATGTGGTCCATGATCAGGCTCGGACTGACCTGTAGGAGAACAGGAGAATCCTCCAGTGGGCCCCATATGCAGGAGTGGGCCATTAGCCTCTTATATGAGCAATACAAGGCACAATACACTTGTTTCACTATGTACAGTCAAAAGCAGCATCTTATTAATTTAATAATCTACCCAGTTCATTGTTATATTAATTTGTTAATGAGGATAAAGTTATATTTGCAAGTAGTCGAAAAGTGGAGTTGATGTTTTGGTGAGCCTTTGACATCTCAGTCTGACACTGTCTGTGATCATAAATCGACTCAGAGGAGCTCTCTCCTATGTGGTGCCTAATGGTTTGTGAGAACCTTCACACCAGTGTCCACCACAGAAAAGCCATCCCAGAAACAGGTAGATGGGGTGGCTAAGGTCTTAGATGATGTGTCAATGACTTTATGTAGGCTCATAAGGAGCTGTTTGGGACCTCAAGTTTGCTGCTTGAGAAAAAATTGTCTAAACTATAGTTCCTGTCACTTTACCCATTTGTAAAGCCATATGATGACCTACAGAACTCTATAAATCAATCTCCTTGCCCCAGTAAAGCCCTATGATGACCTACACAACTATATAAATCCATCTCCTTGACCCCAGTAAAGCCATATGATGACCTACAGAACTCTACAGAGCCACCTCCTTACCCCCAGTAAACCCCTCTGATGATGACCTACAGAACTCTATAAATCCACCTCCTCGCTCCCAGTAGAGCCCTATGATGATCTAGAGAACTCTATAGATCCACCTCCTAGCCCCCAGTAAAACCCTATGATGACCTACAGAACACTATAAATCCATCTCCTCGCCCCCAGTAAAGCCCTATGATGACCTACAGGACTCTATAAATTCTCCTCCTCGCCCCCAGTAAAGCCCTATGATGACATACAGAACTCTATAAATCCATCTTCTTGACCCCAGTAAAGCCATATGATGACCTACAGAACTCTACAGAGCCACCTCCTTGACCCCAGTAAACCCCTCTCATGATGACCTACAGAACTCTGTAAATCCACCTCCTCGCTCCCAGTAGAGCCCTATGATGACCTAGAGAACTCTATAGATCCACCTCCTAGCCCCCAGTAAAACCCTGTGATGACCTACAGAACTCTATAAATCCATCTCCTCGCCCCCAGTAAAGCCCTATGATGACCTACAGGACTCTATAAATCCACCTCCTGGCCCCCAGTAAAGCCCTATGATGACCTACAGAACTCTATAAATCCATCTCCTTGACCCCAGTAAAGCCATATGATGGCCTACAGAACTCTACAGAGCCACCTCCTTGCCCCCAGTAAACCTCTGTGATGATGACCTACAGAACTCTATAAATCCACCTCCTCGCTCCCAGTAAAGCCCTATGATGACCTACAGGACTCTATAAATCCACATTCTCACCCCCAGTAAAGCCCTATGATGACCTACAGAACTCTAAAAATCCACCTCCTCACACCCAGTAAAGCCTTATGATGACCTACAGAACTTTATAAATCCACCTCCTCGCTCCCAGTAAAGCCCTATGATGACCTACAGAACTCTATAAATCCATTTCCTTGCCCCCAGTAAAGCCCTATGATGACCTACAGAACTCTATAGATCCACCTCCTTGCTCCCAGTAATGCTCTATCATGACCTACAGAACTTTATAAATCCTCCTTCTTGCCTCCAGTAAAGCCCTATGATGACCTACAGAACTCTATAAAGCCACCTCCTCGCTCCCAGTAAAGCCGTATGATGACCTACAGAACTCTATAAATCCACCTCCTTGCCCCAAGTATAATTTCCCCTCTCTCCCCTCCCAAAAAAAGAAGCTTGGAAAGGTTTGGAAAACTTGGACTTACTTTAATCATAATCAGCTCCATTCATAACTATAGGCTGTCACGTATTGTGATGATGTAAATAAGCTCGAGATGCAATACCAGGCACCACCTCTAGACAGTTTTAGCGCTGCTCCTTAACTCATACAACCCCTTTAAGCCTCCCGCTACAAAAAAATTGGAAAATTTTTTCAGCTTTATGTAACTCACAAAGTCAAATACTTCTAATTTTAGTAAGTCAATTAATTAGCATTTGCGTTACCGTATGTATTCTTTAGCTCCAATGCCGTCTGCAGAGATTTATTATTCATTGACGGCGCTAATTGTTTTGTTATGACAGAACATCATATGAAAACAATTAGTCAAATCAGAATTATGTTTTTATCCACAGTGAAAAAAAAAATTAAAACAAAAAATGTGAGACTCAATTCAATTATAATCCTACAGTAAAACATTATTTATAAAAAGTGAAACCAGCTGGCATCCATACAAATCTGTGGAAAAAAAGAATTGAGAAAAGGTAGCCTAGACCTTCATGTATGAAGAGACAGAAGAGACAGTGTCAATAACCCTCTTCATTTTCTTAAAACACTAAGGAGTCGCAAACTCACCAGTTACCATGACTACGAGGATCCAAAGGGGTTAGAATGGTAGCTGTCAATGAGGGCAAAGACCGTGGAAGAACAGAGTATACAAGGTGGCATTCAACATGCGGTCCGCTGATGATTAATGACTATTGGAGACTTTCTTCTCCATGTTTCAGTCCTGTACATTCAGGGAGAAATCTTTTTTTTTTACTTGAAATATTTTTTCTTGACCTTTCACCAATATATTTATGCCTTTGCCCATGGACGTGGATATAGCATATCCAGTATCTGTCATGTAACAATAAAGAGAATCCCAATGCCCCAAATTCCCTATCCAGGGCATTGAAGTATTCCATTGGCATGTATACTACATGGTAGTTTCATATTCCTTTGGGGCACATAAGAATCTATTCTCAGGATTAATGAAGGTGCCAATGATAAAAAGCTTAGAGATTAAAAATGTATCACCCATCTGTGGGAGTTAGGCTCACTAAGTGAGGGTGGGCATATCTAAACAGGTAGCAGAGATATAGGAGACCACAGACAAGAGACCACGAACAGGTAGCAGAGGTCCTGGAGAGCTCAGACTGGTAGTAAAGTTCCTGGAGACCGCTGACAGATAGAAGTCCAGGAACAGGTAGCAGCAGGCCTGAAGACCTCATACATGTAGCAGAGGACCTGGAGACCACATACAGGTAGCAGAGGTCTTCAGATCAAAGACAGGTATCAAAGGTTCTGGTGACCGCATACAAGTAGCACAAGTCCTGAAGACCTGAGACATTTAGCAGAGTTCCTGGAGACCACTGACAGATAGAAGCCCAGGAACAGGTAGCAGCAGACCTGAAGACCACATACAGGTAGCAGAGGGCCTGGAGAACACATACAGGTAGCAGAGGGCCTGGAGACCACATACAGGTAGCAGAGGTCTGAAGATCAAAGACAGGTATCAGAGGTTCTGGTGACCGCATACAAGTAGCACAAGTCCTCAAGACCTGAGACATTTAGCAGAGTTCCTGGAGACCACTGACAGATAGAAGCCCAGGAACAGGTAGCAGCAGACCTGAAGACCACATACAGGTAGCAGAGGGCCTGGAGAACACATGCAGGTAGCAGAAGGCCTGGAGACCACATATAGGTAGCAGAGGGCCTGGAAACCACATACAAGTAGCAGAGGTCCTGTAGACTGCAGGCATGTAGCAGAGATCCTGGAGACTGCAGAGAGGTCGCAGAGATCCTGGTGCACAGACAAACTAAAAGTCTTAATACCAAGACACAGGTAAAAGGATCAATCTCCAGAGGAGAAAAGTCTTCTTTACCATAAGAACTCTTACTCTGTGGAATAGTCTACCACAAGAGCTGGTCATAGCGAGTAACAGGTTTCAAAAAAGGCTAAGATGTATTTTTTAGAAGAAAATAACAAAAATAATTCTGCATGTGTATAAAATTCTTGTTCTGAATTTTGATCCGGGCTAAACTTGGGATCAAGATGGAAAAGCATATTATTTTTGCTAGACTGGATCATGCGTTATGGATGTGCCTAAACCTCAATCCCTTTACACTTTCTCATCCCTTGACTGAACTTGATGGAAATTTGTCTTTACTCAACCATACTATGTAATAGTGGAACTATATGTCAGACCATTTTGTTTTCAATTCATTAGAAATATAACTTTTATCAATTTGTGTATTTTGATCTGGAGACACATTCTTGCCACATGCTACATAAACCCTTTACCAAGCTGTTATTTAGGTTACATCCACTTGGTGCCCACATAAAGATCCATAGAGCATAATCATCTCCAGACACAGTATTGCAAAATCATGTTTGTTTGGTTTTTTTATAAACGGTTGGTCACTTTGCGTCACTCATTTCAGAATAAGTTGAGCCAAAAGTTAAGATAAGGTAAGACACATCTGTTGTTGATAAGTTTTAGTTCAATAGGAATGCATCTGCTTAGACTCCCAACATCGGGAAATTGTTCCGACTGCTAATCTCACTACATTCGTTTCAGGCAGATTAGATTTAGTTCTATGAAGTTTTTTCTGAGTTAAATTTGGCCATTTATTATGCACTGAGGTCTCTCCAGACCTCAAAGTGTCAAAAATGGAATAAGTTAAAAAATAATTCTTCACTCTTCCAACATTCACTAGGTCTCCTCAGGTATTCATTTAAGGCCTCATCATTATTGGAAGACTGAAGAAGAGACCAAAGAGAAGTCTGAAGAGAACACTGATGTGAGGCAAGCAGAGGACTGGACTCAAAGCTGCGTCAGTAGGATATTTGAGGGGCAGTTAAGTATATTCTTTTTTAATTCCTTTCCAGGTTTTATTTAGAATTTAACAAAGTAGCAGTCGGATAGCTGCAAGACTGCTGGATTCATGAAAATAAAGTTACCCAAAATTCAGATTCTGGCAAACTGAATTTTTTTTTTGGGGGGGGAGGGAAGAATTCATTGAAGATTTGACTTGTTATGTATTAATTCACTCATATCCAGTTTGCATATATGGGAACTTTTAATCCATCATGGTACTTTTTGACAATAAATCATACCCAGTCCATCCCTTCTGCTCTTCAATGTCACATGCAGTGGCCCTTCAGGTCATACTATATGCATGTATTGTAGCGTAAAAGGGAAAGTTTTGAGGGAAATTCCTCATAGAACGTTAGGACTCTTGAAGTTTTGCTAATTAACTGTCATCTAATTAACATGCAGATTTTCCAGAATAATTTCTTAGGTCCTGTAGCCCCTGATAGCATTTGATAATTCTTCTTCGTATAAAATAAATATTAATGATGGAACGCTGAGGAAATCCTAAACTTTTGGGCTTCTCAGGAACAATAATTGAGAAATTCCGAAATGACCTGGACTTATCATCCTTTAATTATTCCTAAACTAAGACCTTCTCCTGTGTTGACCCATGAAGTCAACCTCTTTAAATGTCATAGAGGGTCTGGTAATGACCCCCTTCTGTGGACATGAGGGAAGAGCAACTATTTCCCAGTGTGGAAGACCTGGCGCCGGTGATGTAATACATGCCTGGGAATTCATATTCATCTCCCCGGCAATGGTCCATCATGGGTTTGGGTGCTGATAACAACTTATGGCTAAACCAGACTCACTACAATCTTCTAATTTTTCAGTCCGGCTTCTATTTAAAGGGTCGTCTTCATTACACAGCGTTTTTACTCTCATAGGTATTAAGTGGAAACACTCATAAATAGTGGATTGTATGTTTTGTGGATTGCAATATCTATGATGTTTCCAAATTCTATGGTACTGCCCTCATTGGCTTTTTACCATTGTCCCTTCACCAACTGAGCGGTATTATAGAAATAAATGCTGAGGATTGCGTTACTTAACTAGCCCGCTCAGTCATTCTCTCCCATTATTTGGTTATTTTTTTCCATTCTCTTTCGATCGTGGCGGTGTAAATAGACGAGACCATTGTAATGACTTAATTGAGCTACACAAGTGATACTACAGAAAAGAAAGATATATCTATCGGCAGATGCCTCTCGGACGGATATGCTCTGGCAGAGGCACAACAGAGCTGAACGAACATGGGTATCAGTCAATAAGACAATCAGCATTTAAGAGTACATCCTGCTGCTGTGAAATGTGCACCATCAGGGGTTTTGTTGCTGGATTCTTGCTTTTGAGCTTATGGTGTGAAAGTAAAGTCCTGATCTGAGCAAATGGTGAAAGTTGGCTGCTGCCCAATATTGAGATGCGCTGTACATGGGTGTATTTACAAGTGTAGCTGGCAGAGCCACTGGCGTGGGGGCAAGCAGCCAAATGAACCTACCTTTAGGGCGGCACGGTGGCTCAGTTCGAATCCCACCAAGGACAACATCTGCAAGGAGTTTGTATGTTCTGCCTGTGTTTGCGTGGGTTTCCTCCGGGCACTCCGGTTTCCTCCCACATTCTAAAGACATACTAATAGGGAATTTAGATTGTGAGCCCCATCGGGGACAGTGATGATGATGTGTGCAAAATGTAAAGCGCTGCGGAATATGTTAGCGCTATATAAAAATAAAGATTATTTATTTATTACCTTTACTTAGAGAAGAAATGCATTTATTATTGCAGGTCACTGGCAATGTTCCCCTTAACCTTTGTTAGGAATCTGGGCACTGTTCCCTGTAAACTGGAGAATCCAAAACATAATCAAATTAATAATGGCAAAATACCCCTAATAATGCAAGATGCCATCTAAGCAGACAGCAAAAATATGAATAGTCTACTAGGCTCTTGCTAGACATTGCAGACATAATTAGTAGGAGAGCACCAGGATTTGGCAGCTCGGTAATTTATTGGAATCAAGGTGGTAATTTGCGTTATTGATGACAACACTAATGGTAAAGGGTAATGAAGAGTTAGTGCAGTGGTATTGGAGGAGTGCCGCGCCCGTTAAAGATGGCTGAATAAAAAATCTTTAGTGCAGAGCTTGTAAGTGCTAAAGCAATGAGCTTCTAAGCTCCTTGCCTAGAAGTATGGCCACCTCTGATGGACTGCAGAGGCTGCTGGTAACCTAAGCAAAAAATGTAAACTATAGCATTAAAAATCCTTTTGTACTTAGAATGAAGAGGATTTTTAATAGGAGGTACAATTGCAAAATGTATTCCTTTTTTTCGCAAGCACTTTGCAAGTATGCCCACTTAACAAGATGAGACAATCCTTTTAAAATGACTAGAAAATAAACCCAATTTCGGGTATGATGTGACTAAGTTTTGCCCCAATTTTAGGAATCTCATAGCATAATTACCATGTTAGTAAGTTGAGATCAATATACCTCGTGATCTAAGGCACGGCCGGAGAAAATGCCAGCTTTCCTGGTGGCGGAGGAACACAGAGATCAATTTATAGGTAGAAAAATGTCAAACGGAACCTACAATATAGTTTCATATAGTGCTCATACAGTATGACACCTATATGTATATCACAAAACGTTTTAAACTATGGAAGCATTTATATAATGAATTTATTTTGCTGGCTGGTGGAGTGGTCTGGCAGTAGATAGTAAGAAATCAGCACTAAAAGCTTGAGTTTCGGGACAGGGGCAAAAACTTAAGGCAGACGAAGGTCAAAACAGCTGAAATCAAGGATGAGAACCAGGTGAAGCAGAACTCATAACTGGCAACTAGTGGTAGAAGGTCAAGGGATTAAATAGTTTGAGTACCAATGCCGCTGCCCAGAGAAAGATAGAACAAACATGGAAGATGATGCAATATACCGTCTTTGATAGTCCCTCCTGATTGGTTGTGCCATTGCGAATGAGGTCATGTGATCCTTCTTTGGCTTCTACAATATGCAAAATGGCAACGATCATTTTAGGCAGTTTATGCAAATCGAATTCCAAATTTTTTCTATTTCAGCCATTTCCTAAAAATTCAACCCAACTTTTATCTCTAATATGTATTCATAACTATTATTTTCTTAGCATAAAACTAAAAATAATATCTTTCCCCTTCGTATCCAAAGCCCTTTCACACCTTCGCACAGACTCTACGCCAACACAAGTCTTTATTATTAATCCAAATGGTCTTCTATGCCCCCCCCTCATAAGCTGCAAGAGGGATTAAGGATAACACCATTGAACGATTTGTCTCTGACACTTTTCTATTCTCCCGACAGTATATGCTCCCCCATTGCCTTTGTCGCTACTGTTGAATAGAGTGAAAAACAATGCTGTCACTTAAAGGCTTTAACCCCTCTTCTCCTGGATGTAGAACCAGTGGCCAAGCGGTTAACCAGCACATCTTTATTCTCCCTAGGAACTCTCTGCAACAATAAAAGGAATATCCTGCATGGCATGGACCGGGCTGGTCCCGCCGGCTCCCGCACGCTGCTTAATTTGAATCATTTCGATGCAATTAAAAAGCTGAAAAGGATTTAAAAGGATTTGAAAAGCTGTAAACAAATTGCAAATTGGAGTGCTGTGTTTTTCAGCCGAGCGCTTTATGTTTGGAAACAATCTGTTAAACATAAAAAGCCCTCAGCCCTTATTCAAACAGAGCCGGCAACCTTGAATTATCAGCAGCGAGAACCTTTCCATTATTTATTAGCAGGGATCGGTGTGCCTGTTCCATGTGTCGAGCGCCACTCATACATGGGCGCATAAAGAGGAGGCGGGAGGACAAATGAGACCGGCTCATTGTTAATAAACTCCATGGATACTGATTCACCTAAGATCAAGACATTTGTTCTACGGAAGGAATGAATGATTGGATGGATATATGTCGGGAAACATTTACCAAGGTGGTTGCATAGGTATAATTTTAGAGGGACTTGTGCCAAAAAAATGACTGCATGCACCATATTCGACACTTTATTGCCTCGGAAGTGAGCATTGATAAGTAGAGTCAACGCCATGTGCCATTTTTTTGGTACAAATGAATGTCTCAAAGTTAGCCAACTACGTTAACCATAAGACAATGTGATTGTCTGCTTCATGCTTTTGTAAGGAGGTGTCCAAGGTCAACACATGTCTCTCCCTCTTTGGACACTGTTTACATGGATTAGGTGCTGTACCTTGTCGTTTACCAATGTTAATGTGTTCCTGTAATGTTGCTGTATTGTGTATGTACTTAATATGTACTGTTTATAAGATTAGGGATAGGATAGAATAGAAGGTAGTATAGGCAATAGTTGGATTAGAATAGAGGGGGCATACTAGAAATAGGGAATAGGGGTATTAGCTTACATTTAGTCAGCATAGGGGTTTTACAGACAGGGAGGCGTTTACAGTGTAGTGTAGTGTAGTGCAGAGCAATAGGATATAGTGTAGAAACTTCTTGGTTAGTGAGCAGAACCCAAGCAGCCTTGCCCAGGGCAAGAAGTAAGGAGCAGCAGTGAGAGAGACAGTCTTCCAGCTGTGGGGTTAAAGCTGCTATGGTAGGAAGGGGCCCCAGGCTGAGAGTTGTGTAGTCAGTCACCAGCAAGGACAGGACCATTCCAAGAAGGATCCAGGGTCTACGACTGGGGCAGGTGAAGCTGAGATGGCGAACCTGGCACCTTTTATTATTGAAGCTGGACCAAGGGGTGGTAGGAAGCTGGTGGGACTGAAGACATGGATGAACAGGATTGTCCGTAAGTGAGGCAGGAATTGCCAGAAGAGAGCTAGACTTATCAGGATGAATAGAGGCTGCCCAGAAGGCAGGGAAAGCTAGAGAGATGATCCTCTGCATACACTGTGCTGCATGTGTGAAGAATACCTACTGCTCAGTAAAGTTAAACTGTTGGAAAAGAGTAATATCTCTGAGATGGTTTGTGAAGCTTGGGAATGCGGAGTCGGAGTGACAGAAGCCAAGGGGACGCTGACAGTAACCGTGAATACACTGCATTTACCCCATAGGTGCCTTGTCCTTGATATGCGTTCACAAGAGTTTACCACACCCATACAAAAAGCCCTCTCCTCTTCCTTTTTTCCTTACTTTTCCCATTTTTTATATTATTTAGTTATAAGCTTTCTGTTAACCCAATATGCCTATGAGCTTTCTTCCACTCTGCTCTCTGGTTCATCCAGCTATAAAGCCACATTACATTTTCATTCAAATTTGGTTATTGGCCCTTTCTCATCTTCGCAAATTCTTACAATTTTAGGATATATTCTCTTGTTCTGCACTGCCCTCCACAATGCTAACCTTTTTATGGTTGAATATGTGACTGCTGCTTTGTAGCCTTTCTGTGGTGTTTCTTGGCTTCAATCCTATAAACTTCATGTGCTTCTATACATTTGGCTTCTCTACCTTGTCTCAGTACAAAACAACTCCCCATTGCACATGTGCTGAAGTGCGCTATCTATGCTTGCCTGGCATTTCTCAGCGTACTGGTATTGCGCATGCGCTCACCCCAGCGGTACTTGGACTGCTGCACTTGCGCAAAACGGGTCCTGTCTGCCAACAGCTGCGATCTATGAGCTCCATTTCCAGCACGCATTGCTGTGACCACGCTGGACACACTGGCAACGTATGAGATAATCACAGACTGGGAAAGAGCCCCTGCTCCCAAGACACCCAAAAAGAGTTGTGACAACTGGAGAACATTTGCACAAAAAATGCACACCTTTGTAAAAATTTGCAATTAATGAATTAGCCAAAAATATTTAAAAACTCCAATTCTAAAACACGTGTAAAAATAGACTAAAAAAATGCTATTTAAGAATAAGGCACAAATAAAAAACAGGTAAAAAACAAAAAAAATAAACAAAAGGTGCCAATGCAATAATAAATCGTACCCTGAATATTAAAAATTATGGAACATGTTTGTTACTTTTCTAACTGGATCTTTTTCAGTGAAGCCTGCTTCTATCACAGTACTGGTGATGGAGGAGGTGGACTACTATTGTGGTTGGGACTTATGGTCCCAGCTGCTCAGCAGAGGAATCAGATCCCTTCTGTGATCTGTGATGCAAACAAGGCAGACAATTTTAAGGATAGTAACAAGGGTAGTTGAGTCCAAGGAAGTGGAGGTCTGACGGTGTTGGCGGCCTACTGCTACAGGTAACACGCATGACGGAGCCCCAACCAGGAGTCTACACTTTTCCAAAAATTATTGGCAGACACCACCAAAGTGGCATCAATTTCACCATAGTAGAAATAGTATAATAGGGACCGACAGGTCTTTCACTACATCCAATGCAGCAGATGAACACCTTACGGGAGTGTTCACATTTAAAGAAATGAGGGTCTTACACCACAGAAGTGGCATCAATTTCACCACAGTAGAAATAGTCTGAAAGGGACTGAGAGGTCTTTCACTACACCCAATCCAGCAGATGGACACCCAACCAGGAGTGTTTACATTTAAAAAATGAGGGCCTTACACCACAGAAGTGGCATCAAATTCACCATAGTAGAAATAGTATAATAGGGACCAACAGGTCTTTCACTACACCCAATCCAGCAGACGGACACCCAACCAGGAGTGTTCACATTTCCAAAAATTATTGGCTGACACCACCAAAGTGGAATGAATTTGACCACAGTATAGATAGTATAATAGGGACCGACAGGTCTTTCACTACACCCAATACAGCAGATGGACACCTAACCAGGGTTATCTGTAATGGCCGGCCCAGTTTGGGAGGGGGAACTGAGAATTAGTATCAGGTATAGGAAGTGACAGAGTCAGTCAGTGACTGATGAGCAATCACAAGCAACAGGCTTAGGACAGTGACTGCTAGGGACAGCATGAGCCAAGAACTTCGGGGCAGTGATTTGCAAGAGAACCCCTCACACGAGTCCCCTTTTACCGGCCTGGGAACCTCAAGATGGATGTGGGCCTGGGGGCACATTCTGCATGTGAAGCTGCAGGAGAAATTGGACTCAAACCATAAGAGGTGTAGTGAGATGGAATCCAGATATACTGCTTGAAAAAAAGAAGATTCCCTGAGAAGATAGTAAAAGGGATGTTCTGCCTATACCGAGAACAAGGGTTGAAGTTGTGTTCGGCACCTGTGGGAAAGATGAACCAGTCAGGCCTTATCCTCTACACCTGCCTGTAAATACTGTAAATACTGCCCATCACAAAATAAAAGTTTGGTTATTTTTATGAACTTTGTGTCTCCTGAATTGACTACTGCCCAGGTTCCAGAAGAGGGATTCATGGAGTCAGAAGAAGCCTGTGGCCCTAAAGTAAGTGGGATGCACCGGACACACAGCAGTACACCAGGACACGAAATGTGTGTAGGATGCCAAAGCGAGTGGGAACAGAATCTTGCCCATGATTACCTCACTTGGACATCTTACAGAGGTATCATCCTTATTCTGATTTGCACATGGAAGCACAAAAAGCAATGGAATGAAACTGAATGGGAGGAGACACAGATTAGATAATAGAAAAAACTTTTTTGACAGTGTGGGTGATCAATGAGTGGAACAGGCTGCCATGCAAGGTGGTGAGTTCTCCTTCAATGGAAGTCTTCAAACCAAGGCTGGACAGACATCTGTCTGAGATGGTTTAGTGAATCCTTTATTGAGTAGAGGGTTGGAAATGATGACCCTGGAGGTCTATGATTCTATTATTCTGTGTGGGGGGCCATAACACTGTGTGTGTGTGGGGAGAGGACTATGGGGATATCATACTATAGGGGGAATTTTTGGGGTATCATGCTGTGGTGGTATTATACTATGTAGTCATCACATTCTATACTGTACATGTTGGGTAAAACTGTGAGTCTATGGGTTGGGGATTCACTGTGAAGATACCATACATAATGCGAATAGGTGGAGGCATTTTGTATGCATCATCCTCTACAATGGCCATAAAAGGGTTATCACTAACGAGAACACTAAGGGGCTTCAATAGGGGATACAGTAAATACTGTGTATATGCCACAATATATTTTAAAATGTTGGGAATTTAACTCCAAATATTTATGTATATATATTTTTTTGGGGGGAAGGGGGCAATTAGAACTTTTGCTATGGGGGCCCTGTGATTTCTTTGTACGCGATTGGACATGACAGTAGCAGATATATGTTGTTTTCATATCAGGAGGCATTATGGCATATGGTATTTAGCAGGATATTGCCCAATTTCTCCCTCTTTGTGTGTCAGACCTCTGAGAATGAAGCCCTAGACCAGAGCACGTCATATAGTACAAGATTAATTCTTCGAGCAAAAGACTAGAAATAAACGCAGTGTGAACAGCCACTTGTGCAGTGCAGTCACACTGGAGCAATCATGTTATTGTGGAAACAGTCCATGTCATTTACTCTATTGGAGAAATACATACTAAATGAAAAAGTGATTTAGAGGGAGGTAAATACACATGTGAATATTTATAAGCCACTGAGAGGGGAACTTTGACTGCGGGAGACGCTGTGGAGTGATCAGTGTCGCCCGCCTCCATTAAACAGTGATTAATTAAGCCTGAAATCTGCATATGCTAATTAATTAGACTGCAGTGTTTATAAAGTTTGCAGCTGATTATTTAGCAAATCAATGTCACATAAAGCAAAGTTTTCTGCTCTCTGTGTCTGACAGACACAAACAAGGGAGATCACCCACTATTTCCTATTCACCGTGGGTAGATAGATAGATAGATAGATAGATAGATAGATAGATAGATAGATAGATAGATAGATAGATACAGTAGATATGGGATGGATAGACATAGACCCAGACTGTTCAAAGTGAAATTCCAGCCCAACAGAAATATGGCACCTTGAGTTCTGTAAGCTCCCTCTCCAGGTTCATCGGAGCACCACCACCAGTGCCTGTTGGGCTGAGATGGGCAGATTCCCTCTACAACTAGCAGTTCTGAAGAGGGCGCTGTCATTCTGGGCTCACCTACATAGTAGAAGTCCATGCTCCCATAAACATAAAGCCCTGCTACATGTAGGTGGTCCACACAAACCAGGACCTCCAGAACCGCTCACCCAATCCCAGCCGGACCAAAACACCAATCACAGTGCCCTGACAAAAGCCAGAATCTGGAAGACGGTACACGAGGACCACGACAGATATGTCCATGACTGGGGGAACAATATCAACAACTCATTGAAACTGACCATGCACTGGAGTCTACAGAGAGACTACAGACTGGCTCAACATCTGGAGCAATTCTTGGACCCTAGAGACCACCAGATCCTGAGCCGGTATAGACTCAGTGCCCACAATCTGGCCATCGAGTTCAGCCAACACAGACAGAGCTACAAGCCCAGGGAGGACAGACTGAGCCCACACTGCGACCCGAAGTTCCTAGAAAATGAGACCCACTTCCTGCTACACAGCACCGAATACTCAACAGTGAGGGACACTCACTTCAGGAGACTCTCCGATCTCTTCCCAGATATCTGCACCGTGAAGAGAAAACATATATCCTGTTGGGGGAAGAAAAGAGCTTGGGGGATATAGCAGTGCAGTATGTCAGCATATGCTATTGACTGTGAGGAAGAGAACTATAATATGCCATGAACTTCCATAGCCCCCGTCTTGGATGGACCCCCATCGAGGGGCAGATCAGGGGGGGAAACCGGGGATTTAGTTCTTTGGAAAGTGAGTGGAGAGTTGGGTGCAGACACACTATAATTAGTGAGGGGAAAAATGTGTGCGGACACAGTATGGTGAGCGAGGGTGATGGAATGTGTGAGGAGAAAGTATCGGGAGCGTCGGTGATGGCATGTGTGAGGACATAGTATAGGAAGTCAGGGGGATATGTGAGGAAAAAATATGGAGAGCAAGGGGGTAAATATGTGAGAAGTCAGTATGGTTAGCAGAGGGGATGTACATGAGGGGGACGTATGAGGAGGCAGTATGGGGGGAGAAAAGTGTGAGCTGGCACAGAATAAAGACTGAATAGTGTGGGGAACAGTGTAACTGCACAGCCAGAAGGAGACAATATGCCAAAGAGGAGGAGTGTAAAGAGGGTGCACAATATAGAGACTGGTCTCTATAGGGGGACACAGTGTGAGAGGACAGTGTGTAGAAGCGGTTCAGTATGGAAAGGAGAAGTCAGTGTGGAGGGCATGTACCATAAGAGGGACAGCTTTGGAGTCCTATTTTGTGCAGGTAAAATAGTGAGGGGCAATTATTTATTTAGGGGCTCAGTGTAGGGCAAATGCATTTATTCAGGATCATTCTAATACCATGGCTATCTTCAAGGGTATCATGTGGGGATGTGCTCCAGAAGAACGTGGAAGTCTGCAGATATGGCTGTGGATCAGAAAACTCATCATGGAATCTGGACAAGATGAAGAAAGATAATGACTCCAGAGACGTCATCTCTCAGGTATACAGATGTAATTTTTTTAGTGAAATTAATTCTCATATTTGTATTTATGTTAGGAGCATTAAAGGGTTTGTCCAAGTTTGCGATGAGTCTGCAGTCATTCTATGTGACTGCAGACTTCTGAATTCTCACAGTGCACACTGCACGCTGTCAGGATTGTCTGGTGCCGGCGATTTGCATACATGCAGTCATGTACCAACTAGACATGTGTGGCCTCACTCAATAAGAATGGATTGAGCAAAGCCGGACAAGTCTGGTTGGAATGTGGTCAGAAGTATACAAATTGCATACTTGTGCTGACATGACCATTCACTATTGCCACCAGCAAGGGAGAATCCTAAAACTGTGAAATGCATGCGCTGTGAGAATTCATAAGTCTGCAATCACATAGAGTGACTACAGACTTTCATCTCAAACGTGCAAGCAGCCTTTAATTATAAAATGAAGCCCTGTAGCCAATCCTAACAGCATGTAATATCCTCACTGAGAGGATTCAGCTCTGCTTTCTGGTTTCATTAGTCATCACATGGTCACATTGCTCTTATGTGATTTTCAAACTTACGGTCACATGACAACTAGCATCTCTTCCTGCTTCTCTTAGTTTTTCACTGAACATTGAGAGAATTAGGGAGAGCAGCAAATTGCATTAGTGCTTGGGGAGGTCGCCAAACTGAATTTTTGCCCCGGGTGCCAGAAAACCTAGATATGCCTCTGCCTCATCCATCATTCCTACAGTCCCCTCCAATAATCTCCACAGTCTCGTTCCCTACTTTACAATTGCATTGGCATAACTAATGTGTATTTAGTACTGACAATAAAGCTTCTTTAAATTTCAATATGATAAAAAGATACTGTCATGTCGGACGCTATTCACACCACAGCGTCCGGCAGGCAGAGGTAGTTCCACCTCCATCCACTATAGCCTCAGCGGCGCCGGCTTGAGTTTCTCAGGCTATCGGGGGTTAATCTAGCAGGAGATCAGGTTGGATGTTTGGTCACGCCCACGGTCTTTAAATAGTCGTGCTGGCCTATGGGCGTCGCCGATTATAGCTTGTGTGTCATACCAAGTGGTTCCGGTCTGGAGTGGAGGTGTTAGAGAGAGAGTGAGATTCATAGCTGGTGTCGTATGCTCCATTGTTACCTTCTCGCCTTCCCATATTTGTGTTTTGTTGTGCCCTGTTCACATTACTGTATAGTCCTGTGTGTATGCGGCGCGGTGCAGTTTGAGTTCTCCCTGTCTGTCTTTATTGTTTGGGGCTTTGGTGGTTCGTCTCCTCACTGGGTGGAGGGTGGAGGGTTAAGCTTAGGGCTGAGCAGGAGATAAGGAAAGGGTGGAGGCTCAGGCATTTGCACCATTAGCAAAAACCCTGAGTTGAGGGTCAGACAGGGTTTCCCCTAGTGAGAGGGACACCGCAGGGGCCCCGGGCATTTCTGCCTTAGTTGACCTAAGCCCCGCGTGACATTATAATCGGCCCACATTTTTCAGGAGTCCATGGATCCCATGGATTCCATAACCCGCCAGTTGGCGGCGCTGTCCTTACAGGTCTCCGAATTGAAAGGGGCAGTTCAGCAGCAGGGCCTGGTAGTAGCGAAGGTGCAAACGGCATCTGCAGGTGTCGGTGCAGAGCCGAAGATCCCGCTGCCAGAACGATTCTCAGGGGAACGCAGCAAATTTGTCATATTTCGGGAGGCCTGCAAGTTATACTTCCGCATGCGCCTGGTCTCCTCAGGTAATGAGGCTCAGCGGGTGGGTCTGGTGTTATCTTTACTGAGTGGGGACCCCCAAGCATGGGCATTTTCCTTACCAGCTGACTCTGCTACATTTCATTCTGTCGATAATGTTTTTTCAGCACTCGGGCTCATTTATGATGATCCCGACAGATTAGCTCTAGCAGAATCTAAAATCCGCACCCTCCGTCAGGGGGAACGTATGGCGGAAGACTATTGCTCAGAATTTCGCCGTTGGGCAGTAGACACACAGTGGAACGACCCAGCGCTGCGGAGTCAGTTCATTCATGGGGTTTCAGGAAGAGTTAAACAGGCCCTCCTGATGAATGGGACTCCTGCATCGTTGGAGTCTGCCATGAGTTTGGTTATACGTATTGATCGCCGTTTGCGTCAGGGGGCACAGGAGACGCTACCCCTGGGGGAAAGCAGGGGTGCAAGTGTGGTTGCTGCAGGTGAGCCCACTGAACCTATGCAAATTGCGGGGGTGTCACAGGTTAAGCCTCGCGTTCCTGGGTTCAGGAAGCCCGGAGCATGTTTTTACTGTGGTAAAAGGAATCATTTTGTTAACGCTTGTCCTGTGCTACCGAAGAAGGTCACACCGGCGGAAAACTGCTAAGCTCAGTGGGTATGGAGGAGACCCAACTGAGCGTATGCATATCCTCCATGATGGTATCTCAATGTATGCTCCCTGCCAAGGTCATTATCGCGGGCAGAGAGCTACCAATATCGGTGTTTGTGGATAGCGGTTCCACCACCAATCTCATAGATGAGGAGTTTGCACGCACTGCCGGGTTTAAGATCGAAAAACTCCCTCATCCTATTCAGGTGGTTACCATTAATGCCGCTCCCCTCCCTCAGGGGGAGATTACGGAGTTTGTGGCTGAGGTGAAACTCCACATTGGGGTCCTACATTCTGAGTGGGTTACATGTAGGGTCCTCCGTAATCTCCCAGCACAAATGGTCCTGGGTTTTCCATGGTTGTCCAGGCACAACCCGGTGATTGAATGGAAAACTCAGGACATAGTCCAATGGAGTGGTTTTTGCCAGGACAATTGCTTGGCAACATGTGTGTCCGCCGTGACGCCCAGCCTTCCCGAGGCTTTTCAGGATTTCGCGGATGTTTTCTCTGAGAAGGGTTGCTCAGAACTGCCTCCACATAGAGCCTATGACTGTGCGATTAGGTTAAAACCCGGGGCCAAATTACCTAAGGCCAGGATGTTTAATATTTCTGGTCCAGAGAGACAAGCTCTGAAAGACTACATCGCGGAGAGTCTGAGCAAAGGACACATCCGGCCTTCGTCCTCGCCTGTAGCAGCGGGGTTTTTCTTCATTAAGAAGAAAGATGGGGGGTTACGGCCGTGTCTGGATTTCCGGGAGTTAAACCAGATTACGATCCGTGATCCATACCCAATGCCTTTGATCCCTGATTTGTTCAACCAGGTGGCGGGGGCAAAGTGGTTTTCCAAGCTTGACCTCAGGGGGGCGTATAACCTCATAAGGGTCCATCAGGGGGATGAGTGGAAGACGGCCTTTAACACTCCTGAGGGTCATTTTGAGAACCTGGTTATGCCATTTGGGTTGACAACCGCGCCTGCTGTTTTCCAACATTTTATTAATGACGTATTTGCTCATGTCCTGGGGAAATTTGTGATTGTATACCTGGATGATATTCTCATTTATTCGAGCGACCGGGACATTCATTTAGAGCATGTCAGGCAGGTGTTACAGTTGCTCCGTGAGAATAAGCTCTATGCTAAGCTGGAAAATTGCTTATTTTTTGTTCAGAAGTGCCTTTTTTGGGATATATTGTGTCCGCCGCAGGGTTTAAAATGGACACCGCTAAGGTGCAAGCGGTGCTACAATGGGAAAGGCCTGATAATCTGAAAGCGCTCCAGCGGTTCCTTGGGTTTGCTAATTATTATAGGAAATTTATAAACCACTTTTCTACTATAGCCAAACCGCTCACGGACATGACAAAAAAAGGTACCGATCTGACTAGCTGGCCTGAGGTGGCGATACGTGCATTTGAGCGTCTGAAGAACAGTTTTGCTTCAGCCCCCATTCTGGTGCAACCGGACGTGTCTAAACCTTTTGTGGTGGAGGTTGATGCGTCTGAGGTGGGAGTGGGGGCAGTACTGTCACAGGGCTCATCTTTGAGCGATATGCATCCATGCGCCTACTTCTCCAAGAAGTTGTCGCCGGCCGAACGGAATTATGATATCGGCAACAGGGAGTTGTTGGCCATCAAATTGGCTTTTGAGGAATGGCGACACTTCTTGGAGGGGGCGGCTAACCAGGTCACAGTCATCACCGACCATAAGCACCTGCTCTATCTGGAGTCGGCCAAGCGTCTGTCTCCTAGGCAGGCTCGCTGGGCATTGTTTTTTACACGTTTCAATTTTCTGGTGACTTACCGTCCCGGGGCTAAAAACACCAAGGCGGATGCCTTGTCCAGGTGTTTTCCGGGGGGAGAACCTCGGGAAGAGCCAGTACCCATCCTCCAGGAAGGTGTAGTGGTTTCGGCTCTCACGACTGAGGTAGAGGCGGAGATTGCCGAGGCCCAAGAGGAGGTACCGCCAGGACTTCCCGCCAAAAATCATTTGTTCCCCTTCATCTTCGTCTTAAGGTGTTGAGGGAACATCACGACTCAGTACTGGCTGGTCATCCAGGGGTTAAGGGCACCTTGGAGCTGGTATCGCGTCGTTTCTGGTGGCCCAAAATCCGGCAGGACGTGGTCTCGTACGTGGCGGCTTGCATCACGTGCGCCAGGGCCAAGTCGCCCCGAGCCCGTCCGGCTGGCACGCTACAGCCTCTGGGGGTACCTAATAGGCCATGGACAGAAATCTCCATGGATTTTATCACTGACTTGCCAGTCTCGGCGGGGAACACGGTCATCCTGGTGGTGGTTGACCGATTTTCAAAGATGGCGCATTTTGTCGCATTGCCTTCCTTGCCCAATGCGAAGACGTTGGCTCAGGTGTTTGTGCAGGAGGTGGTCAGACTCCACGGAGTTCCGTCGGACATAATATCCGATAGGGGAACTCAATTTGTTGCGAGGTTTTGGAAAGCTTTTTGCTCACGTTTGGGGATCAAGTTGTCACATTCATCGGCGTTTCATCCACAGTCAAATGGTCAAACTGAGCGCATGAACCAAAATCTGGAGCAGTATTTACGATGCTTTGTGTCCGACAACCAAGAGGAGTGGTCTACTTTCCTTCCTCTGGCCGAGTTCGCGTTAAATAATCACCGTCAAGAGTCATCGGGAGAGTCTCCGTTCTTTTGTGTTTACGGTCAACATCCTCAATTTTGTACCTTACGTCAGGGTGACTCGGGGGGCGTCCCGGAGGAGGACCAGCTAGGAGCTCAATTATCATCGGTCTGGAGGAGGGTGAAACAGCGATTGTTGAGCATGAGTGTGAGGTACAAACGGGTGGCTGACAGTAGACGCATGCCAGGTCCGGACCTGTGTATGGGTGAATGGGTGTGGTTAGCGACTAAAAACATAAAACTCAAAATTCCATCTTTAAAATTGGGTCCAAGGTTTATTGGGCCTTTTAAGATTGCTGCCATCATTAACCCAGTTGCTTATTGGTTGGAACTTCCTGCAGTATACAAGATACACAACGTGTTTCACAGGGCTTTATTGAAAAAGGTGGTAGGCTCTGTGGGCACGACGCCGATGCCACCTCCGGTCATGGTGGATGGCGATTTAGAGTTTGAGGTCTCCAAGGTAGTGGACTCTCGAGTAGTGCGCCGTACTCTTCAGTATTTGGTACACTGGGGGGTATGGTCCGGAGGAGAGGTCTTGGGTACCAGCCTCGGACATACATGCAGATCGGCTGGTCAGTTTTTTTCACTGTCGTCATCCGGACAAGCCGGGTCCTATGAGTCTTGAGGGCCCTGGGGTCCCTTGTAGAAGACGGGGTACTGTCATGTCGGACGCTATTCACACCACAGCGTCCGGCAGGCAGAGGTAGTTCCACCTCCGTCCATTATAGCCTCAGCGGCGCCGGCTTGAGTTTCTCAGGCTATCGGGGGTTAATCTAGCAGGAGATCAGGTTGGATGTTTGGTCATGCCCACGGTCTTTAAATAGTCGTGCTGGCCTATGGGCGTCGCCGATTATAGCTTGTGTGTCATACCAAGTGGTTCCGGTCTGGAGTGGAGGTGTTGGAGAAAGAGAGAGATTCATAGCTGGTGTCGTATGATCCATTGTTACCTTCTCGCCTTCCCATATTTGTGTTTTGTTGTGCCCTGTTCACATTACTGTATAGTCCTGTGTGTATGCGGCGCGGTGCAGTTTAAGTTCTCCCTGTCTGTCTTTATTGTTTGGGGCTTTGGTGGTTCGTCTCCTCACTGGGTGGAGGGTGGAGGGTTAAGCTTAGGGCTGAGCAGGAGATAAGGAAAGGGTGGAGGCTCAGGCATTTGCACCTTCAGCAAAAACCCTGAGTTGAGGGTCAGACAGGGTTTCCCCTAGTGAGAGGGACACCGCAGGGGCCCCGGGCATTTCTGCCTTAGTTGACCTAAGCCCCGCGTGACAGATACATATGGGAAAAATGGACAGATTGAATAGAATAGATAGATAGATAGATAGATAGATAGATAGATAGATAGATAGATAGATAGAAAAAAAATTGAAGCAGCACCAGCCAAAATAAACTATTTTTAGAAGGGTGCCAATGATCCCATCTCTGTTGTCTGTGGTTGGCGAGAGGGGATGGACAAAACAACATTGAATGTTACCCCATCACTAGTGTTGAGCGATACCTTCCGATATCGGGGAAAGATCGGATTGGATCGGACCGATACCCCAAAAATATCGGGTATCGACGATTCCGATACCGGAAACCCATGCAAGTCAATGGGGCACAAATATCGGAATGAAAATAAGCCCTTTCTTTCCTTGCACATCCAGTTCGGGAGGGGGGAAGAGTGTGGGCAGTGCGTGGGCGGAGACTGTGCGTGTGTGTGTGCGCGGGCGGGGTCTGTACAGGCCTCTCGGGGGTGTGAGCGGGCCTGCCAGGGGTCTGTGCGGGCCTGCCGGGGGTCTGTGCGGGCCTGCCGGGGGTCTGTGTGGGCCTGCCAGGGGTCTGTACGGGCCTGCCAGGGGTCTGTGCGGGCTGCCGGGGGTCTTTGCGGGCCTGCCGGGGGTTGTGTGTGTGTGCAGGCATCGTCTGATGGGACTACAAGTTCCATCGGGCTATGCCTGCTACAATGACAGTGACTGACACATTAGCCAAAGATGGGACCGTAGTAGTCCCATCATCCGGCTAATGTGTTGAATGTAAGAAAAAAAAACATACATACTACATACATACTACATATATACAACATACATACATGCATACTACATACATACTTCATATATACTACATTCATACGGCATACGTACATACTACATACATACTACATATATACTACATTCATACAACATACATACATACATACTACATAATACATACATACTACATATATACTACATTTATACAACATACATACAGTACATACTACGTACATACTACATGTATACTACATTCATACAACATACTGTACATACATACTACATAATACATACATACTACATATATACTACATTCATACAACATACATACATACTACATACATGCAACATACATACAACATGGTACATACATACATACAACATACATACTACCTACATACTACATACAATACATTCATACATTCATACAATACATACATATAGACATACAGTACATATAACATAGAGTACATACTCACCATCACTTGTCACTTTGATCCCCGAAGCCAGTGTCATCTGTAAAAAATATTAAAATAACAAACAACAAATATACTCCCTGATCCGCAGAAATCCACGAGTGTCCCACGACGATCTCCCGTGGAGAACAGCAGCATCAGCTGATGCGACCGCTCTCTAAGGGCTCCAGGAATACAGTGATGGGAGGTAGGTATCCTTCCACACTGTATTCCTCCAACACTGTAAAAAAATAGTCCCTAGTCTCACTTTTGGCATTGCTGTGTGAGAAAGTTCCCACGCAGCTTTTGCCATAAAGTGAGACCAGTGAACTATAGTAACCTCTCAGTGATGCACTGCAGGAGATCATCGTGGGACACTCATGGATTTCTGCAAATCAGGGAGTATATTGGTTGTTTGTTAATTTAATATTTTTTATAGATGACACTGGCTTTGGGGATCAAAGTGACAAGTGATGGTGAGTATGTACTCTATGTTATATGTACTGTATGTCTATATGTATGTATTGTATAAATGTATTGTATGCAGTATGTAGTATGTATGCAGTATGTATGTAGCATGTTGTATGTATGTAGTATGTATGCTGTATGAATGTATTATATATGTAGTATGTATGTAGTATGTAGTATGTATGTATGTTGTATGAATGTAGTATATATGTAGTATGTATGTAGTATGTATGTATGTTGTATGAATGTAGCATATATGTAGTATGTATGTATTATGTAGTATGTATGTTGTATGAATGTAGTATATATGTAGTATGAATGTATTATGTAGTATGTATGTTGTATGAATGTAGTATATATGTCGTATGTATGTAGTATGTATGTATGTTGTATGAATGTAGTATATATGAAGTATGTATGTATATGTAGTATGCATGTATGCATTATATATGTAGTATGTACTTTTTTTTTTTTTTTTTTTTTACATTCAACACATTAGCCGGATGATGGGACTACTACTGTCCCATCATTGGCTAATGTATCAATCACTGTCATTGTAGCAGGCATAGCCCGATGGGACTTGTAGTCCCATTGGACGATGCCTGCACACACACAACCCCCAGCAGGCCCGCATAGACCCCCGGCAGGCCCACACAGGCCCCCGGCAGGCCCGCACAGACCCCCGGCAGCCCGCACAGACCCCCGGCAGGCCCGCACAGACCCCCGGCAGGCCCGCACAGACCCCCGGCAGCCCGCACAGACCCCCGGCAGCCCGCACAGACCCCCGGCAGGCCCGCACAGACCCCCCGACAGGCCCGCACAGACCGCGCATCATGATGACATCATTTCAGCAGCCAATCACAGCCATGCCATTAGTTAACATGGCTAACACAACTGGCTCATTGCATTATGGGAACTTCCGATTCCGGTATTCGATATTGTAAAAATATCGGAACTCAGTATCGGAACTCCGATGCAGCGAATATCGGCCGATACCCGATATTTGCATTATCGGAATGCTCAACGCTACCCACCACCAACACAGCATGAACTTGGAACTCATGAAAGCACCCAACACATGAGCGCCTTCTTGCTGCACTATCTTCAACATAATGTCTGTATTCTTAGGATTATGAATCGTACTGACTACTGGGTTGCCACACTGTTATATCCAGCGTACAAGAGTAAATTTAGCCAGATGCTCCCCCCCCAGAAAGGGATGCACGCATACTGGAGTATCGAAACATTGTAGACAATTTTAAGAATGGTTTTCCCCAAGACAGCAGTGAGGCACACAGTGTGCATCCCGGTTCTAGACATTCAACCCTGGGAACGTCAAGGCGCCATTACAAAAACATTAGCAGCAGCAGCAGCATAAGTGGCATAAGCAATTTCTGTGAGTCCTTTCACACATTTTTTAGATCAGCCCATGCACCAGCAGAACAGAGTACAGGTCTGAGACGTTGTGAATGACTGGAGAGGATGGTGCAGGAGTATCTGAAGCTCAATATCAATGGCTTTAGGGGGAGTTTGGACACTTCTGCATTTTGGTCTTTAAAAATGGATGAGTGGTCTGAACTCACCTCACACGCCTTGAATGTTTTGTCAGGCCCGGCCGCTAGCATTCTCTCAGAACGTGTCTTGAGCACTGCTGGTGGTGTTGTGACTTAAATGCGCATCCATCTGTCCCATAAAAGTGTACACCGCCTAACTTTCATCAAAACGAACTAAGTCATGGATCTCCAATGACTTTCGCACCCCAGCCGCAGACTGGGCAGACTAGGCGATGGTTTCTTTTTTAGTGTCTTGCATTGATTTTGAGTCATTGCAATCTGTACCATCTTTGTGGTGTCTTCTGTGCCTGGTGTTTTTACTGGTGCAAACATTATTTTAAATGTGAAAAATCAAAGTTGTGTCTCCATCTGGTGGGTTGCCTGTAGTAGAAGGTATGTCAGAGGCATATTATACTGTTTCTACTCTGTGGAAGCTGATGCCACTTTAGTGGTGAGTGACAATTATTTTTTGAAATTTGGAGACTACAAATTGGGTCTCCATCTAGTGTGTTGCCTATGTAAGTAGAGCTCTCAGACAGGCCTGCACTTACTTTCAATCAACTACCTGTGTTACTTTCCTTATATCTGTCTACCAAACTGATGTTTGTGCCATCTGAGTGTGGCTGGAAAAAAAAATTGGAGGTGTTGCATGAGGTATATAGGCTCCCAGCTAAGGAGGCTTACACCGCTCCTTTAACAACCAGGTCCTCATTGAAACTTCAATTTCTAGCTATAAATGCTGGGCCAGACCCTCATACCTCAAGCGTGGCCTATGGCTGACTGGTGCTGTGCCATTTGCAAATATCTACTGTGCGTCAGGTGATGCCACTTTCATGGGGTCTGCACTTAATTTTTGCTGTTTGGGAAGCTTTTGTCGCCCCTTAAGGTGTTGTATATATGTTTGGTTTGTCCTCCCATTGAATCTCCTGGGGTTCAGGTACGTTTGTCGAACTGTTTGGTGAACATCTAAACCAGTGGTTCCCAAACTCCAGTCCTCACAGACCCCATGTCATGTTTTCAGGATTTCCTTAGTATTTTACAGGTGATGGAAGTATCATCAAGGCATCAGGAATTCTCTCACTATGGAAATCCTGAAAACATGACCCGGTGGGGTCCGCGAGGACTGGAGTTTGGGAACCACTGATCTAAATATTCGACGAATCGGACGGAACCGAAACCTTGAAAAGGTCACTCATATCTAATAATGACCAGATTTCAATATACTGTTAAGAAAAGAAGGTGAAAAACTTTGATAAAGGTTCACATTATTTAACTGAAACGTCGACATCACCATGGTCTCCAGTGGCGAGATAGATAATAGATAGGTAGATAGATAGATACATGAGTGGACAGATAGATAAATAATTCCTTTTTTTATAATGATTGATTGCACGTATCCATCCCTGAGTACAGTTTCTTGTTTTGCGGTTACATCATAGACTGTAGCTGGAGCCCCCCATCCCCCACTGCTGACGGCCTCCAGTACAGGGTATATTGGATATCCTGGTCAGGTGCCTGCCGCCCTTTATACTTTATTTCCCTGCGGCAGCTTCCGTCTAATCTTCTATTTACAATTACGCAGATTTTCCTGCTGACGCTGCAGGTGAATTATTTATATGTGCAGGAGAATCCCCTCGCTCTGCCGGGACCTTCATCTTCCTCCTCTCTGACCATGATCTGAGACTAAAGAAGAGCAAAACACTATTTCAGAAGCGTCACTCCGGCCACTTATCCGCAGAGGTCGTTAGACTGTGTCACCATCACAGACGTGAACTTCATCATTATTAGGACGGGATCTCCGCAGAGATGAATAATAGAAATGTAGAAGTTTCTGGGGTGACGGCTGGGATGTGAGCCGTGCCATTACACAGCAGCACACAGAATATATCCCTAATAATGCATAACATACTTTCCGTACTTTGTACCCATTGTTATGAGCTGAATTTACTTGGTAATCATCGCTCTCAACTCCATAGAGGACATTTATGGCCACAGCAGCAATTCTAATCTCGCTAGAAGATTTCTAACAGAAAATCAGTTGACTAATCCCTGATAAAGAGCCCTCCACCCTGATACTACAATGTGTCTGGAATCATGGCTGCACCTTTCCTGGTAATAGAAAGTTTTCTTCCAGAATTGGCAGCTATGGAGGGTCGCCTATGGTCACCCGGTCACCAAAGGTCTTCCCTGTAATTTTATACCCTTACATGGATGCCATATATTTGTTAAGCCTCTAAGACCATAAAATTAAATAAGTCACTGTCATTTCAACAAACATTTCAAGCGAAAATAGGAAACTTACTAATATACCTTATCAGAGAAAATTGCTTGTTTCCATCCTCTCACTGTCCGCCTCTCATGGATACCGAAAAACTGCTAAAATACATCATTGTTTAAACAAAATGGAATGCTAAGAAATTACTAGGTCTTTAAAAAGAGGAGGCGGTAGGAGCAGAGAGGTACTGATGCACAAATATATGTATGTCCTACACTGGATGCACAGGTACACTGCTCAGTTGTTGTGTATAATGTCCACCGTGCGACTGCTGCTTCTGAAAATGAGCTAGTTATTAGTTTTACCCATGAACACAGAGTCAGCTAAAAATTAGACATAGACCCTGCAGAGGTGAAAACTCCTGAAGACAAGTCATAGAATGATCAGAAATATTGTTATTCATTATTTAGCCACACAAAGACTACTTATGAAAAGCTTTAAAGTGTAAAAAAAATGAATATTTTTTTTCTTTAATAATTGATCAGCCTTTGCAAAGTTGTGATTTTTTTGTAATATAATTCGTTAACTTATTTTGCCACTATCTCATCCGAAAAGCAGTGCTATCTTTACTGTCTCTTTAACGCTTCCTCAGAAGCTGCTTTCATCTGCTGCCCAGCAATAATCAGTACTCTATGATCATAGTACACAGTTTCCCTGCCTGAGTCTCCCTGCTCCTTTTACAATTTAAGTTTATCATCATTTTTTGTTAAAAATTGAGAAATTAGTGATCGTATCACTACTGGCAACTATATTCTGATCGTTAATATTAGAATATAAACTCCTCCTCTCAGTATTCTGATAAAGTTATGAGTCGATGACAGCCTAGAATGTGGCTAAAAGTCATTGTCAAAGAATCTGTCTAGCTGAGAGTAACATTTAAAGTTACCAGATATCTCTAAACAAACCACATGCAACATTAAATAGATATATTAGACTTGATGTGGCTGATGTACTTACTTTGAATGCCCATGTCAGAATGGCTGTACCATCGCTTTTGAGAACGTCCCTGCCTGATATTAGGATGAGCATTTTATGAATCTGGCTCTAGCTGCACCTTTATTTTTACTATTCTAGAGCCATGCTAACATGGATTTTCAAAGCAATTACACCAGTCTTCTCAAGTCTAAGAGGTCTATTTAAAAATGCATACAGTTTGTAATGTGAAATATGACAACAGACCCACTTTAAGTAAGAATGGATAGTTTTGTGTCATGGAGCATTTGTTCAGAATAATGATCTCTATTCACTGGAGGACTAACCACGGCCACAGCGGCAGTGCGTATTGGGACTTAGTACCACCGGAGCAAAACTTTAGAGAATGTTTCTAATATTAGGAAGTTAATAGATTTTTTACCTTTCCAAATTTGATTCCTCTCGGTTCCAATCTGTTGTGCTCAGTGGGTGACATAAATGCATTGAAGCATTACAATGAAACACTTCAAACTGCCCTGGATGAATTTGCACCCCCTATAAATAGAACACCACAACGCAGACGGCGACAACCCTGGCACACGGTGCAAACACGTTTCCTGCAGCGGTGCTCCAGGTGCGCCGAACGTCTGTGGAGAAAATCCAATCTACACGAAGATTTCATCCATTTTAAGTTTATGCTTAGAACATACAACACTGCCCTTCACCTCTCCAAACAAACCTATTTCAACACCCTCATCATCTCACTGTCCAATAACCCGAAACGTCTCTTTGACACTTTTCATTCTCTACTCAATCCAAGAGTACAGGCCCCAACCACGGAGCTCCGAGCTGACGATCTGGCCAATTACTTCAAAGAAAAAATTGACCAGATCCGACAGGAAATTATCTCCAAATCCCCTCATACCATGCACTGTCCTCCCTCCCCCACTGCATCTAACTCACTCTCTGATTTTGAACCAGTCACAGAAGAAGAAGTAAGCAGGCTCCTTGCATCTTCTCGCCCAACTACTTGCACCAGTGACCCATTTCCGTCACATCTCCTCCAGTCCCTTTCCCCTGCTGTCACCCCTCACCTAACTAAAATATTTAACCTCTCTCTCTCTTCTGGTATTTTTCCCTCCTCATTTAAGCATGCCATCATACATCCACTACTTAAAAAACCATCCCTCGACCAAAACTGTGCCGCTAACTATAGACCTGTCTCTAATCTTCCCTTCATCTCTAAACTCCTGGAACGCCTGGTCCACTCCCGTCTTATCCGCTATCTCTCAGAAAACTCTGTTCTCGACCCTCTCCAATCCGGTTTCCGCTCTTTACATTCCACTGAAACTGCCCTCACTAAAGTCTATAATGATCTGCTAACAGCTAAATCAAATGGTCATTACTCCATGCTAATTCTCTTGGATCTCTCTGCAGCATTCGACACTGTGGATCATCAGCTCCTCCTCACTATGCTCCATTCCATTGGCCTCAAGGACACCGTTCTCTCCTGGTTCTCCTCCTATCTCTCCGACCGCTCCTTTACTGTTTCTTTTGCCGGTTCCTCCTCCTCTCACCTTCCCCTTACTGTTGGGGTTCCTCAAGGATCGGTTCTAGGCCCCCTCCTCTTCTCCTTGTACACTGCCCCTATTGGTCAAACAATCAGTAGATTTGGTTTCCATTACCATCTCTATGCTGATGACACCCAATTATACACTTCTTCTCCTGACATCACGCCAGCCTTTCTAGAAAACACTGGCAATTGTCTAAACGCTGTGTCTAATATCATGTCCTCACTATATCTGAAACTGAACCTGTCAAAGACTGAACTCCTTGTGTTTCCTCCCGCTACTAATGTACCTACACCCGACATTGCCATTTCCGTCTGTGGTTCCACTATTACTCCCCAGCAACATGCCCGCGGTCTTGGGGTCATACTTGATTCCGAGCTTTCCTTTGCCCCCCACATTCGATCACTGGCTCGCTCTTGTCATCTGCACCTCAAAAACATTTCTAGAATTCGACCTTTTCTTACTTTTGACTCTGCAAAAACTCTTACTGTTTCTCTTATTCATTCTCGTCTCGACTATTGTAATTCTCTTCTAATCGGTCTCCCTCTTACAAAACTCTCCCCTCTCCAATCTGTCTTGAATGCTGCAGCCAGGATCATATTCCTCACCAATCGTTACACCGATGCCTCTACCTTGTGCCAGTCATTACACTGGCTACCCATCCACTCCAGAATTCAGTATAAACTTATTACCCTCACCCACAAAGCCCTCCATGGCTCAGCACCACCCTACATCTCCTCCCTTGTTTCAGTATACCACCCTACCCGCGCCCTCCGTTCTGCTGATGACCTGAAGTTAGTATCCTCAATAGTCAGAACCTCCCACTCCCGTCTCCAAGACTTTACACGTGCCGCGCCAATTCTTTGGAATGCACTTCCCAGGTCAATACGATTAGTCCCCAATCCCCACAATTTTAAGCGTGTCCTGAAAACGCATTTATTCAGACTGGCCTATCGCCTCAACACATTAACCTAACCTATCCCTGTGTGGCACAGCCAAAAGTTTTACCATAACCAGGTTCCCAGCATCATGTTCCCACATGCTTTATGCATCCATTAGCCCTCTGTGTCTGTACTGTTACACACTTAACATTATGGCTGGTCCATACAATCAGGGCAACTGTTACCACCCACCTTTCGTGTCTACCTCTTTCCTCATAGACTGTAAGCTTGCGAGCAGGGCCCTCACTCCTCTTGGTATTTGTTATAATCTACTGTATGTGATTACTGTTATGCTGTAATGTCTATTGTCTGTACAAATCCCCTCTGAAATGTAAAGTGCTGCGGAATATGTCGGCGCTATAAAAATAAAATTTATTATTATATTATTATTATTATAAGTGATAGGCACCAGTGGCAAAGCGCCAATAGCAGCAGGCCACATAACCGTTATAGGGCACACGAGTTAGGAGGCCTGGTGCCAAGTAGTATGCAGATAATGGTGCCGAATGGATCCTTAGCATGCAGATACATGATCGTAGTGGTGAAACTGCGAGCTGCTGTCTCCCTGCTCCACCATTCAGCCTAGGAGCTGAGTCTCAGTCTACACGCTGCACAGACCGGAGCAGTGCGTCAAGGGAACAGGGCTATGTGAGTATTTTCTTTTTTTTTGTTAGCAGTATAGGTTTTGGATGGCACTATGGAGCCTCATAATGTGCACGAGGGACTGTGGGGTCATCATACTGAGGAGGGTATCACTGTGGGGGTATCATAATGCATAGTGGTCACTGTAGGGCATCATACTGTGTTGGGGGCACAGTGGGCACTGTATTGTGCAGCAGCACTGCAGGGACATCATACTGTATTAAGGGCACTGTGGGGTCATCATACTGGATGTGTGGGGGGTACAGTAGTGGCAAATTGTGCAGATGAATTGTTAGGAACGGCGGAACGCACTAAATGAAAATAAATAATAAAGTGCGTTCGCCGCTCGGGGTCCACCATGCAGTAGATGTAAACACTGCTGCTAAGTAGTGACAGACGAGCAATATGGCGGAAATGCGCACACGGGTTGAACGTCACCCAAGTGCGCTAAGCAATCTCTGTTTGCTCACAAAGATGTCAGCAGAGGTAAACACAAAAGGCTGAGCCTGTTAGTGTCACAGGTCTCAGATAAATGCACACACGGTATCTGGTCACAGGAGCAGGACCCACGACAGAGGAGCTGCGTGCGTCTAGACCTACCGTGCGTGCGGTGTCGCTACTGCGGACGCCAAAGAGGACTGCAACTGCAGCGCGGCGTAGCACACTGCCGCTAGTCGACAAAGCAAGGAAGCAGGCACAATGTCGGACGCTAGCACTGTGGATGATGCTGTAGTGGCATGAGGCTTGCCACGCGCTGGCGCTGACTCTAATCTAAGTCCCTGTACACATTCGTAATATCAGAGGGAGGGGATCTTAATGAGTCATTTGCAGGTTCATACATCCATCATCATTCACACAGTAGCAACTAGAGACTATACTAGCGCATGGCCGAAAGGTCTTGCGCGCTTTTTATAGCCGGGACCTTCCGGAAGCTTCCAGATCTCTGAGATGGACCAATGAGATCTGGAGCAGGACCTGGGCACATGACTCCCGATCTCCAGTGGGTGATCGTCTCATGAGCATGCCCAGTAGGAGAACAGAGGGACTTAGTCTCTGGAGCGGTCTGCTGCAAAGTAATCTCCTCTGCGGTAGATAGACAGCAGGAGACCGCAGAATGTGAGGCTCTGGATTCCTGCAGAGCAGATGCAGAAACCTGACGCCTAACATGAATTTGCACTTGTGGTTTTATTCTTGGAGGTATTTTGAGGGACATCCTAATGTATGGGGACCGTGAGCGGTATTATAGTGTGTGAGAACACTAATGGTGACCATTTCTGTGAACATGCCAGAATACATGTCCCTCTCCCTTACTTTAATAGTTGGGAGGTACAGTATGTCCTCATCTGACTGTACCTAAGTACTGTAACTCTGCCTACTCCACCAAACATTTTATTTATTTTATTGCTTTTGGTATTTTTTTGGAGGGGGATGGGGAGGTCTTAGTTTGCACTTTTGCTATGTGGCAGCCTGATTTCTATATGTGCCCCTGATAGGGGCTTTAAAAATTGAGACAAATTAAAAAGTAGAAATAAGCATGGGGACTGGTTCAAAAGTGCCGAGAAGCGTGTAGTTGGGTCCTTAGGGGTAGAAGACCTAGAAGTATTAAGGTTGGGCCTAAGGTCCCTGAGAATTTTAGTCCACAACTGACTTGATTCCTGAGTATAAACCCTACGTAGGTCTCCAAGCCACAGAAGGATGTGGTACGCTCCTCTGAGTAATGCTCCACCGTCTCCATCTGCTTGTGAGGAGGTCACCCTTGCCTGAAGTTTAGCTGACCGTTAATAGCTACATAATATGCCATTAGTGGATATATCACAGAAAATGGATGTAATCTGTTTAAAAGTACATTCAGCTGCAAATATTGGTCATTAGATTAGGTTAACACTGAAGACATGCCTGTCATTTCAGTAAATTAATTAACATAATTTATAGTTATAATTAAATAAATACTGATGACAGTCGTAATTAAATGGGAGCAATATCAATTTATTTTTATTTATTTTTTTTTAATTTCTTTTTTTAGCACTGGAAACATACATCATGCCCTGTGATGTTCACATCCAAGGCTATATACAGTATCTCCATTACATGGTCAATGGAAGGTAATAGGATAACCTAGCCTAGCAGGGGCCCCGGGTACATACTACCATATAGTGAGATCTAATGTCCCAATAAATTCACATGTACACGCCAGTATGTGTAAAAGGAGACATCTAGTTTAGAAAAACATGTCTGTTACCTGATTACTCCCAGGTATGTTTAACTCTGAAACACTGCGGCATTTCAGTGAAAAACATACCTTACAACCCGTCCGGGACACAAGCCGCATAGGCCGGGTCTCTGGCGGTTTTACCCGGCCCGTTACCAGTAGCTATCAGGTCTGTTCCTTAATCTGATTGGTAAAGGGTGCAATGAGAAAAAAAATTCAACCACCCGAATGACGGGCATTTTGACTGCCGCAGCACTGCAATAAACTGCAAGAGGCGATCAAAACCTCCTATCTATCAAAAATTGTATCAGTAAAAAACATCAACTCAGGGCACAAAAAATAATCTAAAAAATTGAAAGAGTTACGGGTTTCGGCAAAAGGCGACACGAGCAAAAAAAAAATTTCACAAATTTATGAAATTTTTTTCACCACTTAAATAAAAAAAAAGAACTCTACATGTTTGATATCTGAGTACTCGTAGTGACCATATAGTGAGCATAGTAAATAAAAAAAATTAAAATAAAACTATTTGGCAATTGCAACTAGTTTTTGCAATTCAACGCACTTGGAATTTTTAATATTAGAGACACGCATGAGCGGCCACCTCTCCATTCCTGATCCTAAGACAAGTGTAGTTCCTAGCAGTGAGACCATCATACAGGAATGGACTGGTCGTCGGAAGAACAGGAGAATCCTCTGGTGGGCCCCTGTGCAAGAGTGGGATACCACCCTCTTACATGAGCAGTACTTGGCACTGTTTACTTGAATCGCTATGTACAGACACTGGCAGCATCTTATTCATTTATCAATATACCCAGTCCATTGTTATATAAATTAGAGGATAATGTCACATTTGCATGTAGCTGAAAAGTGGGGCCCTGGAGTTGGTTACTGGTGGGCCCTTGGCTTCCCAGTCCAATAGTGCCATCATCTATCTAACATGTCTCTGATGGGATAAACCTTGAACCCTGAAGTCCTGTATCACGCCACTTCCTATGCCACCCCTGTCATCGAGAAGTGGAGCAACAAAATATATATATGGCTGCAAGATCAGACTACAATGGGTTTGTTTGTAGTCTGTTACCATAGAAAAGCATAGGTCTGCAGAGGAGCTGTAAACACAAAACGGTATGATTTATTTTTCCTGAATTATCACTTTGGTTTAATTTTTTCCGTTCAGCCGGTTTGCGATGCATCCCGTACGTACTCTTTATACCTGTCGATTAAGAACATCTCGCATGGATTTAATCACTAGAGAGCAGACTGAAAACATCAGCTCCCTGACAGCTCTACCGACTGTAACAGATATATCGACCGATTTCTCCACATAAATCAATGCAATTATTTTAAGTTAATTGAATTAATAGTTGATTTGTTCCGTGTAGTAAACGTCCCGACTCATCAATAATAAGATAGGCTGGTTACTTTTACTTAAGACAGAACTTTCATAGAATGTTCATAGCGAAAGATCATTGCTCCAACGATCGCAGCTAAATATTTAAAAGCCGGCACGGTAGCCGTCGTATACTCATTAGTAAGCTGCGGTGGTAACAAGCGGGTTTTCAGGCTGCTACAAAAGGTTACCGACTGTGTTTTGCAAGAAGTACATTGTCTGAAGTGCCAAGGTACATGTGCAGTTCTCCCGTGGGTCATGGAAAATGAAATTAAACAGTAGGCAAGTTGGGAACTTGATGTAACGCAGCGTGTGATATGTATGACTACCCCGGGGAGGGAACGCCGGCACATAGCAGGAGCTAAGTACTATTTAGGACAGACTGGAAACCTAGACAGTGAGATCCAAACCTGCTCAGTACAAAAGATCCAGCCTGGAACCAATATCAGGAAAACCAAACAGTCTAAAAGGGGTCTAAGAGCTAAGCAGTATTGTAGTTTGAAGGGGTTGTCTCTAGAGAGGGGCAAACCGGAACTCACGAGTTTAGCGTTCGGACTGGACAGTAACTGTTTGGTGCCAAACGCCGAACACAGACTTTCCCCGGCAGTCATAGAAATGTTTTGAGTTACGGGGTAAGGAGAGAATTTTTTTCCTTTCCCAGTTCAGGTAACCTTTGTTATTACTGGGGTTCAGGTTGAAGTTTGGGCACTGTTCTAGCACCTGAACCGAACTATGAAAAAAAGTTTGCATTGGGAACCAGAACCTGAACGTCCACTAGGCCGCCCAACCCTGGTGGTCTCATCTCAATAAATAGGTAAAATTGAAAATGTTTAAAAAAAACAAGAAGCTTTACAAAATAACTCATTAAAAAAGTCTCAATTTTCAAGAAAGGAGGGATTATAAATTGTCTTATATTCTGTAGCAGTCTATTTTCTGCTGCTGCAGTCAGTTAGAGGTGGCTTGTTTGTTAGCCAAGGAGCTCAGCACTTACAAGCTCTTTTCAGTAAAGCTTGTAAGCACTGCTCTGAAGCTGGATGGATCGCTCCTCCGATGTCACAGATGTAAGGCTGCATCTGCTTTCTGCTTTTTTTGGGCCAGTGGCATAGCCATGCTGCAGGTATGAACTGTCAATCATCTGGAGTGCTCCGCCCCTCCAGCAAACAGGAAGCTGTGAGGTTAGGGAGTGCGGCGCTCTTGAAGGTAGGAGATGAAAAAACACTTTTAACCATGGTCATTTCAATGAAGCTGTGATACAATACTATATACAAACTATGGGCTGGTGTGGTGCTGTTTTTGGAAGACAGTAGCCTATTTTTCTTAAAATACACCTTTTCCGTAAGCAGCATTTCTTGCTAATAGGCTTTTCATGAGGTATCCGTCCGAGAAAATCTCTAGCAATCATCCATAAACCACGAAGAATATGGGAAGTACTGGCAACAAGTGTTTCATTGCCCCACAGCACCTCTACTGGTGAAGTGGAGAACTGCACAAATTCTATTGAAAGTAATTGCCTGCCTGTGCATTACTTGGATGTTGGGTCCTCCAGGAAGGAAAGATGGAGTTGAAGATGCTTTCTACTGTGACTAATAAATGAGGGTCCTGAAAATTAGTTTCTAACCGACACCATTCGAGCAGCGTTAGCACTCGCGGTCCCGGGGCTCTCATGCGGTTGTTGTGTCACATGACCCTGGTGTCCAATCAGCACTGGCGTTGCTGTCCCCGCCTTTTGTTGAATTGAACATGAAGAGGAAATCAAGGCTACAGATGATCTCTCACTTCCTCTTCATGGTCAATTCGACAGGAATCAGGGACAATGACGCCAGTGCTGATTGGACGCCAGGGTCATGTGTCACAACAATCGCACGGGAGCCTCGGGGAGAGCAAGTACTGACACCACGGGAACGGTGCCGGCACTGGAGGTTAGTATAGGCTTTTTTTGTTATCAGGGCTAAGCTTGGGGTATGACAAGGAGTTGTCCAAGTAGTGGATATCTTCTTTAAGCCTGACCTCCCTGGCTTTAATCATTTGCCAGCCAAAGTTGGAATTAATTAGCTGTGTATGTTCTCTGCAGAATTTGTATCAGACTGACTGTTTTCAGATCAGAAAATGCTGCAGACTAACAAACGGTGAGAGAGACTATATTTCTTGTTGAATTTAATGTATATATCTTATGATATTAATGATAAGTGGCACGAGACTTTCCAACATATAAATTACGGTATGTCTTTAGTGGGTTATTTAGTTACAGTGAATTATGGTTGCTTTTTATATGCTTGTTTTGTGTTTTTTCTATTTTTTATTTCGTTAATTATGTAAAATATATTTAAAACTGAAAATATTTAACTACCTTGATAAAAAGTAAGAGAAAGAATTCGCTCAGATAAATACAAGGAATATGGTTTACTGCAATACTAAACAGGTTTCTCAAGGGGCATTTACTGCAAATAAATACAAAATCTATGATTCTAGAGCTGTTAAAAAATGCACAAAAAACATGGGAAAAGAAAATCTAATCACATAGAATAATACCAAAGAGAAAAGCAAAAACACACAAATAATATCGATGATCCCCAAGGTTAATGAAATAGTTATAAAAGGAATCAAATGTGAACTCAAACAACTCTATGGAGCTGCGACCACAGAAACGTAAGAAGCCCCAATACTGATGATGCGACTTTGGCTCCTGATTGCAGCCACAATGGACAATATTTTCCCATAGTATGGACTAGTTGTCATCATAGGTCATGTAATGTTGAATCAATCGATGACATGTTACAAGATGCAGCTAGAGACGGTGCAGGAATGAAGAATTAATAAGGTGAGACTATTGATCCTCTTAAGCATCTACTTGGAAATTTCCAGGAAAGTGCATGAAGTTGGTTATAAAAGTAACAGCAATATTTTAGCAGATCGCTCAATTAGATATTGAGCTTTTGGAGTAATTTGTGGCTGTGTAAGGAAAAGAACCAAGGCAGGCGTACCTTTTCCATGACGGATCTGTCACCTTTGTTGCATGGGGGAAAGCTTAAGGCTCTAGACCGACTTTACACTCAGTGATAGCCAGAATAGAATAAGGGGTCTACCCGGAGTGTGTCATTTACTGATGCAAACAAAAAAGAGAAAAGAAACACACTACATTCCAGCGACAACCAATTAAATATTCAAATGCACAATTTATTAGAGTCCTAAAACCACACTATAGACATTAAGGCTGCGTTCACACGTTCTGGTTTTTTTGCGTTTTCGCGGCGGTTTTTTCAGCGCGATTTTGCCGGGAAAATGCAAAAAAACAGCAGCCCATGCAATCCTATGGGATTCCGCAATGCTGTGCTAGTGCTGCGGATTTTCCCATGGCGGAATCGCATCGCGGAAAAATCCGCAGCATGCTCTTTATTTTGCGGAATCGCGGCATTTTGCGGAATCTCGCGAGACCGCAACGTCATCAAAGGTCATTGCCGCAATGCATCACTGGGAACGGGACCTGCCACGTGTATCGCTGAGGCCTGGGGACGCTGCCTGGGACATCGGAAGGTGAATATAACACTATTTTTAATTTTTTTTTATTATTTTTAACATTAGATCTTTTTACTACTGATGCTGCATAGGCGGCCTCAATAGTAAAAAGTTGGTCACACTCGTCAAACACTATGTTTGACGAGTGTGACCAACCTGTCAATCAGTTCTCCCAGTGATGCTACAGATCGCTTGGAAAACGCTAGCATTCTGCAAGCTAATTACGCTTGCAAATCGCTAGTTTTTCCACAGGAAAATCGCGGGAATTTAAAATGCGATTTTCCCACGGAATGCGGAATTCTCGCTGTAACTTCCGCGGGAATTCCGCTACGTGTGAACCCAGCCCAACAGGATTAAAAGCAGATGACACATATCTCATAAAGGGGTTTGCCCCCCTGGACAAGGAAGCACCTAAAGCAAGCACTGTACCGCAGAGTAAAGAGCTGAAAACACTTAATGGATATTCAAAATACAGACTATTGGGTATACAATTGAACCCTGAAATGTACAATGTCAGCTATGTTGTTGTAAAGTAGCAAGCAAGAATGTTAGACAAAAAAGATGGTAACAAAAATTATATGCACAATCCCTTTGTGTTATACCACAAAAATGTGTTGGAGAAAATTCAATGAAATGGGTTCAATGACACAGTCCAATAGAGTACATAATAATCAGATAACATGGACAGAATGCTACCAGTAACCATAATGGTATCAAACACATGCAATTCGATATTCCCAAAGGCCTGAATGTGGAAAGGGACCTGGTAAATAAATTATATACGCAAACTCTTATATATGAAAATAACAATTCCTCACTGTGTTCTCATAAATATGAATTAATGAATATACTATCCCCTTATATTCCAACATAAGAGTATGTCAAAGAAGATTGATAGAGTAGGTTCAATACCAGAGCCCAATAGAGCACATGATAACCAAATATCATAGGCAAAATACTACTAACAACCTATAGTATTTAGAGATGCATGTATTTCAGTTTTCAGCTCTTTACTCTGCAATCCAGTGCTTGCTTTAGATGCTTCCATTTCCAGGGGGGCAAACCCCTTTACTTCTGAACTTCTTGCCTTATTTGCCTAAACCTGTTTTTCTTAGTTATAATACCCCCACTGAAGTAAGCTCTTTCCCCCACTTCTCCCTGCGTGGAGTATCCACTGTATTATTAACCCCTCTTTAACCCTTGCTCTGCCTCCAGTCCATTACTGCATCCGGCATTCCTGCTGTATCCCACAGCTGTTAGAAGGTTATTCATTATTATATTACTCACTGAAGTAGCTTGGCTACTTATGGACCCTAATACAAAACATGCTAAGGCTCCAAATCTCCATGTGCCAGTCATAAAGGGAACCGTCATGTCCTCAAACGCTATTTTACCTGCAGATACGGGGTCAAGCTGCAGGATAATTGCATTCTAAATCCGTACCGCCACCGTACTGAAAGCCCGGCTACCGGGAGGAAACTAATTGTATTACCCCCGGCAGCCTCCGACTTTCGGACATAGAGGCATGGCCAGAGTGACATCAGTCATCACTCAGTGTTCAGCGACCTGCAGTTGTAACCAAGCCTCATCACTGACAGCTGTCCCTGACTGGTACACTGTATGCTGATCGGTTACTGAATCCACATCAGTTCCGCCTCTATGACTGAAAGCTGGAGGCTGCTGGGAGGAATACAGTTCATTTCTTCCCAGTAGCCGGGCTTTCAGTGCAGCAGCCTGTCAGCTTTGAAACTCTCTTACCCTACAGATTGACCCCAAATCTGTAGGTTTGTAGTGTTTAGAGTTCAGTTTAAAAGAGGTTGTCTTACAGGGTAGGTGATAACTTGCTAACTACAACAGACAACTATCTCCAGAAGTCACATAGATAGTAAAGATGAACAAAAAGATTAAAAGCACCTTCAATGGCATCCTGTTCTGCCCTCTGTGGCAGTGCTCACTTCTGTGCCAGTAATTCTCTGCCTGGCATCCTCAGAACCTATGCAGCTAATTAGACCTCACATGAAGTCTTGACATGTGTCATACCATGACATCATCATGACATCATGGAAACCTGGTAAATTGAGGAGGCGTCCAGGATGACAGGAGGAGAACCACCAGCGCAGAAGTAGACATTCCCTGGTCCGGCAACCACATACCTGACCAGGGTAGTTCAAATCTCTTTACCGACTTCTTATAGACGATGACCTGAGCAGTGGCAAACATGGAATAAAGGGACATTTTGAAGCCCCTATTCTTGGGATGATGTAAGTGGCCATAGTTGTATTTTTCAAGGGATATTTTGGAGTCCCATATCTGGGTTAAGTTGAGGTCCCAATGATGGGACTAAAGTGATCAGCAAGTTTTCCAGTGAATTGTTCAGATCCTATTGAATTGAGGCATATATTTTCAGGAGGAGATTGACCTTTTGGTTACCATAGGCCCCATTGCTTATGTACAACTATTTCTGGACCACCTGGTCATGTTATAAAAAAAACAGGGTGCCAATTGTCAATATGTCACTGTGTAAATGATGAGACAAGGCGAGGCCGATGTGGAGCTATATACATTTTTCATATATGTTTCTCACAAACCAATGACCTGTCCCCCTTGTAAAATGATATTGAGCTGCTGGTGTGATAAGGAGAGATGTCATATATGAGCAATCAATAAGTGAAATATTTCAAACTGATCTGTCCTGCCGGAGTGAGATGAACAGAGCGTCAAGAGATTGATTTTCAGTTTAAGGGTTTGTCATAAATCATGAAAGGTTTTCAATCCTCGCTTGAACTAAGGGCCAGAGCCTGCTGACTCCCAGGGCACTGCTTCCTTTGAGCTGATGTTGCAGAAGATCAGCTATCTCTAATGGTAAAGTCTACATGTTTGTGATGGGCTCCTCTGGGGTGTAAGCTCTCAGATAACTTTGATGGTTCATTGTTACTTTGTGTTTGTGATTCTCAATAGCTGTGGTCAGGGCAGAAGTCTCTGATCTTCGGCTCTTCTTCCATTGAGTTTCTTCAGCTTACATGGACTACATTGTAGAAAATGGAAATAAAAGAAAATAAAAATCCCCATGAGTCATTATCAAGGCTCAGCTCCTGGTGCGTCAAGAGACTGAGGATTTATGGTAGGACATGACTTTTCTTTACATTTTAGCTATGATTTTATGCGTCCAAAGAGACCTCAAATCTTATTTACGTGAGCCAATTTGACCCATCTGTAGTCATCTGTTCTGGATCATGATGGACCACTAGAACGGATATGTCCAGCCTTATTTTTTCGGGCTCTACTTTCTCAGGATACAAATGTAATACTTTGTTATAAAATGCCGGCAAAACCTTCGACAGGCAGTATCACAACTACTGGGTGACGCAAATAGCACAAACATCTCCTTAATTACTGGTCACATCTTGACACACCTAAAATCGTCTAAAATGACGTCTCAGCTAATCATTGACTGCAATGAAAACTGGACTTAGCATCTGATTGTATGTACAGTTCAGTTGTATCAAGATGGTGTAACAAAGAAGAATCCAGCGACGACCGTAATACAATCTGCAGAGGATAAGTGGTAGTGGGTATTCCTTCTTTCATTCTTTTATACTAGTTTGAGCCCTTTTAAGGTAAAAAATGATGTTTCATTGCTCCAGGAAAATGATCAGACTCCTACATGGTGTCAGGAGGTTCCCCAGACATGAGTCATAATTGGCTACAACAAACCTGGGGGGGTTTATTTCAACTTTTTTTGAGTAAACATCCAGATTGAGCAAGCAGTTTTTTTTCAATAATGGAGGCATATAGGATGTATGGAAACCTTCTTGTATAGATATATATATCAAGAGAAACCTTTATAAGAAGACCACCTAAAGTTGTGTTGAAGAACGGTCTCCAACATGGGATGGTCCGCTCAATAAACAGGACAATATACATAGGATAAAGGGGAATTGAAAACTTTTCACATAAAAGTATGGTCTAGATCAAGGAGGTCTTCTCCAAGAGGTGGTCCTTTTGAAAATTGATATTATATGTCATTGAACTGGTTACTGATATTAGAGTCGAGCAAAAAAGATCCACTTGACCCTGACTTGGTCTATATTGATGACGACGAGCCGAGACTATTTATTAGTGGAGGTCCTCCTGATACCAGCAGACAGTAGGAGGTTCACAGATCTCTAGTCTAGCAGGTAGCGACCACCGATGGAGTGACTGCTGTTGGACCAGGGATCTTTTTACAAAACTCTTGCAGATAAGTATTTGTACAGTATGAGCAATAGATGGCTGATATTTAACATCTTCCCGTAGAGCAGAAACACAAGTAATGCTAGGACAAAAGCTAGCTCAGACCTTGAGCTACAACATCTGATAATGGTTTTCACAATGGTTGTCTCTTCCGAACAATGAGTCGTCATCATGTATTTTCAACACAATGGCAAATGTATGAGAAAGGAAGGGTTCGCAGGTAACTGGAATTCATCAGAAAACATTGTTTGCTGCTAAGGAACAGCGTCGTCTGTGTTACCTCACTGGAGGTTAAATGTGGAAACTCTCTAATGAACATCGCTGGAGACAAAGTTGACAAATTAGTGGAGAGTATGTGGAGCACGCGGCATTATTCTTAGAAGCCTCGGCCACCTCTGTCGCTGATGAGAGTGATTTACGGATGCGTAGTTAATAAGCTTTTGCCATACTTGATTATGAAATGCTTCATTTAAGGGCAATTAAGCAAAAAAAAAAAAAAAAATGGCATGTGAACAGTGCTCAACATTTCTGGAAAGCAAGTGACCTCTATTGAAAGAGCATTTTTCAACAGCTTGAAATGAAATTGTACAAAATACGGCAACTTATGTAATAATTAAAGATATATCACAGTCTCAAAACTATTCGGTGCATTTACACTTTATCCCTTTCCCATGTACAAAAAATAAAATGCCCTAAGCATGGTGGCCACTCTCTATCTCTTAGGATTTACTGTAATAGCTTGATGACCACGGGAAGCACTATGTTTTTATTCTAAATAATGTAGGCACAGATAGTACTTTCTCCCTGCCTCTCTATATAAATGATGCAAATATGTAGAGCACTACCTCCTTTTCTTGTCATGTGTATGATGGAGGTTCAGATAGTACTGTCTTCATGTCTATCCCTGTAAAAAAAAATACAGGCTTGTGAAGAAACCAGGTTATATCTGAATTACACAGATGACTGTGTTTTTGCAAGCCAAGGGGAGTTTTTTTTATCTGTATATAGGCTTGTGGATTTAAGTGTTTATGTCTGGTGGGTCAAAAACATAGTCTTGCAAGCTGATATACTATTTAACATACTGTGTAAGGGTCCCGTTTCACTTAGCGACGCACCACCGATCCTGACAATGATACAACCTGTAAGGATCGCTGTTGTGTCGCTAAATGATCGCTAGTGAGCTACCAAACAGGCAGATCTCTTCAGCCACGCAACAACCGTCCAGCGATCCTCGGCAGTTGTTGGTGCATTGTCACACAGCAGCTTTCTGAATGATTCCCGCCTGCGTCCCTGAGTTCTGCGTCGCCAACGAGGTTGCTCATCGGGTCAAACACAGCGATGCGCTCTGGCCAGCGGGATGCTGACGACGAAAAAATGGCCCAGGACATTTCAGCACGATCATCGATATCCAGTGGGGGCGCCGGTCACCGCTATGTGTCACATGTAGTGAGATCGCTGGCGAGGTAGCTGTTGCGTCACAAAATCGGTGACCCTTCAGCGATCTGTCTAGCGATCTCACTATGTGAGAAAGGGGATTAAGTCTGTAATAGTGACTGTACATAGTGTGTGTTTATCTTTGTCTTTGTCTATTGATGTGTACTGATATGCTAATTGAGCATTGTATTATGAAACTAGTTTGTTGACTTCTAAAGAGGGAACAGAATGTGAGGGTGTACTGAAGGTCACTGGGTAATTCTAAAAATAGCTTACCTTTCTGGGGTATATAAAGACCCTGAGATGGAAAGACGGGGCCTTATCTCATCACACAGAGAGCTACCAGTCTGCACAACACCCAACGGACAAGAGAGAGGACTGCAGCCAATTCATCATGGCGCCATCACGAGGGACACGGATCTATGATTCTAAGGGAAACAACCTAGGAGTGATCGGCTCCGGTTGGAAGGACACAGATCTGATCCAGTGACCATCTCTGAACCACGGATATGTTTGGAGAAAGCCAGGTTTTTGGGACCCGCTGGTCGCCTGGTACCATGGAGATGGTCAGATAAGCCAGGTGGTGACTCTCGTGTCCACTGGCTTTGGACCTTGTATGGACAGTATGGACTGTCACCTCCCTACGCTTGTTGTTATCTCTTCTCTGTGTGTATATCACAGATGGAATAGTGACCCTGGACTGCTGGGGCAATTGCTGGGATTGTTCTGTTTGCTATTGGGTGTTGTGGTTCAATAAAGTATTGCCACACTCTTTTACCCTAATCCTGTGTTGTCTGTGTAGTATGTTGCCCACGGGGAGATAGAGTGGGCGTTCAGTGGTATGAGCCCTGGTCCATGCAGTCTTTCTAAAGGCAGCCAGGCCAGCGGACAGGAGCATCCACTGACCCCGTTTCTCCACAAGGCTCATATAGTACTGCCTTCCTATCTTTTTTAAATGAAGCATGCACAGATAGTACTGCCTTCCTTTCCCTGTAAATTATGTAGACACACCCAGTAAATGATGTAGGCACAGATAGTACCTGCTTCCATTCCATATAATGATGTTGGCACAAAAAGTGCTGCTTTCATTTCCCTGTAAATTAAGCAGGCACAGATAACACTACCTTCCTTTCTGTGAAATATGATGTAGGCACAGATAGTACTGGATTCAATTCTCTGTATATATAGTACTGCCTTAATTTCCCTGTAAATTATGCATGCGCAGATGGCACTTCCATCTTTCGTTCTAGTATGTTGAAGGCACAGATAGTACTAGATTGAATACCCTGAAATTATGTTTGTACATGTAGTACTGCCTTCCTTTCCCTGTAAAATATGTAGGCACAGCTAGCACTACATTCCTTTCCTTATTATTATGGAGACACAAATCATACTCCCTTGCTTTCATTGTAAATTATATAGAAAAGATACTATTGCCTGCCTTTCCTTGTAAAATTATATAGGTGGCACAGATATTACTGCCTTCCTTTTCACATAAATTATGAAGGTACAGAAAGAACTCCTCTTTCCCTTTAAAATGATTTAGGCACAGATAGATTTGCCTTACTTTCCATGTAAATGATATAAGCACAGATAGTACTAGCTTCCTTTCCCAGCAAATGATGTAGGCACAGATAATAATGCCTAATTATTCGACCCTGAACATGATTTAGCCAAAGGTAATATTGTTCCCTCTTTCACATTGTAAATAATGTGAAAAAAACCATAGTATTTAGTTCCCTTTCTATCTCTCTGTAAATATTGTAGGCACAGTTAATGCTGACCTGCAGTCTCGTATATCATGGAGGCACAGATAGTACTGGTTTTCTACCCTGTCTGAAAAAAGCTCAACTCGCGGCTGTTAACCAGTTAAATCCTGCTGTCAATCACTGTCAGTGATTGACAGCTGGATTTAATATGCACCATCCGGAAGCGCGTCACGAATCCAGCTCATCGGAGCCCCTGTCATGTGATCACAGGGTGCTGATGGGTTGGTATGACAGCCATGGGATATAAAAGATAAAACATCAAATCCTGAAAAATGGAAACGCTACGGGTTTGGGGAAATGGCGACAAAAACAAAGGTTTTTATTTGCATTTTTTTTTACAAATTTCTGATTTTTTTTTCACCTTATAAATGAAAACAAAACTTCATGTTTGGTATCTGCATACATGTATGGACCTGGGGAATCATATCACCAGGTCACTTTTACAATATAGTGAACATGATAAAGAAAAAGCAATTGTGGAATTGCACTTTTTTTTTCTAGTTTCAACTCACGTGGAACTTTTTTCTTGTTTTCCAGTACACTATATAGCAAAATGAATGGTGTCATTCAAAAGTACAACTCGTCCCGCAATAATCAAGCCCTCTTATGGCTATATAGCCAGAAAAATAAAAAAGTTACGGCTCTTGGAAGAAAGGAAGGAAAAAACGAGAAAGAAAAAAAACTGAAAATGGCTGTGTAGTAAAGGGGTTAATTGCCCACAAAAGGGAGACTTTTTTCTACCCCATCTGAGAGCAGAATGAGGCCTACCTCAAAGACCTTGATTCCAGTCATGTATCACTTACTTGGTTACTTGCTGTAGCTTATATAAAAATCACTGTTTTCTCCGCTTCGGATCTAGCAGTTCTCTAAATGCCATGCTCTTTATAACCCCGCCCACACCACTGATTGGCAGGTTACTGCGTACACTGTGCATAGGCAGAAAACTGTTAAGCAGTGGTGGGGGCGGGGTTTCACTGAGCAGGAGGACTATTCTTCTAGTGATAATCTGTTGATAAAACATTGATTTTATATAAACTACAAAAAGAAGCCCAGTAAGTGATACATCTTCAGAATCAGCGACTCTGCCCCTACATCACGCTGGAAGATTAAATGGCAAAGTTCTGCTGACCGATTCCCTTTAAGTGAGGAAATGCAGCCTAATCACCTCCATTTGTATTTCTATATGGAAGTCTTCTTGTTGCTGATGCACCTCGATGCTTCGTCGCCAGGTCTCACAATCTAGGCCCCCTCTTAAAGCATTATGTTTTCTTGCAATCCCTTCTGAGTGGAGTCTGCATTTGCATTCTTTTGTGATATGATGTGTCTCTTTATGTCACACGTTAAATCATCCTGAATTTCCTCCTTTCTGTTTAGTAACATTTTAAATGTTCCATTTCCGATATGACAATGTACGCATTATACCAGCCACAATGGCTGCAAATACTGAGTAGAGCCGGCGAGATTTATAAAGGTATTTCCATCTACGGAGCAACACAATTACACATGTAAGACTTTTCCGGAATTGTAAATTTAATAGTAAACCATAAATTGTCCCGGTATAATAGAGTATGGGAAGTTTTATCAACTCTCCGAGAACGCTCAGGACTCGCAATAGATTTCTTCATAAACTGCCTACTGAGACGGATAGGGTCTAGGAGGGAAAATTTGCACGTCACATGAAAGGATTAATCCTTTAACGGGTGGTTGCAAACGTGGGAGGTCATCCAGGTGATAATCTGCTGATCACCTGGGGGTGCGGCCATGATCTCAAGAATGGGGCTACCTACTGGAGTGGTAACAACCGCAAATATAGTGCTCAGTATGCCCCTTATGACATAGTCACTGCACTGTGCCCACAGGACCCTTTGCCTGGATCAGTGAAACCTCCAGGGATCAACACTCCTGGACCGCCATCGATCCTGACAACAGAACTCTGAAATGGTTTGGGACTGAGCAGTGACCGCGCATGCGCACCATCCTCCTATCCATTGCCTATGGGACTGATGAAGGAAACTGCAAAGCTCTCCAGAAGTACCAAATCTGTACTCCATTGGGACATTTCATAACTCTCAGGATCATAGTATTCATTGGGGCCTCCATACTTCTTAAAATAATTCAGATTTTCAACAGATGACTCTTTTTGATCTCTGGCAGATAAACCTCTGCCAGAAGAGTCAGGCAGCTGCTTTCTCATAGAGAGCAAATGAGCGCTCAGTTTCTTTGTATTGGGAGACAACTGTCGGAAGGCAGCTGCATATTCTTTGCGGAAGTGTGTAACTCTTTAAATGGGTGGTCTCATTGCATACATTGGTGGTCTGCAACTAGGATAGACCACCAATGTCTGATTAGTGAGGTCATGACTACTGCAATCCCTACTGAGTAAGGTTAAGCGAACCCATAGAAGTTCAGATTGGTTGCGTTCGACTGAGCTGTACCAGAACTTGAACCAGAACCCCGACCCCATACAAGTCAATAAGGATTCGAACTTGGAGCTGCAAAATTCGGTCTCCCCCTCTCTTTTTGTGCTCATGTAATACCACTGCTGTCCTCACGGTGCGCCCTAACAATCATTATAGTGTATGTAAGGACTAATAATGGTCTGAATAGTGGCATATATGAGAGATGTACTACCAAGGTACATAACAAGACAACTCCTATAAGGATGAGTTTGACTGCCTTGTCAGCTGCATCAGTGCTGCTGTTTTTAATGGGAGCTATGACGCTGCGCCAAATCCTTTATGTGAAAGAGACAATCAACTTACAATTGGGCCTGCATCATTCCTAAAGCGCTATTTCTTCAAAGGCTCTAAAAAATAATAATGTAGTCATAAGAAAATTAAAAAAATATATATTTTTTTCATAAACAGCGCCACACTTCTCTACTGGCCGCAACTGGTATTGCACCATGATGATCTGCAAAACCTGGCACATACTATAAAAAAGTGGTACTGTTCTTGCCAAACCCCCCCCCAAAACCCTCTTCCCATCAAACCTCAAATAACCCCTTTTACTATGTCTTTCCAGACTTGTAGCATTTTAGATGTTATTAAATGATTTGAATATTAATTGAAATATAGCAAGAAATGGGAGAAAAAGCTAATCCTCTTATTCTATCTTTCCAAGCAGCAATCCACTAGACGATTCTGAATTTGAATATTACATTAATGTCCGGCTTACCCACGCGCTTCGCTCAGATCATTAAGCATTTTTACTAGTCATGAAATGCAGCGGTTAATCAGGAACATACAGTCATATGTACTCCTGCATGCAAAGTTGGCATTTGTAGAAAGGACTTATGAAACACAGCCTTCCTCTGATGGATTATGGAATTATGTATGAACCACCATCACAGAATAGTTCTAATACTTCTAATATCAGTGAAGGTTTCCTGTAAGTGTAATAATCTGCAGGTACTGATGATGTCACCACGGATCAGAGACAGATTAGGAGTTAAAGGGTTTATTTACAGGGGATAGACTCACCACGCAGGGAGAAGCAGTGGGTGTAAAAAGTGACAGGGTATAACGGAAAACGGTACACAAAAGGCTAGGTAAAGCTATGAAACAGTTAAGCAAAGTAGAAATGGTTAAACGATAATTCTTGTAACTTATCAGTCCGTTGAAGTCTTGATTGCAGGGTATCTTTCTCCAACGTTGTCACCGTCAACAGCGGCACTTGAAGCCTCTGTTTAATCACCGGGCCCCATTCTGGCCGCAGCGCCTCCATGAAGTGTTGAAGGAAATATCTCTCAGGCATGGTGGTAACCTGTGAGCCGGTGTCTACTAGGTAGCGTACTGCTCTTCCATTCATTTCAGCTCAGACCAAGGGACACGTGGAAACGAGGCTGGGGGGACTTCTGATACTCCTCCAATTTTCATGCTCTGGGTGGTGTCCCTCGGGCTTGGAGCCATCTAGTTTAACGGATGCCACGGGAACGGTCGACTCCAACAGGGGAACCAACTAGCAATGTGACTGGGTTCTCCGGAGGTATAACATGTAGATGGGCCTCTTCTCTGGGTGGCACCAGTTTCACATCAGGGGGCAGTCTCTCTGTCTCGCACCAGTGAGCCGGACTCTATCATCAGGGTTCTCTTAGACTCAGCCATTTCTTCACGGAACTGTGTCATCTCCTTCAAGTCTTCCACCCATTGAGGGGCAGCGGTCGTGGTGGCAGTTACCTCCCCGTTCCGCACATTACCCACCAGCTCTATCACTCCCTGCTCTTGCTCGCGCGTGCGCGCCTCACTCCCGACCTCAGAGAAAGTCATATCTGGCTTTACCTGCATGCGCTCTCGCAGGGCCTGCTTCATCAACACGTCACGCAAGCCCGTCACCAGCTGGTCTCGCAGCACAAAGTCAAGCAGCCCTACACCTATGCCATCCTTCCGTATGATGGCAGTATGGAGCTCTTGCAGGGCATTCATAAACTGCATCACGGTCTCCACCTCTCTTTTCACCCAGTGAAACAGTTGCATGCGCAGTTCCCCTACGTCAGTGGGGTCCCCGTGTGTCTCCTCAAGTTTACGTAAGACTTTGTCCAGGGTATCTCTCGCCTGGAGGGGCCTCAGCATAACAGAGTCCCATGCCTCCCCCTCTAGGGCCATCGCAATCTCCGCCTCCAGGGCCGGCATCATGGAATGCATCCGCATCATCCCCAGATGACCTCCCTCCAACTCCACAACATAACAATGCTCCCAGAGAACTTTGGCAAATTATTTAACATGGCTCTCAGGGTAATGCTAGCCCTGGGGCCTCCCCAACTGCTTGGTCTGCCCCCTCTGCGCCATTGTGTGACATCTTGCCGACTACGCCGCTTGTAATAATCTGCAGGTACTGATGATGTCACCACGGATCAGATACAGAGTAAGAGTTAAAGGGTTTATTTACAGGGGATAGAAGCAGTGGGGGTTAAAAGTGACAAAGTATAACGGTAAAACGGTACACAAAAGGCTAGGTAAAGCTATGAAACAGTTAAGCAAAGTAGAAATGGTTAAATGGTAATTCTTGTAACTTATCAGTCCGGTGAAGCCTTGATTGCAGTGTCTCTTTCTCCAACGTTGGCACCATCATCAGTGGCACTTGAAGTGTCTGTAGTCTCTCCTCTCTTTGGAACAGGGAACTCCGGAGTTAAAGCAGGAAGCACGGAGACGCTGTGAACCTGAGTCTCCCCTGCTCTAAGTCTCTGTATGTTAAGCTAACAGTCTCTCCGCAGGAACGATGCTGCGCACACTGAAAAGTCTCTCTGCCACACTCAGGGGCTCTGGCCTGTCACCGCGGGCACCGGGGCTGCGCACACGGGTCACTGTCTCTGCACTGTCAGGAGGAAAACTTCCTCTGGTCATAGGAGCTACCGAGTCCACGTACACAAAGACAGCGCTTATTTTATCTCGTCCTTCAGCTCTAGTCCACTGACGGGGAGTTCTCTTTCTCCTGGAGCATGGTGCTGCAGCCTGCTTCTTATGTGACACACGCTGCTCTGCCTCTGGTGCGCTCTGCTTTCGCGCCCTCAGCCTGCACAGCTTCCGGTCCACCACCCCTTCTCTTCCCCCACTGCCCCTTACCGTCACGAAGTGCAGTCGGTGCAATTCAGTAAGTCTTCCCCCCGGCAACCCTGCTGCCTGGTTATGTGGTGCCGGACATGGAGCAGGAGAGGTAACCCCCTTCTGGCTCTTCTTCCTCTTCAACCCCTTACATAAGAATATTCTACTTGCAGGTGCAGAATACAACAATTAAAGTGAATACCCACAGGTCATACGCTTTAGGAAGTTAAGTAGTTGGCTTTCACAACCAAACTTTCTATATGCGCATATGGTTCTTTTAAAGATACGTTCAGCAATACGTTTACATGGCCGGTCCGCTTCTCCATTACTGAGAAATCAGAGACTAAAACTGATATGGAAATGTGTCTGAAGAGCATTTGTAGATCTGAAGCCTCTGTCACTCCAGCTCTATTCCCCACACAGTGCCAGCTCATGTAAAGAATTACACCCAGTATACAGGACAGGAGAAGTGGAACTGTGCAGTGTATACATACAGAGTAATACAAATACTGAGAATTACACCCAGTATGTATATATATATATATATATATATATATATATATATATATATATATAATATATAATATAATCTGTATTATACTGAATATCTACACTGCACAGTACCACTTCTCTTGTCCTGTATACTAGGTGTAATTCTCAGTATCAGCGCTGTGATTTCATCTCCCGAGATCTTGGTGCTAAGATTTCCATCTGCACATGCACCGGCAGCCCTTTCCCATAGTCCACTACACAGTAAGCCATGTAAATGCGGGGACTCTGGGCTTTCACAAAATGTTGGCAGAGCCCCCACACTACCGAACACCCGTAAGGGTGCACATTGGAACACCCCTCATCCTAGCCTGTGGCCTGCAGCATCGCCCCACTCCTGCCTCCTTCAGCAGCGACCCTGGGACCCCGCTTCACCACAACCACCCCCGGAAAGCAATAAGACGCATGGATTATAAGAAGCATCACCATTTTATAAAAAAAAAGTTTTTTTCCTATTTTTCTCCTCCAAATTTGGGGTGCGTCTTATAATCTGCTGCATCTTATAATCTGCAAAATACGGTATATACACTGCACAGTACCACTTCTCCTGTCCTGTATTCTGGGTGTAATCCTCAGTACCTGTATTATTCTGTATATATACACTGCACAGTACCACACCTCTCCTGTCCTGTATTCTGGGTGTAATCCTCAGTACCTGTATTATTCTGTATATATACACTGCACAGGACCCCACTTCTCCTGTCCTGTATTCTGGGTGTAATCCTCAGCACCTGTATTATTCTGTATATATACACTGCACAGTACCACTTCTCCTGTCCTGTATTCTGGGTGTAATCCTCAGCATCTGTATTATTCTGTATATATACATTGCACACAGGGGTGGATTAAGGGTAGTCAGGGCCCCGGGCTGTTCAGACTCTGTAGGCCCCCCGATCATGTGACGGGGTCGGGAAGTCACTAGTTTTCATGACGCATATGGTGCGTCAAGGGGCGGGAAGGGGTTAAATACTGAGGTAAAGAAACTCTGCAAATACGCAACGTGTGCACGAGGCCTCACAAATACTGAGGTAAAAAACACCAAATGCTCAGTGGGTCCATGAGGCCTTATAAACACTGAGGTAAAAACTCACCAAATACTCAGCATGTGCACGAGGCCTTATAAATACTGAGGTAAAAACTCACCAAATACTCAGCGTGTGCACAAGGCCTTATAAATACTGAGGTAAAACCTCACCAAATACTCAGCATGTGCACAAGGCCTTATAAATACTGAAGTAAAAACTCACCAAATACTCAGCGTGTGCACAAGGCCTTATAAATACTGAGGTAAAAACTCACCAAATACTCAGCGTGTGCACGAGGCCTTACAAATACTGGAAGGCTTCCACCCAACATCTAGTCTTGACTCACCTGTACCAACCAGCTAATAGTCTGCAATCACCTGCTGACCTGGACCCATGACCTGTCAGACAAGTTACTTCACATGAATCACACAGAGGCTTCTGCTTCATGAACTTCCCCAGATAGAAGAAGCAGCCTCCAATGTGCAGCCTGTGGCCGGATACACAGGAAGAGATGCTCCTCGTCACATGCTGTGCCCAACATGGCAGCAGAGGGGTTAACGCCACAGACAAGTCGCCGTCTCCCTCACACACTGGACACGACACTGCATCTGGCGACAAACAAGCGCACAATGCGCAATGTTAGTCATGTCCCAGATGTTCAGCATGTGGAGGACCAAGGGGGGACAAAAAAGACCCCAGGATTGGAACAGGAGCATGGGAAAGTGGATGGCGGTCGGAGGGGTAGGGTTTATATAGGGATAGGAGTAAGTAAATATATATATACACAGACACATATTACTACATGCAGGCAGCGCACGCATGCACAATCCTCAGGTTGTATAACTTTCTACTGGTCAAAACATTTCTCTCAGTAGGCCAAGAAAGAAATGTGGCAGGAATAAAGTACACCTCATAGTAACTTATGTGTGAGGCAGAGGCGACAAGACCCGCCATCTCGTGCCCACCTTACTAGAGGTGCCCACTGCCCACATATAACAAAGTTGATGGAAACAGATGACAGCCACTATGATGATTGGTTACCGGCCGCCTGACCACACCCATTTCACAACTAGTCACACCCATGTCCATGCCCCAACCACACCCATTTAGCACTGCTGATCACACTGACTGGTACTGAGGACACAGTGGCTGGCATTATGGGCACAGTGGCTGGTATTGTGGGTACATTGACTGGTACGGAGGAAAAGAAAGAAAGAACAGAGAGAAAGAAAAAAGAAAAAGAGAAAGAAAGAACAGAGAGAAAGAAAGAAGAAACAGAGAGAGAAAGGAAAAAAGAACAGAGAGCAAGAAAGAGGGGACAGAAAAGAAGAACAGAGAGAGAAAAAAAGAAAGAGAAGAAAGAAAGAAAGAAAGAGCAGAGAGGAAGAGAGAAAGAAAGAGGGGAAAGAAAGAGCAGAGAGAGAAAGAAAGAATGAAAGAAAGAAAGAAAGAAAGAAAGAAAGAAGGGAAAGAAAGAACAGAGAGAGAAAAAAAGAAAGAAAGAACAGCGAGGGAGAGAGAAAGAAAGAGGGGAAAGAAGGAAAAAAGAGAGAAAGAAAGAGAAAGAAAGAGGTGAAAGAAAGAACAAAGAGGGAAAAAAGAAAGAAAGAAAAGAGAGGGAGAGAGAAACAAAGAGGGGAAAGAAAGAACAGAAAGTGAAAGAAAGAAAGAACAGAGAAAGAAAGAAAGAAAGAAAGAAAGAAAGAAAGATTCTATAAAGATACTATACCAGCCCGGCTCACATTGTAGTGCCCACCTGAGCCTCCTGGTGCAGGACATATTATGATCCACTCACATGGCCGACATCCCCGAGTCAAAGGCGATCCCGCTGTCCGCGCTGTCGGAGGAGGATATGGTGATGATCTGAAGCATTCCCTGAAGTGCTTCCATGGTTCCATAACAATCTCCTCTGGTCAGCTTCCAGCACGTCACTTCTGATGGAATGTCACATGCGAGTTTTCTAGTGCTCCTCGGGGCTCCACCGTATACTCCTGTGTCCGCGGGAAAAGTAAGCTCTCGGTCGGGGCAGTGGGGCAGACACTCAAAATCTGGGATGGTTGGGAGGTATGAATGCTCCCCATCATACACCTTGTACATGCATGGCTCCGCACACCTCATTCACACACTGTCCCGCTTTGTATGCCTCGTACACACGGCTTCGCTCTGTACACCTCGCACACACACGGCTCCACTCAGTACACACATGGCTCCGCTCCGTAAACCTCGTACACATGCGGCTCAGCTCCGTGCACCTTATACAGACGCGGCCACGCTCTGTACACCTTGTACACACATAGCTCTGCTCTGCAAACCTTGTACACATGCGGCATTGCTCCATACACCTCGTACACACGCGGCTCCGCTCCGTAAACACATGGCTCAGCTTTGTACACACAGGGCTCCGTTCCGTACACCTCGTACATACGCGGCTCCGCTCAGTACCCCTCATACACATGCGGCTTCACTCCGTACACCTCGTACACACATGCCGCTCCGCTCCGTACACCTCGTACACACACGTGGCTCCGCTCCGTACAAACGTGGCTCCGCTCCGTACACCTCGTACACACGCGGCTTCGCTCCGTACACCTCGTACACACACGTGGCTCCGCTCTGTGCACCTCACACACGTGCAGCCCTGCTCCGTACACCTCGCACACGTGCAGCTCAGCTCTGTACACACAGGGCTCCGTTCCGTACACCTCGTACACATACGCGGCTTCGCTCCGTACACACATGCAGCTCCACTCCGTATACCTCGTACACACATGCGGCTCCGCTCCGTACACCTCGCACACGCACACCTCAGCTCTGCACATACAGGGCTTTGCTCCATACAACTCGCAAACCTCGCCCGTGCGGCTCCGCTCCATACACCGTGCGCGGCTCCGCTCCGTACACCTCGTACACACATGACTCCGCTCCACACACCTCGTACACACATGGCTCCGCTCCGTACACCTCGCACATTCGCGGCTCCGCTCTGTACACCTCGCACATTCGCAGCTCCGCTCCGTACACCTCGTACGCACATGGCTCCGCTCCATACACCTTGCACATTCGCAGTTCTGCTCCGTACACCTCGCACACACACGCAGCTACATCCACCCTGTAAACCCCTCCTGACCCCACACATGCTTCCCTGTTGTGAGTTCATTTTCCCCTTCACCGTCGATGTCTGATGAACTCCCTCTTCTGGTGAAGGAAGGTAGTGAGGCTGATTACCAAACACCTGATCTGGTAGATGATGACTGGGTAACAGGAAATTCTGACTGGATATAAGGCAGCCGACGTCCTTCTGAGTCGCTGGTGATTTCTCTGCTGGATTCTTGGAGACCAGTCTGATTCCTGCTTCCCAAAGATAAGTTTTTGCTCTGCTATTGAACTTATTAGTTTTGTTTTGTTTACCTTGTTTTTTGGAGTTCAGCCATCCCCGGTCGGTGGGATTTCCTGTTCCCTCTGGTCTTGACGATTCTATGTCATTAGCCATTCAGGTTGATCGGCGTTTACGTGAACGCAGCACTGCACGAGAGGTGTTGACACCTGTTGAACAAATGTCTGAACCTATGCAATGTGATAGAGTTTTGTCCAGGGAGCAACGTCAGGAGTTCAGAAGGCGTAATAAGCTGTGTTTTTTTTGTGGAGATGCCTCGCATATTATTTCTGTCTGTCCTAAACGAGAGAAACGTTTTGCACACACGGTTTCTGTGGGTGGTGTTCAACCTAAGTTTCTTCTGGCAATTACTCTGATCTGCTCCCTGTCCACATTTTCCGCCAAAGCTTTTGTGGATTCGGGAGCAGCCCTGAATCTAATGGACTTGGACTTTGCTAAACATTGTGGATTTCCGATGACACCTCTGCGGACGCCTTTCCCTTTGAGGGGTATTGATGCTACTCCTTTGGTGAAAAATAAACCTCAGTTTTGGACCCAGGTGGTAATGCGGGTCGCCCCAGACCATCAGGAAAATTGCAGATTTTTGGTGTTGCGTAATTTGCACAATACCATTGTTCTGGGGTTTCCCTGATTGCAAATTCATAATCCAGTTTTGGATTGGAAATCTGTGTCTGTGGTGAGTTGGGGTTGTCGGTGTGCCCTTAGTGAGGCTCCGGTTTTTTCCACCTCTCCTCTGTTGCATGATGTTCCTGACTATTTGGCGGACTTTTATGATGTATTTAGTGAGAATGAGTCTGCGTCTTTGCCTCCTCATAGGAGTTATGACTGTGCAATTGAGCTGAGCCCTGGGTGTAAATTTCCCAAGGGTCGACTTTTCAATTTATCTGTACCCGAGCACGAGGCTATGCGATCCTATATTAAGGAGTCGTTGGAGAAGGGTCATATTAGACCATCCTCTTCACTAGAGTTGAGCGATACCATCCGATACTTCAAAGTATCGTATCGGATGGTATCGGCCGATCTTTAAAAAAAGTATCGGTATCGCCGATTCCGATACCGGAAGTCCCATTCAAGTCTATGGGACTTCCGGTATCGGAATAAGAAAAACCCTTTCCTGCCCTTGTACAGCCTCTCTGGGGTCTGTACGGGCCTTTCGGGGGGCTGTGCCGGCCTGCCAGGGGGTCTGTGCAGGCTCCGGCGGTCTGTGCCGGCCTGCCGGTGGTCTGTGCAGGCTCCGGGGGGCTGTGCCGGCCTGCCGGGGGGCTGTGCCGGCCTGCCGGGGGGCTGTGCCGGCCTGCCGGGGGACTGTGCAGGCTCCGGGGGGCTGTGCCGGCCTGCCGGGGGGCTGTGCCGGCCTGCCGGGGGGCTGTGCCGGCCTGCCGGTGGTCTGTGCAGGCATCGTCCGATGGGACTACAAGTCCCATCGGGCGATGCCTGCTACCATGACAGTGATTGACACATTAGCCAATGATGGGACAGTAGTAGTCCCATCATCCGGCTAATGTGTTAAATGTAAAAAAAAAAAAAAAAAAAAAAAAAAAAATTACATGCTACATACATACAACATGCATACTACATACATGCTACATTCATACTACATACATGCTACATTCATACTACATGCAACATACATACTACATATATACTACATGCATGCTACATACATACTGCATACTACATGCTACATACATACTACATATATACTACATGCATGCTACATACATACTACATGCTACATACATACCACATACATACTACATATATACTACATGCATGCTACATACATACTACATATATACTACATGCATGCTACATACATACTACATGCTACATACATACTACATACATACTACATACATGCTACATACATACTACATGCATGCTACATACATACTACATGCTACATACATACCACATACATGCTACATATATACTACATGCATGCTACATACATACTACATATATACTACATGCATGCTACATACATACTGCATGCTACATGCATGCTACATACATACTACATACATACTACATGCTACATACATACCACATATATACTACATACATACAATACATTCATACAATACATACATAGACATACAGTACATATAACATAGAGTAACATACTTACCAATACTTGTCACATTGTTCCCCGAAGCCATTGTCGCCTACGGAATAAATATTAACATAACAAACCACAAAAATACTCACCCACGATCCGAAGCAGTCCACGAGTGTGTCCCACGACGATCTTGGGTAGAGAACTGCAGCATCAGCTGTTGCTGCCGTTCTCTACGGGCTGCAGGAATCCAATGACGGAAGGTAGGTATCCTTCCGCACTGTATTCCTCCGCCACTTAAAAAAAAAAAAAGTCCCTAGTCTCACTTTATGCCATTGCTGTGTGGGAATTTCCCACACAGCAATGGCATAAAGTGAGACTAGGGACTTTTTTTTTTTTAAGTGGCGGAGGAATACAGTGCGGAAGGATACCTACCTTCCTTCATTGGATTCCTGCAGCCCGTAGAGAACGGCAGCATCATCGGATGCTGCAGTTCTCTACCCAAGATCGTCGTGGGACACACTCGTGGACTGCTTCGGATCGTGGGTGAGTATTTTTGTGGTTTGTTATGTTAATATTTATTCCGGAAAGACAATGGCTTCGGGGAACAATGTGACAAGTATTGGTAAGTATGTTACTCTATGTTATATGTACTGTATGTCTATGTATGTATTGTATGAATGTATTGTATGTATGTAGTATATATGTGGTATGTATGTAGCATGTAGTATGTATGTAGTATGTATGTAGCATGCATGTAGCATGTAGTATGTATGTAGCATGCATGTAGTATATATGTAGTATGTATGTAGCATGCATGTAGTATATATGTAGCATGTATGTAGTATGTATGTGGTATGTATGTAGCATGTAGTATGTATGTAGCATGCATGTAGTATGTATGTAGTATATATGTGGTATGTATGTAGTATGTATGTAGTATATATGTAGTATGTATGTAGTATATATGTAGTATGTATGTAGCATGTAGTATGTATGTAGCATGCATGTAGTATATATGTAGTATGTATGTAGCATGCATGTAGTATGTATGTAGTATGTATGTAGTATGTATGTAGCATGCATGTAGTATGTATGTAGTATGTATGTAGCATGTATGTAGTATGTATGTGGTATGTATGTAGCATGTAGTATATATGTAGCATGTATGTAGTATGTATGTGGTATGTATGTAGCATGTAGTATATATGTAGCATGCATGTAGTATGTATGTGGTATGTATGTAGCATGTAGTATATATGTAGCATGCATGTAGTATGTATGTAGTATGTATGTAGTATGTATGTAGCATGCAGTATGTATGTAGTATGTATGTAGTATATATGTAGTATGTATGTAGCATGCATGTAGTATGTATGTAGCATGTATGTAGTATGTATGTAGTATATATGTAGTATGTATGTAGCATGTAGTATGTATGTAGTATTTTTTTTTTTTTAACATTTAACACATTAGCCGGATGATGGGACTACTACTGTCCCATCATTGGCTAATGTGTCAATCACTGTCATGGTAGCAGGCATCGCCCGATGGGACTTGTAGTCCCATCGGACGATGCTTGCACAGACCCCCGGACATCAGCACAGCCCCCCGGCAGGCCGGTACAGACCCCCACAGGGTGCACAGACCACCGGCAGGCCGGCACAGCCCCCCGGCAGGCCGGTACAGACCCCGGGCAGTCCACACAGCCCCCCGGCAGGCCGGCAGAGACCCCCGGAAGGCCCGAAATGACGGCGCATCATGATGCGCACACACCGCGCATCATGATGACGTCAGGCCGTCAATCAACTGAACTTCCGATTCCGATGCCGAATTCCGATATTGAAAAAATATCGGAAGTCGGTATCGGAATTCCGATACAGCAAGTATCGGCCGATACCCGATACTTGCGGTATCGGAATGCTCAACACTACTCTTCACCCTTAGGTGCTGGGTTTTTTTTGTGGCTAAGAAAGATGGGTCATTAAGGCCTTGTATTGACTATCGTTCCCTCAACAAAATTACTATTAAATATCAGTATCCGTTACCCCTGATTTCGGATCTATTCTCCAGAGTTAAAGGTGCTTGCTGGTTTACAAAGCTTGGGGGCGTTTAATCTTATCCGCATTAAGCATGGGGATGAATGGAAGACGGCGTTTAATACTCCGGAGGGACATTTTGAGTACCTGGTGATGCCTTTTGGGCTCACTAATGCCCCTTCTGTCTTCCAGTGCTTCATGAATGATATTTTCCGAGACTTTGTGGATAAATTTTTGATCATCTATCTGGATGATATTTTGATCTTCTCCAAGGATTGGGATTCTCATGTGGAACATGTTCGGACTGTGTTCCAGATTTTGATGGAGAATTCCCTGTATGTCAAGGGATCGAAATGCCTTTTTGGTGTACAGAGGATTTCATTTTTGGGATTTATTTTGTCTCCGTCAACTATTGAAATGGACCCGGCCAAGGTACAGGCCATTTATGATTGGATTCAGCCCACTTCTTTGAAGGCCCTCCAGAAGTTTTTGGGTTTTGCTCATTTTTATCGGAAATTTATAGCTAATTTTTCTGGTATTGCCAAACCATTGACCGATTTGACTAAGAAGGGTGCTGATGTGTTGAATTGGTCTCCGGAGGCTGTTTCTTCCTTTCAGGAGCTGAAGCAAAGATTCACTTCTACCCCGGTTTTGCGGCAACCTGATGTCTCACTCCCGTTCCAGGTAGAGGTGGACGCTTCTGAGATTGGTGCAGGAGCTGTTTTGTCCCAAAAGGATCCTGTAACATCTAAAATGAATCCCTGTGCTTTGTTTTCCCGAAAGTTCTCTCCATCTGAACGTAACTATGATGTGGGGAATCGGGAACTGTTAGCCATGAAATGGGCATTTGAGGAGTGGAGACATTGGTTGGAGGGAGCTAAACACCAAGTCGTGGTCCTCACTGACCACAAGAATTTGATTTACCTGGAGTCGGCCAAACGCTTGAACCCTAGACAGGCTAGGTGGGCCTTGTTTTTTACACGTTTTGATTTTGTGGTCTCTTTTCTTCCTGGCACTAAGAATGTCAAGGCAGACGCCCTCTCTAGGAGCTTCTTTGCTGATTCTCCTGTGGTGACCAAGCCTGCTACCATCTTAGGCGAAGGAGTAGTTCTTTCTGCCATGTCGCCCGATTTTAGACGTGCTCTGGAAGAGTTCCAGGAGGACAAACCTGAGCGTTGTCCCAGTGGAAAGTTGTATGTTCCTGACCAGTGGAAGAAGAGAGTGATGTCTGAAGTTCATTGCTCTGCATTGGCTGGTTATCCAGGTATTTTTGGTACAAGAGATCTGGTGAGTCGGTCTTTTTGGTGGCCCGCCTTGTCTCGTGATGTCAGGAATTTTGTGCAGTCCTGTGGGACTTGCTCCCGGTCTAAACCTTGTTCTCGCTCTAGTGGGTTGTTGATGCCTTTGCCGGTCCCCAGGAGGCCATGGACCCATATTTCAATAGATTTCATCTCTGATATGCCTGTCTCTCAGAGAATGACTGTTATTTGGGTGATTTGTGATAGGTTCTCTAAGATGGTTCATCTTGTACCACTCCCTAAGTTGCCATCTTCCTCTGAGTTGGTGCCCCTGTTTTTGCAACAGGTGGTTCGCTTGCACGGGATTCCTGAGAACATTGTATCTGACAGAGGAGTTCAATTTGTGTCTAGATTTTGGAGGACTTTCTGTTCCAAGCTGGGAATTCAGTTGTCCTTCTCCTCTGCTTTTCACCCTCAGACCAATGGGCAGACGGAGAGAACAAACCAGACCTTGGAGTCGTATTTGAGATGTTTTATTTCCGCTGATCAGGATGATTGGGTTTCATTTCTGCCCTTGGCCGAATTTGCGTTAAATAATAGAGCTAGTTCTGCCACTTTGATGTCACCTTTTTTTTGTAACTTTGGGTTTCATCCTCGATTTTCTTCAGGGCAGGTGAAGCCTTCTGCCTGCCCAGGTGTTGACACTGTGGTGGAGAGAATGCACCAGATCTGGGACCAAGTGGTGGATAAGTTATCTCTCTCCCAGGAAAAGGCCCAGCGGTTTTCCAACCGACACAGGACCATTGGTCCCCAGTTTAAGGTTGGTGATATGGTTTGGTTATCATCAAAAAATATCGCTATGAAGGTGGCTTCTCCTAAGTTTAAGCCTAGATTTATTGGACCTTACAAGATTTTGGAGATTATTAATCCGGTCTCTTTTCGGTTGGCTCTTCCTGTCACATTTAAAATTCATAATGTGTTTCATAAGTCCTTGTTGAAGAGGTTTGTTGAACCAGTTGTTCCTGGGGTGGCACCTCCAGACCCTGTATTAGTTGAAGGTAACATGGAATATGAGGTAGAGAAGATACTGGATTCCCGTCTGGCTAGACGGAGACTCCAGTATTTGGTTAAGTGGAAGGGTTATGGTCAGGAGGATAATTCCTGGGTCTCTGCCTCTGATATTCATGCCAAAAGATTGGTGCGTGCCTTTCATCGGGCTCACCCTGATTGCCCTGGTGGCGTGGATGAGGGTTCGGTGACCCCTCCTCAAGGGGGAGGTACTGTTGTGAGTTCATTTTCCCCTTCACCATTGAGGTCTGATGAACTCCCTCTTCTGGTGAAGGAAGGTAGTGAGGCTGATTACAAAGCACCTGAGCAGAATGATGATGACTGGATGACAGGGATTGCTGACTGGATATAAGGCAGCCGACGCCTTTCTGCCTTGCGGGTGATTACTCTGAGGGATTCTTGGAGACCAGTCTGATTCCTGCTCCTCAAAAGCTAAGTTTTCTGCTCTACTTTTTGCATTTGTGTTTTGGTTTTGTTTTGCCTTGTTTTTCTGGATTTCTGCCTTTCCCTGCTGAGTGAGCTGAATTCCTTTTTGCTTCAGATAATACCTGAGTAGAGATATAGTCTTTTTGAAGCCTTGCGTCTTCAGGGCTTTTTTCCCTATCAGTCTGTTGGCTCTTGTTTTTGAGAGGGTTTTGGCGGATTGCAGACAGCAGCTTTTCTATTCTGTCCTATTTAGTTAGCTTGGGCCCCATCATTTGCTCAGCCTATCTTTCTATCTGTGTGAGTGTTTTTTCATCTAGCTTCACCGTCATTATATGTTGGGGGCTGCCTATTGCTTTGGGGTCTGCTCTGGGGCAGTTTAGATTTCCCTTTCTGTCTTTAGGCTATGCAGTTCTCCGGCTGTGATCGAGGGGTCTAGTGCACCGTAGGAACCTCCCATGGCTACTGCTAGTTGTTGTTGTTAGGTTCAGGGGTCTGCAATCTGATAGCTGCCAACTTCTCTGGTTTTCTGGACTTATCTAGTATTTCTGTTTTTGCCTCCTACGGTGACTCATTCATAACAGGCTGCAAGGTGAGAAAAAACCTAACCAGGGGACTGAGGATAAAGGAAGTCAGGGGGTGGTCCTGACATGAAGTATCGCAGTACAGACGAGGCCCTGGGGAAACACATACAGAGTTGAAGACGATACCTGACAAGAAAAATTACTGTTGGTGTACGGGCCTAAGGCGGCCACAGTGACCGAGCTGACAGGACCGTTGTTAAGTAAAAAGGGACGGTACATGTATTTACGTCCCTGGTGATAAGTACGGTGTGTGTGTAATGGAGCCTTGACACGGAGGGCCGTGAAAAGAATTTGCGGTGTATCGTGAGGGCCGACAGTCGGACAGCGGGAAATAAACTTGGACCTGTTGCACCCGAAATCTGCATCCATCTTTTATCTGTGCGTCACTGCGTGGTATACGGAGGGACCACCCCACCCCAGCCCGGCCTACCGACCCTACATATACACTGCACATTACCACTTCTCCTGTCCTGTATTCTGGGTGTAATCCTCAGTACCTGTATTATTCTGTATACACTGCACAGTACCCCACTTCTCCTGTCCTGTATTCTGGGTGTAATCCTCAGTACCTGTATTATTCTGTATATATACACTGCACAGTGCCACACTTCTCCTGTCCTGTATTCTGGGTGTAATCCTCAGCACCTGTATTATTCTGTATATATACACTGCACAGTACCACACTTCTCCTGTCCTGTATTCTGGGTGTAATCCTCAGTACCTGTATTATTCTGTATATATACACTGCATAGTACCCCACTTCTCCTGTCCTGTATTCTGGGTGTAATCCTCAGTACCTGTATTATTCTGTATATATACACTGCACAGTACCCCACTTCTCCTGTCCTGTATTCTGGGTGTAATCCTCAGTACATGTATTATTCTGAATATATACACTGCACAGTACCCCAGTTCTCCTGTCCTGTATTCTGGGTGTAATCCTCAGTACTTGTATTATTCTGTATATATACACTGCACAGTACCCCACTTCTCCTGTCCTGTATTCTGGGTGTAATCCTCAGTACCTGTATTATTCTGAATATATAGACTGCACAGCAAACCACTTCTCCTGTCCTGTATTCTGGTTGCAATCCTCAGTACCTGTATTATTCTGAATACATAGACTGCACAGTGCACCACTTCTCCTGTCCTGTAGTCTGTGTGTAATCCTCAGTACCTGTATTATTCTGTATATATACACTGCACAGTACCCCACTTCTCCTGTCCTGTATTCTGGGTGTAATCCTCAGTACCTGTATTATTCTGAATATATACACTGCACAGTACCCCACTTCTCCTGTCCTGTATTCTGGGTGTAATCCTCAGTACCTGTATTATTCTATATATATATACACTGCACAGTACCCCACTTCTCCTGTCCTGTATTCTGGGTGTAATCCTCAGTACCTGTATTATTCTGTATATATACTCTACACAGTACCCCACTTCTCCTGTCCTGTATTCTTTGTGTAATCCTCAGTATCTGTATTATTCTGTATATATACACTGCACAGTACCCCACTTCTCCTGTCATGTATTCTTTGTGTAATCCTCAGTATCTGTATTATTCTGTATATATACACTGCACAGTACCACACTTCTCCTGTCCTGTATTCTGGGTGTAATCCTCAGTACCTGTATTATTCTGTATATATACACTGCACAGTACCCCACTTCTCCTGTCCTGTATTCTGGGTGTAATCCTCAGTACCTGTATTATTCTGTATATATATACACTGCACAGTACCACACTTCTCCTGTCCTGTATTCTGGGTGTAATCCTCAGTACCTGTATTATTCTGTATATATACACTGCACAGTACCCCACTTCTCCTGTCCTGTATTCTGGGTGTAATCCTCAGTACCTGTATTATTCTGTATATATACACTGCACAGTACCACACTTCTCCTGTCCTGTATTCTGGGTATAATCCTCAGTACTTGTATTATTCTGTATATATACACTGCACAGTACCCCACTTCTCCTGTCCTGTATTCTGGGTGTATTCCTCAGTACCTGTATTATTCTGTATATATACACTGCACAGTACCCCACTTCTCCTGTCCTGTATTCTTTGTGTAATCCTCAGTACCTGTATTATTCTGTATATATACACTGCACAGTACCCCACTTCTCCTGTCCTGTATTCTGGGTGTATTCCTCAGTACCTGTATTATTCTGTATATATACACTGCACAGTACCCCACTTCTCCTGTCCTGTATTCTGGGTGTAATCCTCAGTACCTGTATTATTCTGAATATATACACTGCACAGTACCCCACTTCTCCTGTCCTGTATTCTGGGTGTATTCCTCAGTACCTGTATTATTCTGAATATATACACTGCACAGTACCACCTCTCCTGTCCTGTATTCTGGGTGTATTCCTCAGTACCTGTATTATTCTGTATATATACACTGTACAGTACCCCACTTCTCCTGTCCTGTATTCTGGGTGTAATCCTCAGTACCTGTATTATTCTGTATATATACACTGCACAGTACCCCACTTCTCCTGTCCTGTATTCTGGGTGTAATCCTCAGTACCTGTATTATTCTGTATATATACACTGCACAGTACCCCACTTCTCCTGTCCTGTATTCTGGGTGTAATCCTCAGTACCTGTATTATTCTGTATATATACACTGCACAGTACCCCACTTCTCCTGTCCTGTATTCTGGGTGTAATCCTCAGTACCTGTATTATTCTGTATATATACTCTACACAGTACCCCACTTCTCCTGTCCTGTATTCTTTGTGTAATCCTCAGTATCTGTATTATTCTGTATATATACACTGCACAGTACCCCACTTCTCCTGTCATGTATTCTTTGTGTAATCCTCAGTATCTGTATTATTCTGTATATATACACTGCACAGAACCACACTTCTCCTGTCCTGTATTCTGGGTGTAATCCTCAGTACCTGTATTATTCTGTATATATACACTGCACAGTACCCCACTTCTCCTGTCCTGTATTCTGGGTGTAATCCTCAGTACCTGTATTATTCTGTATATATACACTACACAGTACCCCACTTCTCCTGTCCTGTATTCTGGGTGTAATCCTCAGTACCTGTATTATTCTGTATATATACACTGCACAGTACCCCACTTCTCCTGTCCTGTATTCTGGGTGTAATCCTCAGTACCTGTATTATTCTGTATATATACACTGCACAGTACCCCACTTCTCCTGTCCTGTATTCTGGGTGTAATCCTCAGTACCTGTATTATTCTGTATATATACACTGCACAGTACCCCACTTCTCCTGTCCTGTATTCTGGGTGTATTCCTCAGTACTTGTATTATTCTGTATATATACACTGCACAGTACCCCACTTCTCCTGTCCTGTATTCTGGGTGTAATCCTCAGTACCTGTATTATTCTGTATATATACACTGCACAGTACCCCACTTCTCCTGTCCTGTATTCTGGGTGTATTCCTCAGTACCTGTATTATTCTGTATATATACACTGCACAGTACCCCACTTCTCCTGTCCTGTATTCTGGGTGTAATCCTCAGTACCTGTATTATTCTGAATATATACACTGCACAGTACCCCACTTCTTCTGTCCTGTATTCTGGGTGTAATCCTCAGTACCTGTATTATTCTGAATATATACACTGCACAGTACCCCACTTCTCCTGTCCTGTATTCTGTGTGTATTCCTCAGTACCTGTATTATTCTGAATATATACACTGCACAGTACCACCTCTCCTGTCCTGTATTCTGGGTGTAATCCTCAGTACCTGTATTATTCTATATATATATACACTGCACAGTACCCCACTTCTCCTGTCCTGTATTCTGGGTGTAATCCTCAGTACCTGTATTATTCTGTATATATACTCTACACAGTACCCCACTTCTCCTGTCCTGTATTCTTTGTGTAATCCTCAGTATCTGTATTATTCTGTATATATACACTGCACAGTACCCCACTTCTCCTGTCCTGTATTCTGGGTGTAATCCTCAGTATCTGTATTATTCTGTATATATACACTGCACAGTACCCCACCTCTCCTGTCCTGTATTCTGGGTGTAATCCTCAGTACCTGTATTATTCTGTATATATACACTGCACAGTACCACTTCTCCTGTCATGTATTCTTTGTGTAATCCTCAGTATTTGTATTATTCTGTATATATACACTGCACAGTACCACACTTCTCCTGTCCTGTATTCTGGGTGTAATCCTCAGTACCTGTATTATTCTGTATATATACACTGCACAGTACCCCACTTCTCCTGTCCTGTATTCTGGGTGTAATCCTCAGTACCTGTATTATTCTGTATATATACACTGCACAGTACCACACTTCTCCTGTCCTGTATTCTGGGTGTAATCCTCAGTATCTGTATTATTCTGTATATATACACTGCACAGTACCCCACTTCTCCTGTCCTGTATTCTGGGTGTAATCCTCAGAACCTGTATTATTCTGTATATATACACTGCACAGTACCACACTTCTCCTGTCCTGTATTCTGGGTGTAATCCTCAGTACCTGTATTATTCTGTATATATACACTGCACAGTACCCCACTTCTCCTGTCCTGTATTCTGGGTGTAATCCTCAGTACCTGTATTATTCTGTATATATACACTGCACAGTACCCCACTTCTCCTGTCCTGTATTCTGGGTGTAATCCTCAGTACCTGTATTATTCTGTATATATACACTGCACAGTACCCCGCTTCTCCTGTCCTGTATTCTGGGTGTAATCCTCAGTACCTGTATTATTCTGTATATATACACTGCACAGTACCCCACTTCTCCTGTCCTGTATTCTTTGTGTAATCCTCAGTACCTGTATTATTCTGTATATATACACTGCACAGTACCCCACTTCTCCTGTCCTGTATTCTGGGTGTATTCCTCAGTACCTGTATTATTCTGTATATATACACTGCACAGTACCCCACTTCTCCTGTCCTGTATTCTTTGTGTAATCCTCAGTACCTGTATTATTCTGTATATATACACTGCACAGTACCCCACTTCTCCTGTCCTGTATTCTGGGTGTATTCCTCAGTACCTGTATTATTCTGTATATATACACTGCACAGTACCCCACCTCTCCTGTCCTGTATTCTGGGTGTAATCCTCAGTACCTGTATTATTCTGAATATATACACTGCACAGTACCCCACTTCTCCTGTCCTGTATTCTGGGTGTAATCCTCAGTACCTGTATTATTCTGAATATATACACTGCACAGTACCCAACTTCTCCTGTCCTGTATTCTGGGTGTATTCCTCAGTACCTGTATTATTCTGAATATATACACTGCACAGTACCACCTCTCCTGTCCTGTATTCTGGGTGTATTCCTCAGTACCTGTATTATTCTGAATATATACACTGCACAGTACCCCACTTCTCCTGTCCTGTATTCTGGGTGTATTCCTCAGTACCTGTATTATTCTGTATATATACACTGCACAGTACCCCACTTCTCCTGTCCTGTATTCTGGGTGTAATCCTCAGTACCTGTATTATTCTGAATATATACACTGCACAGTACCACCTCTCCTGTCCTGTATTCTGGGTGTATTCCTCAGTACCTGTATTATTCTGAATATATACACTGCACAGTACCCCACTTCTCCTGTCCTGTATTCTGGGTGTAATCCTCAGTATTTGTATTATTCTGTATTTATACACTGCACAGTACCCCCCTTCTCCTGTCCTGTATTCTGGGTGTATTCCTCAGTACCTGTATTATTCTGTATATATACACTGCACAGTACCCCACTTCTCCTGTCCTGTATTCTGGGTGTAATCCTCAGTACCTGTATTATTCTGAATATATACACTGCACAGTACCACCTCTCCTGTCCTGTATTCTGGGTGTATTCCTCAGTACCTGTATTATTCTGAATATATACACTGCACAGTACCCCACCTCTCCTGTCCTGTATTCTGGGTGTAATCCTCAGTACCTGTATTATTCTGAATATATACACTGCACAGTACCCCACCTCTCCTGTCCTGTATTCTGGGTGTAATCCTCAGTACCTGTATTATTCTGTATATATACACTGCACAATACCCCACTTCTCCTGTCCTGTATTCTGGGTGTAATCCTCAGTAGATGTATTATTCTGTATATATACACTGCACAGTACCCCACTTCTCCTATCCTGTATTCTGGGTGTAATCCTCAGTACCTGTATAATTCTGTATATATACACTGCACAGTACCACTTCTCCTGTCATGTATTCTGGGTGTAATCCTCAGTACCTGTATAATTCTGTATATATACACTGCACAGTACCCCACCTCTCCTGTCCTGTATTCTGGGTATAATCCTCAGTACCTGTATTATTCTGTATTTATACACTGCACAGTACCCCACTTCTCCTGTCATTTATTCTGGGAGTAATCCTCAGTATCTGTATTATTCTGTATATATACACTGCACAGTACCCCACTTCTCCTGTCATTTATTCTGGGTGTAATCCTCAGTACCTGTATAATTCTGTATATATACACTGCACAGTACCACTTCTCCTGTCATGTATTCTGGGTGTAATCCTCAGTACCTGTATTATTCTGCATATATACACTGCACAGTACCCCACCTCTCCTGTCCTGTATTCTGGGTGTAATCCTCAGTACCTGTATTATTCTGTATTTATACACTGCACAGTACCCCACTTCTCCTGTCATTTATTCTGGGAGTAATCCTCAGTATCTGTATTATTCTGTATATATACACTGCACAGTACCCCACTTCTCCTGTCATTTATTCTGGGTGTAATCCTCAGTACCTGTATAATTCTTTATATATACACTGCACAGTACCCCACTTCTCCTGTCCTGTATTCTGGGTGTAATCCTCAGTACCTGTATTATTCTGTATATATATACTGCACAGTACCCCACTTCTCCTGTCCTGTATTCTGGGTGTAATCCTCAGTACCTGTATTATTCTGTATATATACACTGCACAGTACCCCACTTCTCCTGTCCTGTATTCTGGGTGTAATCCTCAGTACCTGTATAATTCTTTATATATACACTGCACAGTACCCCACTTCTCCTGTCCTGTATTCTGGGTATAATCCTCAGTACCTGTATTATTCTGTATATATATACTGCACAGTACCCCACTTCTCCTGTCCTGTATTCTGGGTGTAATCCTCAGTACTTGTATTATTCTGTATATATACACTGCACAGTACCACACTTCTCCTGTCCTGTATTCTGGGTATAATCCTCAGTACCTGTATTATTCTGTATATATACACTGCACAGTACCCCACTTCTCCTGTCCTGTATTCTGGGTGTAATCCTCAGTACCTGTATTATTCTGTATATATACACTGCACAGTACCACACTTCTCCTGTCCTGTATTCTGGGTATAATCCTCAGTACCTGTATTATTCTGTATATATACACTGCACAGTACCCCACTTCTCCTGTCCTGTATTCTGGGTGTAATCCTCAGTACTTGTATTATTCTGTATATATACACTGCACAGTACCCCACTTCTCCTGTCCTGTATTCTGGGTATAATCCTCAGTACCTGTATTATTCTGTATATATACACTGCACAGTACCCCACTTCTCCTGTCCTGTATTCTGGGTGCAATCCTCAGTACCTGTATAATTCTTTATATATACACTGTACAGTACCCCACTTCTCCTGTCCTGTATTCTGGGTATAATCCTCAGTACCTGTATTATTCTGTATATATATACCGCACAGTACCCCACTTCTCCTGTCCTGTATTCTGGGTGTAATCCTCAGTACTTGTATTATTCTGTATATATACACTGCACAGTACCACACTTCTCCTGTCCTGTATTCTGGGTATAATCCTCAGTACCTGTATTATTCTGTATATATACACTGCACAGTACCCCACTTCTCCTGTCCTGTATTCTGGGTGTAATCCTCAGTACCTGTATTATTCTGTATATATACACTGCACAGTACCACACTTCTCCTGTCCTGTATTCTGGGTATAATCCTCAGTACCTGTATTATTCTGTATATATACACTGCACAGTACCCCACTTCTCCTGTCCTGTATTCTGGGTGTAATCCTCAGTACTTGTATTATTCTGTATATATACACTGCACAGTACCCCACTTCTCCTGTCCTGTATTCTGGGTATAATCCTCAGTACTTGTATGATTCTGTATATATACACTGCACAGTACCCCACTTCTCCTGTCCTGTATTCTGTGTATAATCCTCAGTACTTGTATTATTCTGAATATATACACTGCACAGTACCCCACTTCTCCTGTCCTGTATTCTGGGTATCATCCTCAGTACCTGTATTATTCTGTATATATACACTGCACAGTACCCCACTTCATCTGTTCTGTATTCTGGGTGTAATCCTCAGTACTTGTATTATTCTGTATATATACACTGCACAGTACCACTTCTCCTGTCCTGTATTCTTTGTATAATCCTCAGTACTTGTATTATTCTGTATATATACACTGCACAGTACCACTTCTCCTGTCCTGTATTCTTTGTGTAATCCTCAGTATCTGTATTATTCTGTATATATACACTGTACAGTACCCCACTTCTCCTGTCCTGTATTCTGGGTGTAATCCTCAGTACCTGTATTATTCTATATATATACACTGCACAGTACACCACTTCTCCTGTCCTGTATTCTTTGTGTAATCCTCAGTACCTGTATTATTCTGTATATATACACTGTACAGTACCCCCCTTCTCCTGTCCTGTATTCTGGGTGTAATCCTCAGTACCTGTATTATTCTATATATATACACTGCACAGTACCCCACTTCTCCTGTCCTGTATTCTGGGTATAATCCTCAGTACCTGTATTATTCTATATATATACACTGCACAGTACCCCACTTCTCCTGTCCTGTATTCTGGGTGTAATCCTCAGTACCTGTATTATTCTGTATATATACACTGCACAGTACCACTTCTCCTGTCCTGTTTTCTGGGTGTAATCCTCAGTACCTGTATTATTCTATATATATACACTGCACAGTACCCCACTTCTCCTGTCCTGTATTCTGGGTATAATCCTCAGTACCTGTATTATTCTATATATATACACTGCACAGTACCCCACTTCTCCTGTCCTGTATTCTGGGTGTAATCCTCAGTACCTGTATTATTCTGTATATATACACTGCACAGTACCACTTCTCCTGTCCTGTTTTCTGGGTGTAATCCTCAGTACCTGTATTATTCTATATATATACACTGCACAGTACCCCACTTCTCCTGTCCTGTATTCTGGGTGTAATCCTCAGTACCTGTATTATTCTATATATATACACTGCACAGTACACCACTTCTCCTGTCCTGTATTCTGGGTGTAATCCTCAGTACATGTATTATTCTGTATATATACACTGCACAGTACCCCACTTCTCCTGTCCTGTATTCTGAGTGTAATCCTCAGTACCTGTATTATTCTGTATATATACACTGCACAGTACCCCACTTCTTCTGTCCTGTATTCTGGGTGTAATCCTCAGTACCTGTATTATTCTGAATATGTACACTGCACAGTACCCCACTTCTTCTGTCCTGTATTCTGGGTGTAATCCTCAGTACATGTATTATTCTGTATATATACACTGCACAGTACCCCACTTCTCCTGTCCTGTATTCTGGGTGTAATCCTCAGTACCTGTATTATTCTGTATATATACACTGCACAGTACCCCACTTCTCCTGTTCTGTATTCTGGGTGTAATCCTCAGTACCTGTATTATTCTGTATATATACACTGAACAGTACCACTTCTCCTGTCCTGTATTCTGGGTGTAATCCACAGTACCTGTATCATTCTGAATATATACACTGCACAGTACCACACTTCTCCTGTCCTGTATTCAGGGTATAATCCACAGTACCTGTATTATTCTGTATATATACACTGCACAGTACCCCACTTCTCCTGTCCTGTATTCTGGGTGTAATCCTCAGTACTTGTATTATTCTGTATATATACACTGCACAGTACCCCACTTCTCCTGTCCTGTATTCTGGGTATCATCCTCAGTACCTGTATTATTCTGTATATATACACTGCACAGTACCCCACTTCTCCTGTCCTGTATTCTGGGTGTAATCCTCAGTACTTGTATTATTCTGTATATATACACTGCACAGTACCCCACTTCTCCTGTCCTGTATTCTTTGTATAATCCTCAGTACTTGTATTATTCTGTATATATACACTGAACAGTACCACTTCTCCTGTCCTGTATTCTGGGTGTAATCCACAGTACCTGTATCATTCTGAATATATACACTGCACAGTACCACACTTCTCCTGTCCTGTATTCAGGGTATAATCCTCAGTACCTGTATTATTCTGTATATATACACTGCACAGTACCCCACTTCTCCTGTCCTGTATTCTGGGTGTAATCCTCAGTACTTGTATGATTCTGTATATATACACTGCACAGTACCCCACTTCTCCTGTCCTGTATTCTGTGTATAATCCTCAGTACTTATATTATTCTGTATATATACACTGCACAGTACACCACTTCTCCTGTCCTGTATTCTGGGTGTAATCCTCAGTACTTGTATTATTCTGTATATATACACTGCACAGTACACCACTTCTCCTGTCCTGTATTCTTTGTATAATCCTCAGTACTTGTATTATTCTGTATATATACACTGCACAGTACCACTTCTCCTGTCCTGTTTTCTGGGTGTAATCCTCAGTACCTGTATTATTCTGTATATATACACTGCACAGTACCCCATTTCTCCTGTCCTGTATTCTGGGTATCATCCTCAGTACCTGTATTATTCTGTATATATACACTGCATAGTACCCCACTTCTCCTGTCCTGTATTCTGGGTGTACTCCTCAGTACTTGTATTGTTCTGTATATATACACTGCACAGTACCCCACTTCTCCTGTCCTGTATTCTTTGTATAATCCTCAGTACTTGTATTATTCTGTATATATACACTGCACAGTACCACTTCTCCTGTCCTGTTTTCTGGGTGTAATCCTCAGTACCTGTATTATTCTATATATATACACTGCACAGTACACCACTTCTCCTGTCCTGTATTCTTTGTGTAATCCTCAGTATCTGTATTATTCTGTATATATACACTGCACAGTACCACTTCTCCTGTCCTGTATTCTGGGTATAATCCTCAGTATCTGTATTATTCTATATATATACACTGCACAGTACCCCACTTCTCCTGTCCTGTATTCTGGGTGTAATCCTCAGTACCTGTATTATTCTATATATATACACTGCACAGTACCCCACTTCTCCTGTCCTGTATTCTGGGTATAATCCTCAGTACCTGTATTATTCTATATATATACACTGCACAGTACACCACTTCTCCTGTCCTGTTTTCTGGGTGTAATCCTCAGTACCTGTATTATTCTGTATATATACACTGCACAGTACCACTTCTCCTGTCCTGTTTTCTGGGTGTAATCCTCAGTACCTGTATTATTCTATATATATACACTGCACAGTACACCACTTCTCCTGTCCTGTATTCTTTGTGTAATCCTCAGTATCTGTATTATTCTGTATATATACACTGTACAGTTCCCCACTTCTCCTGTCCTGTATTCTGGGTGTAATCCTCAGTACCTGTATTATTCTGTATATATACACTGCACAGTACACCACTTCTCCTGTCCTGTATTCTGGGTATCATCCTCAGTACCTGTATTATTCTATATATATACACTGTACAGTTCCCCACTTCTCCTGTCCTGTATTCTGGGTGTACTCCTCAGTACTTGTATTGTTCTGTATATATACACTGCACAGTACCCCACTTCTCCTGTCCTGTATTCTGGGTATAATCCTCAGTACCTGTATTATTCTATATATATACACTGCACAGTACACCACTTCTCCTGTCCTGTTTTCTGGGTGTAATCCTCAGTACCTGTATTATTCTGTATATATACACTGCACAGTACCACTTCTCCTGTCCTGTTTTCTGGGTGTAATCCTCAGTACCTGTATTATTCTATATATATACACTGCACAGTACACCACTTCTCCTGTCCTGTATTCTTTGTGTAATCCTCAGTATCTGTATTATTCTGTATATATACACTGTACAGTTCCCCACTTCTCCTGTCCTGTATTCTGGGTGTAATCCTCAGTACCTGTATTATTCTATATATATACACTGCACAGTACCCCACTTCTCCTGTCCTGTATTCTGGGTATCATCCTCAGTACCTGTATTATTCTATATATATACACTGTACAGTTCCCCACTTCTCCTGTCCTGTATTCTGGGTGTACTCCTCAGTACTTGTATTGTTCTGTATATATACACTGCACAGTACCCCACTTCTCCTGTCCTGTATTCTTTGTATAATCCTCAGTACTTGTATTATTCTGTATATATACACTGCACAGTACCACTTCTCCTGTCCTGTATTCTTTGTGTAATCCTCAGTATCTGTATTATTCTGTATATATACACTGTACAGTACCCCCCTTCTCCTGTCCTGTATTCTGGGTATAATCCTCAGTATCTGTATTATTCTATATATATACACTGCACAGTACCCCACTTCTCCTGTCCTGTATTCTGGGTGTAATCCTCAGTACCTGTATTATTCTATATATATACACTGCACAGTACCCCACTTCTCCTGTCCTGTATTCTGGGTATAATCCTCAGTACCTGTATTATTCTATATATATACACTGCACAGTACACCACTTCTCCTGTCCTGTATTCTTTGTGTAATCCTCAGTATCTGTATTATTCTGTATATATACACTGTACAGTTCCCCACTTCTCCTGTCCTGTATTCTGGGTGTAATCCTCAGTACCTGTATTATTCTATATATATACACTGCACAGTACCCCACTTCTCCTGTCCTGTATTCTGGGTATCATCCTCAGTACCTGTATTATTCTATATATATACACTGCACAGTACCCCACTTCTCCTGTCCTGTATTCTGGGTGTACTCCTCAGTACTTGTATTGTTCTGTATATATACACTGCACAGTACCCCACTTCTCCTGTCCTGTATTCTTTGTATAATCCTCAGTACTTGTATTATTCTGTATATATACACTGCACAGTACCACTTCTCCTGTCCTGTTTTCTGGGTGTAATCCTCAGTACCTGTATTATTCTATATATATACACTGCACAGTACACCACTTCTCCTGTCCTGTATTCTTTGTGTAATCCTCAGTATCTGTATTATTCTGTATATATACACTGTACAGTACCCCCCTTCTCCTGTCCTGTATTCTGGGTATAATCCTCAGTATCTGTATTATTCTATATATATACACTGCACAGTACCCCACTTCTCCTGTCCTGTATTCTGGGTGTAATCCTCAGTACCTGTATTATTCTATATATATACACTGCACAGTACCCCACTTCTCCTGTCCTGTATTCTGGGTATAATCCTCAGTACCTGTATTATTCTATATATATACACTGCACAGTACACCACTTCTCCTGTCCTGTTTTCTGGGTGTAATCCTCAGTACCTGTATTATTCTGTATATATACACTGCACAGTACCACTTCTCCTGTCCTGTTTTCTGGGTGTAATCCTCAGTACCTGTATTATTCTATATATATACACTGCACAGTACACCACTTCTCCTGTCCTGTATTCTTTGTGTAATCCTCAGTATCTGTATTATTCTGTATATATACACTGTACAGTTCCCCACTTCTCCTGTCCTGTATTCTGGGTGTAATCCTCAGTACCTGTATTATTCTATATATATACACTGCACAGTACCCCACTTCTCCTGTCCTGTATTCTGGGTATCATCCTCAGTACCTGTATTATTCTATATATATACACTGCACAGTACCCCACTTCTCCTGTCCTGTATTCTGGGTGTACTCCTCAGTACTTGTATTGTTCTGTATATATACACTGCACAGTACCCCACTTCTCCTGTCCTGTATTCTTTGTATAATCCTCAGTACTTGTATTATTCTGTATATATACACTGCACAGTACCACTTCTCCTGTCCTGTATTCTGGGTGTAATCCTCAGTACCTGTATTATTCTATATATATACACTGCACAGTACCCCACTTCTCCTGTCCTGTATTCTTTGTGTAATCCTCAGTATCTGTATTATTCTGTATATATACACTGTACAGTACCCCCCTTCTCCTGTCCTGTATTCTGGGTATAATCCTCAGTATCTGTATTATTCTATATATATACACTGCACAGTACCCCACTTCTCCTGTCCTGTATTCTGGGTGTAATCCTCAGTACCTGTATTATTCTATATATATACACTGCACAGTACCCCACTTCTCCTGTCCTGTATTCTGGGTATAAAACTCAGTACCTGTATTATTCTATATATATACACTGCACAGTACACCACTTCTCCTGTCCTGTTTTCTGGGTGTAATCCTCAGTACCTGTATTATTCTGTATATATACACTGCACAGTACCACTTCTCCTGTCCTGTTTTCTGGGTGTAATCCTCAGTACCTGTATTATTCTATATATATACACTGCACAGTACACCACTTCTCCTGTCCTGTATTCTTTGTGTAATCCTCAGTATCTGTATTATTCTGTATATATACACTGTACAGTTCCCCACTTCTCCTGTCCTGTATTCTGGGTGTAATCCTCAGTACCTGTATTATTCTATATATATACACTGTACAGTTCCCCACTTCTCCTGTCCTGTATTCTGGGTGTAATCCTCAGTACCTGTATTATTCTGTATATATACACTGCACAGTACACCACTTCTCCTGTCCTGTATTCTGGGTGTAATCCTCAGTACCTGTATTATTCTGTATATATACACTGCACAGTACCACTTCTCCTGTCCTGTTTTCTGGGTGTAATCCTCAGTACCTGTATTATTCTATATATATACACTGCACAGTACACCACTTCTCCTGTCCTGTATTCTTTGTGTAATCCTCAGTACCTGTATTATTCTATATATATACACTGCACAGTACACCACTTCTCCTGTCCTGTTTTCTGGGTGTAATCCTCAGTACCTGTATTATTCTATATATATACACTGTACAGTTCCCCACTTCTCCTGTCCTGTATTCTGGGTGTAATCCTCAGTACCTGTATTATTCTATATATATACACTGCACAGTACACCACTTCTCCTGTCCTGTATTCTGGGTGTAATCCTCAGTACCTGTATTATTCTGTATATATACACTGCACAGTACCCCACTTCTCCTGTCCTGTATTCTGGGTGTAATCCTCAGTACCTGTATTATTCTGTATATATACACTGCACAGTACCCCACTTCTCCTGTCCTGTATTCTGGGTGTAATCCTCAGTACCTGTATTATTCTGTATATATACACTGCACAGTACCACTTCTCCTGTCCTGTTTTCTGGGTGTAATCCTCAGTACCTGTATTATTCTATATATATACACTGCACAGTACACCACTTCTCCTGTCCTGTATTCTTTGTGTAATCCTCAGTATCTGTATTATTCTGTATATATACACTGTACAGTACCCCACTTCTCCTGTCCTGTATTCTGGGTGTAATCCTCAGTACCTGTATTATTCTGTATATATACACTGCACAGTACCCCACTTCTCCTGTCCTGTATTCTGGGTGTAATCCTCAGTACCTGTATTATTCTATATATATACACTGCACAGTACCCCACTTCTCCTGTCCTGTATTCTGGGTGTAATCCTCAGTACCTGTATTATTCTGTATATATACACTGTACAGTTCCCCACTTCTCCTGTCCTGTATTCTGGGTGTAATCCTCAGTACCTGTATTATTCTGTATATATACACTGTACAGTACCCCACTTCTCCTGTCCTGTATTCTGGGTGTAATCCTCAGTACTTGTATTATTCTGTATATATACACTGCACAGTATCACTTCTCCTGTCCTGTATTCTGTGTATAATCCTCAGTACTTGTATTATTCTGTATATATACACTGCACAGTACCCCACTTCTCCTGTCCTGTATTCTGGGTGTAATCCTCAGTACCTGTATTATTCTGTATATATACACTGCACAGTACCACTTCTCCTGTCCTGTATTCTGGGTGTAATCCTCAGTACCTGTATTATTCTATATATATACACTGCACAGTATACCACTTCTCCTGTCCTGTATTCTTTGTGTAATCCTCAGTATCTGTATTATTCTGTATATATACACTGCACAGTACCCCACTTCTCCTGTCCTGTATTCTGGGTGTAATCCTCAGTACCTGTATTATTCTGTATATATACACTGCACAGTACCCCACTTCTCCTGTCCTGTATTCTGGGTGTAATCCTCAGTACCTGTATTATTCTGTATATATACACTGCACAGTACCACACTTCTCCTGTCCTGTATTCTGGGTGTAATCCTCAGTACCTGTATTATTCTGTATATATACACTGCACAGTACCCCACTTCTCCTGTCCTGTATTCTGGGTGTAATCCTCAGTACCTGTATTATTCTGTATATATACACTGCACAGTACCCCACTTCTCCTGTCCTGTATTCTTTGTGTAATCCTCAGTATCTGTATTATTCTGTATATATACACTGCACAGTACCCCACTTCTCCTGTCCTGTATTCTGGGTGTAATCCTCAGTACCTGTATTATTCTGTATATATACACTGCACAGTACCCCACTTCTCCTGTCCTGTATTCTGGGTGTAATCCTCAGTACCTGTATTATTCTGTATATATACACTGCACAGTACCCCACTTCTTCTGTCCTGTATTCTGGGTGTAATCCTCAGTATCTGTATTATTCTGTATATATACACTGCACAGTACCCCACTTCTCCTGTCCTGTATTCTGGGTGTAATCCTCAGTACCTGTATTATTCTGTATATATACACTGCACAGTAACCCACTTCTCCTGTCCTGTATTCTGGGTGTAATCCTCAGTACCTGTATCATTCTGAATATATACACTGCACAGTGCCCCACTTCTCCTGTCCTGTATTATGGGTATAATCCTCAGTACCTGTATTATTCTGTATATATACAATGCACAGTACCCCACTTCATCTGTTCTGTATTCTGGGTGTAATCCTCAGCACTTCTATTATTCTGTATATATACACTGCACAGTACCACTTCTCCTGTCCTGTATTCTGGGTGTAATCCTCAGTACCTGTATTATTCTGTATATATACACTGCACAGTACCACTTCTCCTGTCCTGTATTCTTTGTATAATCCTCAGTACTTGTATTATTCTGTATATATACACTGCACAGTACCCCACTTCTCCTGTCCTGTATTCTGGGTGTAATCCTCAGTACCTGTATTATTCTATATATATACACTGCACAGTACCCCACTTCTCCTGTCCTGTATTCTTTGTGTAATCCTCAGTATCTGTATTATTCTGTATATATACACTGTACAGTACCCCACTTCTCCTGTCCTGTATTCTGGGTGTAATCCTCAGTACCTGTATTATTCTATATATATACACTGCACAGTACCCCACTTCTCCTGTCCTGTATTCTTTGTATAATCCTCAGTACTTGTATTATTCTGTATATATACACTGCACAGTACCCCACTTCTCCTGTCCTGTATTCTGGGTGTAATCCTCAGTACCTGTATTATTCTGTATATATACACTGCACAGTACACCACTTCTCCTGTCCTGTATTCTTTGTGTAATCCTCAGTATCTGTATTATTCTGTATATATACACTGTACAGTACCCCACTTCTCCTGTCCTGTATTCTGGGTGTAATCCTCAGTACCTGTATTATTCTGTATATATACACTGCACAGTACACCACTTCTCCTGTCCTGTATTCTGGGTGTAATCCTCAGTACCTGTATTATTCTGTATATATACACTGTACAGTACCCCACTTCTACTGTCCTGTATTCTGGGTGTAATCCTCAGTACCTGTATTATTCTATATATACACTGCACAGTACCCCACTTCTCCTGTCCTGTATTTTGGGTGTAATCCTCAGTACCTGTATTATTCTGTATATATACACTGTACAGTACCCCACTTCTCCTGTCCTGTATTCTGTGTATAATCCTCAGTACTTGTATTATTCTGTATATATACACTGCACAGTACCACTTCTCCTGTCCTGTATTCTGGGTGTAATCCTCAGTACCTGTATTATTCTATATATACACTGTACAGTACCCCACTTCTCCTGTCCTGTATTCTGGGTGTAATCCTCAGTACCTGTATTATTCTGTATATATACACTGTACAGTACCCCACTTCTCCTGTCCTGTATTCTGTGTATAATCCTCAGTACTTGTATTATTCTGTATATATACACTGCACAGTACCACTTCTCCTGTCCTGTATTCTGGGTGTAATCCTCAGTACCTGTATTATTCTATATATATACACTGCACAGTACACCACTTCTCCTGTCCTGTATTCTTTGTGTAATCCTCAGTATCTGTATTATTCTGTATATATACACTGTACAGTACCCCACTTCTCCTGTACTGTATTCTGGGTGTAATCCTCAGTATCTGTATTATTCTGTATATATACACTGCACAGTACCCCACTTCTTCTGTCCTGTATTCTTTGTGTAATCCTCAGTATCTGTATTATTCTGTATATATACAATGCACAGTACCCCACTTCTCCTGTCCTGTATTCTGGGTGTAATCCTCAGTACCTGTATTATTCTGTATATATACACTGCACAGTACCCCACTTCTCCTGTCCTGTATTCTGGGTGTAATCCTCAGTACCTGTATTATTCTGAATATATACACTGCACAGTACCCCACTTCTTCTGTCCTGTATTCTGGGTGTAACCCTCAGTACCTGTATTATTCTGTATATATACACTGCACAGTACCCCACTTCTCCTGTCCTGTATTCTGGGTGTAATCCTCAGTATCTGTATTATTCTGTATATATACACTGAACAGTACCACTTCTCCTGTCCTGTATTCTGGGTGTAATCCACAGTACCTGTATCATTCTGAATATATACACTGCACAGTACCACCTCTCCTGTCCTGTATTCTGGGTGTAATCCTCAGTATCTGTATTATTCTGTATATATATACTGAACAGTACCACTTCTCCTGTCCTGTATTCTGGGTGTAATCCACAGTACCTGTATTATTCTGTATATATACACTGCACAGTACCCCACTTCTCCTGTCCTGTATTCAGGGTGTAATCCTCAGCATCTGTATTATTCTGTATATATACACTGCACAGTACCCCACTTCTTCTGTCCTATATACTGGGTGTAATCCTCAGCATCTGTATTATTCTGAATATATACACTGCACAGTACCCCACTTCTTCTGTCTTGTATTCTGAGTGTAATCCTCAGTACCTGTATTATTCTGAATATATACACTGCACAGTACCCCACTTCTTCTGTCTTGTATTCTGAGTGTAATCCTCAGTACCTGTATTATTCTGAATATATACACTGCACAGTACCACTTCTCCTGTCCTGTATTCTGAGTGTAATCCTCAGTACCTGTATTATTCTGTATATATACACTGCACAGTACCACTTCTCCTGTCCTGTATTCTGGGTGTAATCCTCAGTACCTGTATTATTATGAATATATACACTGCACAGTACCCCACTTCTTCTGTCTTGTATTCTGAGTGTAATCCTCACTACCTGTATTATTCTGAATATATACACTGCACAGTACCCCACTTCTCCTGTCCTGTATTCTGGGTGTAATCCTCAGTACCTGTATTATTCTGTATATATACACTGCACAGTACCACACTTCTCCTGTCCTGTATTCTGGGTGTAATCCTCAGTACCTGTATTATTCTGTATATATACACTGCACAGTACCCCACCTCTCCTGTCCTGTATTCTGGGTGTAATCCTCAGTACCTGTATTATTCTGAATATATACACTGCACAGTACCACACTTCTCCTGTCCTGTATTCTGAGTGTAATCCTCAGTACCTGTATTATTCTGAATATATACACTGCACAGTACCACACTTCTCCTGTCCTGTATTCTGGGTGTAATCCTCAGTACCTGTATTATTCTGTATATATGCACTGCACAGTACCCCACTTCTCCTGTCCTGTATTCTGGGTGTAATCCTCAGTACCTGTATTATTCTGTATATATACACTGCACAGTACCCCCCTTCTCCTGTCCTGTATTCTGGGTGTAATCCTCAGCATCTGTATTATTCTGTATATATACACTGCACAGTACCCCACTTCTTCTGTCCTGTATTCTGGGTGTAATCCTCAGTACCTGTATTATTCTGTATATATACACTGCACAGTACCCCACTTCTTCTGTCCTGTATTCAGGGTGTAATCCTCAGTACCTGTATTATTCTGTATATATACACTGCACAGTACCCCACTTCTCCTGTCCTGTATTCTGGGTGTAATCCTCAGTACCTGTATTATTCTGTATATATACACTGCACAGTACCCCCCTTCTCCTGTCCTGTATTCAGGGTGTAATCCTCAGTACCTGTATTATTCTGTATATATACACTGCACAGTACCCCACTTCTCCTGTCCTGTATTCTGGGTGTAATCCTCAGTACCTGTATTATTCTGTATATATACACTGCACAGTACCCCACTTCTCCTGTCCTGTATTCAGGGTGTAATCCTCAGTACCTGTATTATTCTGTATATATACACTGCACAGTACCCCACTTCTCCTGTCCTGTATTCTGGGTGTAATCCTCAGTACCTGTATTATTCTGTATATATACACTGCACAGTACCCCACTTCTCCTGTCCTGTATTCAGGGTGTAATCCTCAGTACCTGTATTATTCTGTATATATACACTGCACAGTACCCCACTTCTCCTGTCCTGTATTCTGGGTGTAATCCTCAGTACCTGTATTATTCTGTATATATACACTGCACAGTACCCCACTTCTCCTGTCATGTATTCTGGGTGTAATCCTCAGTACCTGTATTATTCTGAATATATACACTGCACAGTACCCCACTTCTCCTGTCCTGTATTCTGGGTGTAATCCTCAGTACCTGTATTATTCTGTATATATACACTGCACAGTACCCCCCTTCTCCTGTCCTGTATTCTGGGTGTAATCCTCAGCATCTGTATTATTCTGTATATATACACTGCACAGTACCCCACTTCTTCTGTCCTGTATTCTGGGTGTAATCCTCAGTACCTGTATTATTCTGTATATATACACTGCACAGTACCCCTCTTCTCCTGTCCTGTATTCTGGGTGTAATCCTCAGTACCTGTATTATTCTGTATATATACACTGCACAGTACCCCACTTCTCCTGTCCTGTATTCTGGGTGTAATCCTCAGTACCTGTATTATTCTGTATTTATACAATGCACAGTACCTCACCTCTCCTGTCCTGTATTCTGGGTGTAATCTTCAGTACCTGTATTATTCTGTATATATACACTGCACAGTACCCCACTTCTCGTGTCCTGTATTCTGGGTGTAATCCTCAGTACCTGTATTATTCTGTATATATACAATGCACAGTACCCCACTTCTCCTGTCCTGTATTCTGGGTGTAATCTTCAGTACCTGTATCATTCTGTTTATATACACTGCACAGTACCACTTCTCCTGTCCTGTATTCTGCGTGTAATCCTCAGTACCTGTATTATTCTGTATATATACACTGCACAGTACCCCACTTCTCCTGTCCTGTATTCTGGGTGTAATCCTCAGTACCTGTATTATTCTGTATTTATACAATGCACAGTACCCCACCTCTCCTGTCCTGTATTCTGGGTATAATCTTCAGTACCTGTATTATTCTGTATATATACACTGCACAGTACCCCACTTCTCCTGTCCTGTATTCTGGGTGTAATCCTCAGTACCTGTATCATTCTGTATATATACAATGCACAGTACCCCACCTCTCCTGTCCTGTATTCTGGGTGTAATCCTCAGTACCTGTATTATTCTGTATATATACACTGCACAGTACCCCACTTCTCCTGTCCTGTATTCTGGGTGTAATCCTCAGTACCTGTATTATTCTGTATATATACACTGCACAGTACCCCACTTCTCCTGTCCTGTATTCTGGGTGTAATCCTCAGTACCTGTATTATTCCGTATATATACACTGCACAGTAGCCCACTTCTCCTGTCCTTTATTCTGGGTGTAATCCTCAGTTCCTGTATTATTCTGTATATATACACTGCACAGTAGCCCACTTCTCCTGTCCTGTATTCTGGGTGTAATCCTCAGTACCTGTATTATTCTGTATATATACACTGCACAGTACCCCACTTCTCCTGTCCTGTATTCTGGGTGTAATCCTCAGTACCTGTATTATTCTGTATATATACACTGCACAGTACCCCACTTCTCCTGTCCTGTATTCTGGGTGTAATCCTCAGTACCTGTATTATTCCGTATATATACACTGCACAGTAGCCCACTTCTCCTGTCCTTTATTCTGGGTGTAATCCTCAGTACCTGTATTATTCCGTATATATACACTGCACAGTACCCCACTTCTCCTGTCCTGTATTCTGGGTGTAATCCTCAGTACCTGTATTATTCTGTATATATACACTGCACAGTAGCCCACTTCTCCTGTCCTTTATTCTGGGTGTAATCCTCAGTTCCTGTATTATTCTGTATATATACACTGCACAGTAGCCCACTTCTCCTGTCCTTTATTCTGGGTGTAATCCTCAGTACCTGTATTATTCTGTATATATACAATGCACAGTACCCCACCTCTCCTGTCCTGTATTCTGGGTGTAATCCTCAGTACCTGTATTTTTCTGTATATATACACTGCACAGTACCCCAATTCTCCTGTCCTGTATTTTGGGTGTAATCCTCAGTACCTGTATTATTCTGTATATATACAAAGCACAGTACCCCACCTCTCCTGTCCTGTATTCTGGGTGTAATCCTCAGTACCTGTATTTTTCTGTATATATACACTGCACAGTACCCCAATTCTCCTGTCCTGTATTCTGGGTGTAATCCTCAGTACCTGTATTATTCTGTATATATACACTGCACAGTACCACACTTCTCCTGTCCTTTATTCTGGGTGTAATCCTCAGTACCTGTATTATTCTGTATATATACACTGCACAGTACCCCACCTCTCCTGTTCTGTATTCTGGGTGTAATCCTCAGTACCTGTATTATTCTGTATATATACACTGCACAGTACCCCACTTCTCCTGTCCTGTATTCTGGGTGTAATCCTCAGTACCTGTATTATTCTGTATATATACACTGCACAGTACCCCACTTCTCCTGTCCTGTATTCTGGGTGTAATCCTCAGTACCTGTATTATTCTGTATATATACACTGCACAGTACCCCACTTCTCCTGTCCTGTATTCAGGGTGTAATCCTCAGTACCTGTATTATTCTGTATATATACACTGCACAGTACCCCACTTCTCCTGTCCTGTATTCTGGGTGTAATCCTCAGTACCTGTATTATTCTGTATATATACACTGCACAGTACCCCACTTCTCCTGTCATGTATTCTGGGTGTAATCCTCAGTACCTGTATTATTCTGAATATATACACTGCACAGTACCCCACTTCTCCTGTCATGTATTCTGGGTGTAATCCTCAGTACCTGTATTATTCTGTATATATACACTGCACAGTACCCCCCTTCTCCTGTCCTGTATTCTGGGTGTAATCCTCAGCATCTGTATTATTCTGTATATATACACTGCACAGTACCCCACTTCTTCTGTCCTGTATTCTGGGTGTAATCCTCAGTACCTGTATTATTCTGAATATATACACTGCACAGTACCCCTCTTCTCCTGTCCTGTATTCTGGGTGTAATCCTCAGTACCTGTATTATTCTGTATATATACACTGCACAGTACCCCACTTCTCCTGTCCTGTATTCTGGGTGTAATCCTCAGTACCTGTATTATTCTGTATTTATACAATGCACAGTACCTCACCTCTCCTGTCCTGTATTCTGGGTGTAATCTTCAGTACCTGTATTATTCTGTATATATACACTGCACAGTACCCCACTTCTCGTGTCCTGTATTCTGGGTGTAATCCTCAGTACCTGTATTATTCTGTATATATACAATGCACAGTACCCCACTTCTCCTGTCCTGTATTCTGGGTGTAATCTTCAGTACCTGTATCATTCTGTTTATATACACTGCACAGTACCACTTCTCCTGTCCTGTATTCTGCGTGTAATCCTCAGTACCTGTATTATTCTGTATATATACACTGCACAGTACCCCACTTCTCCTGTCCTGTATTCTGGGTGTAATCATCAGTACCTGTATTATTCTGTATTTATACAATGCACAGTACCCCACCTCTCCTGTCCTGTATTCTGGGTATAATCTTCAGTACCTGTATTATTCTGTATATATACACTGCACAGTACCCCACTTCTCCTGTCCTGTATTCTGGGTGTAATCCTCAGTACCTGTATCATTCTGTATATATACAATGCACAGTACCCCACCTCTCCTGTCCTGTATTCTGGGTGTAATCCTCAGTACCTGTATTATTCTGTATATATACACTGCACAGTACCCCACTTCTCCTGTCCTGTATTCTGGGTGTAATCCTCAGTACCTGTATTATTCTGTATATATACACTGCACAGTACCCCACTTCTCCTGTCCTGTATTCTGGGTGTAATCCTCAGTACCTGTATTATTCCGTATATATACACTGCACAGTAGCCCACTTCTCCTGTCCTTTATTCTGGGTGTAATCCTCAGTTCCTGTATTATTCTGTATATATACACTGCACAGTAGCCCACTTCTCCTGTCCTGTATTCTGGGTGTAATCCTCAGTACCTGTATTATTCTGTATATATACACTGCACAGTACCCCACTTCTCCTGTCCTGTATTCTGGGTGTAATCCTCAGTACCTGTATTATTCTGTATATATACACTGCACAGTACCCCACTTCTCCTGTCCTGTATTCTGGGTGTAATCCTCAGTACCTGTATTATTCCGTATATATACACTGCACAGTACCCCACTTCTCCTGTCCTGTATTCTGGGTGTAATCCTCAGTACCTGTATTATTCTGAATATATACACTGCACAGTACCACTTCTCCTGTCCTTTATTCTGGGTGTAATCCTCAGTACCTGTATTATTCCGTATATATACACTGCACAGTACCCCACTTCTCCTGTCCTGTATTCTGGGTGTAATCCTCAGTACCTGTATTATTCTGAATATATACACTGCACAGTACCACTTCTCCTGTCCTTTATTCTGGGTGTAATCCTCAGTACCTGTATTATTCCGTATATATACACTGCACAGTACCCCACTTCTCCTGTCCTGTATTCTGGGTGTAATCCTCAGTACCTGTATTATTCTGTATATATACACTGCACAGTAGCCCACTTCTCCTGTCCTTTATTCTGGGTGTAATCCTCAGTTCCTGTATTATTCTGTATATATACACTGCACAGTAGCCCACTTCTCCTGTCCTTTATTCTGGGTGTAATCCTCAGTACCTGTATTATTCTGTATATATACAATGCACAGTACCCCACCTCTCCTGTCCTGTATTCTGGGTGTAATCCTCAGTACCTGTATTTTTCTGTATATATACACTGCACAGTACCCCAATTCTCCTGTCCTGTATTTTGGGTGTAATCCTCAGTACCTGTATTATTCTGTATATATACAAAGCACAGTACCCCACCTCTCCTGTCCTGTATTCTGGGTGTAATCCTCAGTACCTGTATTTTTCTGTATATATACACTGCACAGTACCCCAATTCTCCTGTCCTGTATTCTGGGTGTAATCCTCAGTACCTGTATTATTCTGTATATATACACTGCACAGTACCACACTTCTCCTGTCCTTTATTCTGGGTGTAATCCTCAGTACCTGTATTATTCTGTATATATACACTGCACAGTACCCCACCTCTCCTGTCCTGTATTCTGGGTGTAATCCTCAGGACCTGTATTATTCTGTATATATACACTGCACAGTACCCCACTTCTCCTGTCCTGTATTCTGGGTGTAATCCTCAGTACCTGTATTATTCTGTATATATACACTGCACAGTACCCCACTTCTCCTGTCCTGTATTCTGGGTGTAATCCTCAGTACCTGTATTATTCTGTATATATACACTGCACAGTACCCCACTTCTCCTGTTCTGTATTCTGGGTGTAATCCTCAGTACCTGTATTATTCTGTATATATACAATGCACAGTACCCCACCTCTCCTGTCCTGTATTCTGGGTGTAATCTTCAGTACCTGTATTATTCTGTATATATACACTGCACAGTGCCACACTTCTCCTGTCCTGTATTCTGGGTGTAATCTTCAGTACCTGTATTATTCTGTATATATACACTGCACAGTGCCACACTTCTCCTGTCCTGTATTCTGGGTGTAATCCTCAGTACCTGTATTATTCTGTATATATACACTGCATAGTACCCCACTTTTCCTGTCCTGTATTCTGGGTGTATTCCTCAGTACCTGTATTATTCTGTATATATACACTGCACAGTGCCACACTTCTCCTGTCCTGTATTCTGGGTGTAATCTTCAGTACCTGTATTATTCTGTATATATACACTGCACAGTACCCCACTTCTCCTGTCCTGTATTCTGGGTGTTATCCTCAGTACCTGTATTATTCTGTATATATACAATGCACAGTACCCCACCTCTCCTGTCCTGTATTCTGGGTGTAATCCTCAGTACCTGTATTATTCTGTATATATACACTGCACAGTGCCACACTTCTCCTGTCCTGTATTCTGGGTGTAATCTTCAGTACCTGTATTATTCTGTATATATACACTGCACAGTGCCACACTTCTCCTGTCCTGTATTCTGGGTGTAATCCTCAGTACCTGTATTATTCTGTATATATACACTGCATAGTACCCCACTTTTCCTGTCCTGTATTCTGGGTGTATTCCTCAGTACCTGTATTATTCTGTATATATACACTGCACAGTACCCCACTTCTCCTGTCCTGTATTCTGGGTGTTATCCTCAGTACCTGTATTATTCTGTATATATACACTGCACAGTACCCCACTTCTCCTGTCCTGTATTCTGGGTGTTATCCTCAGTACCTGTATTATTCTGTATATATACACTGCACAGTACCCCACTTCTCCTGTCCTGTATTCTGGGTGTAATCCTCAGTACCTGTATTATTCTGTATATATACACTGCACAGTACCCCACTTCTCCTGTTCTGTATTCTGGGTGTAATCCTCAGTACCTGTATTATTCTGTATATATACACTGCACAGTACCTCACTTCTCCTGTCCTGTATTCTGGGTGTAATCCTCAGTACCTGTATTATTCTGTATATATATAATGCACAGTACCCCACCTATCCTGTCCTGTATTCTGGGTGTAATCCTCAGTACCTGTATTATTCTGTATATATACACTGCACAGTACCCCACTTCTCCTGTCCTGTATTCTGGGTGTAATCCTCAGTACCTGTATTATTCTGTATATATACACTGCACAGTACCCCACTTTTCCTGTCCTGTATTCTGGGTGTAATCCTCAGTACCTGTATTATTCCGTATATATACACTGCACAGTAGCCCACTTCTCCTGTCCTTTATTCTGGGTGTAATCCTCAGTACCTGTATTATTCCGTATATATACACTGCACAGTACCCCACTTCTCCTGTCCTGTATTCTGGGTGTAATCCTCAGTACCTGTATTATTCTGTATATATACACTGCACAGTAGCCCACTTCTCCTGTCCTTTATTCTGGGTGTAATCCTCAGTTCCTGTATTATTCTGTATATATACACTGCACAGTAGCCCACTTCTCCTGTCCTTTATTCTGGGTGTAATCCTCAGTACCTGTATTATTCTGTATATATACAATGCACAGTACCCCACCTCTCCTGTCCTGTATTCTGGGTGTAATCCTCAGTACCTGTATTTTTCTGTATATATACACTGCACAGTACCCCAATTCTCCTGTCCTGTATTTTGGGTGTAATCCTCAGTACCTGTATTATTCTGTATATATACAAAGCACAGTACCCCACCTCTCCTGTCCTGTATTCTGGGTGTAATCCTCAGTACCTGTATTTTTCTGTATATATACACTGCACAGTACCCCAATTCTCCTGTCCTGTATTCTGGATGTAATCCTCAGTACCTGTATTATTCTGTATATATACACTGCACAGTACCCCACCTCTCCTGTCCTGTATTCTGGGTGTAATCCTCAGTACCTGTATTATTCTGTATATATACACTGCACAGTACCCCACTTCTCCTGTCCTGTATTCTGGGTGTAATCCTCAGTACCTGTATTATTCTGTATATATACACTGCACAGTACCCCACTTCTCCTGTTCTGTATTCTGGGTGTAATCCTCAGTACCTGTATTATTCTGTATATATACAATGCACAGTACCCCACCTCTCCTGTCCTGTATTCTGGGTGTAATCTTCAGTACCTGTATTATTCTGTATATATACAATGCACAGTACCCCACCTCTCCTGTCCTGTATTCTGGGTGTAATCCTCAGTACCTGTATTATTCTGTATATATACACTGCACAGTGCCACACTTCTCCTGTCCTGTATTCTGGGTGTAATCTTCAGTACCTGTATTATTCTGTATATATACACTGCACAGTGCCACACTTCTCCTGTCCTGTATTCTGGGTGTAATCCTCAGTACCTGTATTATTCTGTATATATACACTGCATAGTACCCCACTTTTCCTGTCCTGTATTCTGGGTGTATTCCTCAGTACCTGTATTATTCTGTATATATACACTGCACAGTACCCCACTTCTCCTGTCCTGTATTCTGGGTGTTATCCTCAGTACCTGTATTATTCTGTATATATACACTGCACAGTACCCCACTTCTCCTGTCCTGTATTCTGGGTGTTATCCTCAGTACCTGTATTATTCTGTATATATACACTGCACAGTACCCCACTTCTCCTGTCCTGTATTCTGGGTGTAATCCTCAGTACCTGTATTATTCTGTATATATACACTGCACAGTACCCCACTTCTCCTGTCCTGTATTCTGGGTGTTATCCTCAGTACCTGTATTATTCTGTATATATACACTGCACAGTACCCCACCTCTCCTGTCCTGTATTCTGGGTGTAATCCTCAGTACCTGTATTATTCTGTATATATACACTGCACAGTACCCCACCTCTCCTGTCCTGTATTCTGGGTGTAATCCTCAGTACCTGTATTATTCTGTATATATACACTGCACAGTACCCCACTTCTCCTGTCCTGTATTCTGGGTGTAATCCTCAGTACCTGTATTATTCTGTATATATACACTGCACAGTACCCCACTTCTCCTGTCCTGTATTCTGGGTGTAATCCTCAGTACCTGTATTATTCTGTATATATACACTGCACAGTACCCCACTTCTCCTGTCCTGTATTCTGGGTGTAATCTTCAGTACCTGTATTATTCTGTATATATACAATGCACAGTACCCCACCTCTCCTGTCCTGTATTCTGGGTGTAATCCTCAGTACCTGTATTATTCTGTATATATACACTGCACAGTGCCACACTTCTCCTGTCCTGTATTCTGGGTGTAATCTTCAGTACCTGTATTATTCTGTATATATACACTGCACAGTGCCACACTTCTCCTGTCCTGTATTCTGGGTGTAATCCTCAGTACCTGTATTATTCTGTATATATACACTGCATAGTACCCCACTTTTCCTGTCCTGTATTCTGGGTGTATTCCTCAGTACCTGTATTATTCTGTATATATACACTGCACAGTACCCCACTTCTCCTGTCCTGTATTCTGGGTGTTATCCTCAGTACCTGTATTATTCTGTATATATACACTGCACAGTACCCCACTTCTCCTGTCCTGTATTCTGGGTGTTATCCTCAGTACCTGTATTATTCTGTATATATACACTGCACAGTACCCCACTTCTCCTGTCCTGTATTCTGGGTGTAATCCTCAGTACCTGTATTATTCTGTATATATACACTGCACAGTACCCCACTTCTCCTGTTCTGTATTCTGGGTGTAATCCTCAGTACCTGTATTATTCTGTATATATACACTGCACAGTACCTCACTTCTCCTGTCCTGTATTCTGGGTGTAATCCTCAGTACCTGTATTATTCTGTATATATATAATGCACAGTACCCCACCTATCCTGTCCTGTATTCTGGGTGTAATCCTCAGTACCTGTATTATTCTGTATATATACACTGCACAGTACCCCACTTCTCCTGTCCTGTATTCTGGGTGTAATCCTCAGTACCTGTATTATTCTGTATATATACACTGCACAGTACCCCACTTTTCCTGTCCTGTATTCTGGGTGTAATCCTCAGTACCTGTATTATTCTGTATATATACAATGCACAGTTCCCCACTTTTCCTGTCCTGTATTCTGGGTGTATTCCTCAGTACCTGTATTATTCTGTATATATACACTGCACAGTACCCCACTTCTCCTGTCCTGTATTCTGGGTGTAATCCTCAGTACCTGTATTATTCTGTATATATACACTGCACAGTACCCCACTTCTCCTGTCCTGTATTCTGGGTGTAATCCTCAGTACCTGTATCATTCTGTATATATACACTGCACAGTACCACTTCTCCTGTCCTGTATTCTGGGTGTAATCCTCAGTACCTGTATTATTCTGAATATATACACTGCATAGTACCACACTTCTCCTGTCCTTTATTCTGGGTGTAATCCTCAGTACCTGTATTATTCTGTATATATACACTGCACAGTACCCCTCTTCTCCTGTCCTGTATTCTGGGTGTAATCCTCAGTACCTGTATTATTCTGTATATATACACTGTACAGTACCCCACTTCTCCTGTCCTGTATTCTGGGTGTAATCCTCAGTACCTGTATTATTCTGTATTTATACAATGCACAGTACCCCACTTCTCCTGTCCTGTATTCTGGGTGTAATCTTCAGTACCTGTATTATTCTGTATATATACACTGCACAGTACCCCACTTCTCCTGTCCTGTATTCTGGGTGTAATCCTCAGTACCTGTATTATTCTGTATATATACACTGTACAGTACCCCACTTCTCCTGTCCTGTATTCTGGGTGTAATCCTCAGTACCTGTATTATTCTGTATATATACACTGCACAGTACCTCACCTCTCCTGTCCTGTATTCTGGGTGTAATCTTCAGTACCTGTATTATTCTGTATATATACACTGCACAGTACCCCACTTCTCCTGTCCTGTATTCTGGGTGTAATCCTCAGTACCTGTATTATTCTGTATATATACAATGCACAGTACCCCACTTCTCCTGTCCTGTATTCTGGGTGTAATCTTCAGTACCTGTATTATTCTGTATATATACACTGCACAGTACCCCACTTCTCCTGTCCTGTATTCTGGGTGTAATCCTCAGTATCTGTATTATTCTGTATTTATACAATGCACAGTACCCCACCTCTCCTGTCCTGTATTCTGGGTGTAATCTTCAGTACCTGTATTATTCTGTATATATACACTGCACAGTACCCCACTTCTCCTGTCCTGTATTCTGGGTGTAATCCTCAGTACCTGTATTATTCTGAATATATACACTGCACAGTACCACTTCTCCTGTCCTGTATTCTGGGTGTAATCCTCAGTACCTGTATTATTCTGAATATATACACTGCACAGTACCACTTCTCCTGTCCTGTATTCTGGGTGTAATCCTCAGTACCTGCATTATTCTGAATATATACACTGCACAGTACCCCACTTCTCTTGTCCTGTATTCTGGGTGTAATCCTCAGTACCTGTAATATTCTGTATATATACACTGCACAGTACCACTTCTCCTGTCCTGTATTCTGGGTGTAATCCTCAGTACCTGTATTATTCTGAATATATACACTGCACAGCACCCCACTTCTCCTGTCCTGTATTCTGGGTGTAATCCTCAGTACCTGTAATATTCTGTATATATACACTGCACAGTACCCCACTTCTCCTGTCCTGTATTCTGGGTGTAATCCTCAGTACCTGTATTATTCTGTATATATACACTGCACAGTACCCCACTTCTCCTGTCCTGTATTCTGGGTGTAATCCTCAGTACCTGTATTATTCTGAATATATACACTGCACAGCACCCCACTTCTCCTGTCCTGTATTCTGGGTGTAATCCTCAGTACCTGTATTATTCTGAATATATACATTGCACAGTACCCCACTTCTCCTGTCCTGTATTCTGGGTGTAATCCTCAGTACCTGTATTATTCTGAATATATACACTGCACAGCACCCCACTTCTCCTGTCCTGTATTCTGGGTGTAATCCTCAGTACCTGTATTATTCTGTATATATACACTGCACAGTACCACTTCTCCTGTCCTGTATTCTGGGTGTAATCCTCAGTACCTGTATTATTCTGAATATATACACTGCACAGCACCCCACTTCTCCTGTCCTGTATTCTGGGTGTAATCCTCAGTACCTGTATTATTCTGTATATATACACTGCACAGTACCACTTCTCCTGTCCTGTATTCTGGGTGTAATCCTCAGTACCTGTATTATTCTGAATATATACACTGCACAGCACCCCACTTCTCCTGTCCTGTATTCTGGGTGTAATCCTCAGTACCTGTATTATTCTGAATATATACACTGCACAGCACCCCACTTCTCCTGTCCTGTATTCTGGGTGTAATCCTCAGTACCTGTATTATTCTGAATATATATACTGCACAGTACCACACTTCTCCTGTCCTGTATTCTGGGTGTAATCCTCAGTACCTGTATTATTCTGTATATATACACTGCACAGTACCACACTTCTCCTGTCCTGTATTCTGGGTGTAATCCTCAGTACCTGTATTATTCTGTATATATACACTGCACAGTACCACACTTCTCCTGTCCTGTATTCTGGGTGTAATCCTCAGTACCTGTATTATTCTGTATATATACACTGCACAGTACCCCACTTCTCCTGTCCTGTATTCTGGGTGTAATCCTCAGTACCTGTATTATTCTGAATATATACACTGCACAGCACCCCACTTCTCCTGTCCTGTATTCTGGGTGTAATCCTCAGTACCTGTATTATTCTGTATATATACACTGCACAGTACCCCACTTCTCCTGTCCTGTATTCTGGGTGTAATCCTTAGTACCTGTATTATTCTGAATATATACACTGCACAGTACCCCACTTCTCCTGTCCTGTATTCTGGGTGTAATCCTCAGTACTTGTATTATTCTGAATATATACACTGCACAGTACCCCACTTCTCCTGTCCTGTATTCTTTGTGTAATCCTCAGTACCTGTATTATTCTGAATATATACACTGCACAGTACCCCCCTTCTCCTGTCCTGTATTCTGGGTGTAATCCTCAGTACTTGTATTATTCTGAATATATACACTGCACAGTACCACTTCTCCTGTCCTGTATTCTGGGTATAATCCTCAGTACTTGTATAATTCTGTATATATACACTGCACAGTACCCCACTTCTCCTGTCCTGTTTTCTGGGTGTAATCCTCAGTACCTGTATTATTCTGTATATATACACTGCACAGTACCCCACTTCTCCTGTCCTGTATTCTGGGTGTAATCCTCAGTACCTGTATTATTCTGAATATATACACTGCACAGTACCCCACTTCTCCTGTCCTGTATTCTGGGTGTAATCCTCAGTACCTGTATTATTCTGTATATATACACTGCACAGTACCCCACTTCTCCTGTCCTGTATTCTGGGTGTAATCCTCAGTACCTGTATTATTCTGTATATATACACTGCACAGTACCCCACTTCTCCTGTCCTGTATTCTGGGTGTAATCCTCAGTACTTGTATTATTCTGAATATATACACTGCACAGTACCCCACTTCTCCTGTCCTGTATTCTGGGTGTAATCCTCAGTACTTGTATTATTCTGTATATATACACTGCACAGTACCACTTCTCCTGTCCTGTATTCTGGGTGTAATCCTCAGTACCTGTATTATTCTGTATATATACACTGCACAGTACCACACTTCTCCTGTCCTGTATTCTGGGTGTAATCCTCAGTACCTGTATTATTCTGTATATATACACTGCACAGTACCACTTCTCCTGTCCTGTATTCTGGGTGTAATCCTCAGTACCTGTATTATTCTGAATATATACACTGCACAGCACCCCACTTCTCCTGTCCTGTATTCTGGGTGTAATCCTCAGTACCTGTATTATTCTGAATATATATACTGCACAGTACCCCACTTCTCCTGTCCTGTATTCTGGGTGTAATCCTCAGTACCTGTATTATTCTGTATATATACACTGCACAGTACCACACTTCTCCTGTCCTGTATTCTGGGTGTAATCCTCAGTACCTGTATTATTCTGTATATATACACTGCACAGTACCACACTTCTCCTGTCCTGTATTCTGGGTGTAATCCTCAGTACCTGTATTATTCTGTATATATACACTGCACAGTACCACTTCTCCTGTCCTGTATTCTGGGTGTAATCCTCAGTACCTGTATTATTCTGAATATATACACTGCACAGCACCCCACTTCTCCTGTCCTGTATTCTGGGTGTAATCCTCAGTACCTGTATTATTCTGTATATATACACTGCACAGTACCCCACTTCTCCTGTCCTGTATTCTGGGTGTAATCCTCAGTACCTGTATTATTCTGAATATATATACTGCACAGTACCCCACTTCTCCTGTCCTGTATTCTGGGTGTAATCCTCAGTACCTGTATTATTCTGAATATATATACTGCACAGTACCCCACTTCTCCTGTCCTGTATTCTGGGTGTAATCCTCAGTACCTGTATTATTCTGTATATATACACTGCACAGTACCACACTTCTCCTGTCCTGTATTCTGGGTGTAATCCTCAGTACCTGTATTATTCTGTATATATACACTGCACAGTACCACACTTCTCCTGTCCTGTATTCTGGGTGTAATCCTCAGTACCTGTATTATTCTGTATATATACACTGCACAGTACCACTTCTCCTGTCCTGTATTCTGGGTGTAATCCTCAGTACCTGTATTATTCTGAATATATACACTGCACAGCACCCCACTTCTCCTGTCCTGTATTCTGGGTGTAATCCTCAGTACCTGTATTATTCTGTATATATACACTGCACAGTACCCCACTTCTCCTGTCCTGTATTCTGGGTGTAATCCTTAGTACCTGTATTATTCTGAATATATACACTGCACAGTACCCCACTTCTCCTGTCCTGTATTCTGGGTGTAATCCTCAGTACTTGTATTATTCTGAATATATACACTGCACAGTACCCCACTTCTCCTGTCCTGTATTCTTTGTGTAATCCTCAGTACCTGTATTATTCTGAATATATACACTGCACAGTACCCCCCTTCTCCTGTCCTGTATTCTGGGTGTAATCCTCAGTACCTGTATTATTCTGAATATATATACTGCACAGTACCCCACTTCTCCTGTCCTGTATTCTGGGTGTAATCCTCAGTACCTGTATTATTCTGTATATATACACTGCACAGTACCACACTTCTCCTGTCCTGTATTCTGGGTGTAATCCTCAGTACCTGTATTATTCTGTATATATACACTGCACAGTACCACACTTCTCCTGTCCTGTATTCTGGGTGTAATCCTCAGTACCTGTATTATTCTGTATATATACACTGCACAGTACCACTTCTCCTGTCCTGTATTCTGGGTGTAATCCTCAGTACCTGTATTATTCTGAATATATACACTGCACAGCACCCCACTTCTCCTGTCCTGTATTCTGGGTGTAATCCTCAGTACCTGTATTATTCTGTATATATACACTGCACAGTACCCCACTTCTCCTGTCCTGTATTCTGGGTGTAATCCTTAGTACCTGTATTATTCTGAATATATACACTGCACAGTACCCCACTTCTCCTGTCCTGTATTCTGGGTGTAATCCTCAGTACTTGTATTATTCTGAATATATACACTGCACAGTACCCCACTTCTCCTGTCCTGTATTCTTTGTGTAATCCTCAGTACCTGTATTATTCTGAATATATACACTGCACAGTACCCCCCTTCTCCTGTCCTGTATTCTGGGTGTAATCCTCAGTACTTGTATTATTCTGAATATATACACTGCACAGTACCACTTCTCCTGTCCTGTATTCTGGGTATAATCCTCAGTACTTGTATAATTCTGTATATATACACTGCACAGTACCCCACTTCTCCTGTCCTGTTTTCTGGGTGTAATCCTCAGTACCTGTATTATTCTGTATATATACACTGCACAGTACCCCACTTCTCCTGTCCTGTATTCTGGGTGTAATCCTCAGTACCTGTATTATTCTGAATATATACACTGCACAGTACCCCACTTCTCCTGTCCTGTATTCTGGGTGTAATCCTCAGTACTTGTATTATTCTGAATATATACACTGCACAGTACCCCACTTCTCCTGTCCTGTATTCTGGGTGTAATCCTCAGTACTTGTATTATTCTGTATATATACACTGCACAGTACCACTTCTCCTGTCCTGTATTCTGGGTGTAATCCTCAGTACCTGTATTATTCTGTATATATACACTGCACAGTACCCCACTTCTCCTGTCCTGTATTCTGGGTGTAATCCTCAGTACCTGTATTATTCTGTATATATACACTGCACAGTACCCCACTTCTCCTGTCCTGTATTCTGGGTATAATCCTCAGTACCTGTATTATTCTGTATATATACACTGCACAGTACCCCACTTCTCCTGTCCTGTATTCTTTGTGTAATCCTCAGTACCTGTATTATTCTGAATATATACATTGCACAGTACCCCACTTCTCCTGTCCTGTATTCTGGGTGTAATCCTCAGTACTTGTATTATTCTGAATATATACACTGCACAGTACCACTTCTCCTGTCCTGTATTCTGGGTATAATCCTCAGTACTTGTATTATTCTGTATATATACACTGCACAGTACCCCCCTTCTCCTGTCCTGTATTCTGGGTGTAATCCTCAGTACTTGTATTATTCTGAATATATACTCTGCACAGTACCACTTCTCCTGTCCTGTATTCTGGGTATAATCCTCAGTACTTGTATAATTCTGTATATATACACTGCACAGTACCCCACCTCTCCTGTCCTGTATTCTGGGTGTAATCCTCAGTACCTGTATTATTCTGTATATATACACTGCACAGTACCCCACTTCTCCTGTCCTGTATTCTGGGTGTAATCCTCAGTGCCTGTATTATTCTGAATATATACACTGCACAGTACCCCACTTCTCCTGTCCTGTATTCTGGGTGTAATCCTCAGTACCTGTATTATTCTGTATATATACACTGCACAGTACCCCACTTCTCCTGTCCTGTATTCTGGGTGTAATCCTCAGTACCTGTATTATTCTGTATATATACAATGCACAGTACACCACTTCTCCTGTCCTGTATTCTGGGTATCATCCTCAGTACCTGTATTATTCTGTATATATACACTGCACAGTACCCCACTTCTCCTGTCCTGTATTCTGGGTGTAATCCTCAGTACTTGTATTATTCTGTATATATACACTGCACAGTACCACTTCTCCTGTCCTGTATTCTGGGTGTAATCCTCAGTACCTGTATTATTCTGTATATATACACTGCACAGTACCACTTCTCCTGTCCTGTATTCTGGGTGTAATCCTCAGTACCTGTATTATTCTGTATATATACACTGCACAGTACCCCACTTCTCCTGTCCTGTATTCTGGGTGTACTCCTCAGTACCTGTATTATTCTGTATATATACACTGCACAGTACCCCACTTCTCCTGTCCTGTATTCTTTGTGTAATCCTCAGTACCTGTATTATTCTGAATATATACACTGCACAGTACCCCACTTCTCCTGTCCTGTATTCTGGGTGTAATCCTCAGTACTTGTATTATTCTGAATATATACACTGCACAGTACCCCACTTCTCCTGTCCTGTATTCTGGGTGTAATCCTCAGTACTTGTATTATTCTGAATATATACACTGCACAGTACCCCACTTCTCCTGTCCTGTATTCTGGGTGTGATCCTCAGTACCTGTATTATTCTGTATATATACACTGCACAGTACCACACTTCTCCTGTCCTGTATTCTGGGTGTAATCCTCAGTACCTGTATTATTCTGTATATATACACTGCACGGTACCCCACTTCTCCTGTCCTGTATTCTGGGTGTAATCCTCAGTACCTGTATTATTCTGTATATATACACTGCACAGTACCCCACTTCTCCTGTCCTGTATTCTGGGTGTAATCCTCAGTACTTGTATTATTCTGAATATATACACTGCACAGTACCCCACTTCTCCTGTCCTGTATTCTGGGTGTAATCCTCAGTACCTGTATTATTCTGTATTTATACACTGCACAGTACCCCACTTCTCCTGTCCTGTATTCTGGGTGTACTCCTCAGTACCTGTATTATTCTGTATATATACACTGCACAGTACCCCACTTCTCCTGTCCTGTATTCTGGGTGTAATCCTCAGTACTTGTATTATTCTGTATATATACACTGCACAGTACCACACTTCTCCTGTCCTGTATTCTGGGTGTAATCCTCAGTACCTGTATTATTCTGTATATATACGCTGCACAGTACCACACTTCTCCTGTCCTGTATTCTGGGTGTAATCCTCAGTACCTGTATTATTCTGTATATATACACTGCACAGTACCCCACTTCTCCTGTCCTGTATTCTGGGTGTAATCCTCAGTACTTGTATTATTCTGAATATATACACTGCACAGTACCCCACTTCTCCTGTCCTGTATTCTGGGTGTAATCCTCAGTACTTGTATTATTCTGAATATATACACTGCACAGTACCACACTTCTCCTGTCCTGTATTCTGGGTGTAATCCTCAGTACCTGTATTATTCTGTATATATGCACTGCACAGTACCCCACTTCTCCTGTCCTGTATTCTGGGTGTACTCCTCAGTACCTGTATTATTCTGTATATATACACTGCACAGTACCCCACTTCTCCTGTCCTGTATTCTGGGTGTAATCCTCAGTACTTGTATTATTCTGAATATATACACTGCACAGTACCCCACTTCTCCTGTCCTGTATTCTGGGTGTAATCCTCAGTACCTGTATTATTCTGTATATATACACTGCACAGTACCCCACTTCTCCTGTCCTGTATTCTGGGTGTACTCCTCAGTACCTGTATTATTCTGTATATATACACTGCACAGTACCCCACTTCTCCTGTCCTGTATTCTGGGTGTAATCCTCAGTACCTGCATTATTCTGTATATATACACTGCACAGTACCCCACTTCTCCTGTCCTGTATTCTGGGTGTAATCCTCAGTACTTGTATTATTCTGTATATATACACTGCACAGTACCCCACTTCTCCTGTCCTATATTCTGGGTGTAATCCTCAGTACCTGTATTATTCTGTATATATACACTGCACAGTACCCTACTTCTCCTGTCCTGTATTCTGGGTGTAATCCTCAGTACCTATATTATTCTGTATATATACACTGCACAGTACCCCACTTCTCCTGTCCTGTATTCTGGGTGTAATCCTCAGTACCTGCATTATTCTGTATATATACACTGCACAGTACCCCACTTCTCCTGTCCTGTATTCTGGGTGTAATCCTCAGTACCTGTATTATTCTGTATATATACACTGCACAGTATCCCACTTCTCCTGTCCTGTATTCTGGGTGTAATCCTCAGTACTTGTATTATTCTGTATATATACACTGCACAGTACCCCACTTCTCCTGTCCTGTATTCTGGGTGTACTCCTCAGTACCTGCATTATTCTGAATATATACACTGCACAGTACCCCACTTCTCCTGTCCTGTATTCTGGGTGTAATCCTCAGTACCTGCATTATTCTGTATATATACACTGCACAGTACCCCACTTCTCCTGTCCTGTATTCTGGGTGTAATCCTCAGTACTTGTATTATTCTGAATATATACACTGCACAGTACCCCACTTCTCCTGTCCTGTATTCTGGGTGTAATCCTCAGTACCTGCATTATTCTGTATATATACACTGTACAGTACCCCACTTCTCCTGTCCTGTATTCTGGGTGTAATCCTCAGTACCTGTATTATTCTGTATATATACACTGCACAGTACCCCACTTCTCCTGTCCTGTATTCTGGGTGTAATCCTCAGTACCTGTATTATTCTGTATATATACACTGCACAGTACCCCACTTCTCCTGTCCTGTATTCTGGGTGTAATCCTCAGTACCTGCATTATTCTGAATATATACACTGCACAGTACCCCACTTCTCCTGTCCTGTATTCTGGGTGTAATCCTCAGTACCTGTATTATTCTGTATATATACACTGCACAGTACCCCACTTCTCCTGTCCTGTATTCTGGGTGTAATCCTCAGTACCTGTATTATTCTGTATATATACACTGCACAGTACCCCACTTCTCCTGTCCTGTATTCTGGGTGTAATCCTCAGTACCTGCATTATTCTGTATATATACACTGTACAGTACCCCACTTCTCCTGTCCTGTATTCTGGGTGTAATCCTCAGTACCTGTATTATTCTGTATATATACACTGTACAGTACCCCACTTCTCCTGTCCTGTATTCTGGGTGTAATCCTCAGTACCTGTATTATTCTGTATATATACACTGCACAGTACCCCACTTCTCCTGTCCTGTATTCTGGGTGTAATCCTCAGTACCTGTATTATTCTGTATATATACACTGTACAGTACCCCACTTCTCCTGTCCTGTATTCTGGGTGTAATCCTCAGTACCTGCATTATTCTGTATATATACACTGTACAGTACCCCACTTCTCCTGTCCTGTATTCTGGGTGTAATCCTCAGTACCTGCATTATTCTGTATATATACACTGTACAGTACCCCACTTCTCCTGTCCTGTATTCTGGGTGTAATCCTCAGTACCTGTATTATTCTGTATATATACACTGCACAGTACCCCACTTCTCCTGTCCTGTATTCTGGGTGTAATCCTCAGTACCTGTATTATTCTGTATATATACACTGCACAGTACCCCACTTCTCCTGTCCTGTATTCTGGGTGTAATCCTCAGTACCTGCATTATTCTGTATATATACACTGTACAGTACCCCACTTCTCCTGTCCTGTATTCTGGGTGTAATCCTCAGTACCTGTATTATTCTGTATATATATAATGCACAGTACCCCACCTATCCTGTCCTGTATTCTGGGTGTAATCCTCAGTACCTGTATTATTCTGTATATATACACTGCACAGTACCCCACTTCTCCTGTCCTGTATTCTGGGTGTAATCCTCAGTACCTGCATTATTCTGTATATATACACTGTACAGTACCCCACTTCTCCTGTCCTGTATTCTGGGTGTAATCCTCAGTACCTGTATTATTCTGTATATATACACTGCACAGTACCCCACTTCTCCTGTCCTGTATTCTGGGTGTAATCCTCAGTACCTGCATTATTCTGTATATATACACTGTACAGTACCCCACTTCTCCTGTCCTGTATTCTGGGTGTAATCCTCAGTACCTGCATTATTCTGTATATATACACTGTACAGTACCCCACTTCTCCTGTCCTGTATTCTGGGTGTAATCCTCAGTACCTGTATTATTCTGTATATATACACTGTACAGTACCCCACTTCTCCTGTCCTGTATTCTGGGTGTAATCCTCAGTACCTGTATTATTCTGTATATATACACTGCACAGTACCCCACTTCTCCTGTCCTGTATTCTGGGTGTAATCCTCAGTACCTGTATTATTCTGTATATATACACTGTACAGTACCCCACTTCTCCTGTCCTGTATTCTGGGTGTAATCCTCAGTACCTGCATTATTCTGTATATATACACTGTACAGTACCCCACTTCTCCTGTCCTGTATTCTGGGTGTAATCCTCAGTACCTGCATTATTCTGTATATATACACTGTACAGTACCCCACTTCTCCTGTCCTGTATTCTGGGTGTAATCCTCAGTACCTGTATTATTCTGTATATATACACTGCACAGTACCCCACTTCTCCTGTCCTGTATTCTGGGTGTAATCCTCAGTACCTGTATTATTCTGTATATATACACTGCACAGTACCCCACTTCTCCTGTCCTGTATTCTGGGTGTAATCCTCAGTACCTGCATTATTCTGTATATATACACTGTACAGTACCCCACTTCTCCTGTCCTGTATTCTGGGTGTAATCCTCAGTACCTGTATTATTCTGTATATATATAATGCACAGTACCCCACCTATCCTGTCCTGTATTCTGGGTGTAATCCTCAGTACCTGTATTATTCTGTATATATACACTGCACAGTACCCCACTTCTCCTGTCCTGTATTCTGGGTGTAATCCTCAGTATCTGTATTATTCTGTATATATACACTGCACAGTTCCCCACTTCTCCTGTCCTGTATTCTGGGTGTAATCCTCAGTACCTGTATTATTCTGTATATATACACTGTACAGTACCCCGCTTCTCCTGTCCTGTATTCTGGGTGTAATCCTCAGTACCTGCATTATTCTGAATATATACACTGCACAGTACCCCACTTCTCCTGTCCTGTATTCTCTGTGTAATCCTCAGTACCTGCATTATTCTGTATATATACACTGCACAGTACCCCACTTCTCCTGTCCTGTATTCTGGGTGTAATCCTCAGTACCTGCATTATTCTGTATATATACACTGCACAGTACCCCACTTCTCCTGTCCTGTATTCTGGGTGTAATCCTCAGTACCTGCATTATTCCGTATACCTACTTTAGATGTATTGAGGAAATTGAAAAGGTTACAAAGTATACAGAACCTACTTAAGTCCCTGCTTGTTGAACATGAAGGCTTCTGCGCATTAATTACTGTTCATCTTGTCTAGCTTTGCTGTTTTATTCTATTTATTGAATCCCGGTCTGATTTTGATGTGATCTGCGAGCATGTACAACTTTAATTGGTTTCTTTGCTGTCCATAGAAATTCACGTCTTATTTCAAGCGCAGAGGGAAGAAACGTGAAGTCTTCATCCTGCCGACAAGTTCTCCCGAATCTGTGATTGGTAACCAATCCTGGCACGGACGCGGCCGTCTCAATGCCAAGTGCCGTGCGAATGTAAATAAATCTAAGTGCGTGTTTATTGTATTCTACCATTCGCCGTCTACCATCATTTGTCAGTGGGAATTTATCTCCAAAGCTCACAGTACCAACAATTGGATCAAACTGTTCAGATGGAAATGCTCAGTATTTAAGAGAATGAGCCCCGGGCACCGACAAGTCCTGATCTCATAGGAATATGAACTCGGTAGATATCTGTACGTCTGCTCCATGCGGCTTCTCTAAATCCAAGGCATCCGCATCATGACAAATGCAGCGTATTGGCCCAGATCCCAAAGAAACATAATAGTAACTGAAAAGATCTAAGGCTGGGTTCACATTGGCGTTTCACAGACCTGCGTTCGTCTGCGCACGGCCGCCGCTAAGCTCCGCCCCTGTCACGCCTCCTCCAGTTAGCTCCGCCTATGGGTGCAGGACGCTGCATGCGGCCTGCATCCCCTATCGTTAGCATTGGGGACACAGGCCGTGCGCAGGTATGCATTTGGCGGCGCATGTGTCCTTTTGACGGTGCGCCGAGCGCACCAAAATGCAACAGGTTGCATTTGGCGCACTGTCAAAAGGACGCATGCGCCGCCAAACGCATACCTGCGCTTGCCTGCGTCCCCAATGCTAAAGATAGGGGACGCAGGTCGCATGCAGCGTCCTGCACCCATAGGTGGAGCTAACCGGAGGAGGCGCGGCAGGGGCTGGAGCTTAGCGGTGGTCGTGCGCAGCCCGACGCAGGTCTGTGAAACGCCAATGTGAAACCAGCCTAAAAGAAACAGAAGAAATAAGAGCTGATATAAAAGTAGTCTTATGAAAAAGCACAACGAATATTATGGATTGCAGAGGATGTCCAATTTGGAGGACTATTCTTTGCAGAATGGGTGACCTGATAAGTTAATGAGTTTTTCTGAGAACGCTTTTGGACGAGATCTATACAAAAAAAACCTCTTAAAAAAATACTTATCACTAAAGATTTAGGCTGTGTGCACACGGATTCTTTCCGGAGAGATTTTTTAGGGCAGGAACTAGAGTTGAGCGACTTTTGGTTTTTTAGGGTCGCGTTTCGTTTCGTGAAACCCGACTTTTCCAAAAGTCGGGTCGAGCAAGATCGTCCGATTATAGGGAAAAGTCGGGGTCGTCCCGAAACACGAAACCCAATGTAAGTCAATGGGGAATAAAAGTCGGCAGTGAGAGGAGGACAGGAAACACACCTACAGTGCCCATTTGAATGCCAAAAGCATCAATTCTTCTTACTTAAGCTTGTCAACCTTAATTAACTTCATAATACAAGTTACGCACTGAAAAATGGGGGTTATTTGGCTAAAGTTGTGGGGGGGGCTGGCTGCAGGTTTTCATGTGCCCTGGGCGAAAGAGCGCCCCTTTAACACATACCACAACTCATCATGCTCCGATACGGCAGAGAAATAGCGGTATAGTACAATGAAAAATACCTCACTTTTTACATCTCATGACGAGGCCCATCTATTTCTCCATACAGAATCATTGGTCCCATATAATGTTTGAAACAGTATATGATGAGCTCCACATAATGCTACAGTATATGTTGGTCCCCATGGATGAAGCTCCACTGTCTTATGGGCCCAAATAATGCTCCAAACATAATGGGCCCCATTTCTAATGCTCTAGTGTATAATGGGCCCTGTAAATGCTGCTCCAGTGTCTGATGTCCACCTTTGGAATGTTCCAGTGTATGGTGGGCCCATCTATCATTCTCCAGAGTATAGTGCTCCCCAAAAATTGCTGTCCCAACATTGAAAACAATCAAATAAGTCTCCTCGCTAGGGAATCCCTGTACTTGTCTGGACTCCTCGTCGTCCCCATCTTCCATCTCACTGCACAGTATTTCAACTTTGCAAGTGCTGTGATCCTGAGCAAGCAGGGGGGGCCCACTCGTTGGCGACGGCACTGGCACAGGGCCCCTGATAGTACGGTGGTGTGTCTGATGGCGGGTGGGCCGAACCTGCACTTTCATCTGCAGCTTCCTCTTTGTCACCGTGTAAGATGGAACTGTATATGGGAAGGGTAACCTGAGTTTCATCAGGGTCAGATTCAGGTCGTGTAGCGTGCGAGGGGAATGTAGTGGTCTGGGTCAATGTACCAGCAGATTCATTGAGCAGTGGCTGGGCATCATTGCACTTGTGTCGCCCCCAGGAGTACGGTCGCCACAGTGGCATTACCTTCTTCCTAGGGAGTGTGATGTCATGCTTGGGAGCAACGAACGATCTCTCTAGCAGGTTAACTGATTGGGCGGCGTTATTCCCACGAGTCATGACCCTCCAAACAGCGTTCATGAAGGCAAAGTGTTTGTTTTACGTGGGCAGTATGGTTGCAAAGCTGAACCTTAAAGGAATGTCCAGAAGGGCACCACCAGGAGTGGAGCTTACGGGTAAATTCGACTCCACCTGGGAAACCTCAACCATGCCAGCTACAGAACAGATGCACACATTGCAAGCTTAATTCCGTTAACGAACGAGACTCCGTCATGCCCCGCGGTCCGAGTCCGGCTTACTAGAGGGACACGTGAGGCTCTGGCACATGAGATTGGCCAATAACTGGTGTGTCATGCCCTTACATGTCCGTGGCTGCATGTGCGCTACATTGAAAAGGCCAGCGCTTGTCGCTTACAGGTGCAGACAACCCGCTGAACAACGTTAGTGATGGGGATCACTGATTACAATTATTACCCGCGAACAATGATTTCCCAGTAAGTGCAGGTCAACCGCAGTTCCGGAATTAGGCCTAACCGTCATTCCTGAAAAAATGAAAAACTTACGTGTGCAAACCACAGGTGCTGTAGCTTGCTTAACAGCTCGCCAGCCGTTCTCACGCCCAGTATGGATTACACGTGATTGCACAAAGGTGAGAAAGGGTACCATATCCCCGGATAACATGTATGGATAGCGTACACATTCAAAATATATGTCTATACATCAGGAGGCAGGCTCAGACGGTGTTAGGCCCAGTATGGATTGCACGTGATTGCACAAAGGTTAGAAAGGGTACCGTATCCCCGGATAACATGTATGGATAGCGTACACATTCAAAATATATGTCTATACATCAGGAGGCAGAAAGACGGTGTTAGGCCCAGTATGGATTGCACGTGATTGCACAAAGGTTAGAAAGGGTACCGTATCCCTGGATAAAATGTATGGATAGCGTACACATTCAAAATATATGTCATCAGGAGGCAGGCTCAGACGGTGTCAGGCACAGTATGGATTTGACGGCCCAGACTACACAGCGGAGGAGCAGGGAGTGTGACGAACAGCCCACGGCCGTTCGTCCACTTACGGGTGACGACTAACGGGGGTCCCGCTGCCACCAAAACGCGACGGACAGCGGACCCTGTGTCACCACTATGTCACGATCCCACCACTGACACCGGTGTATCAGCGGACGGAGGGACGTGACACAATGCCGGCACACGGCTATCACAGGCGCCGTGGGGCTTATCTTAGTTATCCCACCACTGGCACCATGTGGCAAAAATATCCAGCAAGCTAATCTCGCTCTACAATTTGCCGCAGGGGGAGTTTAATTTGGATGCCCCACCACTGCTATCAATCTTCCAAGTACTGTGGGGATTTATGTATATCCCACTTTCTCAGTTCCACTTTGGAACTCGCAGCTCTCCGGCGCCCCCCTTACCCTCAGGTCAGTCAGGGAACTGCACCTAGGATAATTAGTCGCCGGACGGGCTGCCTGTTGTGAACCGGCAATTAGGCTTCTGCAGTAAGGGAATTATCAATGCTGTGGCTGAAGCCCCTTACTCAGCAATATAAGACCCTTCTAGACTGCCAGCCAGCCGTAATAGCCATACACAACGCGCTGCCACCAGTCACGGTTACTTAATTCACAGTGTTAAATTAAGAGGGTCCGTGGCAAACCCCTTGAATTAGTAGCGATTATCTATCAAAGGCGTATAGTTCGATTCTTAGAGCATGGAGACAGATCTAAATAATTTCATTTATTTTCCGAAAGAGGACAGTGATTACAGATAAAAGTTGCTATAAAATTGAGACATAAAATATGTACAGTACAGGTATAAAATAAAAGTGGAGAAAACAAAGAGATTACACTCACAGTTCCATATTGTTCCTTAGGCAGACCATGCGGCTTTAAGGGGGGAGGAGCCACACGTCTCCATTCATCTGGAGTTCTTGTCAGCACCGACTCTGCAGCTGTTCTGAGCTGGTTTGCCCAGGAAATGCCTTATAGACTTTCCTATGTGACATCACGGAGAGGTGCATTCTGGGTTGATCCCACCTCTCTTATCCAAGTTATGTTTTGGCTACAAAACTTAGATTAGCTATAACTTTATGGGAGAAGCTGGTATGGACTCATCAGTGGTATCATGTTTCCCAGCGTAATGAGCCCATCAAGAAAACATCAAACATCTATGCGATATGACCGTCCATTTGGGCGCAAATCATATCTCAGGTTCTGGACATCCGAGAGTTTTGCAACAGGCACCACAGCGAAGCTGGGTCTGCTCGGATCGCAGAAATATGATTTTTATATTTCTGCTGGGTATGGTTTTCGCGGGACAATCCCTTATTGTTTTATTCAAACTCCTGGTTTCAAACAAAGAGTTTAGTTCCCGCACTTTTTTCTCTTTCAGCTGAGAGAAGCCAAATGGTGTGAGGAAGATGGTTTAAGGTTTCAGAGCTAGCCCAGGCAGGGGGGCACTGGTCAGTGTGTGAGTGAGCCATGGGCGAAAAGAGGAGGGGGGGAAGGTGCTGCATGAGCTGACAGCCTGCATTGGCATAGAGGGCTGGATTTTTCTGGAAAGTTACAACAGAAAACATCATATTTTGTAGACAAAACCCCATACCTCACAGACATTGTACATCACACCTCCCCCCTTAAGAGGGCGCTAAGGAGGCATTACCTCTCGGTAATCGGCCATGCGCACCTCAGCGGGTTCGCCCCGGCGGGACAACCCATCGGCATTGCCGTTTTCGCTGCCCTTCCTGTGTTTTACAGTGAAGTCGTACTGTTGAAGGGCAAGGCTCCAGCGGAGCAACCTTCCATTGGTTCCGGACACTGTGTGCAACCAGCTCAGAGGGTTGTGGTCGGTTACCACCGTGAAGGCGCGCCCATACAGGTAGGGCTGCAAACTCTGCAGTGCCCACACCATGGCCAGACACTCCTTCTCGATGGTCGAGTATGCCACTTCCCTCGGCAAAAGTTTCCGGCTCAGGTACAACACGGGGTGCTCTTGGTCCCCCGAGTCGACCTGGCTAAGCACAGCACCGAGGCCAAACTCGCTGGCGTCGGTCTGTACCAGAAACGGGCGACTGCTGTCGACTGCTCTCAACACTGGAGAGTTGCACAGGGCTGCTTTCAAAGCTTGGAAAGCCGCCTCACAGTCATCTGTCCAGTTGACTGTTTGGGGTAGCCTCTGCTTGGTGAGGTCAGTCAAGGGTTTGGCAAGGGCGCTATAGTCCTGTACGAACCGCCTATAGTACCCTGCAGTGCCCAAGAAGGACTTCACCTGTTTCTTGGTCCTGGGGGTGGGCCAGGACACGATTGCGTCCACTTTTCCTGGCTCCGGACTCATGGAACCCCCGCCTACCCGGTGCCCCAGGTAGTGGACCTCGCGCATGCCTATCTGGCACTTCCCCGGCTTGATGGTCAGGCCTGCCTGGTGAAGACGCTTGAGCACCTCCTGGAGGTGCTGAAGGTGTTCCTCCCAGGTGGAACTGAAGACGGCAATATCGTCTAAGTACGCCACTGCGTACTCCTCCAGTCCCCGAAGCAGGTGGTTGACCATCCGCTGGAAAGTGGCAGGGGCATTCTTCATGCCGAAGGGCATGACCGTGGACTCGTACAGTCCAAAGGGGGTGATAAAGGCGGATTTCTCCTGCGCCTCAGGGCTCAGGGGAATCTGCCAGTATCCCCGACTCAAATCCATGATGGATATGTAGTTGGCGTTTGTCAACCGCTCGAGCAGATCCTCGATGCGCGGCATCGGGTGGGCATCAGAGGTTGTGATGGCGTTGAGCCCCCTGTAGTCCACGCAGAACCGGGTGGTTCGATCCTTTTTAGGCACGAGGACTACAGGTGAAGCCCACGCACCTTTTGACCGTCGAATCACTCCCAGCCTTAACATCTCATCGACCTCTCGGCGCATGACTTGTTGCACCGTTTCAGAGATCCGATAAGGTGTTCGCCGTAATGGGGCATGATTCCCGGTGTCCACCTCATGAACCGCTAACTCCGTCCTCCCAGGACGGTTGGTGAACACGGGCCGGAAGAGTTCCAGGGTGGCCATCAACTGCAACCGCTGGGACACGGTGAGCGAACCACTTATCTCCATGTCCTCAATGGACCCATTGGCCTTGGCCTGGGCCAGCATGTCCAGGAGGGAATCTTCCTCCCCATCCTCTGGCAGATTGCAGACCGGTAGGACGCAAGCTTCACGTTCGTAGTGCGCCTTCAGCATGTTGACGTGAAAGGCCTTGCGCCTACCCCGAGCATGGTCAAGCGTGACCACGTAGGTGACCGGGTTGAGCTGTTGGTGGACGACGTACGGGCCTTCCCAGGCTGCCTGAAGCTTATCCGTTGGTACAGGGACCAGCGCCCACACCTTTTGACCCACCTGGTAGGTCCGCTCCCGGGCGTTCTGGTCGTACCAGCGCTTCTGGTCAGCCTGAGCCTGCGTCATGTTGTCATGCACCAACTGCGTCAAGGTCTGCATCTTGTCACGGAAGCGCATGACATAATCCACGATGGACACTTCTGTGGGGTTTGGCTCATCTTCCCAGGATTCTCTTATCAACCCAAGGGGTCCCCGGACTCGCCTGCCATACAGGAGCTCGAAGGGGGAGAACCCGGTCGAGGCCTGCGGAACTTCTCTGTAAGCGAACAGCAGGTGTGGGAGGTACCGCTCCCAGTCGCGCCCTTGGGTCTCAACCAGTATGCGGAGCATCTGTTTGAGGGTACCGTTGAAACGTTCACACAAACCGTTAGTCTGTGGGTGATACGGACTCGATACCAGCTGCGTCACCTGCATTTTCTCACAGAGAGCCTCCATTAGGCGAGACATGAATTGGGGCCCTTGATCGGTAAGCATCTCCCTGGGAAATCCTACTCTCGAAAAGATGGTCACCAGTGCGTCAGCCACCTTATCTGCCCTGGTTGAAGACAGAGCTACTGCCTCTGGGTACCGGGTAGCGTAGTCTACCACGGTGAGAATGTATCGCTTTCCGGAGCTGCTGGGGACGGACAGCGGTCCTACAATGTCCACCGCGATTCTCTGGAAAGGCTCCTCTATCACCGGCAAAGGAATAAGGGGAGCCTTAAGAGCAGGCCCCGCCTTACCCACTTTTTGACAGGTGGCACAGGAGCGGCAGTAGTGTGTTACATCTGTCCCCATCTTGGGCCAATAGAAGTGTTGAGACAGCCGTGCCTTTGTTTTGCTGATCCCCAAGTGTCCAGCGAGTGGAATCTCATGGGCAATCCGCAACAACTCAGTTCTGAACTGATAGGGGACGACCAGCTGTCTTTCCCTCAACCACTCCTTTTTAGGATCTCCGGGTACTGTCTCCCGGTACAACCTTCCTCGTTCCCAGAACACCCTCTCCTTATCAGACTTGGAGGTGGGCGTCTCGGCGAGACCTCTCAATTTCTCCAGGCTGGCATCTGAGTGCAGAGCAGCCTGGAACTCCATGCTGGAGGCTGCCAGAAGTGACGTCAGGGTCCCCTCTTTACTGGGACCCTCTGGAACCGGCTCTGGGTTCACCTCTGGTTCAGTCTCTCCTGTAACAGCAGAGGGTCCAGAAGACAGTGCGTTACCTGCGATCTGGGCACTCTGACTGCGTGTGACAGCTGCTATGTATGCTGTCTCCCTGGGGATTTCTGCAGACCCACCAGCTGGTGCTGCCCTGGGCTCTACCTCCCCATCCACCCCCAACACTTCAGGAGCAGTGCTACTTATGGGCCAGTTACCTTCCTCGGTGGCACTGGTCAGCTGCATGGCATTACCTTCCTCATGGTCCCCATGCACCTCCCCATTTCCTTGAGCACCGTTGCTTACTCCTGCCAGGGGTTCCTCAGCCGTCTCACTCCGCAGAGTTACGGGGCTGAGCACCTCGGTACCTGTGGACACATCTACCGTTTCAAAGAAAGGGTTAACGGGTTCAGTCGGCACAGATACATCAACATCATCATTCCTAGGAAAAGAATGGTTATCAGTTTGCTTTGGTACATTCACATCAGCATCAGCATCGTACCTGGGGAAAGAATGGTTGTTAGTTGCATCATTACTCATCAAGGCATTAGCAGGTAACACATTCAGCTTCCCGTCATCATCATCATCATCAGGGTTAACGTTACCCTTATTATCAGTTTGGGGAAGGGTGTCAGGGACGTAGTATGCAACCATCCGCCCCAAGTCAGTCCCCAATAAAACATCAGTGGGCAGGTTTTCAGACACTCCCACCTCCCTCAACCCGCTCCCGGCACCCCAATCAAGAAAAACTCGTGCCACTGGCAAGGGACAACGGGTGCCTCCAATCCCGGTGACAGTCAGGGTTTTCCCCTCAACAAACTCTTCTGGGGCCGCCAGTCCAGGACGGATGAGGGTTCGTTCAGCCCCGGTGTCCTTGAGGCCTGTAGCAAGACGGGCCCCCACCTGAACAGGTTGAACGTTGTCGTCAGCCCTCCCAACCACACCTCCCACCAAAAGAACAGAGGCATTGGGCCCGGGGGCCTTGGCTGGGGGGTTCTTCGGCCTATCCGGACAGGTGTAAAAGAAGTGACCAGGCCGCTGGCAGTGGTGACACAGGCGACTGTCAGTAGCCGGCCTGCTGTTGGCAACAGGGACTGGGCCTCCGGAGGGACGGCTAGCTGGGGCATTGGGGTTGGTTGCTGGCTTACCCCCTTTCCAGCTGGTGGCGATTGGCCTCCGCGTCTCTGGCTTCCGGTTGTCCTCGTGGTTGTCGGCGATCTGCGCCGCTTTGTCCGCGTTCGTTGGTTCGCGGTCCAGGATGAACTGTCGGACCTCAGCTGGGCAGAGATGCAGGAACTGGTCTTTGATCATCAGGTCCCGTAGCTGCTCAAAGGTTTCAACGGACAGTCCATGGATCCACTGGTCAAAGTGGGTCCTGAGTCCTTGCACCACATCACTGTAGCTATCGTGTGGGCCACGTTGGAGGTGTCGGAACTTCTTTCGGTATACCTCAGGTGTCAGCCGGTATTTGGCGATCAGCGCCTGCTTTATGGCGTCATAGTCGTCATCGGCTTCTGGCGGAAGAGAAGCAAATGCCTCCAGGGCTTTGCCTTTTAGCCCTGGGGTCAAGTACCTTGCCCATTGGTCTCTAGGCAGCTGGTACTGTCTGCAGGCTTTCTCAAAGGCTCGCAGGAACGTGTCCAAGTCCCCATCCTTTTCCATCACGGGAAAATGCTCTGGCCGGGGTTTAGGAGTCTGGACGCTGCTGGGCTCACGGCTTTGGGCTGTGGGGGCATTCCACCCCCGCTGGAGCATCTCCAGCTCATGGGCCCTCTGAGCTTCTGCATGACGCTCACGTTCGGCTTGGGCCTCCTGCCGATATTGCTGGATCAGTCTCACCCGCCCATCCCTGTCTTCGGCGGGGAGTTCGTCCAAGGCCATTTGCAGATAGGGGTCCACCCCGTTCTGGTTGAATGTGGGGCCAGCGCTCAGGTGTGGAGCCTCTGCTGCAGCCCCATGGCAACTTGGGCCAACTTCTGCGCTCGCTGGATTCTGGCCGTTGTCCAGCTGCACTAGAGCCGCGATCATTTGATATTTGGTTCCTCCTGCGGCGTCTATGCCTCGGTACGTGCATAACCCAGCAAGGGTGTCCTTTTTCTGCTTCTGATACCACTCCACTGTCATCGCCGCCATGGTTGCCAAATAAAAGATAGAAAAAGAAAAACGAAGAAACGGGAGGGGGATACTTGCAAGTACACACTAATGTCTCAGGACTAGTAACCACTGAGTCTGTTCTCCAAAACCTATGATGCAGGATTCCCGCAGGAACCGTGCAGGTCTTTAGTGAGAGGAATGATTGCTCAAACCAAATCACTAATGCTCTAGGATTATCCCACCGCTCTGCCACCAATATGAGACGAACAGCCCACGGCCGTTCGTCCACTTACGGGTGACGACTAACGGGGGTCCCGCTGCCACCAAAACGCGACGGACAGCGGACCCTGTGTCACCACTATGTCACGATCCCACCACTGACACCGGTGTATCAGCGGACGGAGGGACGTGACACAATGCCGGCACACGGCTATCACAGGCGCCGTGGGGCTTATCTTAGTTATCCCACCACTGGCACCATGTGGCAAAAATATCCAGCAAGCTAATCTCGCTCTACAATTTGCCGCAGGGGGAGTTTAATTTGGATGCCCCACCACTGCTATCAATCTTCCAAGTACTGTGGGGATTTATGTATATCCCACTTTCTCAGTTCCACTTTGGAACTCGCAGCTCTCCGGCGCCCCCCTTACCCTCAGGTCAGTCAGGGAACTGCACCTAGGATAATTAGTCGCCGGACGGGCTGCCTGTTGTGAACCGGCAATTAGGCTTCTGCAGTAAGGGAATTATCAATGCTGTGGCTGAAGCCCCTTACTCAGCAATATAAGACCCTTCTAGACTGCCAGCCAGCCGTAATAGCCATACACAACGCGCTGCCACCAGTCACGGTTACTTAATTCACAGTGTTAAATTAAGAGGGTCCGTGGCAAACCCCTTGAATTAGTAGCGATTATCTATCAAAGGCGTATAGTTCGATTCTTAGAGCATGGAGACAGATCTAAATAATTTCATTTATTTTCCGAAAGAGGACAGTGATTACAGATAAAAGTTGCTATAAAATTGAGACATAAAATATGTACAGTACAGGTATAAAATAAAAGTGGAGAAAACAAAGAGATTACACTCACAGTTCCATATTGTTCCTTAGGCAGACCATGCGGCTTTAAGGGGGGAGGAGCCACACGTCTCCATTCATCTGGAGTTCTTGTCAGCACCGACTCTGCAGCTGTTCTGAGCTGGTTTGCCCAGGAAATGCCTTATAGACTTTCCTATGTGACATCACGGAGAGGTGCATTCTGGGTTGATCCCACCTCTCTTATCCAAGTTATGTTTTGGCTACAAAACTTAGATTAGCTATAACTTTATGGGAGAAGCTGGTATGGACTCATCAGTGGTATCATGTTTCCCAGCGTAATGAGCCCATCAAGAAAACATCAAACATCTATGCGATATGACCGTCCATTTGGGCGCAAATCATATCTCAGGTTCTGGACATCCGAGAGTTTTGCAACAGGCACCACAGCGAAGCTGGGTCTGCTCGGATCGCAGAAATATGATTTTTATATTTCTGCTGGGTATGGTTTTCGCGGGACAATCCCTTATTGTTTTATTCAAACTCCTGGTTTCAAACAAAGAGTTTAGTTCCCGCACTTTTTTCTCTTTCAGCTGAGAGAAGCCAAATGGTGTGAGGAAGATGGTTTAAGGTTTCAGAGCTAGCCCAGGCAGGGGGGCACTGGTCAGTGTGTGAGTGAGCCATGGGCGAAAAGAGGAGGGGGGGAAGGTGCTGCATGAGCTGACAGCCTGCATTGGCATAGAGGGCTGGATTTTTCTGGAAAGTTACAACAGAAAACATCATATTTTGTAGACAAAACCCCATACCTCACAGACATTGTACATCACAGGGAGAGGTAAAGATTGCAAATGCTGGGGCCCTGCCCAAGCAAGGGGGGCCCACTCGTGGGCGTCGGTACTGGCACTGGGCCCCTCATAGTACGGCGGTGTGTCTGACGGCGGGTGTTCCCCACCACCGTCAGAGACACTTGATTGCACTATGAAGGACCCTGTGCCAGTGCCCGCGCCCAAGAGTCGGCCTACCCACCTGTCCAGGGCAATGGCACTCGCACGGTGTCGTGCGCTAGGTGGTGACCCCGGCCATGGGGGGGGGGGAGGCAGGACAGTTAGGGAGTTTTAGAAAGTGGCATATGTTGATGTTGGACATTCAGCTGATGCAAAAGGTGAAATAGGTCAAGCCCCAGGAAGAGGTGGACCAAAGCAAGCCATTTTTCTGTCACCCTATGTGTCATCAGGGGAAGGTGGGACAAAATCCTTGGAAACCCATGCGTGGTTCATTTTAATGAAGGTTAAATCATCCACATTTTGGGTTGACAGACGGGTCCTTTTTTCTGTCAGGATTGATCCAGCTGCACTGAAGACTCTTTCCGATAGCACACTTGCAGCTGGGCAAGCGAGCTACTGTAAGGCATATTGTGCCAATTCAGGCCAGGTGTCCAGTTTAGCGGCCCAATAGTCAAAGGGGAATGACCTGTGTGGGAGAACATTGATATGGGAGGAAAAGTAGTTTGTAACCATAGTTGACAACTGCTGTCTCCTGTCACTTTCCATCGATGCAGTATTACCAGTTGTGTGAGCGGTACTTGAAAAATCAGTCCACAACATTGTCATGAAACCCCTGTCTCCAACGCCACTTCTGCTGTGTGCACCACGAACACCTCTGCCAAGCTGCCCCCGGCCCGTACGGCTCGTGTGAGAACCATCACCGCCGCTGTGTGCTGGGAATGCCTCAAGCAACCGATTTACCAGAGTTGCTTGTTTATTAGCCAATATTAGGTCAAGGTTCTCCTGTGGCATGATGTTTTGTAATTTGCCTTTATAGCGTGGATCCAGGATGCTGGCCAACCAGTAGTCGTCATCGTTCATCATTTTGGCAATGCGTGGGTCCCTTTTTAGGATCCGCAAGGCATAATCTGACATGTGGGCCAATGTTCCCGGTGTCAATGATGCACTGCGAGTGCTGGTTGGAGGAGCACTTTCTGGCAAATCCACATCCCTCCAGTCACGCACAAACCCTGTACCAGACCTTGCCACGCCAACATTTTCACTTGCCCCACGAGATGCATCCTCCTCCCCTAAGTAATCATCCCCATCATCCTCCTCCTCTTCTTCCTCCACCTCGTCCAGGAGAGGTCCCTGAGCAGACAATGGCTGAATGTCATCAAGGATTCCCTCCTCCTCTTCCTCCTCATCAACATTGGCTGCAGACGCCTGCTCCTTAAGGTGCGTCAAAGTTTGCATGAGCAGACGCATAAGTGGGATGCTCATGCTTAGGATGGCGTCGTCTGCGCTTACCAGCCGTGTGCATTCCTCAAAACACTGAAGGACTTTACAGAGGTCTTTCAGCTTCGACCACTGCACACCTGTCAACTCCATGTCTGCTCTTAAAGTGCCTGGCCGTGTATCCTCCCACAAATGCATTATGGCCTGCCTCTGCTCGCACAGCCGCTCCACCATGTGCAGGGTGGAGTTCCACCTTGTTGCAATGTCGATAATGAGGCGGTGGTTGGGAAGGTGGAGCAATCGCTGCAGCTTCTGCATACGAACGGAGTGTACAGGCGACCGGCGGATGTGCGCGCACAGTCTTCGCACCTTCTGGAGCAGGGCTGTTAACTCCGGATAATTTTTGAGGAAGCACTGCACCACCAGGTTCAAGGTGTGAGCCAAGCAAGGTATATGGCTGAGTTTTGAAAGGGCTATGGCTGCCACAAAATTACGGCCGTTATCACTAACTACCTTGCCTGCCTCAAGATGTACACTGCCCAGCCATGACTCAGTTTGTCGCTTCAAGTACTCGGCCAGCACCTCGGCGGTGTGTCTGTTGCCCAAACACATCATCTGCAACACAGCCTGCTGACGCTTTCCACTAGCTGCTCGATAGGGGGACACATCGTGTGCAACAGTGGCAGCTGCAGATGGAGTGCTCGTACGACTGCGCTCTGTGGACGAGCTTTCGCTTCTGGAGGAGGAGGAGGAGGAGGGTCGAACGCCTACAGCCAACTGTTTCCTATACCGTGGGCTAGGCAGCACTGTCCCACCACCGCTGTCCCCTGTGGACCCTGCATCCACCACATTAACCCAGTGCGCAGTGATGGACACGTAACGGCCCTGGCCATGCCGACTGGACCATGCATCAGTTGTGAGTTGCACCTTTCCGCTCACTGACTGCTTGAGTGCATGGACAATGCGGTCTTTCACATGATGGTGGAGGGCTGGGATGGCTTTGCGAGAGAAGAAGTGGCGACTGGGTAGGTCATAGCGTGGTACTGCATAGGCCATGAGTTCGCGGAAAGCTGTGCTTTCCACCAACCGAAAGGGCATCATCTCAAAAGAGATTAGTTTGGCAATGTGGGCGTTCAAACCCAGTGTACGCGGATGAGAGACTGAGTACTTTCTTGACCAACTCATAGTGTCTGGGAGGGTGAGCTGGACTTGAGAGCTGCATATGGTGGAAGTAGCGGTGGACAGGGCGGACTGAGAGAGGGTTGATGATGGTGATGGAGTTGGTGTTCTTTCTGATGGCCTAGAATCAGTCTTTCGTTGATATAACAGTGGGATTCCCTGACTGCTGTGGCCTTGCAACGACACCTCAACATTTGCTGCTGTGCTAACCGGTGGGCTTACAGTGGGGGAAACAATGTAGCGTTGCTGACTACCTTCGTTGTGATCAGTTGCACATGTGGCACTTGAGGTTTGGTGTTGTGTCCACGCTTGCAAGTGCATGCTGGTTAAATGTCTAAGCACGCAACTGGTATTCAAATTTTTCAGATTTTTCCCTCGGCTAAAGGTCTTTGCGCACTTCTTACAGATAACCTTGGCCTGATCATGAGGATTTTGGTCAAAAAAGTGCCACACTGCACTCTTCCTACTTTGGCAGACATTTTGCGGCCTAGCACGCTGTGATCTTTTGACCCTCTGGACAAGCTGTTCAGCAACTCTTTTGATGTTTGGAACCTGTCTTTGGAGTGCTCCGGGCCTGCCAGATAACAGCTGTTGCGATGTCGATGTCTGCTGTGGATGCTCCTCATCTGAGCTATTGGAAGCAGCACCCTCTTCCCCCAATGGATGCCAATCTGGGTCAACAACTGGGTCATCCATCACCTCCTCTTCTATGTCATGTGCACCTTCCTCTGTGTCACCGTGTATGGTGGTATAGTGTGCGGGAAGGGGCACCTGAGTCTCATCAGGGTCAGAATCTGGCTCTGTACACTGCGAGGACAATGTAGAGCTCTGAGTGAATGTACCAGCAGAATCATCCATCAGTGGCTGTGCATCAGTGCACTCCATGTCAGATTCATCTTGGCCTGGGTAATTCACCATTTGACTTGATAATCCAGGCATGGTATGTGAAAACGGCTCCATGGAGTAATCAGTAGTATGGCCTGCATCATCCTTCAATCTTGGTTGGGGTGAAGGACACAAGGAAAGGTGTGGTTCATGAACATGAGCCTCCAATGACGACTCAGTGCTTTTACTTTTTACAACTGAAGAAGAGGAGGCGATAGAGCTGGAGGCTGAGTCAGCAATGTAAGACAAAACTTTTTCCTGATGCTCTGGCTTTAAAAGCGGTTTTCCAACTCCTAGAAAACTAAGCGTTCGAGGCCTTATGTAGCCAGACGATGACGCAGGCTCAACACCTCCTGCATTCGGTCCTATTTTGCTCTTGCCACTACCATCAGATCCACCACCAACACCATCATTACCAGCTGCCAACCCCCACCCAATTCCACTGCCTCTTCCACTGCCTTCCTCATTTTTGGTAGAAATGTAGACAAAATCCAACAAACTATATAGTAATGTAAAACAAGGTACAAGGTGTCTATAGGACAGGGGAGATTTTGAATTTCTGCAGACACTTGTGGACACTGGACACTTTTGGATTGTGTGAGGCCCACTGATATCTGAGCACTATGTCACAGGCTCGATGGCACAGCTGTGACAAAAGTGACGAGAGGATAAGGGAGATTTTGAATTTCTGCAGACACTTGTGAACACTAGACACTTTTGGATTGTGTGAGGGCCACTGATATCTGAGCGCTATGTCACAGGCTCGATGGCACAGCTGTGACAAAAGTGACGAGAGGATAAGGGAGATTTTGAATTTCTGCAGATACTTGTGGACACTGGACACTTTTGGATTGTGTGAGGCCCACTGATATCTGAGCGCTATGTCACAGGCTCGATGGCACAGCTGTGACAAAAGTGACGAGAGGATAAGGGAGATTTTGAATTTCTGCACATACTTGTGGACACTGGACACTTTTGGATTGTGTGAGACCCAATGAATATCTGAGCGCTATGTGACAGGCTCGATGGCACAGCTGTGACCAAAGTGACTAGAGGATAAGGGAGATTTTGAATTTCTGCAGACACTTGTGGACACTGGACACTTTTGGATTGTGTGAGGCCCACTGATATCTGAGCGCTATGTCACAGGCTCGATGGCACAGCTGTGACAAAAGTGACTAGAGGATAAGGGAGATTGGATTGCTTTTAAAAAAGCAGTTTGCAGAGCAGTGGGTAAACAGCAATGCCAGCCTGTCAGGAAGCCTTAAAAGGCAGCCCAACAACCAACACCACTGATACACCACAATATAGCCTCCCCTTGCACTGCACACACAGTGACTGGTGTGTTGTGCAGGCCAAATCGCTAGCAGCAGAAGCAGTTTTTTTTTCTTCTCAGCAGGACAAAAAAAAAAAATTGGGATTGCTTTTAAAAAAGCAGTTTGCGGAGCAGTGGGTAAACAGCAATGCAGGAATGTCAGGAAGCCTTAGAAGGCAGCCCAACAACCAACACCACTGATACACCACTGTATAGCCTCCCCTTGCACTGCACACACAGTGACTGGTGTGTTGTGCAGGCCAAATCGCTAGCAGCAGAAGCAGTTTTTTTGTCTTCTTCCCTGCCTAACGCTCTCCCTACAGAATCAGCAGCAACCTCTCCCTATACTGAGATCGGCAGAAGTAAGATGACGGTCGGCGTGCACGCCCTTTTATACCCCCTGTGACGCCCACCAAAGCAAGCCAATCACTTGCATGCCCTTCTGAAAGATGGTGGTGACCCCTGCCTATGTCATCACGTTGCCCACAGTGTCCGTGGATCCTGATTGGCTGAAAAAGAGCACAAAACAAACTTTTGAAACGCGACTTTGGCGCGTAAGTCGCCAACCTCGTGGCCGACCTCATCCTAGGGTCGGGTTTCGTTTCATGAAACCCGACTTTGCCAAAAGTCGGCGACTTTTGAAATTTTTTGACCCGTTTCGCTCAACTCTAGCAGGAACCGAGCAGAAACGCAAAGTTTTTGAGATGTTTTGATTTTTAGAGATGAGATTTTTGAAGGGTTTACGCTCAGTTTCTGCTCCAAAACCATCTTATTCAAGAGTTTTAGGAACAGAAACTGAGCAAAACCTTCAAGTTTTTGTAGCGTTTTGAGTTTTGGTGGCTGATTTGGAGAGTTTCCGCTCAGTTTCTGCTCCAAAACCTTCTTACGGAAGAGTTTTGGGAGCAGAAACTGAAAAAGAAACCTTCAAGATTTTGAAGAGTTTTGAGTTCTTGTGGAGGATGTTTAGAGTTTCTGCTCAGTTTCTGCTCAAGAACCTATGCACATTGGCTGTCCATTTGGAAAAATGTTCAACTAATTACCTAACATGTTAATCTAGAGGAAAGTGAAAACCTCATAAAGCAAAAACTCATTGCCCCATATGACTTTGTGCACACGGAGAGTTTTTATTGAGTTTTTGGAGCAGAAACTAAAAAGTAATTGCAAGTTTTTGAGGAGTTTTGAGTTTTGGTGGTTGATTTGGAAAGTTTATGCTTAGTTTCTGCTCAACTTCTGCTCCAAAATTACCTACAAAAAATTCTTTGTTCTAAGGGTATGTGAGGTTTTTTGGAAACGTTTTCAGAGCAAAATACTGAGCAGATCCTTCAAATATTAGTGGAGTTTTGATTTTTATAGAGGATGAGAGAGTTTCTGCTTAATTTCTGCACCTGTACACATGAGCGATAAAGTTGAAATAAGATACAATTTCATCATGTGTAACCTATAACATAACTTATTCCTCTAGGAAGGTAAAGCCCAAAAGGCCAATTTTCGCCTATGGCTATGTGCACATGGAGGGTTTTAATTAGTTTTCAGAGCAGAAACTGAGTGGTACCTCCATGGTTTTTGTGGAGTTTTGAAACTTGAAGGCGGATTTGGAAAGTTTCTTCTCTGTTTCTACACGTTTTTTGCTCCGAAAAGATGTGCACATAGCCTATCGGGGGAAAATTCCTGGACGATTCCCTGTTATGAGCTCATTTTCTGCTCCACCAGCTGGGAGTTCTCCTTCCGTTCTCCCTCTGGTAGTGATAGGAGGTAGTGAGGTTAGTTTAATTGGTAATGGTCTGCCACCTGACGAGGAGGATAGTGATTGGATCTCCGGAGTATCAGACTGGATATAAGACAGCCAACGCCCTATCCTGTCGCTGGTGATTCAGTCTGTTTCTCAGGTCTTGGACTTCAGCTCTGCTCCAATCATCTCAAGTTAAGTTTGTTTTCTGCTAATGTTCACACTTGCACTTGTTGGTCAACTCAGTTTTTGTGTGGTCAGCCAGCCCGGCTGGGCTGTGCTGAATTTCCACTCTTATTTATCTGTATTTGCCAATTTGCCTTTTTGTCCTTTATTAGATTGGCCTCTTTTTGCTCTGTCTCAGAATATTCCAGAGTGCTGATATAGTGGGAGAAGTCTAGTGACTTCAGGGTTAATTTTGTTATCAGAAGCATTGGACATTATTTTTGGTAGGGTTTTTTGGCAGATTGCAGACAGTATCTTTCCTTTCCTGTCCTTTCAAGTTAGTTTGGCCCCATCGATTGCTCAGCCTATTTTTCTGCCTTTGTTTGTGTTTTCATCATGCTTCACCGTCAATACATGTGGGGGGCTGTCTTTCCTTTGGGGTCTGCTCTGGGGAGTTAGTTTTCCTCTTTTCTTACTTCAGGCTTATTTAGCTCTCCGGTTGTGACGAGGCGTCCAGGACCACCGTAGGCACGCTCCACGACTGCTTCTAGTTGTGGGTTACAATCAGGGCTCTGCAGTCTGCATAGTTACTAACCTCTCTGGTTTTCTGAGACTTAGCGTGTTTTGCTTTTTTCCTCCTCGGTGACCCATTCATAACAATTCCCCATATGACAATGAAACTAGTCCCCTGGATCAACAACCCACCAATTAAAAAAAACTTCTGAAAAACTGTCTTTTTAGAACCACTTATGAGTCACTTGTAAGTAAATGTCAGACCCATTAAAAGGAAACTGGTGTCAGTTTTTTTCCTATGTAATCTGAAAGAAGAATAATGTAGGGATGTAGACACTGATTCCAGATATGTGTCACTTACTTGGCTGCTTGGTGTAGTTTTGATAAAATCACTTTTCTCTGCTGCTGATCTGCCATTTCACTGAATGTTCAACTCTGTATAAACCCGCCTTCATCACTGATTGGTAGCTTTCTGTGTACTCTGTGCATAGGCAGAAAACTGATAATCAGTGGTGGGTGTGGGGTTTACACAGAACAAGAGGACTACATGGCACAAGAAAACTAGTCCTCTGGTGATAATTTCCTGCTGATAAAACACTGATTTTATTGAAACTACAAGCAGTCTAGTAAGTGATACATTGTTGGAATCAGGTTCTCTGGCTCTGCATTATTCTGCTCTCAGATTACAAAGCAAAAAAAGTGCAGATTTCTTTCATCTACTTAAAGGGATTGTCTTAATAGGTCTGCAGTCACTCTGAGTGACTGCAAACTTATGAATCTGCCCAGTGAAAGCGCAGCGCTCTGCAGGGAATTGCCGGTTTCGGAGCCCGGACCGGCAAATACGTATGCATTATACATACTCCTGGGCAGTACCCAGCCAGAACCCGGAGCTAGCGTGTATGGATTGCAGGCGTGCCCACGAGACAGCAGTGAAAATGATTCATAACTTTGCAAAAGAAAAATTTCACTTTTGCAAATTTTTTCATTATGTCAATGGAGAACTTAGACATGTTTGGTGGATGTGAACTCATAATGACCCGGGGAATCATAATGGCAGGTCAGTTTTACCATTTAGTGAACATGGCAAAATAAAAACCTCAAAATGAGTGTGGAATTACACTTTTTTTTTTTTGCTATTCCGTGGCACTTTGAATTTTTTTTTCCAGTTTTCCAGTACATTACACTGTAAAATCAATGGTGTCGTTCAAAAGTACAACTCCTCCTGCAAAAAACAAGCCCTCACACAGCCACATTGACTGAAAACGAAAATTAAAAAAAAGAAGGGGAGAAAAAAGGAAAAAAATGGAAAATGGCCCAGGGGTGAAGGGGTTAAAAAATGTAAAAGAGGAAGAGACGTTCAGGTGTAGACAGCTTCGCCACCTTTAGGTGGTGGTAGAGAGACAGTTTTGCTACCTATGAAGAAGTGCTCATTTCCATACTCTTTCCCAGGGTGCATTGCTGGCCCTTTGTGGTCTCCAGGAGGAAAAGCAGTAGGCCCATTAATCCCTAGAGGGGGCAGCACATGGCTTTCTTTTGGCTTTACCTGGAGGGTCCCTTTAGTTACTGTTGCACCTTTTCTTTCAGCCATTGTGTGTGAGGAGCGGCCGGCGGCCTATGAATCCACAGTCGTGCGCCTCATGAATATTAATCATTCCTGACAGTGGTGACGCCTGGCTCCTGATCGCAGCCGATTATGGCCGTGTCCCCTTGTTCTAGGTAATCTGCTTCGTACACCACGTGACGTTCTGGATCGGGAGAAATCTATGTGAACCCTTAACCCCTTAAGCGTCGCCCGGACTGGACGGCGGAGGCGGGATGCGGCGCCTCGCGTGTGATGTGAAGTTTATTGATGCCAACCTCCACACTTGGTGAGACAGCTGTGGGAAAACAAGGATCTAAATTTAGGAGAACGCCTGCGAGTGATAAGAATTCACACCGATGTCGGAAGGAAAACAGAAACGTGCTTCCATCACCTCTCCGGGGTGGGAAGCAGCTCAGCTGCGTGCTGCAATCCCTCCCCCCCACAGCGATCATCTGCAGTCTGCGCTGTACATGCCCCCCGATGTCCTCCGTCCCCAGGAGACCACCCGCATGGAACACGGACGGTCTGTAAGTAATCTGTGTATATTCATCACATCTCCTGATCATCAGACACCGGTGTCTCCGGCGGGAGCGAAAGACTCTTCTCCTGACACCTCACTATTAAAATGAGGTTCTTCAGCAGCTGCAGTGTGTATTATAAAGTTATGTGTCCGCTACCGGAGAATAAGCCATGCACACCTCAGCTGCTGCAGAACCTCATCATACACCTCAGCTACTGCATAACATTACAATACACCTCAGCTGCTGCAGAACCTCATAATACACCTCAGCTGCTGCAGAACTTCATAATACACCTCAGCTGCTGCAGAACTTCATAATACACCTCAGCTACTGCAGAACATCATCATACACCTCAGCTACTGCAGAACCTCATAATACACCTCAGCTACTGCATAACATTACAATACACCTCAGCTGCTGCAGAACCTCATAATACACCTCAGCTGCTGCAGAACATCATCATACACCTCAGCTACTGCATAACATTACAATACACCTCAGCTGCTGCAGAACCTCATAATACACCTCAGCTGCTGCAGAACCTCATAATACACCTCAGCTGCTGCAGAACCTCATAATACACCTCAGCTGCTGCAGAACATTACAATACACCTCAGCTACTGCATAACATTACAATACACCTCAGCTGCTGCAGAACCTCATAATACACCTCAGCTGCTGCAGAACTTCATAATACACCTCAGCTGCTGCAGAACATCATCATACACCTCAGCTACTGCAGAACATCATCATACACCTCAGCTGCTGCAGAACTTCATCATACACCTCAGCTGCTGCAGAACCTCATAATACACCTCAGCTGCTGCAGAACATCATCATACACCTCAGCTGCTGCAGAACATCATCATACACCTCAGCTGCTGCAGAACTTCATCATACACCTCAGCTGCTGCAGAACCTCATAATACACCTCAGCTGCTGCAGAACATCATCATACACCTCAGCTGCTGCAGAACTTCATCATACACCTCAGCTGCTGCAGAACCTCATAATACACCTCAGCTGCTGCAGAACATCATCATACACCTCAGCTGCTGCAGAACTTCATCATACACCTCAGCTGCTGCAGAACATTACAATACACCTCAGCTGCTGCATAACATTACAATACACCTCAGCTGCTGCAGAACCTCATAATACACCTCAGCTGCTGCATAACATTACAATACACCTCAGCTGCTGCAGAACCTCATAATACACCTCAGCTGCTGCAGAACATCATCATACACCTCAGCTGCTGCAGAACATCATAATACACCTCAGCTGCTGCAGAACTTCATCATACACCTCAGCTGCTGCAGAACCTCATAATACACCTCAGCTGCTGCAGAACATCATCATACACCTCAGCTGCTGCAGAACTTCATCATACACCTCAGCTGCTGCAGAACATTACAATACACCTCAGCTGCTGCATAACATTACAATACACCTCAGCTGCTGCAGAACCTCATAATACACCTCAGCTGCTGCAGAACATCATCATACACCTCAGCTGCTGCAGAACTTCATCATACACCTCAGCTGCTGCAGAACCTCATAATACACCTCAGCTGCTGCAGAACATCATCATACACCTCAGCTGCTGCAGAACATTACAATACACCTCAGCTGCTGCATAACATTACAATACACCTCAGCTGCTGCAGAACCTCATAATACACCTCAGCTGCTGCATAACATTACAATACACCTCAGCTGCTGCAGAACCTCATAATACACCTCAGCTGCTGCAGAACTTCATAATACACCTCAGCTACTGCAGAACATCATCATACACCTCAGCTGCTGCAGAACTTCATAATACACCTCAGCTACTGCATAACATTACAATACACCTCAGCTGCTGCAGAACTTCATAATACACCTCAGCTGCTGCGGAACCTCATAATACACCTCAGCTGCTGCATAACATTACAATACACCTCAGCTGCTGCAGAACCTCATAATACACCTCAGCTGCTGCAGAACCTCATAATACACCTCAGCTGCTGCAGAACTTCATCATACACCTCAGCTGCTGCAGAACTTCATCATACACCTCAGCTGCTGCAGAACATCATCATACACCTCAGCTGCTGCAGAACTTCATCATACACCTCAGCTGCTGCAGAACCTCATAATACACCTCAGCTGCTGCAGAACATCATCATACACCTCAGCTGCTGCAGAACTTCATCATACACCTCAGCTGCTGCAGAACCTCATAATACACCTCAGCTGCTGCAGAACATCATCATACACCTCAGCTGCTGCAGAACTTCATCATACACCTCAGCTGCTGCAGAACATTACAATACACCTCAGCTGCTGCATAACATTACAATACACCTCAGCTGCTGCAGAACCTCATAATACACCTCAGCTGCTGCATAACATTACAATACACCTCAGCTGCTGCAGAACCTCATAATACACCTCAGCTGCTGCAGAACATCATCATACACCTCAGCTGCTGCAGAACTTCATCATACACCTCAGCTGCTGCAGAACCTCATAATACACCTCAGCTGCTGCAGAACATCATCATACACCTCAGCTGCTGCAGAACATTACAATACACCTCAGCTGCTGCAGAACTTCATCATACACCTCAGCTGCTGCAGAACATTACAATACACCTCAGCTGCTGCATAACATTACAATACACCTCAGCTGCTGCAGAACCTCATAATACATCTCAGCTACTGCATAACATTACAATACACCTCAGCTGCTGCAGAACCTCATAATACACCTCAGCTGCTGCAGAACATCATCATACACCTCAGCTGCTGCAGAACTTCATCATACACCTCAGCTGCTGCAGAACCTCATAATACACCTCAGCTGCTGCAGAACATCATCATACACCTCAGCTGCTGCAGAACATTACAATACACCTCAGCTGCTGCATAACATTACAATACACCTCAGCTGCTGCAGAACCTCATAATACACCTCAGCTGCTGCAGAACTTCATAATACACCTCAGCTACTGCAGAACATCATCATACACCTCAGCTGCTGCAGAACATCATCATACACCTCAGCTGCTGCAGAACTTCATCATACACCTCAGCTGCTGCAGAACCTCATAATACACCTCAGCTGCTGCAGAACATCATCATACACCTCAGCTGCTGCAGAACTTCATCATACACCTCAGCTGCTGCAGAACCTCATAATACACCTCAGCTGCTGCAGAACATCATCATACACCTCAGCTGCTGCAGAACATTACAATACACCTCAGCTGCTGCATAACATTACAATACACCTCAGCTGCTGCAGAACCTCATAATACACCTCAGCTGCTGCATAACATTACAATACACCTCAGCTGCTGCAGAACCTCATAATACACCTCAGCTGCTGCAGAACTTCATAATACACCTCAGCTACTGCAGAACATCATCATACACCTCAGCTGCTGCAGAACTTCATAATACACCTCAGCTACTGCATAACATTACAATACACCTCAGCTGCTGCAGAACTTCATAATACACCTCAGCTGCTGCGGAACCTCATAATACACCTCAGCTGCTGCATAACATTACAATACACCTCAGCTGCTGCAGAACCTCATAATACACCTCAGCTGCTGCAGAACTTCATAATACACCTCAGCTACTGCAGAACTTCATCATACACCTCAGCTGCTGCAGAACTTCATAATACACCTCAGCTGCTGCGGAACCTCATAATACACCTCAGCTGCTGCATAACATTACAATACACCTCAGCTGCTGCAGAACCTCATAATACACCTCAGCTGCTGCATAACATTACAATACATCTCAGCTACTGCAGAACCTCATAATACACCTCAGCTGCTGCAGAACATCATCATACACCTCAGCTGCTGCAGAACTTCATCATACACCTCAGCTGCTGCAGAACCTCATAATACACCTCAGCTGCTGCAGAACATCATCATACACCTCAGCTGCTGCAGAACATTACAATACACCTCAGCTGCTGCATAACATTACAATACACCTCAGCTGCTGCAGAACCTCATAATACACCTCAGCTGCTGCATAACATTACAATACACCTCAGCTGCTGCAGAACCTCATAATACACCTCAGCTGCTGCAGAACTTCATAATACACCTCAGCTACTGCAGAACATCATCATACACCTCAGCTGCTGCAGAACTTCATAATACACCTCAGCTACTGCATAACATTACAATACACCTCAGCTGCTGCAGAACTTCATAATACACCTCAGCTGCTGCGGAACCTCATAATACACCTCAGCTGCTGCATAACATTACAATACACCTCAGCTGCTGCAGAACCTCATAATACACCTCAGCTGCTGCAGAACTTCATAATACACCTCAGCTACTGCAGAACTTCATAATACACCTCAGCTGCTGCAGAACTTCATAATACACCTCAGCTGCTGCGGAACCTCATAATACACCTCAGCTGCTGCATAACATTACAATACACCTCAGCTGCTGCAGAACCTCATAATACACCTCAGCTGCTGCATAACATTACAATACATCTCAGCTACTGCAGAACCTCATAATACACCTCAGCTACTGCAGAACTTCATAATACACCTCAGCTACTGCATAACATTACAATACACCTCAGCTGCTGCAGAACTTCATAATACACCTCAGCTGCTGCGGAACCTCATAATACACCTCAGCTGCTGCATAACATTACAATACACCTCAGCTGCTGCAGAACCTCATAATACACCTCAGCTACTGCAGAACCTCATAATACACCTCAGCTACTGCAGAACTTCATAATACACCTCAGCTACTGCATAACATTACAATACACCTCAGCTGCTGCAGAACTTCATAATACACCTCAGCTGCTGCGGAACCTCATAATACACCTCAGCTGCTGCATAACATTACAATACACCTCAGCTGCTGCAGAACCTCATAATACACCTCAGCTGCTGCATAACATTACAATACACCTCAGCTGCTGCAGAACCTCATAATACACCTCAGCTACTGCAGAACATCATCATACACCTCAGCTGCTGCAGAACTTCATAATACACCTCAGCTGCTGCAGAACTTCATAATACACCTCAGCTACTGCATAACATTACAATACACCTCAGCTGCTGCAGAACTTCATAATACACCTCAGCTGCTGCAGAACTTCATCATACACCTCAGCTGCTGCAGAACTTCATAATACACCTCAGCTGCTGCGGAACCTCATAATACACCTCAGCTGCTGCATAACATTACAATACACCTCAGCTGCTGCAGAACCTCATAATACACCTCAGCTGCTGCAGAACATCATCATACACCTCAGCTGCTGCAGAACTTCATCATACACCTCAGCTGCTGCATAACATTACAATACACCTCAGCTGCTGCAGAACTTCATAATACACCTCAGCTGCTGCAGAACATCATCATACACCTCAGCTACTGCATAACATTACAATACACCTCAGCTGCTGCAGAACCTCATAATACACCTCAGCTGCTGCAGAACTTCATAATACACCTCAGCTACTGCAGAACATCATCATACACCTCAGCTGCTGCAGAACTTCATAATACACCTCAGCTACTGCATAACATTACAATACACCTCAGCTGCTGCAGAACCTCATAATACACCTCAGCTGCTGCAGAACTTCATAATACACCTCAGCTACTGCAGAACATCATCATACACCTCAGCTGCTGCAGAACCTCATAATACACCTCAGCTGCTGCGGAACCTCATAATACACCTCAGCTACTGCAGAACTTCATAATACACCTCAGCTGCTGCAGAACTTCATAATACACCTCAGCTGCTGCAGAACTTCATAATACACCTCAGCTGCTGCAGAACCTCATAATACACCTCAGCTACTGCATAACATTACAATACACCTCAGCTGCTGCAGAACCTCATAATACACCTCAGCTGCTGCAGAACTTCATAATACACCTCAGCTGCTGCAGAACTTCATAATACACATCAGCTGCTGCGGAACCTCATAATACACCTCAGCTACTGCATAACATTACAATACACCTCAGCTGCTGCAGAACCTCATAATACACCTCAGCTGCTGCAGAACTTCATAATACACATCAGCTGCTGCGGAACCTCATAATACATCTCACCTCAGCTGCTGCAGAATATCATAATACACCTCAGCTACTGCATAACATTACAATACACCTCAGCTGCTGCAGAACCTCATAATACACCTCAGCTGCTGCGGAACCTCATAATACATCTCACCTCAGCTGCTGCAGAACCTCATAATACACCTCAGCTGCTGCAGAACTTCATAATACACCTCAGCTGCTGCAGAACTTCATAATACACCTCAGCTGCTGCAGAACCTCATAATACACCTCAGCTGCTGCGGAACCTCATAATACACCTCAGCTACTGCAGAACATCATCATACACCTCAGCTGCTGCAGAACTTCATAATACACCTCAGCTGCTGCAGAACTTCATAATACACCTCAGCTGCTGCAGAACTTCATAATACACATCAGCTGCTGCAGAACCTCATAATACACCTCAGCTGCTGCAGAACCTCATAATACACCTCAGCTGCTGCAGAACCTCATAATACACCTCAGCTGCTGCAGAACTTCATAATACACCTCAGCTGCTGCAGAACTTCATAATACACATCAGCTGCTGCGGAACCTCATAATACACCTCAGCTACTGCATAACATTACAATACACCTCAGCTGCTGCAGAACCTCATAATACACCTCAGCTGCTGCAGAACTTCATAATACACCTCAGCTGCTGCGGAACCTCATAATACACCTCAGCTGCTGCAGAACCTTATAATACACCTCAGCTACTGCATAACATTACAATACACCTCAGCTGCTGCAGAACCTCATAATACACCTCAGCTGCTGCGGAACCTCATAATACATCTCACCTCAGCTGCTGCAGAATATCATAATACACCTCAGCTACTGCATAACATTACAATACACCTCAGCTGCTGCAGAACCTCATAATACACCTCAGCTGCTGCAGAACTTCATAATACACATCAGCTGCTGCAGAACCTCATAATACACCTCAGCTGCTGCGGAACCTCATAATACATCTCACCTCAGCTGCTGCAGAACTTCATAATACACCTCAGCTGCTGCAGAACCTCATAATACACCTCAGCTGCTGCGGAACCTCATAATACACCTCAGCTACTGCATAACATTACAATACACCTCAGCTGCTGCAGAACCTCATAATACACCTCAGCTGCTGCAGAACTTCATAATACACCTCAGCTGCTGCAGAACTTCATAATACACATCAGCTGCTGCGGAACCTCATAATACACCTCAGCTGCTGCATAACATTACAATACACCTCAGCTGCTGCAGAACCTCATAATACACCTCAGCTGCTGGAGAACCTCATAATACACCTCAGCTGCTGCAGAACCTCATAATACACCTCAGCTGCTGCAGAGCATTATCATGAACCTCAGCTACTGCATAACATTACAATACACCTCAGCTGCTGCAGAACCTCATAATACGCCTCAGCTGCTGCAGAACATCATAATACACCTCAGCTGCTGGAGAACCTCATAATACACCTCAGCTGCTGCAGAACCTCATAATACATCTCACCTCAGCTGCTGCAGAATATCATAATACACCTCAGCTGCTGCAGAACCTCATAATACACCTCATCTGCTGCATAGCATTACAATACACCTCAGCTGCTGCAGAACATCATCATACACCTCAGCTGCTGGAGAACCTCATAATACACCTCAGCTGCTGGAGAACCTCCATAATACACCTCAGCTGCTGCATAGCATTACAATACACCTCAGCTGCTGCAGAACCTCATAATACACCTCATCTGCTGCATAGCATTACAATACACCTCAGCTGCTGCAGAACATCATCATACACCTCAGCTGCTGGAGAACCTCATAATACACCTCAGCTGCTGCAGAACCTCATAATACACCTCAGCTGCTGCATAGCATTACAATACACCTCAGCTGCTGCAGAACATCATCATACACCTCAGCTGCTGGAGAACCTCATAATACACCTCAGCTGCTGGAGAACCTCCATAATACACCTCAGCTGCTGCATAGCATTACAATACACCTCAGCTGCTGCAGAACATCATCATACACCTCAGCTGCTGGAGAACCTCATAATACACCTCAGCTGCTGCAGAACCTCATAATACACCTCAGCTGCTGGAGAACCTCCATAATACACCTCAGCTGCTGCATAGCATTACAATACACCTCAGCTGCTGCAGAACATCATAATACATCTCAGCTGCTGCAGAACATCATAATGCACCTCAGCTGCTGCAGAACCTCATAATACACCTCAGCTGCTGCAGAACCTCATAATACATCTCACCAGTTATGTGTCCGTTACCGGACAATAAGCCATGCACACCTCAGCTGCTGCAGAACATCATAATACACCTCAGCTGCTGCAGAACATCATAATACACCTCAGCTGCTGCAGAACATTAAAATACACCTCAGCTGCTGCAGAACCTCATAATACACCTCAGCTGCTGCAGAACCTCCATAATACATCTCACCAGTTATGTGTCCGTTACCGGACAATAAGCCATGCACACCTCAGCTGCTGCAGAACATCATAATACACCTCAGCTGCTGCAGAACCTCATAACACATCTCAGCTGCTGCAGAACCTGATAAAACACCACAGCTGCTGCAGAACCTCATAATACACCTCAGCTGCTGCAGAACCTCATAATACACCACATCTACTGCAGAACCTCATAATACACCTCAGCTACTGCAGAACATTAAAATACACCTCAGCTGCTGCAGAACATCATAATATATCTCAGCTGCTGCAGAACCTCATAATTCACCCCAGCTGCTGCAGAACCTCATAATACACCTCAGCTGCTGCAGAACATCATGATACACCTCAGCTGCTGCAGAACCTCATAATACACCTCAGCTGCTGCATAACATTAAAATACACCTCAGCTGCTGCAGAACCTCATAATACACCTCAGCTGCTGCATAACATTAAAATAAACCTCAGCTGCTGCAGAACATCATAATACACCTCAGCTGCTGCAGAACCTCATAATACACCTCAGCTGCTGCAGAACCTCATAATACACCTGAGCTGCTGAAGTGCAATATAATACACACCTTAGCTGCTGCAGAACATCTTATTATGCACCTTTTAAGCTAATCATGAGTTTTTCTTTGAAGTGTCCCCCAGGAGCTGAGAGAAGCGGTGGTGGAAGCTCCACTAATGGGTCCACACAAGTGAAAGTAATGACATGGTAGAAATGCCCATGATTGTTGAATGTTGCCTGATTCCCAATGAGCTATGATCTGACACATATGACGTGGATTTTCACAGCTATTTTGTATATTTTTGGGTCACACGCGCCCGTTTCCGTGGACTGGCCGTACTTCATTTTGGATATCAGGGACCCGGATGTGCTGCGATCGGGGTCTCCGCGAAAGCCCCTCTACATTTCCATCTTACTCTTTCCTCTGTCAGAAATGCACTGACTATTAAAAGACCGGGAACTCACTGGAGGACGTCTCCGGCCCCCTGTCCTTGGAAGGGGGGATATTACTAGCGCTCGTATCTCCCGGATGTGCAGTAAATCACTTTTTTCCGATTGGGCTGCTGAGGAATAAAATGCTGAATGAAGGGTTTTCCTTCCACAGTAATCGTTACCTTGTGTGGAGAGAGTGATAAACTCATTTATTCCTTGGGGCATTAATGGGAATCGCTTCACCCATTAGTGGACGGCGAGAACTTACCAAGGGTCTGGAATAAAGCCTAGAGCCAGAAATAAAGGGACTGTCCACTGTGCAAACCTTCTTCTTTATAAGCCCTCCACCACCGTCCCATGATGTAATAATCCCTTGGTCTCTCACTGATGTTGGCAGTAATTATTAAAGGGGTGTCCTACTAAACACATTTATCATCTATCCATGGGAGGTGATAAGTTATGATCGCTGAGGGTCTGACTGCTCGGACCATCACTGATCAGAAGAACAGGGGTCCTGAAGTCCACTCACTGAACGGGGCACAGTTCGCCATGCTTAACTATCTCTGTCTTCCCTTCTATGGATCCTAGAGACCCCCATCAAATATCACGAACAGCGATCCCAGTCCCATGTGTGAATAGAGGGGTACTGTATATGCTCACTTCTATGGGAGGTAGAGAACATCCGGTTCTGTCTACCCATGGAAGCGAATGGAGCGATGGTCAAGAATAGTGTGCGCCATTGCTTCATTCACACAGTGGACTTTGGCACTCTTTTTTTTTTTTTTGGATCAGTGGGGTCCAAGCCGTCAGATCGCTGGTGTTTAGATATTTCTTTCTATAAACTTTTATGGTGAGAAAACCCCTTTAAATGGTATAAATAAAGTTATCCCCCAATACAGAATCTATAACAAAGTCCTCAATTATTACATGCCATATGCTATTGAGGTCTCCTCAAATGGGGCAGAGGAACCCTTGTGCATAAGTGAAAGTTCTACCTTTGCATACTCTATGGCTCTGCCCTTCGGGAAGAAATTAAAAGAATTTCAGGTTACAGCTTGTATTACTTTTGTTTATGTGGTATATAGCTTGGCTCTATATTTCTTGTAGAAACACAAAACCCGTCCTTCTTCTGCATTTTGCTCATGATTGAAGGAATTGTTCTACTAATTTAAGGCTCAGAAGAAAAATTGAACTGTTCAATTTTGCATCTGAGGAAAGCCTATGTGTCAGGGATGTCTATCACTATTATTCCTGAAGGCTTATAGAAAGAACATGAGAAAAAAATACCATTTTAAGATCTATTATCAGTGTGGAAATCGACACATAGGAAGCAATAGACCTGGACTCCAAAGCCTCAACTAACAGAATGGTATTTAAAAGGGAGAAATGTAAAATTCTACTTCTGTGCAAGAAAAACGAAAATTACATCTACAGAATGGGAGGAATAGAACTAAGCAACAGCACATGTGAAAAAGACTTGGGTATAATAATAGACCATAAACTACACATGAGTCAACAGTGTGATGCAACAGACAAAAAAGCAAACACAGTTCTAGGATGTATTAACAGAAGCATACAGTCTAGAGCACGTGAATTATCCCCCACTACTCCTCCTTGGTCAGACCTCATCTGGAATACTGTGTCCAGTTCTGGGCACCACATTTTAAAAATTACATTGAAAAACTGGAGTAAGTTCAGAGAAGAGCTACCAGGATGGTGAGCGGACTGCAAAGCATGTCCTATGAGGAACGGTTAAAGGGTCTGGGAATGTTTAGGTTACAAAAAAGAAGGCTAAAATGAGACCTAATAGCGGTCTACAAATATCTGAAGGTCTGTCACACCATAGCGGGATCATCTTAATTCTCATTTGCACACGAGAAGCAATGGAATAAAATTGAAAGGGAGAAGATACAGATTAGATATTAGAAAAAACTTTGACAGTTATAGTGATCAATGAGTGGAACAGGCTGCCACGAGAAGTGGTGAGTTCTCCTACAATGGAAGTCTTCAAACAGAGGATGGACAGACATCTGTCTGAGATGGTTTAGTGAATCCTGCATTGAGCAGGGGGTTGAACACAATGATCCCGGAGGTCCTTTCCAACACTAACATTCTATGAATCTATGATTCATGCAAAAGATTGTATTGCGACTGCTAAGGTATACAAAACCGTAATGCGGCAATACATTACACGTATAGGGCTTTTCATTTATTTTTTTCTCTTGGATGCATATAGAATGTGCTGCATTACTAAGAATATTTCTGTAATATGGAGCAGAATGGAGGCACAATATGGCACCGTATGAAGCACCGATAGACCCATACCTGCCATATGCACACGGCTCGGCAATGGCAATGTGCAGGAGCCCTTAGTCTTAGTACATGATCTCTTAACGTAATTGCCAACTCCAGAAGTGTTTTGTATCATTGGATGAGAATGATTGATGCCACTAATGAAATTGCACTAACCTTAAAGTTCAGTAATCAGGAAAGCTTAATAAAGCCCATACAAACTCTGCGTGACTGCCACTTATCTCCACCCAGGTAAATGATGTTTTTGCATACTAAATATATTACTATGATAATATCACTTTCAGTGGAATGAGAAGCGGGAATCAGTTGCTCTGGAAACTTTCCTCTATTTTTAGATCCAGGGAAGCAAAAAATTAATTGTTAATTCACCTTCTCATCACTAAACCACACAGTGGGTACAGTTTGGGCAACCAAACTACAAGATAGTCAAGAGAGGCAGCCAATTTATTACAGCTTTAGTTAAAATTTTTAAGGGTCTGTTCATAATAGCCACCAACTTGATGACTACCTGACAAGCTCGTGCCACCTCCAATTCGAAAATGTTTGCAGATTCCGTCCTTTTTTCAACCCAGAATCTACTGAAATGTCAGTGCATGCCCTGATCATCTCCCACCTCAACTACTGCAATATCCTCCTATGTGGCCTCGCTGCTAACACTCTCGCACCTCTCCAGCCCGTCCTTAACTTTGCTGCCCGACTAATCCACCTCTCTCCTCATTACTCCTCCTCCTCTACCAATCTTTTCATCGGCTTCTAACTCCCTAATGAATCTATTTTGGTCCTCCATACCATAATCTGTCTTCTCCAAACTAATCTTGTGATCCCTCCCTGCAATCTCCGGTCCTTACAAGACCTCCACTGTTGCATGTTTCTCACCCAATCTTCTCCAAGATTTTTCCCAAGCTTCGCTCATCCTCTGGAATTCAGTGCCCCGACATGTCTTATTGTCTCCCACTTCTGGAACCTTCAGATGAAACCAGAAAACTCATCTCTTCCCAAAAATGTACAGCCTGCAATAACCCCGCTGCCACCTTACCACCTCCGGAGCTACTGCAACCCACACCCCCATTACCTACGGCCTCCTTCCCCATTAGCCTGTAGATTGTAAGCTGAGTGGTCATTAGTAGGTCCAAAAACCAATTTTTTTTTAACAGGTAGCTTCACGCTGTCACTATATGACATATTAAATAGAAAAAGAGGCGCCAGCAAAATCTTCAATGGATTCAATCCACATGGAAGTCCGACATCAATTCTCGGAGTGCACTAAATGTAGAGAGGGAAGAACTGATCCAGCTGCCGGTCCGAGGTATATATAAAAATGTTCCTTTATTTCGAAGAGGTTAAAAAACATCAAGGGTACATACACCAACAATCCAAAGGTGTGAGGGGGAATTTGGGTTTCACGTAGGGTAACCAGACATGTTTTGAGCGTTTTCTGAGTTCAGAAACTTGGTTTGAATGCTAAGTTTAACATTACAGAAAGCTCTCGAAATGCGCCAGTTTACCCTGCGTGAATCCCAAATCCCCCCTCACACCTTTGGATTGTTGGTGTATGTACCCTTGATGGTTTTTAACTTCTTCGAAATAAAGGAACATTTTTACATACGGTATACCTCGGACCAGCAGCTGGGTCATTTCTTCCTTCACTTCACAATGCTGCAGCTGAGAAGTTGGTCGCTGTTACATTTGTATTTAGCTGTAACAAGAGAAATCTAATCTGTGTCTAAAGAAAATGGGGTTTTTACCATTAGTACAGGTGGGGATTCTTTACTGTAAGAGCAGTGACACTATGCAGCTCTCTTTCTGAAGATGTGGCGAGGGTAGGGATTACTTCTGATCACCATATCTAAAGTCAAGGAGAAATTTCTTCTAAAAAGTTCTTTCTTCTAGTCCTTTAATTTGTATATGTTGGAAGCCATTATCTGATGTATACTCCCGATATAAATATGACGCTGTGTATGCAAACAGTAGCATACAGTACCGCATGTCATCCATAGGAACTTATGCTGAAGAAATCACATCACAATCTATTTTTTTGCAACATTCTTCCACTGCACTATTCTCTATAGAAAAAATAATAAGGTTATACCAACCAGACAGAAACCAGAATGTCACTCTTCCTGGATTCTTCGAGTGAATGTGTTATGCCTACTATGCCTCATGACCCTTCCCAGTGTGAACAGAGCCTTACTGCATCATTCCAACAATCCCTCTCCTAATTTCCAGTCTTTACAAAGAGTTAATGCAATAGACATTTGCAGAATTATTATAATATATTTACTACGTAAACTCAGCAGTTGATGATTCCGGATGTACCCAACCAGGTATATCCCGGATCTGCTATTCTCAGCAAAAATGAATCTGGTGCGTGAAGGGTTAACCACCGCCGCCATAACTTACCACGAGTCACTAGAATGCTTGCTTAATGTACTTGCAGCCTTCTTCCTAGCTGACATAAAGGCACAAAGTTCCCTGGGGCACCACTGGCCTCTCGTGAAGACATATTTCTATGTGTAAACTTGGTTATTGATACATCTCTCGTGTGGAAATGAAAATTGCAAATTTGGAATTGTAGAAAAAGCAAAAGATTTGGCATTAGGTAATTTCCGGCAAAACCCTCCATGTTTTCCAAAAATCTAACATCTTCATATCAAGACAATTTTATGATGAAGTATTAGAATAATGTAAGGCACAGAAGAACATAAGATGGAAAGTTACAGGCTGTGACAAAGCATGCAGAATTGTGCTGATCAAAGACTGTAGCAGGAAATCTGCCGCACTCTCACCGAGAATTTATTAAGTATTTGTATTTATTCAGTTACAGTATGATATTTTACCAAAGTACTAGTAAAAGGATAAAGAGCCACAAGTCGTATTTCCGTTTCGCCCCATCGTGGGTCTTTTGCCAACGTTGCTTTAATCTCAAGGACAGGGTGTACTTGGCAGCAAGCACTCAGGCGTTGGTTGAAAAAGACCCGGGACGGGTCAAAACATAAATATGACTTGTCGCTCTTTATCCTTCTACCCAGCACTTTAGTAAAATATTGTACTGTAACTAAAGAAATACAAGCAAAGTGCTTGGGAAGAAGGACATAGAGCAACAAGTTGTATTTACGTTTCAACCCGTTTTGCGTCTTTTTCAGGCAACGGTTGAGCGCAGTACACCCTATCCTTGTGATTAAAGCGACATTTGAAAAAGACCCATGATGGGGCGAAACGTAAATACGACTTACAGCGACGTTTCAAAAAGAACTGGGACGGGTGGAAACGTAAATCTGACCTGTCGCTCTATATCCTTCTTCCCAGCACTTTGCTTGTATTTATTTAGTTACAGCACAATATTTTACTAAAGTGCTGGGTAGATGGATAAAGAGCGACAAGTCATATTTATGTTTCGACCCATTTTGGGTCTTTTTCGGCCAACGCTTGAGCTCACGCTGAGAAGTACACCTTATTCTTGTGATTCATGCGACGTTTGCAAAAAGATCCACGATGGGGCGAAACATCAATATGACTTGTCACTCTATAGCCTTCTACCCAACACTTTGGTAAAATCCTGTACTGTAGCTAAGTAAATACAAGCAGCCATTTAATAAATTCTCAATGCGAGTGCAGCAAATTTCCTGCTATTTGACTTACTTTGGATTGTCCAGTTCTGCCTGTACCCCTCTCTACCTAACGCTTCGTGTGCACCTTATATCTATCTAGATCAGAGACTGTATACATTATTAGATACTTTATATATACAGGTTAGGGTTAGGCTTGCTTACATATGTAACCACCATGACTATATACTGCTACATTTCCTATATTTGCACAGCACTAACTTTTACAAGAATCATCGTTCCGTTCATAATGGAGTATAGCATTGTGATCTGTCTAATACCTAATGCAGCGTATGCATCCATGAATAATTTACTCTGTGAGATCTATAGATATAAATATAGACTGCGATACCAGCTCTTGCTGACTTTTTGTAATCATAAGATAAGCTGACCATCAGGGTTTCAACCACCATGAAAATACTCTGAGTCCATTACATTGTGATGCCAGATTGCCCCTATTATTAGGAATGCCATACTACTTATATAGGTCCGGTGTTACACTACCTGGGATAAGATTACTCCTATCTCCAACCGGAACCATTACCGTTAATTGCATATATATGTATACCATTATTTACTTGCCTTATAAGGAGGTTGATAGGTTACATTTTGGTGCATTATAGCCGGAAAGCTCCTGTCGTTGAGAAATAACATCTATATGGAGTAATGGTAAAGGAACCACATGCACTGTAATGACATGTCAATACAAATACTGTATGCAGAGAGCGGTCAGACAGATAGTGACCCTTCTCTGCGTGCTCATCCCAAAAGAACCTCTCCTGCATAGGGATTTCAACACACCTTGAAACCATCCACCATTATTATGATGTATACCATACAAAATCAATAGTATGCACGGTTGGATTGCACTATAATGCAGCACTTAGCCTTTTCCCAGCTGCACTGAATAAAGCAACAGCCAACTGGAGAGGCTACGGTTAACACTGAGCCCTGCAATGGTGAGGAACTTACCGGTACCACTCCAGCCCTTTCTCATAGTTCCTATCAAAGAAATGAGGCTCTACGCCAACCGCTCTGACGTCGGGATGGGCTCTTAAAGCTTCCAACAAAGCGCGAGTGCCCCCTTTTTTCACCCCGATAATAATCGCCTGGGGCAGTTTTTTTTCTCCATACTCTATAGTGCTGTTGACGGACAGTCTACGACTGAGCTCTTCCTCGGTGGTGCTGGATTCCTGAGTTTCTCTCTCTAAATACCCAGTGTGAGACTCTGGGATCATTTCAGTGGGAGCGAAGGGCGTTCTATTCCAGGTAGAGATCCCCTTTAAGGGTGAACGCATGTCATTCCCTGTAAAATCCGAGGGTCTGGTGATTTCTCCTTCACTAAATATTCTAGGATGAGTATCTCTAGTTATGTAGGTATCCTGATGACTTGTATGAATCGGAGCAGTGTCTGCAGGACTGAAGTCATTCAGCCTGAGAGACTCGCTGGGGATAGCGGTGCTGATGCTGAAGGTTTGCTGGTTGGATTCCTTAGTCACCTTAGCTGATCCTTGGAGTGAAATGTCAGCATCTACATCCTGGGAAAGGTGGATTTTCAGAGAACTTTCCAAGGTGCTGAACCTTTCTGCAGAGGAAGCGATCGGAGTGCTGTCCAAAGTGCTGAACCCTTGCCCTCTTACAATGGGAGTGCTGTCTTCTATGCTGAACCCCTCATCTATTACAAAAGGAGCTCTGTCTTCTGTGCTAAACCCCTGCCCTACTACAGAGGGAGCTCTATCCTCAGTGCTGAACCCCTGCCCTACTACAGAGGGAGCTCTATCCTCAGTGCTGAACCCCTGCCCTACTACAGAGGGAGCTCTGTCTTCTGTGCTGAACCCCTGCCCTACTACAGAGGGAGCTCTGTCTTCTGTGCTGAACCCCTGCCCTACTACAGAGGGAGCTCTATCCTCAGTGCTGAACCCCTGCCCTACTACAGAGGGAGCTCTGTCTTCTGTGCTGAACCCCTGCCCTACTACAGAGGGAGCTCTGTCCTCAGTCCTGAACCCCTGCCCTACTACAGAGGGAGCTCTGTCCTCAGTGATGAACCCCTGCCCTATTACAGAGGGAGCTCTGTCCTCAGTCCTGAACCCCTGCCCTACTAAAGAGGGAGCTCTGTCCTCAGTCCTGAACCCCTGCCCTACTACAGAAGGAGCTCTGTCCTCAGTGATGAACCCCTGCCCTATTACAGAGGGAGCTCTGTCCTCAGTCCTGAACCCCTGCCCTACTACAGAGGGATCTCTGTCCTCAGTCCTGAACCCTTGCCCTACTACAGAGGGATCTCTGGCCTCAGTGCTGAACCCCTGCCCTACTACAGAGGGATCTCTGTCCTCAGTCCTGAACCCCTGCCCCACTACAGAGGGATCTCTGTCCTCAGTCCTGAACCCCTGCCCTACTACAGAGGGATCTCTGTCCTCAGTCCTGAACCCTTGCCCTACTACAGAGGGATCTCTGGCCTCAGTGCTGAACCCCTGCCCTACTACAGAGGGATCTCTGTCCTCAGTCCTGAACCCCTGCCCCACTACAGAGGGATCTCTGTCCTCAGTCCTGAACCCCTGCCCCACTACAGAGGGATCTCTGTCCTCAGTCCTGAACCCCTGCCCTACTACAGAGGGATCTCTGGCCTCAGTGCTGAACCCCTGCCCTACTACAGAAGGATCTCTGTCCTCAGTCCTGAACCCCTGCCCCACTACAGAGGGATCTCTGTCCTCAGTCCTGAACCCCTGCCCTACTACAGAGGGATCTCTGTCCTCAGTCCTGAACCCTTGCCCTACTGCAGAGGGATCTCTGGCCTCAGTGCTGAACCCCTGCCCTAATACAGAGGGATCTCTGGCCTCAGTGCTGAACCCCTGCCCTAATACAGAGGGATCTCTGGCCTCAGTCCTGAACCCCTGCCCTACTGCAGAGGGATCTCTGGCCTCAGTGCTGAGCCCCTGCCCTACTGCAGAGGGATCTCTGGCCTCAGTGCTGAGCCCCTGCCCCACTACAGAGGGAGCTCTGTTCTCAGTCCTGAACCCCTGCCCTACTACAGAGGGATCTCTGTCCTCAGTCCTGAACCCTTGCCCTACTGCAGAGGGATCTCTGGCCTCAGTGCTGAACCCCTGCCCTAATACAGAGGGATCTCTGGCCTCAGTGCTGAACCCCTGCCCTAATACAGAGGGATCTCTGGCCTCAGTCCTGAACCCCTGCCCTACTGCAGAGGGATCTCTGGCCTCAGTGCTGAACCCCTGCCCTACTGCAGAGGGATCTCTGGCCTCAGTGCTGAGCCCCTGCCCTACTATAGAGGGAGCTCTGTCCTCAGTCCTGAACCCCTGCCCCACTACAGAGGGAGCTCTGTTCTCAGTCCTGAATCCCTGCCCTCTTATAAAGTGAGCGCTGTCCACGGTGCTGAATCTTGCAGCTTTTGCAATAGGAGCACTTTCCAAGGTGCTGAACTCCTGAGCTGTTACAATGGGTGCACTATCCAAGGTGCTGAACTCCTGGGAGGTTTGGATGGGGGTACTGTCCAAAGTGCTAACACTGACAGCAGTAGATGGAATCTGAGCAATAATCCAGGAACTTTTTCTTAACACTGCGGAGTCCACAGGACCAAGAGCTTTGTGGTTTAGGAAGTCAATAGCCTCGAGTCTTTGGGTCTCAGGTTGCACTGGACCGCTGGTCCTTACCGTGGGCCACCCAGGTTGCAGAACAGTATTTAAGGTCCTGATCCTGCTGAAAGTTGCAGAGGAGGCTGAGTGTGAGGACACAGAATTGCTTAATTTCTCCAGTGCTGAAGCAGACAGGGGGTCACTGACGCCTCCAGAGGACTTCTGAGATCCAGATCCCAGCTTCTTCTCACCATTCCTGTCTATGCTGCTGCCAGGGCTGGGTGGCAGAGAGGAGTCCAGGCTGCTCCTAGGAGAGGAGGGCAGAGAGGATCCAGACTCCGGGGTGGATATGGCAGGAGTGCTGGTCTCTGGCTTTAAGGAAGCGGTTCTGATGGCATCTTCTGGGCTGAGCCCTGAGTCTGGCTGCAGGTAGATCCCAGCGTCCTGCAATGGAAACTGCAGCGAAGTGTAGCAGCTGAGCAGGCTGTAGAAGAGGTAAGTGACGGACAGCGACAGTGTGAACAGGAACACAAGTTTCCGAGGAGCCTTAATGCAGAGCAGAGAAGTACCTGGCCACCACGGGGCCATCGCTGATCGCCAGCCCCAGACCACAAGACATGGTTTCAGCCGAAATCGTGCATGGAGCCGCCTGAAGAAACAGCCCCTGGAAGAGGAACTGTGAAGAACAGTCCAGATGTCAAGGTGCAAAAGTAAAAAAAAAAAAAAAAATAACTTAGGGTGAAAAACTCCAAGACTTTGCACCTCTTCTGTTCCCCCACCTCCAGCCACAAAGCGTCTTCTTCACCTCTCCCTGCAAGCTCCGGCAGAGGAGGAGAGGAGACATCACCGACAGATGATCGTGCTCCGGCTTCCCCACCGATCGGCAGTGGCAGGCAGCATATCTGATCGTCAGCAGCCGCTTCTGGTCGCCCCCTTCGCCTGTTGCCAGTGAAGCCAGCGGTCTGAACCGCGGCAGCAACTTTAAATCGAGGGAGAAGAAGCGTCTGCCGTCCAGATCTGCTCTGCAGGAGGAACCGAGCGAAGCGCCGCCTCGTGCCTCAGAGTCTCGCCCACCTATGTGTCTGGCAGAGCCCCCCTCACCTGCTGCCTATCAGTGAGGGCTCCGTGCGCGGGGTCTGCAATCAGCACAGCTCCCAGGGCTGGGGGAGACAAGGAGGGTCGCGGCACCTCTATGGGTCTTCTGCAGCAATGGCTCCGACCAATGCGACCTGGACAGGATCACATGCGCCCTTCTGCCAGGTTTATTTACTTTCTTATTGTTTATTTATTTATTTTTATAAACATAAGGATTCTTTTCAGTAATTGTCACCCCACAGCCAGCATTGCATCCCTGCCAGTAAAGACATCGCAAACCAGCTGTATTTTTATTTATTTTTTTTAAAAGCATCATATTCTTAGGCTGGGGTCTGTCTGTCATGCAGAAAAGGGGGTCGATTTTTTTCCCACTTGTCATCCGTGTAGGATCCGTTTTTCTACCCAATGTCACTGAATTACAATGTATCTGTACTGTACATATCGGATCCTGTATTTTGGCATCAGATTTATTTTCTCAGACTCATCTGGTTCCAGGATAAAATCGCAGCGTGATTCAGTTCGGTGAAAAAAATCAATCATCAGCACTGCCCCTTTAAATAACATAGGTCAGTGTCCTATCCCCCCCAAAAAAAATTGGATAGTATTCATCTAATGTGTATGGGTTTGTGAATGAGCCCTAATTGTGAAGTCTAAGCATGAGTTTAGCAATGTGGCTAACGGTGCATGGAAAGGGCAAGTGCGGACTGCCATATATTCTCTCATACGAGAGAATCAGGCCGATTATGCAAATGACACTCTAATCAGACTCTGATCAAAGTATCTGCATAGTGTGATCTGATTTTCTTGAATGAGAAGATTGAGAAAAAAATTCTCCATTGTGTCAGTCCGTGGAAGTCGGACTGCACTCAGAAGACATCCGAGCGCAGTCTGATGTTTTTCACAGACTCTATGACTCGCATGGCCGAGTGCGATCCAAATATAAGATTAAACTACGGCATGCAGAGATTTGTTTCTTTTGACGGTCTCTGTCCAAGGAAACAATTGGACATGTGCACAACCCGATAGAATAACATTGGTCCCAGTGCGATTCCTTGTTTTGTTGAATCGCACTCGGACAGCAGATGCGCTCAGATAAGATTATGATCACATGACGGCAGATTCTCTCACGCGAGAGAATTGCATTGAACTAGTTAGTGACACTCGGATCCAGCTCTGATCAGAGAGTTAGTATTTTGAGATCCAATGCTCTCAGATGACCGAATAAGGGTGAGGAGAAGAAAGAGAACAACATTTCTATATCTTCTCTCTTCTGTAAGTCTGCAGAAATCAGACTGCACTCAGGCGACATCCAAGTGCAGTCCGATGTTTTCCACACACACCCATAGAATTGAATGGCCGAGTGCGAGAAACTCGCAGCACAAATCAGTATGAAAAAAACACTTCTTGGTATAACATTGGTCAATAAAACATCAGATACTACGTGTCCAATATAAGCGAGCCCTAATGGAGATTCACCAAGCAGAACTTGGAAGGTAGGAATCTTTAATTTGCAAATTCAAATAGATAAAAAAATCAGCCTCATTGTAATTAATGTTTCACAATATAAAGTCTGCCCTTTTTATGGTGGTTTTTACTATCTAGTAGATGCCATATGCAATACTATATTGGCTTCTCAGGAGCCAGATCCTTCAGTGTACATACAGCCCCCACTTCTCCATATGTCTTTATAGCTGCAGCAAATCTGAAAGCTAGAGAGATAGAGGGGAGTTATGTAATGAAATATTAAAGCACCACTCCAGCATTTTTTTTATTGTAGAGCTGGAGTGGTGCTACTAATCTAAGCTCCTTGCCCCCAGTATTATACACACCAGCCACCCTCTTCATCTCTTATCTGCGCCACTCCAGTCAGTCTTCTGCAGGTTGTGACCTGATGGATCCCTCCAGTGTTTGCTGGGAGGACCGGAAATCACAACTCAATGTAAGTGAATGAGAGCCAGAACCGGAAGTCAGCGGTGAGCCCCATGCTGAAACCTCTGGAATGGCGCCGTAACATTCAGGCCAACATTTGGATCGAGAAGGGGTTGTTTTAGTGGTGGACAACCCTTTCGGTACAGTCTTCACCTAACGTCAAGTTTGTAGGTCTAGGAGAGGTCATATACCCTGAGATCTTCGCACCCTTCCTGTTTTATCTCCATGTGCCGCCTCTTGGTTGGTAGCTCAACGTTCACTATTAGACCAATCACCGATATTGTTGGAGAAGCATGAGCATCATCAGGCGATGTTTCGGAGAAGTCATGCCCCCTTTCTCAAGAGTTCTCCAAAATGTCAGTTGTTGCTGTCAATGATGCCCCAATGCTATCCCCAAATCACATCACGTGCCTTTGATAGGGGTAATATGCGCTATGAAAATTAGGCAGGACTTACGTCAGTGGAACATACGTTGCACCCTTGCTACATTTGTTTATGTAGATGGAAGGGGACATCAAACCTCAACATGGAAAATGGATGAACACATACAGATGTAGGCAAGTTTACCTTGACAAATATCGCACCATCTTGACATCAGTCTATATGAATATATCTGTTTATCCACTTTATATATAGATAAGTGTGCAGGATTATGAGCAAGGTTCGGGAACAAGCAGATTTGCAGAAATCCCAAACCGGAGATGCCAATGTCAGAAGTGGGAACGAAGTTAGGAAAGAAGCAACTCCACTCACAATAATAATGGAGTTGTGCAGTGATGAGGGGCCAGAAGAAAGGAATGAGTGCAGCTCCAAGGCAAGAAGTCACCCTGGAACAGGCGAGTTCTACATTGGGTACAACGGGATGGGGAGTTTCTTCTGTCCCTTGTTTTGCGCCATTGTCAGTCACGTACAAGTTGGTGGCTTTATGTGTGCAGTGCTGATGGCGTCACCATATGGGCACCACTCCTAATATTAATATTACTACTTCTAAAACTATTTATACTACAGCTGGTACAAAGAAGAGGAAGAAGAAGAAGAAGATGATGAAGAAGTAGAGGAAGAGGATGAAAGTCAAAACGAAGAAGAGGAAAAAGAGGAAGAGAAATAAGAGGAAGAAGAAGAGGAAAAATAAGAAGAGAAAGAGGATGAGGAAGAAGGTTGAAAAGAAGAAGAGGATTAGGAGGATGAGGAAGAAGAAGAAGAGTATGAGGAAAAAGAAGAGGATGAGGATGGGGAAAAAGTTTGAAAAGAAGAGGATTAAGAGGAAGAGGAAGAAGATGAAGAAAAAGAAGAGTTAGAAAAAGAAGAGGAAGAGGAAGAAGAAAAAGAAGAGGATGATGATGAGGAAGAATAATAAGAAGAAAAGGAGGAAACATAAGAGGAAGAAGAGGAAGAAAATATGGAAGAAAAAGAAGATTAATAAGAGAAGGAGGAAGAAGAAGAGGAAAAAGATGAAAATAGGAGAAAGAAGACGAAGAAGAAGAAGAAGTAATTGTGGTAAGTTGTGTTTGCCTCTTTTCCTTGCTTGGATTGTATGTGTAGTTGTCCTTTAAAGCACCGCTCTTGTACCTATGTGCGTGGTGTTACAGCTTAGGTAAATTGAAGTAAATGCTGCACTACCGCACACAACCTATGGAGTAAAGTGTGGATGTCATATTTTTTCTAATCTGATATAACCCCTTTAAATGGCAAATCACATTTATAGCTTGAAAGGGAATCCATCACCTGGTTATTGCAACCTAATCTGAGAGCAGCATGATGTAGAAACAAAGACCCTGATTCCAGTGATGTCTCACTTACTAGGCTGCTTGTTATGGTTTTGATAAAATATCTTTTGCACAGCCAGATATTATCACTAGTAAACCTCTGTCATGCATTCCTCCATATTAATTTGCAGCTTTCTGCCTATGCACAGTGTACACGGAAAGCTGCTAATCAGTGATGTGGGTGGGGGTTATACAGGGCTCAGCATTCTGAACTCTGCTAGATCTGCAGCAGTGAAAACTGTGATTTTATCAAAACTGCAGCAAGCAGCCCAGCAAGTGACACATCGCTGGAATCAGGGTCTCTGCCCCTACATCATGCTACTCTCAGATGGGGCAGCAAAAACCACCTGGTAACAGGTTCCCTTTTAAGGTTCACTACACAAATTCAAGCAATGAAAAAAGACCAACAGACAACAAAACCTGTCCCAATCTACTTTTTAATGTTGCTTCTATTCTGACTGACATCGCAATTTCTGGACATGAAAACAAAAATAAAGCTAAATAAATATCTAATAGCTCGGCTTTTTTTCGCTGATTTTCACACTTCCAGCTCCTCTCTTCTTCCTGGGACCAGATTTTCTATTCTGTATGGAGAAGCTTTGCCAAATAAAAAAGATAATTCCCCATTTGTGACCCTATTGTGTCTTCACCTGTTTAGTTGGAAATTACACGTTGCCTTTTATAACCCAGATAGGAATAAGAAATTGTTAGACGAGAAAATTGCATTAGCCGTATATATGCCGTGCAATGTTTTCCCTGAGATTTACAGTTTATTCTTCCCTCTACAAACACATGGATTATGGCCTGTTTAGGGATCTGTGCACTGAGCGGAAACAATATCCAAATTGATCTTTCAGGAGAAATCGGATCACCTTGTTTGAGCCTGGTAAAAGGCCGCCCTAAAGCTAAAGGGTTAAAGAGATGACATTAAAGAATATGCAATTAAATGCTACATGCAGAATATATTGCTACATTTTGAAACCCCTTACAATAGTTTTGGGCAGTATTCCAGGACCCTGGGATAGGTCAGCAGATAGGTGGAATTTACGACATCCGGCATCACGACCTTACAGGCTCCGCTGCCATCTGAAGCTCCCAGTATATGGAGTTGGAAAATCACAGCTCTGCACACCGTGTAGTGGCCGTTCTTGGGTACTGCAGTTCAAATTCCATTAAAGTCCTACAGATAGGACAACCCCTTAAAAAAAAAATGGAAAAATGCATAAATTAAGGAGAATGCTGAGAAAAAAAATAGATACACTTTGCTATCCAAAGCGCATGGATGGATTAGGACACAGGGATTTTATATTTAATATTTTATATAGTTTTATTAAGTAGTTTTGTTCTAATAAAGCAATTAATTCTTTATAAGTAGTGAATGATTACATTGAATGTCTCTAGCTCTGGAAAATTTGACACAGTCTATTGATTTTAATGCAAACGGTGTAATATTTTATTTCTCCTGTGGTGGCGCTGCTGGGCAATTAAATACTTGTTGCCAGGTCCCCGTACATATTACAGCAGCATATTAGACTTCATTCTTGGTATATGACCTCTGACTCTTTTATCTTGAGGGAGAATGGCTCGGACAAACGAGGAGAACTTGACATGGATCAATAGCTGGCAATCATTGCTGAAGGATTGGAGCAGTCATTCTGGATTAGAGGTGGATTGGACAGGCAATAATTTCATGCTGCTTTGCCAACTTTATGTTTAAATACCTACAACCCCTACACTATGCTGTGTGTTGGGGAGCTGTACTATACTGTGTGTTGGGGGAGCAGCACTATGCTGTGTGTTGGGGGAGCAGCACTATGCTGTGTGTTGAGGGAGCAGCACTATACTGTGTGTGAGGGGAGCTGCACTATACTGTGTGTTGGGGGAGCAGCACTATGCTGTGTGTTGGGGAGCTGCACTATACTGTGTGTGCAGGGGAGATGCACTATGCTGTGTGTGAGGGGAGCTGCACTATACTGTGTGTATGGGGGAGCTGCACTATACTGTGTGTTGGGGAGCAGCACTATACTGTGTGTTGGGGAGCAGCACTATAATGTGTGTTGGGGAGCTGCAATATACTGTGTGTTGCGGAGCTGCACTATACTGTGTGTTGGGGAGCTGCACTATACTGTGTGTGCGGGGGAGCTGCACTATACTGTGTGTGCGGGGGAGCTGCACTATACTGTGTGTTGGGGAGCTGCACTATACTGTGTGTGAGGGGAGCTGCACTATACTGTAGTGGGGGGAGCTGCACTATACTGTGTGTTGGGGAGCTGCACTGTACTGTGTGTGGGGGAAGCTGCACTTTGCTGTGTGTGGGGGGAGCTGCACTGTACTGTGTGGGGGGAGTTGCACTATACCGTGTGTTGGGGGAGCTGCATTCTACTGTGTGTTGGGGAGCTGCACTATACTGTGTATGAGGGGAGCTGCACTATACTGTGTGTGGGGGAGCTGCACTATGCTGTGTGTGAGGGGAGCTGCACTATACTGTGTGTTGGGGAGCTGCACTATACTGTGTGTTGGGGAGCTGCACTATACTGTGTGTTGGGGAGCTGCACTATACTGTGTGTGCAGGGGAGCTGCACTATACTGTGTGTGGGGGAGCTACACTATACTGTGTGGGGGGGAGCTGCACTATACTGTGTGTTGGGGAGCTGCATTATACTGTGTGTTGGGGAGCTGCACTATACTGTGTATGAGGGGAGCGGCACTATACAATGTGTGGAGGAGCTGCACTATGCTGTGTGTGAGGGTAGCTGCCCTATACTGTGTGTTGGGGAGCTGCACTTTACTGTGTGTGCGGGGGAACTGCACTATACTGTGTGTTGGGGAGCTGCACTATACTGTGTGTGAGGGGAGCTGCACTGTACTGTGTTTTGAGGGAGCTGCACTGTATTGTGTGTGGGGGAGCTGCACTGTACTGTGTGTTGTGGAAGCTGCACTGTACTTTGTGTGGGGGAGCTGCACTATACTGTGTGTGGGGGGAGCTGAATTATACTGTGTGTTGGGGAGCTGCACTATACTGTGTATGAGGGGAGCTGCACTATACTGTGTGTGGGGGAGCTGCACTATGCTGTGTGTGAGGGGAGCTGCACTATACTGTGTGTTGGGGGAGCAGCACAAAGCTGTGTGTTGGGGAGCTGCACTATACTGTGTGTGGGGGAGCTGCACTATGCTGTGTGTGAGGGGAGCTGCACTATACTGTGTGTGGGGGGAGCTGCACTATACTGTGTGTTGGGGAGCAGCACTATACTGTGTGTTGGGGAGCAGCACTATACTGTGTGTTGGGGAGCTGCACTATACTGTGTGTGTGGGGGAGATGCACTATACTGTGTGTGCGGGGGAGCTGCACTATACTGTGTGTTGGGAGCTGCACTATACTGTGTGTTGGGGAGCTGCACTATACTGTGTGTTGGGGAGCTGCACTATACTGTGTATTGGGGAGCTGCACTATACTGTGTGTGCGGGGGAGCTGCACTATGCTGTGTGTTGTGGAGCTGCACTATACTGTGTGTGAGGGGAGCTGCACCATACTGTGTGTTGGGGAGCTGCACTATACTGTGTGTGGGGGAGCTGCACTATACTGTGTGGGGGGAGCTGCATTATACTGTGTGTTGGGGAGCTGCACTATACTGTGTATGAGGGGAGCTGCACTATACTATGTGAGGGGGAGCTGCACTATGCTGTGTGTGAGGGGAGCTGCACTATGCTGTGTGTTGGGGAGCTGCACTATACTATGTGTTGGGGAGCTGCACTATACTGTGTGTGGGGGAGCTACACTATACTGTGTGGGGGGGAGCTACATTATACTGTGTGGGGGGGAGCTACATTATACTGTGTGGGGGGGAGCTGCACTATACTGTGTATGAGGGGAGCGGCACAATACTGTGTGTGCAGGAGCTGCACTATGCTGTGTGTGAGGGTAGCTGCACTATACTGTGTGTTGGGGAGCTGCACTTTACTGTGTGTGCGGGGGAGCTGCACTATACTGTGTGTTGGGGAGCTGCACTATACTGTGTGTGAGGGGAGCTGCACTATACTGTGTGTGGGGGAGCTGCACTTTACTGTGTGTTGAGGGAGCTGCACTGTACTTTGCTTTGAGGGAGCTGCACTGTACTGTGTGTGGGGGAGCTGCACTGTATTGTGTGATGTGGATGCTGCACTGTACTGTGTGTTGGGGAGCTGCACTGTATTGTGTGTTGGGGAGCTGCACTATACTGTGTGTGGGGGAGCTGCATTATACTGTGTTGGGGAGCTGCACTATACTGTGTATGAGGGGAGCTGCACTATACTGTGTGTGGGGGAGCTGCACTATGCTATGTGTGAGGGGAGCTGCACTATACTGTGTGTTGGGGAGCTGCACTATACTGTGTGTTGGGGAGCTGCACTATACTGTGTGTGTGGGGGAGCTGCACTGTACTGTGTGTTGGGGAGCTGCACTATACTGTGTTTTGAGGGAGCTGCACTATACTGTGTGTTGGGGAGTTTCACTATACTGTGTGTTGGGGGAGCTGCATTATACTGTGTGTTGCGGAGCTGCACTATACTGTGTATGAGGGGTGCTGCACTATACTGTGTGTTGGGGTGCTGCACTATGCTGTGTGTGTTGGGAGCTGCACTATACTGTGTGTTGGGTAGCTGCACTATACTGTGTGTTGGGGAGCTGCACTATACTGTGTGTGCGGGGGAGCTGCACTATACTGTGTGTTGGGGAGCTTCACTATACTGTGTGTTGGGGAGCTGTACTATACTGTGTATGAGGGGAGCTGCACTATACTGTGTGTGGGGGGGAGCTGCACTATACTGTGTGTTGGGGGAGCTGCATTATACTGTGTGTTGGGGAGCTGCACTATACTGTGTGTGAGGGGAGCGGCACTATATTGTGTGTTGGGGTGCTGCACTATGCTGTGTGTGAGGGGAGCTGCACTATACTGTGTGTTGGGGAGCTGCACTATACTGTGTGTTGGGGAGCTGCACTATACTGTGTGTGCAGGGGAGCTGCACTATACTGTGTGCGCGGGGGAGCTGCACTATACTGTGTGTTGGGGAGCTGCACTATACTGTGTATGAGGGGAGCTGCACTATGCTGTGTGAGGGGAGCTGCACTATACTGTGTGTTGGGTAGCTGCACTATACTGTGTGTTGGGGAGCTGCACTATACTGTGTGTGTGGGGGAGCTGCACTATACTGTGTGTGTGGGGGAGCTGCACTATACTGTGTGTGGGGGAGCTGCACTATACTGTGTGTGGGGGAGCTGCACTATACTGTGTGTTGAGGGAGCTGCACTGTACTGAGTTTGGGTGGAGCTGCACTATACTGTGTGTTGAGGGAGCTGCACTGTACTGTGTTTTGGTGGAGCTGCACTATACTGTATGTTGAGGGAGCTGCACTGTATTGTGTGTTGGGGAGCTGCACTATACTGTGTGTTGAGGGAGCTGCACTGTACTGTGTGTTGGGGAGCTGCACTGTATTGTGTGTTGGGGGAGCTGCACTATACTGTGTGTGGGGGGAGCTGCACTAAACTGTGTGTGGGGGAGCTGCACTTTACGGTGTGTTGGGGGAGCTGCACTGTACTGTGTGTTGGGGAGCTGCACCCTATTGTGTGTTGGGGAACTGCACTATAGTATGTGTGGGGGAGCTGCACTATACTGTGTGTGGGGGAGCTGCACTTTATTGTGTGTTGGAGAGCTGCACTATACTGTGTGTTGGGGGAGCTGCACTGTACTGTGTGTTGGGGAGCTGTATTGTATTGTGTGTGGACGGGAGAAGCACTATACTATGTGTGTGGGGAGCTGCAATTTATTGAAATATTTGAATCAATATAGTTTGTTAATTTTTAAGTTAATATTTTCATACAGCCCCCAGACGCTATTATAAAATTCCAAATGACCCTTGGCAGAAAAATGATTCCCCACCCCTGGTTTACATGAAAAGCTAACCATAAAATATTAATTACACGAATGGTCATTCACTTGTTTGTTCTCTATGTATTCAGCCATGACAATATTTCTTTTTTTTCTGCTTCTCACTCCATCAACTATACACCAATAACCACTTATTGACCACATGTAAAGTTTCTCTGTCTTCTTTTGTGCCCAAGTCACATGTCAGACTTCAGGGAAACCATGTATGTATATAATTGTATATAATCTCCATTCAATGCTTTTACTGTCGCCGCAGTTAATTGCAGCGTTATCTGTCAGCGCACACATTGTTTAGTCAGACTGGGGTTCTTCCTTATCTTGCTCGCTCTCTTCAGACTCTGCCCCCAGGATAGCCCTTTTGGCCTGTCTATTGCTTGTGTGATTAAGTCAACCTATTAATAATGACAATTTATAAAGGTGTGTTGTGAATAGGGATGAGCTAATGGCTCCCGCAGGTTTGCGCTTTAGCACGGGAATGAAGTCATGAATGAGGTTTGAATGACGTCATGAGAAATAACTTATGTAACAGATGACACTTAAGTACGAACATGTAGCAATAATTCTGCATCCGCACCTAGATCCTGAAGCCCAAGGGAGTCCAAAAACCTCTCTGCCACTTTGTAAAAAAAAAAAAAAAAATTCAATTCATTTTTATGACATAGTAATAGGTTGCAATTCACATTATAACCACTGGGTGGCCACACATAGACACCTATAGCATACACATCTCCCAACAGAGTATTATAATATATAATAAATTTTATTTCTATAGCGCCGACATATTCCGCAGCACTTTACATTTCAGACAATAGACATTACAGCATAACAATAATCACATACAGTAGATTATAACAAAATACCAAGAGGAATGAGGGCCCTGCTCGCAAGCTTACAGTCTATGAGGGAAAAAGGGAGACACGAAAGGTGGGTAGTAACAGTTGCCCTGATTGTGTCTGTACTGTTACACACTTAACATTATGGCTGGTCCAAACAGAGGGCTGATGGATGCATAAAGCATGTGGGAACATGATGCTGGGAACCTGGTTATGGTAAAACTTTGGCTGTGCCACACAGGGATAGGTTAGGTTAATGTGTTGAGGCGGTAGGCCAGTCTGAATAAATGCGTTTTCAGGGCATGCTTAAAATTGTGGGGATTGGGGACTAATCGTATTGACCTGGGAAGTGCATTCCAAAGAATTGGCGCAGCACGTGTAAAGTCTTGGAGACGGGAGTGGGAGGTTCTGACTATTGAGGATGCTAACCTCAGGTCATCAGCAGAACGGAGGGCGTGGGTAGGGTGGTATACTGAAACAAGGGAGGATATGTATGGTGGTGCTGAGCCATGGAGGGCTTTGTGGGTGAGGGCAATAAGTTTGTACTGGATTCTGGAGTGGATGGGTAGCCAGTGTAATGACTGGCACAAGGTAGAGGCATCGGTGTAACGATTGGTGAGGAATATGATCCTGGCTGCAGCATTCAAGACAGATTGGAGGGGGGAGAGTTTGGTAAGAGGGAGACCGATTAGAAGAGAGTTACAATAGTCGAGACGAGAATGAATAAGGGAAACAGTAAGAGTTTTTGCAGAGTTAAAAGTAAGAAAAAGTCGGATTCTAGAAATGTTTTTGAGGTGCAGATGACAAGAGCGAGCCAGTGATCGAATGTGGGGGGCAAAGGAAAGCTCGGAATCAAGTATGACCCCAAGACAGCGGGCCTTTTACTGGGGAGTAATAGTGGAACCACACACAGAAATAGCAATGTCGGGTATAGGTACATTAGTAGAGGGAGGAAACACCAGGAGTTCAGTCTTTGACAGGTTCAGTTTCAGATATAGTGAGGACATGATATTAGACACAGCGTTTAGACAATCGCCGGTGTTTTCTAGAAAGGCTGGCGTGATGTCAGGAGAAGAAGCGTATAATTTGGTGTCATCAGCATAGAGATGGTACTGGAAACCAAATCTACTGATTGTTTGACCAATAGGGGCAGTGTACAAGGAGAAGAGGAGGGGGCCTAGAACCGATCCTTGAGGAACCCCAACAGTAAGGGGAAGGTGAGAGGAGGAGGAACCGGCAAAAGATACAGTAAAGGAGCGGTCAGAGAGATAGGAGGAGAACCAGGAGAGAACGGTGTCCTTGAGGCCAATGGAATGGAGCATAGTGAGGAGGAGCTGATGATCCACAGTGTCGAATGCTGCAGAGAGATCCAAGAGAATTAGCATGGAGTAATGACCATTTGATTTAGCTGTTAGCAGATCATTATAGATTTTAGTGAGGGCAGTTTCAGTAGAGTGTAAAGAGCGGAAACCAGATTGGAGAGGGTCGAGAAGAGAGTTATCAGAGAGATAGCGGATAAGACGGGAGTGGACCAGGCGTTCCAGGAGTTTAGAGATGAAGGGAAGATTAGAGACAGGTCTATAGTTAGCGGCACAGTTTTGGTCGAGGGATGGTTTTTTAAGTAGTGGATGTATGATGGCATGCTTAAATGAGGAGGGAAAAATACCAGAAGAGACAGAGAGGTTAAATATTTTAGTTAGGTGAAGGGTGACAGCAAGGGAAAGGGACTGGAGGAGATGTGACGGAAATGGGTCACTGGTGCAAGTAGTTGGGTGAGAAGATGCAAGGAGCCTGCTTACTTCTTCTTCTGTGACTGGTTCAAAATCAGAGAGTGAGCTAGATGCAGTGGGGGAGGGAGGACAGTGCATGGTATGAGGGGATTTGGAGATAATTTCCTGTCGGATCTGGTCAATTTTTTCCATGTATTACCATGTCAATTTGCTTATTTATTTATTTATTTATTTTATTTATTTTTTTATTTATTTATTTATTTATTTAGTTATTTTCTAAGCTGGTTATCTTGTGCCGCTCATTTTGGGTTGAACTTTAAGGGAGGACTAATTTGTAATGAGACTCTAGTAGTTAAAAAAAAAAATGTTACAAATTTTTCATTGGTGTGCAGGACATTCATGTTACGTCCTTGCTCAAATTCTATGCAAAGTGCAGGAATTAACTTTTGACTCATTTGCTCCCTTTAGGGAACTACAAGTCCCAGAAGCTAGCCAGAACAAGTTGGGGTTGGGGTGGGGGGCAGAAAACAATTTTGTTAACCCACCACAATCAGGGATTTTGTAGTCAGTGTTAAATCTCATTCCAAGATGTGAACATGTGTTCTTTGCCGCGACGCCAATTAAAGGGAATGATGTAAAATGAGATCTATAGGAGCCGATGACATAAGCAAATAGTCACCCGCCAGCCTGATGGGAAGTGACAGGAGATGCACTAACGAGTCCCATCCAGCATGTGCTGTGGCTGGAATATAAGCTCTTTGCTGCTCCCCGCTGGACACAGCCTTCTCCTTCGCTGCGCAGATCAGATGCTTCTTCTATTTCTTCCAGTCTGTGATGTATATAGTCAATTTTTTTGGAATGGCCGGCCGGGGATTGTGTGATCACAGGGGTCTTCCATGCACTGGAGTTCTCTCCAAGTACAGTCATGAATATTTGATGGCCAGCATTTGTCTAGTAATCCTTGCTTACGGTATCTAGAATGTACAATGCAGTCTGCCTCTAGATACAGTACTGTACGGGAGGAGGTGACAGGCTAAAAAGAGGATATCTATTCCTTCCTGTTCAAGATCAAATACAAAACTGTTTCACTATGCTGAAGAAATTGATACAAAGACATAAAAGCACTGGATATCCTTTTAGATAGGATTATGGGGTCAGAATTGTCCCCTTTTTGCCTGTGTAGTTGCCAATCTCTAATATAGTGTATCTGCCAGCAGTCACCACTAGAGGGCGCAAAACCAATATATATTAAGCAGCTCCTATTGGCTTAAAAGGGTTGGTCGGCCTTAGGCTACATGTCTATGTGATTGCAGACTTATGAATCCTTGAAGATTCTCCGATGCCATCACCAGGAACAGCAGACACCTGACTGCAAGTATGTGATTTGCATACATGGGGACACTTGCCAACTAGACGTGCTCACCCTTGCTGAATGGAAGAGGACGCCGGACACTGCTAGTTGGAATGTGGCCAAAAGTATGCAAAACAGATAATTATAGTCGCATGATTTCCCGCTTCCCGTGGCAGCACTGGAGAATCCTCAGAGCATATAATGCGCGCTACGTAAAGATTCACAAGTTTGCAGTCAGTCAGTGTGACTGCAGAATCGCAGCCTAAGGCCGGATAATCCTTTTAAATCTGAAAATTGCCTCTTCAGAGAAAAAGAGGACTTGAACTCTATAGCGCCACCTATTGGTAGTAGCGATCCGACAAGTCACAATCAACCCTTTAACGAGTCTTGGAATATGACTTAGGATAAAAGTCAAATCAGAATCTCAATTTGCAGACATGGTGTTTCGGGCTATTGGCCCTCATCAGTGCAAAGTATGAGAACTGATTTGGCTAGGTGAGAGGCTCTGGACTGAGGTCTAAGGGGTAAGGTTTCTCCTTGTGGAGAGTGACATGCCAGCTCTGGCTTGTCAAGGTAAGGAGGCTTATTCGCCATGCAATGCTCCTCTGGGAAAATAATATGCAAATTGCAAACAGAAAAAATGCAGGGAAAAACGAAATGCCTCACCGTGTCAATGTGCTTGGTAGCCTTGAATTTGCCAGCAGCGATCCAAAATATTCCGTCTGATCGTCGGATCACAATGAGAGGAAAAAAAAGTTGTCGGATCACACAGCTGAATAATAAAAAACAATTCTTCTTTATTTCACACCATTATAAAAACGTGTAGATATATCCACAAATGAGTAAAAACAGAGTCACATTCTTACACGCTTCTGGCTATCAGCCCTCAGTCATAGAATGTCAAACTTGTGGATATATCTACTCGTTTTTATAATGGTGTGAAATAAAGAAGAATTGTTTTTTATTATTCAGCTGTGTGATCCGACAACTTTTTTCTTCCTCTCAATATGCAAATTGCCTCTTCAGAGAAAAAGAGGACTTGAACTCTATAGCGCCATCTGTTAAATCTGGTCATATAACAAAGAAATCTGTATGCAGTGAGCTCCCTCTAGTGGCTAGATTGATAAAGTTTTATTATGAGACTCCGTGGCAAAATATTCCATCGGTATGTCACTTGCTGGGCTGCTTGCTGTCATTTTGATACTATCTGTGTTTTCTCTAATAGAGCTTGGAATGCTGAGCTACGCATAACCTCACCCACACCACTGAACATTGACAGAAAGCTGCCAATCAGTAGTGAGGGGTGCGGGTAAACAGAGCAGTTGACTAGGAGGCACAAGAGAACTAGTCCTGTAATGATAATAATCTCCTGCTGATAAAATGTTCATTTTATTGAAACAGCAACACACAGCTCAGTAAGTGATACATCGCTGGAATCAGGGTCTCGGCTGCTGCATTATGCTGCTTTCAGATTACATGGCAAAAACCTGCTGACAGATTCCATTTAAAGAAGAAAAAAATATGAAACATCTGTATAGAGATTGGTAAGTAGTTGGTGATGAGGCAGCTCACAGGTACGCTTAGATCACCGACATCAGGGCCATTACTATGTTCTTTGACATTCATGTCTGACTTAAAGCTAAAAAATCCTCTGTGTGATTAATGACTGTACACAAGGTATACCGAACGATCCCCTTAAAAAATGAGCAAATACAGACCTAATCTAATAAAGAGCCGTATTTATATCTACGTGCCGGCTAGGTGTTGGCAGACACTTCGTAGAGATTTTCTTCTAACCCCAAACCTTGCACTGTTCAAGAAATGAAATTAAATGAATTGTTCACACAATATGTTAAGCAAACCGAGGAATACGCTCCCTGCATGTAAAGTGCCAGCTGGTCCATCAGAAGATTGTTAGGAATTTCAAGTAGTAAGAGATATGATGTATACGGAGGCTGCTGTCGCGAAGGAGGAACACGAAGCCTGAGAGCCGTGTCGGAACCGGAGCCTATTAGGCAGCGTGATGTCCTGAGCGAGCAATTAAGTGGAGGTGTTAGAAGAAGAGAGAAAGCGCTCGTTTAATCCTTGGTATTGTCATTAATAAAGTGAATCGCTGTCTCTGCACCTTCTGCTCCGACATTAAGCTGGCTGCATCAGGCAAGGCTTTCGATCAATTAGTTTGCATTATTCACGGCACATCATTAAATAATAAACAACAGCTTAGTTTGCTTGAAAGATCCCTAAAGAATATTGTCGGTAAGAAGTGTGATGGCGAAAGGGAAAGACTAAAAGAAATGTGTCAGGATGACTATTTCTTCCTTAAAGTGTAATTATCTTTACAACTTTTTTTTCTGCCTAGATCAGTAGTATGTGGTAAGAACTGAAACTTTGTTAAAGTCGTATCAGTAAGAGACTTCTTCCTCACTTCCACCTTGAATATCGCTCTAGTTAAATGCACATCAACTTCCCCAGTCCCCCAAAGTTCACCTGGAGGAGGGAGATGGAGATGCAGTTTCTCTGCCTTTTTTTGCTAATAATAAATGCTGCGAGAGGGGAGAAGGAGACAAGCTATACAGGTTACATTCATTAAAGTGCACCAGTAGCTTCAGGAGACTTTTTAGAATGAGTTGTCATGAGGGATAATACTTTTTGCACATTACATGACTTGCATGTTTCACCAGTTCTCTCCTCTGAAGCCATTATGTCAAATTTTCAGTTCTCTCTGAGCTGGTAGGTGGAGACTAGTTTCTGTGGCTTAGTGGTTATTAGTTTTACTTTGTAAAGCTGTGGTCTTGTGTTTGGATATGTCACATGTCAAAGGCCACAGGCTCAAAAAGGCTACCACAGGCAGACTTAGTAAAAGCCAATGCAGTTGAGCCATGACTTTCAATCTTTAATCCCTGTACATGGATCTGGGGTGACGCTGAGACAAAGTCCAAGGTCAGGTAGCAAAGGTCAGAGAACGTTAAAGGCAAAGGGGAAGTACAAAATAATGGTCAAAAGCCAATGTCCGAAGTCAGGCAACAAAGGCCAGAATAGCAGAACTCCCAAGCACAAGGCACACACACCACCAAAGTCCAAGGTCAGATAGCAAAGGTCAGAGAACGATAAAGGCAAAGGGGAAATACAAAATAATGGTCAAAAGCCAATGTCCGAAGTCAGGCAACAAAGATCAGAAGAGCAGAACTCACCCTGATTGAGTGACATCTGGAGTAAACCCATGATGCACTGCCAGATTGGGCAGTAACTGACAATATTGACAGCCCAGCACGCCCCTGATTCTATAGAGTGGCTGAGCTGTCAGTGATGGAATCGAGACATCTAGTTTTTCAGTGGGGTCCATTGGATTGTTGGGCTGCCATCCGGAGGAGCGAACCAGAGGTAGGAAGGATGGTTCATGAGTGGAAACAAAAGTAAGTATACAGGTTTTGTGACAGTGACTAGCAAAGAGAACAGATACCAACACTATGCAGGTTACTCACAGCAAAAATACTTCAGGTTGCAAACATAAATTGGCCAATTTTGCCCTAAACACCTCAATTTTTGTCATTATATTCTATAGTATATAGCAGTAATGCAAAACAAATCCATGAATTCAATGCTTCCATATATCTTAGTGCACACAGTGTGCTGCTTTGCCCCACGGTATGTAAATATTGCAATGAACATAATTTGCACGTATTCATGCAGCGATGTTAAGAGGTGCTGATCAAATTTTTTTTGTAGCATACATGGTGACTGCTTCCATGTCTGACTGAGCTTCTTCAATTACTCAAAGGCTGTTTTACTTGCCCTTTAAACTTGTAAATCTTGGCCTAAGAGAGATAAGTCTGATAGAGTTGGGGTCATCAAAGGAAGATCGCCTTGTCATGGCCGGTGGGCTTACATGAATTTGGCTCTAAGTACCGTAATTTGATATGCTTAATCTATATTGCAGTAATGACTCTATAAGTGCTTTCTGTATATACAACAGGCAGAGCAGCTCGCACAAATTCACATTTAGTTCATTTCATTGGGAGGTGCTGGTCACAATTGTATATATGTGCACAAAATAAATGATTTTCCCTAGATGAGTCATATTTATACCTACATGCCGGCTAGGTGTTGACGGGCACTTTATAGAGATTGTCTTCTGACCCCAAGTCTTGCACTGTTCAAGAAATTAAATTAGATGAGTTCTCCACACAATATTTTAAGGAAAACAAGGAATATACTTCCTGCATGTAAAGTACCAGCTTTATTAATATCTACAGGGACCCATCAGAAGGAGGTCACCTTGCCCTGGTCAATGGGCTGATGGGCTTACATGAATTGGCCAATTTGTGCACTAAGAACCTTCATTTTCATCTGTTACTGTAAGTTTAAAAAAAATTTTGAAACATTTTTTTTTTAAGATTATTATCTGAATTGAATGGTTTTAACGATTTCCCTTTATTTTTTGAGCAGTATATATATATATATATATATATATATATATATATATATAATTAGAACGTGAGAAAGCAGGCTGTCCTTCTAGCGCCTATTACTGAATGTAATCTTTAGAGCAGGTAAAAAAAATGTAGGATCTTGGTCCAGTGGCCAAGCAATCAGAGCCACGCGAATGATCAGCTTGGTCCAGCGGCCACGCCAATAGTCTGTGGCAGCTGGGTCAGAGCCCTACGAACCTCCTCTTACCTGCTCGGATCACTGACGTTTCTTCTGATTAGTAGGCACAGCATGACGTTATACGTGCATTATGCCACAGTGATGAAGATGGACCTACTAAACAGAAGAGATGCTGGGGATGCCGGCAAATTTGGAGCTTAGCATGGCCTATTGACTTGACCGCTTGTTCAAGGTCCTGCAAATCATTTGCTGATCACTATTAGTCAGCCTTTAAGATCCTGTTTAAGAGGTAGCCCTTTAAAACCAGTAATATTCCTACTGGATGAGAGCTAATTTATATGGATATTTCAATGGAGCATTGCCCGGTTCAGCTGGATGTCCCCCGTGAGAACCAGTAATGCCAAGGCATTTATTAAAGGCATCTACTGATTTCGGGCAACTCATCCGGAAACGGTTCCACAGATGGCTTTCTGGTCACTTATAACCTTACTCATGTTGTAACATTTGTTAAGGGGTCAGTCATTAATTTTTGAGATAGCTACCAACAACAGGTGGCGCTAGGGAGACCTGCTTCTTCCTTCTACAAAACAATGGCAATTTTTATTCTTTTCCCCCATTTTCTCAAATTTAGGCTGGTTCTTCTTAACTCTAACTAAAACACCTCCCCCAGGGCTTTTACATTTTCAAAAGTAGATTTTGAAACCAGACAAGAATTTTAGACTGAACTGTAAAGGGATTGTCTAATTTAAGAAACCCATTAATCACATCCCTAGAGAAAAATTGGTGAGTGGGAAAAGATAGCACAAAAGAACATCTTTCTCTAAAGGAACCCGACATGTCCAGCCATTAAACAGACACCTATTTAATTTCATTAAGAAGAGTGCAATACTCCATTTCTCCTGTGGAGGCAGTGCAGGAAAATAAACCCAGTTTCCACATAAGTTAAACCTGATCGATGGGAATCTTACCAGTGGAAAAAAAACACTGATATCTAATTTTCAAAGTACCATTTAAACAAAACATAAAAAGTATTGTCAAAAGCAAATAACTCCTTTAAAGTGCTTACAAGCAGGTAATACTTCAGGCAGTCATTAAGTTTGCAGTTTTACACCATCCTGTTTTCTGTTGGTAAGTGCATCGTCTCCAAGTCTTAATGTGAATTAAATCAAATGTGGGTGTCTGACTCAAAGAAGAATGAGTTGATAGCCCAAGGCTCGGTGGTAAGTGATACATGGAATCGCCTTCTTCAGGATTATCCACTTTAAATCTGATCGTTCTCCTGAGCTCCTTAAAATGTACATCAACCTCAGCGTAATCTCGTTTTATTTCTTTCAATAGCTGTCAAGGATTAATTCAATGATGTTATTGACAATATCCCTACTCTGTCTTGAAAGGGATATTCGTGAAAAAAATAAAATCAACTTTAATTGGGTGTATGTAGGCTCCGAAGTAAAAAAATGTGATTTTCTTTCAACCATTGTTAAACAGGATCAGTCATCGCCCCTTCTAAAATGTATGTGTTGGTGCTGCTCATGACATATAAATTCAGGAGTATGATTTTTAAAATTTAAAAATTCTGCATGATATTGGTCTTTCTGGAAATACAGTATATGAAAATTTTGACTACTAAGCATTATTTTGTTCTTGTATAAAAGCAATAAGAAAGAAAATGCGGACGGCACCGCTGTTACCGTGTCTTGTCAGGAGAGTTGCGGTACATAGGAAGCCAGCAGCTGCAAAACTCGGGTGCTTGACCTGAAATCAGATGATCCTCAAGGTACATAAGAAAGAATGAAGGTCACACTCATCGAGTGAAAAGTTCATGGGTTTATCGGCATATAAATATGTTCATGCCAAGCCGGGGGAGTGACAAGGAGTGCAGAAAAGACTGACAATGGCAGTTTCGCGCTACTCGAGCGCTTCAACGGGAGCGCTTCTTGTCCTTTATTAATGGGTGTACCGCTGTCAAGCTGTGACGCTCTTCGGTAGAGGAGAGGGGCCTCAAACTGTCGGTGGAACTCTTGAAGGTCCCAGTCTCTTACCTTACTATGTTCCTTTTAAACCCTGATCTGTTCCCTTCCCCATCCAATGAGGCAAGGGACAGAAATGCAAGGTAAGCAAGAACCATTTTAAGCTGGAAGCTAGAGCTAATCAAAATAACGCATAGGACCCTGGTCCAGTGGCCACCAAACAAGTCCATAGCTGCCAGACTAGAGCACTGGAAACCTATAATCTGTGGCATCCCCAACACCTCTTCTGATCACTAGGCCTCCATGACGTACTTATGATGTTGCAGGGTTCTGCTAAAGAGAAGAGGTGCTGGGGTTTGTCCCCAGGTAGTGGAAGGTTTTCTACACTCTGGTCTATACTGTTTTGGATACCGGAGGACTGTCCTGTGAATCGTTTTTTGCTCACCTCCACCAGAAGCTGTATCTAAACAGTATCTAAGCAACTCAAACATTGACAGCCTTCCCATTGTGATTGTGCATAGGGATAGCTGTCAATCAGGTAGGACTGTGTTATGATTGAGTCACCGTAGGAGGCAAAAACAGAAATGCTAGCTAAGTCCAGAAAACCAGAAAAGTTGGCAGCTATCGGATTGCAGACCCCTGAACCTATCAACACAACTAGCAGTAGCCGTGGGGGGTTCCTACGATGCCCTAGACCCCTCGATCACAGCCGGAGAAATAGCTAGGCCTAAAGAAAGAAAGGGGAAAACTAAACTGCCCCAGAGCAGACCCCAAAGCAATAGGCAGCCCCCAACATATAATGACGGTGAAGCAAGATGAAAACACTAACACAGGCAGAAAGATAGACTGAGCAAAGAGGGGCCCAATCTAGCTAGATAGAAAAGGACAGGAAGGCTGCTGTCTGCAATCCGTGAAAAACCCTATGAAAATAAGAGCCAACAGACTGACAGTGAAAAAGGCCCTGAAGACGCTAGGCTTCAAAAAAGCTATGTCAGTACTAAGGAATATTCTGAAGACAGAGCTACAGGCAAAAGGAGATTCAGCTCACCCCAGCAGGGAATGGCAGAATCCAGAAAAGCAAGGAAAACAAAAACAAAACACTAATGCAAACAGGCAAAGCAGAAAAACTTAGCTTAGAGGAGCAGGAATCAGTCTGGTGTCCTAGAAGTCCACAGAGAAATCACCCGCAGGGCAGAAGGGCGTCGGCAGCCTTATATCCAGTCCGTGACTCCACTCAGCCAGTCATCCTCATCAGGTTCAGGTGCCTGATAATCAGGCTCATTACCTTCCTTCACCAGAATAGGGAGTTCACCAGACCTCAGTGACGAAGGGGAAAATGAACTCACAGCAGGACTGCCTACTGGACTCCTAAGCATAAAAAGAGCAGGGCTTTAAATAGCTTGCAGTCTTAAACTACAAGTCTGCAGTCATTGTATATGATTAAAAACACACATGAGCCATGCACAAAAAATGAACAAGTCGGTAGGACAGTGTTCACACCAGCAAAAGACTGAAACACAGAAAAAATGCAGTATAACAAACGTGTAAAAATATTCTGTTGTAAAAAATATGTAACAGTAAATAGGAAGTGTCAGTAAAAAAAATAAAAACAAAAACGGTATTTAGTTGATACGTTTTTTGCAAAAAATGTATGCTAAGTCACTACACCAATGTCAAGGTATACCCATCTTAGAGCAGTCGCTAACCGATGTATTTGAAACCTGATCATATGAATAGTACCTACATGAGCAAGATTCAGAAAGACAATGCTTGATGTGGATATGCTGTGAAAGACAGCTTTTTTTTGGAGTGGCTTAGTATACATTTTTTGCAAAAATCGTCTCAACTAAATACCCTGTTTTTGTTATTATTTTTTTTACTGGCACTTGCTATATACTGTTACTTATTTTTTTACAACAGAGTATTTTTACACGTTTATTATACTGCGTTTTTCTGTGTTTCAGTCATTGTATATGGCTGCAAACTTGTGAATCCTCAAAAAGCGTGCATTGCTGGCTGTGAGGATTATCCAGTGCTGGGGCTAGGAACGGCAGTCATGTGACGGAATGTATGCGATATACATATTCATGGCCACATTCCGAATAAATGGGTGCAGTCAAACTGAATGCAATTGTATTGAGCAAGAACGGGGACAGTCTAGTCGGAATGTGGCCGGAAGTATGTATATTGCTTACTTGCAGTCACATGATCTCCCTTTCCGGGGAGTAGTCATAGCGCTCAGTATGCACAATGTAAGGATTCACAAGACTGCAGTCACATAGGAGGGCTGCAAACTTGCAGTTTAACAACGTTTTTTTATTCATAATGGTCACTACTGACTTCAGACATACAATTCTTTTTCCACTAAATAATTTGATCAAATGACCCATTTTTCAAAAAAAAAATGTTTTATGTCTTGCATTGGTTCTCTAAAAGTTTGCATTATTCATGCTTGTATGTTGGAAGCAAAGCTGAGCTTTGGGATCCTGAAAAACGCAGCAAATAAATGCAGCAAAAATGCAGCAAAAAAAGGCAGCAAAACCTGCTTTTTGTCTGAGGCTTCCCTACTGCCAAGAGATCAGGCTTTGGCTTCAGAAAAAAAAAAAAGGCAGCCAAAAGCAATGTGAGAACATATCCTAATTGCGTTCTGAACCTGTCCGGCGTCTGCACTTAGACCTACGCTGCCGGGAGAAAATTAACTTTATTCCTACAGGCAATATACGGGCTTCAGTTATGGGAGCAGCACGATCCCGGGTTTGGGCACCTCTCAGTATATAGAAAAGAGAGGGTGTAACCACACCCCCGGCTCTGACTGACAGCAGCTCAGCATCAGCGCCGGCTGTCAGTCAATGCTGGGGGGCACGTGGCAGCCTCCGCTCTCTATACACAGAGCAGTGACTAAAACCATGTTGGTGCTACCCCTTTGACTAAATGCTGTAGGAGAGAATAAAGATAATTTCCTCCTGGAAGTGGGGGACTCAGTGCATGCGTCAGGTAGGTTCAGAATGCTATTAACCTGCAGATTAACCCCACAACTGCAGGTGTATGCCATTTGTTCAGGTGACCCGTTCCTTTTAAACAATAGGTCTTTTTCTGATGACACATTCCCTTTAAATCTCCCCTACGCTCTCCAAGGCATGTCCCACACAATATGCAGTAGCAAAGGGGAAAAAGAACCTGAAGCCTCTTCGTGTTGGAATCCGAGGCTGCGCCGGCATCAAGTTTGTTGTTCTGTTGCTGCTATTTTTCCCATCATAGACCATATGGCGCAGAGTAGAGAGTGTGTATTTAGCAACTATTAAGGCAGCAATTCAAATCAATGTGTTCTCTCAGAGTCTGGAGGCTCCCGGTGGCTTTCTATTTCCTTTATGTACAGTGCTTTTATTATTCAAATCGTATTGCTGTTATTTTATGGGGTCCATTGAGAAGAGATTAGAGAATGGGAGGGACGACAATGCCCTCTTGACACCACAACCCATGCAAAACACTTTCCGGTTTACAATTGTTATTTCCACACCCTAATGATGGTAGGAACGATTACCTGGCAACCTTTCAACATTCTCCATATGGTATCATTGCTACTAAAGCAAAGTTCTGTCCTCCTCCCAACCTCTAAACTGAAGTAGTAGTCACACTTGGCTTATGGGAGCAGCATGGGGCTACAAACATTAGATCAGGTTAACCCAGTATGCATCCCTTGTTACACTTCCCTGCGACCTTGGGCAAGTTTCTTTATATAGCAAAAAAAAAAGCAAAAGTAGTGGTGAGTTTGGATTTGGAGCAATTCTGATCTAAAGTATATGACTGACTCAGTCTGATAGTATGTAATGCTGGAGTATAAAACAGCTGCAGGCTTATTCTAATGCGACTATTGTAAGTGGACAGAAAATGTTGCTGTTTACATTGTTATTGTTTGTTGATATGTGTAGTAATTCCACAGGACCAGACCTGGCAAAGTATGGCTCATAGGCCACATCCGGCACTATGGCTGTTCCAGTACACCACCAACTGAGACAGCAGATGCACCAGCTTCACTACATCTTGTATGCTGTGCGGGAGTCAGTGGACTCGATAAAAGTGCCAGAGGAATGGGAGTGAGGTGAGTATGTGTTGTTTATTTATACATTGTAAGGTAGCTGCAGGACACATAGTGGATGGGTGATATTTATCACAGAGGTGGTTTGTCCTCTGTGATATAAACCTGGAGTAATGCACCAGTTCTCATAGCACCAAGAGGGGTTTATCGACCATGATAGGTTAATTGTGAGCATCTGAAGAGTTAAACGGGATGGTTGCTCACAATGACTTCAACCCTGGTTGGGGTTCCCATGGTAAAATGTGGCCTGTTTGTCTCACATATAGTATGTCTGTGTGTAGTTGTGCAGACCTCCAAGATTGTGTGTATCTGCTAAAGGACTAAGAAGTTGGACTCTAACACAAGCGACAAACCTGCAAAATTGTGTGGACTTGTTACTAAGTGAGTAAAATAGATAGATAGCGGACCTGATTAAATATCTGGTTCAGTAACAGCAACAACAACACCTGGCAAACAGGAGACATACTGTATAAGCTGTTTTAGCCACAGCTTCAGCACAAACACCAGCAACAGCAGCAGCTCCGACAACAGCAGCAGCAGATTGAATTGATAATAATAATAATAATAATAATCTTTTTTTATATAGTGCCAACATATTCCGCAGCACTTTACAGTACTCGCAGACGTGGTTTGTGGCACGACGGCAGATCAAACTCCAGGTTCAGCTGACAACTTCTCTTTCCGGAATGTCGTGAGGAGCCTTGCAGAAAATGAGCCCTGGTGATGATATTGAGGTCTTTTTAACCATGTTTGAAAGCGTTGTCAATAGGGAAAACCTCTTACCAGAGCAGTCGATAGAAGTCATGTGCCATACTTAACAGGAGAGCCACAAAAGGACTACTATGATTTGGCCTTACAGGACATCAAAGAGTAGGCAAAATTGAAAATGGAAATTTTTACATGCTTGGGGGTGACAATGAATGTGAGGGCACAAGGGGTCCACTGCTGGGTATATCACAAACACCATTGCTCCAAAATGTTTGACCTACTGCACCTAGTCCAAAAATGGTTGCAGCCTGAGTCCTCTACTACAGCACAGGTGGTAGAACGAGTTGGAATTGACCCGTTTCGTGCACTCCATTCTGAGGCCGATGCAGACTTGGGTTGCCCAGGCAGATCCCCGGAACTCCATTGATCTGGTCGGACATGTCGAAAGGTATCTAGGGGGTCGACAGTTCCTTGGGTGGGCAACCTAGTCCATATTGTGGGTCTCATCAGGTGACTGATGCTCAAAAGAGGGTGGGGCATCCAGAGTCCATGAGGGGTGGCGGTCTGGCGGAGGTCACTTTGAACGTCTCATCGGGGGATGTAATTTGCGCAAAATGTCATGGCCCATATCACATAGCTGACTGTTGTCTCCTGACCACCGAACAAATAGACTGTAACACGAGACGCCGGTGTTCATACTGTTAGGGATGGCGGAACGCACTAAATATAAAATAACGTAAAGTGCGTTTGCCGCCCGGGGTCCACCGTGCAGAAGGTGTTAACACTGGTGCTAGCTAATGGCGGACATACAATATGGTGGTATTATGCACACGGGTTGAACGTCACCCAGGTGCGCTGAGCGATCTCAGTTTACTCACAGAGATGCCTTAAGTGAAAAACACAAATAGGCTGAGCCTGTTTGCGTGCACTTCTCTGAGACCTGTGATGCTCAGTATATGGTCACAAGAGCTGGGCCCTAGGCAGAGGGTCTGCATCCGTCTAGACCTACCGTGCGTGCGGCGTCACAACTGTGGATGCCAAGAGGAGCTGCAGACTACTGCGCGGCGACAGACACTGCCGCTAGTCGACAATGCCCAGAAGAAGGCGCACTGTTGGATGCTAGCACGTGGAGGATGCTGTAGTGGCTTGTAGCTTGCCACTGGCTGGTGCTGACTCTATAGCTAAGTCCCTATACACACTCGTAATATCAGTGGAAGGGAATCTTAATGAGTCATTTGCAGGTTCCTGCATCCATCACCATTCACACAGTAGCAACTAGAGACTATACTAGCGTATGGCCAAGTGGCCATGTGAACCTTTTATAGCCAGGACCTTCCGGAAGCTTCCAGATCGCTGAGATGACCAATCAGATCTGGAGAAGGACCTGGACATGTGGCTCCCGATCTCCAATGGGAGATCGTCTCATGAGCATGCTCAGTGGAGCGACAGAAGGACTTAGCCTCTGGAGCAATTTGCTGCTGAGCAGCCTACATTGCCACTGCTGACCCAAAGGTGGCAGCAATAGCCAGCCCCACAGAGCAGGTCTGGGCTGAGCATCTGGGAAGCCGGGATTGCTGAGCAATCACCTCGGCGGTCGAAAGACAATGGGAGACCGCAGAATGTGAGGCTCTAGATTCCTGTTGAACTGCTAGAGGAACCCGATGCTTAACACATACTATGCATATCAGGCATGCAGTGTGGACTGTCCGCCTAGCAAAGGGCCTCAGACTTGTCCCGTGATAGTGAATAGTCTGAAAATAACTAGACTACTAGAATCAGGAACTTTGGTGACTCTTGTGAGGGCCACACTCCCTCTCCAATTGATCCCTTTGAAGAAGATGGATGTGCATTGCATTCATGGGAATGATAAAGACTATCTGGTGGCTAGAGTGGTCATTGACACGGCCTGAGGTACTTAGTCTCATGAGGTTGGTGTGGTACAGGATTTATTGCACCCAATTGTCATAGGTCAGATCTTTGAGTTGTTCTGAGACTTGTGGGGGAGGAACAAAGGCCTTGATTGCTGAGATAAGAGATGGGTTTGCCTTAACCCTAGAACACATGACCATAAAAGTCTGCACTTTCACATACCTGGGGCCTTTTAGGCCCATGTGCAAATAACATGGAATAACGCAAACAAAAATAATTTTCAAAGTTTATTTGAAAATTGCAAAGTAAGGATGCATTCCCACTAGTGCTGGTGTCTGCCAGGAGGAGATCTGTAATGGATCTGACCTCCTGGTGTCCCCACTAAGGCTGGCGGAATCCCGGCATTCCAGCAGCCTTAACTGGAGTTACCAAGAGATCAGATCCATTACGGATCACCTCATGGCAGACCCCAGCGCCAGTGGGAACACAGCCTAAGATGTGAATAATTCAAAACATTACTATGTGCAAAAAAAAAAACAAAAGAGTAACTGAAGGGGCTTAAAACGCCCAATATACGCATTCGATATAACTCTATATAATAATGTTTTTTTGTTTAAAAGTTTTTTATATAAAAGTTGCAGTAAACATGCTGCTGGAATATCTCTTTTCAAAGGTTCCTTTTCTACTTTACTAATGACTGCAACAACTGACAGGACGAGTTCTCTTGTCATCAAAACGAAGGCTTCTCCGAATATCCTCAAATCTATTCACTGACATTGTAGCTTTGTGATGTGGATCTGAAAAAGGGTTCATAAAGAGTTCTCTGATAGGAACATCGTATTATTTTGTACTCCCTGCCAGAAGAGTAAGGCCAATATAAGCATACAGTTCCTCTTTTGTTATATTTTTCCATGTTTTTTTTCTTCCTGAAGCGATACGTTTTCCTTCTAAGTTAGTACACAAAACTACCTCATCTACAATATCATCTGAAAAAAATTTACAGAACATATCTCTTTTGGACAAGAATTGTGGAATTCCTACAGTTCCTTGAGCAACTCTTACAATATTATGTGATGGGGTTCGTCCAAGAACCTCAGCAGTACTGTTCCAAAAAATATTAGTTTTGGATGTTCTATTTGTACGTTCTGCTGGATCCACTACTTCTTCATCATCTGAAGAATCACTGGACGATGAAGTAGAGACATTAGCTGGTGGCATGTACTCTTCATCAGACAAAGAAAGTTCACTGTCTTCATCACTATCAAAAATGATTGCTTCGATTTCTTGGTCAGTCAAACCCCTGGATGTAGACTGTGCCATTGTAACCTTAGAAGTCAGTAAACTAAAATGAAAAAAAAAAGATTACAATCAGGGTTGTACACTCTTTGTTAGTGTGTGTGCTAAGGGTAAAGTGCAGACCCCTCCTCTCACCTTCAGCAGGTCACTACTTTCTTTTAGGTGCAGTAGAAGCTTTTGGATTTTTGTAACTCAGAAAGTTTATTTTTCAAGAAACAAGAAAGCTGACTCCTTCCTCCAAAGTCTCTTCAGCAAGTAGCACACAATGAACAGTGTTCAGGACCTATGATGATGTCAGAGACGCATGATGTTGTGAGGGAGCCTCCTTCCCAAGATCACATGACCATGTAGTCAGGCAGAATTCACACTCTTCATAGCAACAGCAGAGTCCTAAAGACTGAGTCAAAGTCTTCCCCAGCAACAGTGAAGACAAAAAGACTGAGGATCACATGTAAACCTAGTACGGGCCTAAAAGGCCCCAGGTATGTGAATATGGGGTATTCACAAAAAAGAGTTGTTATACCGAAATGCCTGTAACATAAAAATATATGAACAACTAGAAATGACAAACAACTATGTACCTGAGGAATACCTAGAGTTTCAAAATTCTAACTAAAGTAATCTTGCAGAAAATAGGAAACAATTAACAGGGCGGGCCTGCGAGGCCCCAGGTATGCGTTCTAGGGTTAAAGAAGTCTCACCAACCCCAGAGCCTGATGGGTTTGCCTTCTGTGTAATGATGGAAGATGAGAAAGTAGTATCCCTGAGGTCAACATTCCTGATTTAGGGGTGACCAGAAAAAATTTGGGGTCTGCCCAAAAGAGGGACTTAACTCTAAAAGAGGCATTCAATAATGTATTAGTTACAAACAGCATAACGCAGGAGCCAGGGGCTGACACCAGATTTCCCTATTTTATGATGAGTGGGGACTTATTGTACCAGATTACTAAGGTTAGAGAGGAAATAGTAAAGCAATTGTTGGTACCAGAACCTTATAGACGGAGGTTGTTGGACATGGGCCATTTCCATGTTCTGGGTGTCCATCTGGATGTGGACAGAACCAAAGAATAGGTCACTTGAAGGTTCTCTTGGCCCAGGTGACACCCCAAAATCCTAAGGTATTGCAACTCCTCTCACACATACCAGTTAGTTGCTTCCACCTCTCACTTTCTAAATCCCTTTGTGTCGCTACCTATCATAGAAATACCGCTTGAGCGAATTGTCATGGACCTGTGTGGTCCCCTTGTAAAGTGTGCTTGTGGACATATATATATATACTGATTGTCCTCGACTATGCTGCATGGTACCTAGAAGTGGCTCCCCTGAAAAAATCCTCAGCAAAAGTTTAGCCAACAAGTTGGTACACTTCCTTGCTTTGACAGGATTACAGAGGGGGATCCTGACTGTCCAAGCAACATCCTTTATTAGTAACGTTATGAGAGAATTGTATAAGGCCTTGCAAATTACACATCTGAAGATGTCAGTTTACCCTTCCCAGAAAGACATCCTTGTGGAAAGATCAATAAAACCTTAAAGAGTATAAAATGTCATATAAAAGGACGGTCAAAACTGGGACTGCCTCCTCCCATATCTAACATTCTCTATCCAAGAGGTTCCACAACTGCTGTATGGCTGACATCTGCAGTGTCTCATTGAAACAGCAAAGAAAACTGGAAGCCGAAGTAATGCCCCACTGTAGTGTCATTGAGCACGTCATCCAGATGAAGGAGAGAGTTGCGAAGGTAATGCACATCGTAGAGGAACATCTCCTCCAGGGACAAGAGGCTCATGTCCGGGTTTACAAGAGATGGGCCAGGTTGAGGCAGTTCAGCCTCGGGGACCAAGTTTCTCTAGCTTATTCCTGTGGTAGAGAGTAGGCTTTTAGTCAAAGGTCAAGGATACTTTGAGGTGGTAGAGAAGATGGGTGAAGTGAACTGCAAGGTTCATCAACCGGGAACACGAAAGCCGTGCCAGGTCGCCAAATTTATCACGTCAATCTTATCAAGGCATGGCAAAACAGGGACCCTGTTGAAACTCACTGTTTCTGGTTAAGCCAGGAGGAGACATTGAAGGTGTCACAATAGCCGAGAGCCTGTCGAAGGCCCAAATTCAGCTGTTTCAGGAACTTATGCAGTAGAACTGGTATCTGTTCTCAGATTTGCTGGAGTGATCATGGGTGGGTAAACTTGAAGCTTTATTGAATTCCCGAGGCCCGGTGAGAACTGATCTCCAAGGAAGTGAACTGTATGCTGAATTTTGAAGTCATTGAGGAAGCTAGCACAGGGTGGTCCAGACTGATTGTCCTTGTTCAAATCCGGATTGTCATTGTTCCAAAATCCAATGGCAAATTAAGATTCTGTAATTATTATCGGAAGCTGAATTAAGTCCCCAAGTTCGACACATATACGATACCACGTGTCGAGGAGCTGATAGAGAGACTTAGGCCGGCAAGGTACATAACCTCTTTGTACTTAACCAATTGAAAATCCCCATGTCACAGGAAAACAATGAAAAGAAGGCTTTCTCTATGCTTTCAATTTGTCAAATGCTGTTCGACCGCAAGGTGCTCCAGCTACCTTCCAGAGGGCCATGGACCAGATCCTCACACTATATTAGAATTTTGTCAAGGCACACCTGGATGTTATATATGGAATTTTTCAGCCCGGATTGGGAAAGTCATCTGGAAAAGGTCCAGGCAGTGTTTGATACTCTCAGGAAGGCGGGGTTTTCTACCAATAAATAAAGTGCCATGGGGAAAGAAGAGGCCAAATACCTAGGATATGTAACAGCTAGAGGCGAGATCAAACCTCAGATTAGTAAAGTGAATGCTATCCAGAACTGGCCAAGACCACTCTCAAAGAAGTAAGTTAGAGCCTTTCACTGAATCAAAGGGTACTACAGGAGATTCCTCCCAAACTCTGCCATGATGGCCGCACCCCTGAGCAACCTCCTTAAGGGGACAAAATCAGTTATGGCCAATTGGACTTCGGAGGCGGAGAAGGCGTTTCAATAACTGAAAGCAGCTCTGTGTAAGCAGACAGTTCTGGTGGCCCCCCCAACATTTAAAATGAATTTGTATTCCAGACAGATGCCTTAGTAGTCAGATTAGGAGAGGTCCTTTCTCAGGAGATGCACGGAGTGGAGCATCCGAGCATCCTGTCCTCTACCTCAGTTGGAAACTTCCGGCATGTGAGAAAAATGATTCCATTGTAGAAAAGGAATGCTTGATAATAAAGTGGGCAGTGGACACACTGTGATACTACCTGTAAGGGCTAAAATTTAATTTAGTGTCAGACCATGCCCCACTCAGGTGGATGAGGGCCATGCACCACTCATCTCAGGATATAAATCACCAACAAATAACAAAGCACAATCTGCTAGTAATAAAATGTAATTTAAGGTAAATTAAAATAAAATAAATAAAACATCTTCTAAAACCCCCACATATAAAGGGGAAAATACAGAAGGGGCAAGTGAAGCAGCGGGTTACTGGACCTATATATGTATTTTAGAATGTTTACTGCCATTGGTTCAATTCCCCTCCAGAGGAAGTCCTGCACATACTGGTAAATCCAATAAACTGACTGTCATTTTATCGCCATCCCCAGTGTCCCTCCATGGCCATTTCACATGTATAGATGTATGCGCTTTATTGAACAGTAAATGATGAACGGAAAACAAAAATTATGATTCATCTAAATAACAATTCTCACTGCTCATTCCTTGTAGCAGATCCAGATATTCAGGCAATACCTTCTTGCGGAGCATAAACTGTATGATACTTGGATTAAATTATGGATAGATAAATAATAGACAGATAGATAGATAGATAGATAGATAGATAGATAATAGATAGCTAGTGCTGCATGGTTTGGGATAAGGAAGGAAAGAAAGAAAGGATGGAAGGAAGGAAGTTTTGATGGATGGAAGGAATTTTGGATGAACAGACGGAAGTAAGGTTAAAAAGAAGTATGGATGGAAGAAAGGTATTAAGAATTGAAGGAAGGATGGATAGCTGGAAGGAAAAGGATAGATAGATAGATGAAAGATAGATAGATAGTGCTGCATGGTTTGGGATAAGGAAGGATGGATGGATAGATGGATGGATGGAAGGAGAAAGAAGGATGGATGGATGGATGGATGGATGGATGGATGGATGGAAGGAGAAAGAAGGATGGATGGATGGATGTATGGATGGATGGAAGGAGAAGGAAGGATGAAAAGATCGATGGATGGAAGGAGAAGGATGGATTGATGATAGATAGATAAATAGAAAAAACAGACAGCAGCACAAGCTTGAGCAGATTTTGGGTGCAATAGTCCTGAATAATGTGGTTGTCCAACGCAAAAATATAAATTGGAAAAAATCAGGCAGCACTGCAGTTACAGGAAAAATGTGGACTTTAATCCAGCACCAAGTGGTGCAACGTTACAACCTCACAGCACGGTCTTTGTGCTTGACAAAGACCGTGCTGTGAGGTCAAAAAGTTGCACCACTTGGTGCTGGATTAAAGTCCACATTTTTCCTGTAACTGGAGTGCTGCCTGATTGTTTCCAATTTAGATAGATAGACAGACAGACAGACAGATAGATATATAGATAGATAGACAGACAGACATTGGCATGGTTGATGGGCACACATGAATTGGCCAATTTATGCTCCAACAATTTATTTTCTTACTTTCCATTGCTAGGACGCACTCCTATTGTGACCTAAATATGACCATATACTGAAACTACTGTAGTTGTGTTCAGTAGCTATACGTGTAGCACATGGTCAAAAAAGGTGTTTCCTAAGTCTTTTATGTTATTTTTACCCACTATTGCTTTTCCTTATTTACTTACAGCCGGATATATGTTCATTCTGTTTCTATCTTAGGTGTTATCTACTCGTCAGTCATCACAGAGGTAATCTGTATGTTTATGGAGGGGGAATTAAGTGTTAAAAAACCTTCGATGTATAACGCCCCAATAAAATTTCGCTTGTGATGGTAGACATGGGATACTCTCAGCCATTTATGACTTTTGATGACCCATTGGAAAGCTTATATGGGGAAGTCATAGTAAAATCTACCGAGCTGCGATTCTACATAAAACATGATGCCAGGTGTCAGTCCCGGGACACATTCAGGCTCCACTTTTCGAAACTGATCGGAATCTTTATTGTTGCATTAAGAGAAATGTCAGTAAGGGATTTATCATCTATATTTCTTTTATGAGCATTGTTTCTTTTTAGAACTTGTTTTGCCCACATAATTTATTGTACTTTCATCCGCAGCATAGCCGGACTTACAGAGGAACATATAAATCTCACACACACATTAGGTTCTGTTAAATTGCACAATCGTTTAGGATGTTAGATCTTCAGCATCTGGTTTGGAAGCTTGATCCTGCAATATGGTACCAGGCAGGATCACTGCTATGCTTGATTATGGGTGACCTGAAAGCCCATAGCGATACATACAGGTGCATCTCAAAAAATTAGAATATCATCAAAAAGTTAATTTATTTCAGTTCTTCAATACAAAAAGTGAATCTCTATATTCTATAGAGTGATTACACACAGAGTGATCTATTTCACGTGTTTATATCAGTTAATGTTGATGATTATGGCTTACAGCCAATGAAAACCCAAAAGTCATTATCTCAGTAAATTAGAATACTTTATAACACCAGCTTGAAAAATGATTTTAAAACTCGAAATGTTGGCCTACTGAAATGTATGATCAGTAAATGCACTCAGCACTTGGTCGGGGCTCCTTTGGCATCAATTACTGCATCAATGGCGTGGCATTTTGTGTTCCCTAATGGTTTTCCCAATGTGTTTCGGTGCCAGACTGCAACTCTTCTCAAGATAAAACAAAATGAATAATTTTAAAAAAGTAATCATATTTGTTTTTTTTAACCTTGAGAAAGGCTCATGTTTGGCCCCAAAATGCGTTGGAAGAATAAAAAACCATTTTGAGACACAAAAGGCTTCCTATTTACTGCTCAACGTGATATTATCCTCCTAAATATAAGTCAAGGTGCAATTGTAGGAGAACAGAGCATAGGAGACAAAGTGTGGCAAAGACGTGTGGCCTCCAGACATGAACAAATCCCTGCCAAACTATTCTCAAAGAGAAGAGTTGCAGAAGGGACAGAATTAGGCAGTGCCCCAGATCAGTTGACAGTGACAAAACCAGCCTTCAATATAAAAGGTCATCAGCGCACCAAAACTGGAAAAGATTTGGCACCAAGAGAGGTTACAGATGCTCTTGCTGCAGCTGTGATAGTAGGTCTCGGCCATGGGTACCAGCTAGGCCTGAATCGAGACAATGACAGTCAAGCACTAAAGACCAGAGCTATGCTGGTCAAGGTCCAGACTGTGCTCGCCGACGGTCAAGCACCAAAGACCTGAATGATTTCCATCAGGGTTTCCAAACTAGACAATCCCAGTCAACAGTCTAAGACCAACCTCCACCGATATGGACTGAGGAGACGCTTGTCGGTGATCAAGCACCAAAGAGGCTATGGGAATATCTGGCCAGAGACCCCAGCCTGGGCTACTGATTGAAGGAAACATGTGAGACGGGCCATCACTTCCAGCCTGGAATTATGGTACAGGGCATGGGCAGGGGTGGGCTGCGGACCATATGGGTCCGGCTGACCCTAGAGTGGCTCAGAGAGCGATGATAGACTTGTAAGAAAAACATTGCTAGTAAGATGGAGCAGTGGACCTCCTCAAGGCCTAGAAAGCTGCAGAAACTTATAGAGACTGTTCAAACCAACCCCCACCCCCAACCCTAGAAATAGATTGGAGTGCAGACTTGGAGTTGATGCTGAAGTTTCCTGCTGTATACTAATCCTCATACCACTGTTATATAATTGCTTGTCAGATACAGTGTGGATATTGTCCTTTTGTGATTTGTCACTTTCAGTATCTCTGGTTCTACTTCATATCGTTAATCCAATAATTAAATTCTTGTTTCCACCTGGAGCCTCCGCTGTTGCATTTAGCCACCTGCTTACACACTCATACTGTCTGAAGAGTACTTGACTTACCATTTTTTTTGCTGAAGAGACCTCCTGTGGGTCCTGACTGACTGGTGGCAGAGCAGGTATGCAGAGTCTGACCCAATCTTATGGTGTGGCCATTGTTTGCTAGTCGAGTTGCTGTGAATTTCTTTGGAAATGCCGAGCTTTGTTCCACATTCATAGTAAAGTAATTTTACCTATCCTAGTTGAAAAGTTATACATTTTTGTAACATAGATCATTACCTCATTTTGCATTTATCTCTCCCAAAACACTAGGCTATAATGATGGGTCAATGCCTAGTTAAAGCTCCTTTAGAAGCTTCTTGTAACTGCTTCTCATCAATATGCATGCACAGCACTCTAATAGTATGAGTAAGGGAGACAAGCAGATACCGAAAAGGGAAAATGGGAAAATCCCATTCACAGACTGTAGAGTCTAGTGTATAGATCTTTGCTGAGCAGAAGTTGAGAGAAGCTTTTAAAGGATCATAAACTGAGTTTTGGAACAACGCTTCAACATAGTATTTGTAAGAGAAGAAAGCAAAATAAGGTAATGTAGTGCATTACAAAAAAATTGTAACTTTGCAAATCTTGGAGAATAATTACAGGGCTTTTCACCTGAACAAAGCAATAGATTTTGGAATTATAAAAAGTTCCACATCTGGAACATCATCAGCATATACCACAGCTCCTGAGCAGGGGAGGAAGAATGAGTGATTACACAAATGACATAGCAGTATCTTGCAGCTGCTGCATTCTGTGAGGAAAAACATTACAGTGCCGGTTTTGTCGCAGGAGTAAGTGTTTCTGCTGCGTTTCCAGCAATCTGAGATTATCATAATCAAGTCAGTGAATATATATACAGTGGGAAAATAAGTATTTGATGCACTGCTGATTTTGCAAGTTTTCCCACCTACAAAGAATTGAGAGGTCTGTGATGTTTATTGTATGTACACTTCACCTGTGAGAGACAGAATCTATAGATAAAAAAAAAACAGAAAATCACGTTGCATCATTTTTAAATAATTAAATTGTATTGCATGAAATAAGTATTTGATCACCTACCAACCAGCAGAAATTCTGGCTTTCACAGATCTGTTATTTTTTCTTTAAGAAGCCTCCTACTCTGCACTCATTACCTGTATTAATTGCTCCTGTTTGATCTTGATACCTGTATAAAACACACCTGTCCACACACAGTCAATCACACTCCAACCTCTCCACCATGGCCAAGACCAAAGAGCTGTCTAAGGACACCGAGGACAAAATTGGGCTACAGGGCAATAGGCAAGTAGCTTGGTGAGAAGGCAACAACTGTTGGTACAGTTATTAGAAAATGGAAGAAACAAGATAACTGTGAATCTTCCTCAGTCTGGGGCCCCATACAAGATCGCTCCTCGTGGGGTGCGGATGATTCTGAAAAAGGTCAGGAATCAGATCAGAACTATACAAGAAGATCTGGTCAATGACCTGAAGAGAGCTGGGACCACAGTCTCAAGAATTACCGCTAGAAACACACTACGCCGTAATGGATTAAAATCCTGCATGGCACGCAAGGTCGCTTTGCTCACACCAGCAGATGTCCAGGCCCATTTGAAGTTCATCAATGACCGTCTGGATGACCCAGAAGAGGCATGGGAGAAAGTCATATGGTCATATGAGACCAAAATAGAATATTTTGGTATCAACTCTACTCACTGTGTTTGGAGACAGAAGAAGGATGAGTACAATTCCATGAACACTGCCCCAACTGTAAAGCATAGTGGGGGAAATATCATACCTTGGGCGTGCTTTTCTGCAAAGTGAGCAAGATGACAGCACAGTTTTAAAGGGAGAATGGATGGGGTCATGGATCACGAGATTTTGGCCAACAACCTCCTTCCCTCCGTAAGAGCATTGAAGATTGGTTGTGACTGGGTCTTCCAGCTTGACAATGACCCAAAATACACAGCCAGGGCAACTATGGAGAGGCTAAGTAAGATGCATTTCAAGGTCCTGGAGTGGCCTAGCCAGTCTCCAGACCTGAACCCAATAGAAAATCTTTGGAGGGAGCTGAAATGTTGTCCAGCAGCAGCGGCAAAACCTGAAAGATCTGGAGAAGACCTGTATGGAGGAGTGGGCCAAAATCCCTGCTGCAGTGTGTGCAAACTCTGTCAAGAAGTACAGCAAACATCTGACCTCTGTAAATGCAAGCAAAGGTTTATGTACCAAATGTTAAGTTCTGTTTTTCTATTGTATCAACTACTTATTTCATTCAATAAAATGCAAACTGATTGTGTAAAAATCATAAAATGTGATTTTCTGGTTTACATTTTTAGATTCTGTCTCTCACAGGTGAAGGGTACCTACAATAAAAATTACAGCCTTCTCCATTCTTTGTAGGTGAGAAAACTTGCGAAACTGGCAGTGTATCAAATACGGTACTTATTTTTCCCACTGTATAATCATAGCTACTATATTGCACTGATTCCTTCACATGTACTTCCCCTCAGTATATTGTAGTGTATTTTCTCTGCCCTCCCTGAGAGTATAAATGCTATCTCCCCTCTTTGTGCGGAGGAGATCTGTGCGCAACTCCCTTCCTGCTGCTATCTCTAACCCTGAAATTAGCAAGAGAAGAGCAGAGGATGATCTGCACTCAAACAGATAAAGGACTTACAGGCACTCTACTGCAGCAAAGTGGTGGAAAGTTTTAATGAAAATTAATTAGAAAGCGGCCTAACTTTGCAATAAAAAAAAATATGTGCTCCTTTTGTGTCTATTGGTTAATCCACAATAAAAGATATTCCAGCCATTTTTTTCATTTAATATAGTCTGAAAATTTTATTCTAAAACGTATTAAAAAATTACAGTCCTAGTACATCCAAGTGGTATGTGCTCTTTCCTCTCTTTCCTATGCATTTCAGACTAAAACTCTTACTTATGGATAAAACTCATACCAAATATTCCCTGCATAAAAAAGAAAGTCTGAAATGCGTAGGAAAGATTGTACATTACTTGAATGTACCGGGACTGGCATTTTTTGATAAGTTTTAGAATAAAGTTTTTCAACTATTTCAATGGGAAAAATTGCTGAAATATCCTTTATCGTAGATTACTCTATAGTCACATTGAGCCGGAGTGGCGTTTCCTTGCCGAAAATCCTGGGAAGCCTCATTCAGGGTGAGCTGGTTTACACATATGTATGTCAATTGGTTTCCTGTTCTGACCTCGGTCTGTTTTCTGACTACTCTTTTGTCTTGTGAATTTATACCTTTACTGCCACCCTGATTCAGACACAGCAACTTTACAACTCCAGCCAGCCTGCACCACCGGCCAGCAGCATAATCCATTGCATCTGTTAGTCCAGATCCCTGTACAGGGGTTAAATGCTGAAGGCCAGGAAGAGTCCAAGGATCTGGTAAGCAAAATGGCTAGTGCTAAGCCTGTCCTTAGTAGTGACCATGGACAAAGCACCATTACATTCAGCAGCTACAGGCTACTGATGTGTCCTCTGGAATATGGTCATGTGAATCGCTAATTTCACATTCACCTCTGAGTGATTTGGTGATTTGACATCAGAAAAAAAACACTTTACACAAAAAAATCTAATAAACTGGTGGTGAAATGAACTCATGTAAATTTAACCCTAGGAAGCCTCAATCAGGGTGAGCTGGTTTACACATATACTGTATGTGTCAATTGATTTCCTGTTCTGACCTCAGTCCGTTTACTGACTACTTTTTTGTCTTGTGAATTTATACCTTTACTGCCTTCCTGATTCAGACACAGCAACCTTACAACTCCAGCCAGACTGCACAACCAGCCAGCAGCATACTCCATCGCCACAAGCCAGGGGCCCCAGAGTTAGTCCAGATTCCTTTACAGGGGTTAGATGGTGAAGGTCAGAATGATTCTTGAGATCTGGTAAACAAAGTGGCTAGTGCTAAGCCTGTCCTTAGTAGTGACCATGGACAAAGCACCATTACATTCAGCAGCTACAGGCTACTGACGTGTCCTCTGGAATATGGTCATGTGAATCGCTAATTTCACATTCACCTCTGAGTGATTTGGTGATTTGACATCAGAAAAAAAACACTTTACACAAAAAAATCTAATAAACTGGTGGTGAAATGAACTCATGTAAATTTAACCCTAGGAAGCCTCAATCAGGGTGAGCTGGTTTACACATATACTGTATGTGTCAATTGATTTCCTGTTCTGACCTCAGTCCGTTTACTGACTACTCTTTTGTCTTGTGAATTTATACCTTTACTGCCCTCCTGATTCAGACACAGCAACCTTACAACTCCAGCCAGACTGCACAACCAGCCAGCAGCATACTCCATCGCCACAAGCCAGGGGCCCCAGAGTTAGTCCAGATTCCTTTACAGGGGTTAGATGGTGAAGGTCAGAATGATTCTTGAGATCTGGTAAACAAAGTGGCTAGTGCTAAGCCTGTCCTTAGTAGTGACCATGAACAAAGCACCATTACATTCAGCAGCTACAGGCTACTGACGTGTCCTCTGGAATATAGTCATGTGAATCGCTAATTTCACATTCACCTCTGAGTGATTTGGTGATTTGACATCAGAAAAAAACACACTTTACACAAAAAATCTAATAAACTGGTGGTGAAATGAACTCATGTAAATTTAACCCTAGGAAGCCTCAATCAGGGTGAGCTGGTTTACACATATACTGTATGTGTCAATTGATTTCCTGTTCTGACCTCAGTCCGTTTACTGACTACTCTTTTGTCTTGTGAATTTATACCTTTACTGCCCTCCTGATTCAGACACAGTAACCTTACAACTCCAGCCAGACTGCACAACCAGCCAGCAGCATACTCCATCGCCACAAGCCAGGGGCCCCAGAGTTAGTCCAGATTCCTTTACAGGGGTTAGATGGTGAAGGTCAGAATGATTCTTGAGATCTGGTAAACAAAGTGGCTAGTGCTAAGCCTGTCCTTAGTAGTGACCATGGACAAAGCACCATTACATTCAGCAGCTACAGGCTACTGACGTGTCCTCTGGAATATGGTCATGTGAATCGCTAATTTCACATTCACCTCTGAGTGATTTGGTGATTTGACATCAGAAAAAAAACACTTTACACAAAAAAATCTAATAAACTGGTGGTGAAATGAACTCATGTAAATTTAACCCTAGGAAGCCTCAATCAGGGTGAGCTGGTTTACACATATACTGTATGTGTCAATTGATTTCCTGTTCTGACCTCAGTCCGTTTACTGACTACTCTTTTGTCTTGTGAATTTATACCTTTACTGCCCTCCTGATTCAGACACAGCAACCTTACAACTCCAGCCAGACTGCACAACCAGCCAGCAGCATACTCCATCGCCACAAGCCAGGGGCCCCAGAGTTAGTCCAGATTCCTTTACAGGGGTTAGATGGTGAAGGTCAGAATGATTCTTGAGATCTGGTAAACAAAGTGGCTAGTGCTAAGCCTGTCCTTAGTAGTGACCATGAACAAAGCACCATTACATTCAGCAGCTACAGGCTACTGACGTGTCCTCTGGAATATAGTCATGTGAATCGCTAATTTCACATTCACCTCTGAGTGATTTGGTGATTTGACATCAGAAAAAAACACACTTTACACAAAAAATCTAATAAACTGGTGGTGAAATGAACTCATGTAAATTTAACCCTAGGAAGCCTCAATCAGGGTGAGCTGGTTTACACATATACTGTATATGTCAATTGATTTCCTGTTCTGACCTCGGTCCATTTACTGACTACTCTTTTGTCTTGTGAATTTATACCTTTACTGCCCTCCTGATTCAGACACAGCAACCTTACAACTCCAGCCAGACTGCACCACCAGCCAGCAGCATACTCCATCGCCACAAGCCAGGGGCCCCAGAGTTAGTCCAGATTCCTTTACAGGGGTTAGATGGTGAAGGTCAGAACGATTCTTGGGATCTGGTAAACAAAGTGGCTAGTGCTAATCCTGTCTTTAGTAGTGACCATGAACAAAGCACCATTACATTCGGCAGCCACGTGCTACCGACGTGTCCTCTGGAACATGGTCCTGTGAATCGCTAATTTCACATCCACCTTCGAGTGATTTGACATCAACAATATAATACAAAATAACCACTTTACACAAAACTTTTAATAAACTGGCAGCGAAATGAGCTCATGTAAATTTCGCCCTGTGACCACGTAACCTTGAGATCAGTGAGACTTTAGCCATAAACTGTGCATAATATTCTCGGCTCAGAAAACACGATAAAAAAAAGTGGCTGGCAGTAGCGTGCCTTATCGCAGCTTATTATATTATAACTCACTGTGGAATTCCCAGAGTCATTTAAATACAGCCAAGCAGAAAAATATATTTATGTAATAAAGTCTATTAGTTGTGTAATGAGAAAATAACACACACACATGGGATTTCAACTTATTACAACCTGCGCAGGATGCAAGCTGACAATATTGTCACCCCCAGGTTAACAGCTGGGATTATCTTTATATCCATTAGTGCATAATTACAATGAAACATGCTCAGCCACACTCTGCGCTGGCATTTCACATGTACTTTTATTATGTGTATTCGTTACCACTGCATATTAATTCTAAAGAAGTATGAAGGGCGCTTCGTACGCTTCCTTTTATTTCAGACGAACCTTAACATTGCAAAACCTGTAACCGGACCCCCACCTCCCATGAACCAATTATAACACTGCTGTTTTCTTACGTAAGGACGGAATATTGAGCCCCCTCACACCCTAATGACCACAGACTGCTACATCCCCTATTGCTACATATGCAGATTTTCACACATGCTCCACAAACATTTTAATTGTAGATATAAACCCTATCCCCCTTCGAAGAATGTTGCGTTTTCTTGACTATTTCAGCTTTTAAGGTCTTTTTATTTGGGTTTTTTTTATATGTACTGGTCAAATGGCTATAGATCGTTTTTTATTAGTTGCTAATGTTTAATAATATTTTACCTTTTTTGTTCCTTTTTTCATTATTATTTTACCATCTTTAACCCTTTGCAACATATAGTTTCATAGCATTAAGGTTGAAGGTAGACTTAAGTCCATCGAGTTCAATCTATATCCCAACTGTTGATCCAGAGGAAAGCAAAATATCCATGGGGCAGGCACTAATAGCTCAATATTAAGGGAAAAATGTCTTCCCGTCTCCATACTCCAAATAGACTAGTTCCCTGGATCAACGTCCCATCACAGAATCTACTGTATTGCCCATAACCTGTAATATTATCTTCATCAAGAAAGGCATCCAGGCCCCTATTGAATTGTAGTAATGAACCAACCATTACAACATGATGTTGCAGAGAGTTCCATTGACTCAGTGCTCTCTCAGTAAAGAATCCATAGTCTCACTGTTCTTACAATAAAGAATCAATAGTCTCACTGCTCTTTCAATAATAAATCCATAGTCTCACTGCTCTTACAATAAAGAATCCATAATATCACAGCTTTTACAGTAAAGAGTCCATAGTCTCACTGCTCTTACAGTAAAGAATCCATAGTCTCATTGCTCTTACAGTAAAAAGTCCACAGTCTCACTACTTTTACAATAAAGAATCCATAGTCTCACAGCTCTTAGAGTAAAAGATCCATAGTCTCACAGCTCTTACAGTAAAGAATCCATAGTTCCACAGCTCTCACAGTAAAGAATCTATAGTCTCACTGCTTTTACAGTAAATAATCCATAGTCTCATTGTTCTTACAGTAAAAAGTCCATAGTCTCACTACTCTTACAATAAAGAATCCATAGTCTCACTGCTGTTACAGTAAAGAATCCATAGTCTCACAGCTCACAGTAAAGAAACCATAGTCTCACTGCTCTTACAGTAAAGAATCCATAATCTCACTGCTCTTACAGTAAAGATTCCCTAGTCTCACAGCTCTTACAGTAAAGAGTCCATAGTCTCACTGCTCTTACAGTAAAGAATCCTTAGTCTCACTGCTCTTACAGAAAAGAATCCTTAATCTCACTGCTCTTACAGAAAATAATCTATAATCTCACTGCTCTTACAGTAAAAAATCTGTGTCTGTGATTATGATTAAACGTTCTTTCCTCTAGATGTAGAGTATGTCCCTTGTCCTTATCACAGCACTAAATGTAAAAAAATCACTAGAAAAATGTCTGTACTGTCCGGTCATTTATTTGTACATTGTAATAAGATCGCCCCTAAGCCTTTCGGTTTTTTTTCCAACTGAATAACTCCAAGTTTAGTAACTTATCTTGATGTTGCAGTCCACCCATTCCCTTAATAACCTTAGTTGCCCTTCGCTGAGCCCACATCTTTCCCGGCACATGACAGCTGATTTATTCAGCCATCATGTGCCTTTAACAGCCACAGGTGGAGCAGAGTTCCATCCTTGAATGTTAACCTGTTAAATCCCACGTCCAATCTCTGACAGCGGGATTTAACACGAACCGACAAGAGCTCTTGTCATTTCAAGCTCATATTGGCATGTCCATGACATGATCGCAGGGTGTCGATGGGTTGTCATGACAGACGAGGGTCTGCTGATGATCCCCATGCCCGTCATTACCACCAGTATTCACCAGTGTTCGTACTAGATCAGGATTAGCGCTGAAACCCTGATGGTGCTGAGATCACAGGAGTTCATGCCGGCAGCGAACACAGACTCAGTGATGTCACCGCTAGTCACTGAGCCTGTGCGCGCTGCTTCCCATTCAATCCCCAGTAGCTTACTGCCTGAGCGTTCATATTAGCACCGCTCCAGTTGTAAACTGATTATCCCCATATATGGATTGCGCCGTGGGAATGACTGTACGCCAGACAGGTATGGTATATTGTGGGTTAATTTTTTTAGTTTTTTTTTTTACAGGAGATCGAGGGATTTGAGATGGGATTAGCAGTGTAATAAAGATGGAAAATGTGTGATGTATTGTTTCATTAACAAACTTTATTCTTACTGTGTGTATTTAACCCTTTTCTTTCTATAGGATTTGTAACGGATAGGTGTCTGATTGACACCTCTCCATTACTAAGCTGGGTATAATGTCACCTTACAATAGAAAGGTGACATTAACCCCTTATCAACCCCACTTGCCACTGCTACAGGGCAAGTGGAAAGAAGCTGACAGTGCTCCAGAATACAAATTTCAAAAAACTCGACATGTGAAACTAGCCTTAGGGTACGTGCACACGCTGCGGATTGATCTGCGGATTTTTCGGCGTGGATTTTGCAAAATCCGCAGGTAAATCCGCAGGTCAAAAGACCTGCGTTTTATTTGCGGATTATCCTGCAGTTTTGCCCTGTGGTTTATCATCTCTACAATGGAGGAGATGGCAAACCGCAGCGGAATCCAAAGAAAAAAATGACATGTCAATTCTTTCTGCGGTTTAGAAACTGCAGCAAAAACCGCGTGGAAAATTCCGCACCATCTGCACTGCGGTTTTCATTTTCCATAGGATATAATGGTACTGTACAACGCAGCTAATTCTGCTGCGGATCCGCAGGGCCAAAACCACTGCGGATCCACAGTAGAATCCGCAGCGTGTGCACATACCCTTAGGCTGGGATCACACATGCAAGAAACTCGGATGAGTCTGGCATGTTAATACCTGGCACTGCCGCCGGCACTCGGGAGTGGAGCATGCGGCTCCATGTATTGCCTTGCATCCGCACGCTCTACTACCGAGTGCAGTGCCTGGTATTAACATGCGAGACTCTCCGAGTTTCTTGTATGTGTGATCCCAACCTTAGGTATTTATGTGGCGCCCCTGAGGCTCAGTCGCCACAGAGGTACTGCACCTTCTCCTAAGGTGTAGTGCCCCACCAACTAGGTAAGTTGAGAACTCCTTTCCACACTCCAACACCTGCACCCACACACAGGATAGTTCAGCAATGGACCAGATTGCGTCTCCATGCTTAGAGGATAGCAGAGCACCTTTCGTGGGTCCTTGCTTCGTAACACGAGATGTGCTGGGAGGTGGGTGGAGTTAGATATAAAAGAGTGGGAAGGTTTAGAATTACAGTTCAGTCTGGAGGGGAGGCTGAGAGCAGGCTGACAGGAGGTCAGCCTGAGGGGAGCTCAAGGCAGAGGAAGGCAGTCAGGCGAGGCTGAGGACTGGTCCTAGTGGAACGAGCTCCCTAGGAAAGGAACAGAAGGAGAAAGACGTAGAACTGCAACCTAAGCTTCCATAAGAGAGAGAAGGAACAGCGCGGAACGAAGGAGTAGGAGAACAGAGAGGAGTTGTGGGTCGGAATAGGAACCCTGCCTATAGGTTCTTAGTGCAAGGCCGGGGCCTGGTCCTCGAGGTTGTATGGACACTTATGGTTCTGCAGCAGACACCGGTGGAATAGTTGGCTGTCAATGCATTACTCCCATCCAAGACTTGGAGCACAACAGCATCTGTATATGGAGCCGGGACTCAGAAGGGAGTCCCCGAAGTAGGCTACAGCTGTCTGCCGTACAAGAAAGACTAGTTAGGAACATCTGACAGGAGGAACTTCAGAGTACCACGGTACTGGAGCTCTTCACACTAAAAGGGGCAATAGAGGAGACGTTCAGGAAAGGCACATGTTGGCGGAGTGTTGGAGAGGAGAAGCCTGACTTGCCCGGGAGGTTGATTGAGGCTCTGCCCCGGAGGACACGGCACGGAGGCAGGCACCAGTGTGTACCACGAACTGTGAGTAAAGCTTTGGAACTACGAGCCCTGGTGTCTTCCAGTCATTGTGCACCAACACCATCAGCACCGCTACATCTGGGTATCCTCCTTTACACTACCTGTGCCTATACATTGCCCTGGGGTTACAGCTTCACCTGTGGGGAGCTATACCATCTATCCTGCAACACACCATCAGCCCCAGAGGATCTGCATGCAGCGTTGACTTAACATCTTGCTTGCCAAACACCACAGGTGGCGTCACGAACTATTCCATAAACTATATTACAAACCACCATTGATATTGGGCGCCCAGGGCCACGGACCGGGTCACAGCTGCCGTGACACATCCCACTGACACCGGCCCGGTACCGAGTACCCCACAGCCCTGGGACAGAGGGCGACCCATTTATACACAACATCTTTTCCAGACTCCACACCAAAATCTACCTGAAAAAGTACCCTGAAAATGTTCAAAAGAGTGAACCAGTAGCGCAGCTACCGGGGGGGCAGAGGGGGTGGTCACCCCCCGGCCCCGAGCTCTGAGGGGGCCCACTGAGCTATGCTGCTGTAACTGTATCGGCGTGCAAAGCGCGCACATACAGTTACATTCTGCGGCAGAGCAGGGAGAATCGATCTCCCTACTCTGCCGCCCAGCCGCTGTGAGCCCCTGAGAAGGCGGTGGGGGGCCCCGGTGGCAGCAGTGCGCCCCCCACCTCACAGCCAGCAACGTCGTCCTGAGCTTTTCTGTGCGCACAGGACCTGTGATGATGTCACAGGAGGGGCGGAGTCAGGGGGGTCACATGATCAGGGGCTTCAGCACAGGGCTCTGCTGTGCTGGTTGTCATGGTGCTGGATGAGGTGAAGTAAGCTTCTGTGTGGGGTCAGGAGGGGTTTACAGGGTGGATGTAGCAGAGCTATGTGTGTTGTGAGCTCATCTGTTCATTCATCTTTTGCGTCCGAGGATCTCCCTCTTCTGGTGAAGGAAGGTAGTGAGGATGATTTGGATGAAAGAAACCAAACACCTGATCAGGTGGATCGTGACTGGGTAACGGGAACTACAGACTGGATATAAGGCAGCCGACGCCCTTCTGAGTCACTGGTGATTTCTCTGATGGATTCTTGGAGACCAGTCTGATTCCTGCTTCCCAAAGATAAGTTTTTGCTCTGCTATTGAACTTATTAGTTTTGGTTTTGTTTACCTTGTTTTTTGAGTTCAGCCATCCCCGGCCAGGGGTGTGCTGGATTCTATTTCTTTGATCAGTGTTCTCTTTTGCTCTGCTTCCAGAATATTCTGAGTGCTGATATAGGGTTTGAAGTCTAGTGACTTCAGGGTCCTTTTTGCTTATCAGTTGTGTTGGTAGTATTTTTTGGCAGGGTTTTCTCGGATTGCAGACAGTAGCTTTTCTGTTCTGTCCTTTTTAGTTAGCTTGGGCCTCATCGTTTGCTCAACCTATCTTTCTATCTGTGTTAGTGTTTTCATCTTGCTTCACCGTCATTATATGTTGGGGGCTTGCTTTTGCTTTGGGGTCTGCTCTGGGGCAGTCAGTTTTTCTCTTTTCTCTCTTTAGGCTTGTGTAGATCTCCGGCTGTGACGAGGTGTCTAGGATCACCATAGGAACACTCCACGGCTACTGCTAGTTGTGTGATAGGATCAGGGGTCTGCAATCCGCTAGTTTCCAACCTCTCTGATTTTCTGGGCTGAGCTTGTGTTTTGTTTTTTTCCTCCTCAGTGACTCAATCATAACAGAATCACCAGCCATACTGCAGATTCTAGGGTACTCAAAAGCAGGAAGGAATTGTTTAAAAAAAAAAAAAAAGGTGTCCGAATTTTTTTTTTTTTGTGTATATCTTTTCTCTTTTTCTCTGAGGCCGTAGGAGGAATTTTTTTTTTCTGATGGAGTTTAAGCAATTGTCTGATCATGTGGAGCAGCTTGCTGCTGAAGTGCGAGGAATTTCCACCTATCTTGCTCATTCACACACTGCTGAACCAAAAATCCCCACTCCTGATGTGTTTTTTGGGGATCGGTCTAAATTTTTGAATTTTAAGAATAATTGTAAATTATTTCTTGCCTTGAAGCCTAACTCATCGGGGAGCTCTGTGCAGCAGGTTAAAATTGGCATCTCCTTGCTGCGCGGCGATCCCCAGGATTGGGCATTTTCTTTAGCACCAAGTGATCCTATTCTAGCTAATGTGGATGCATTTTTTCAGGCCTTGGGGTTGTTGTATGATGAACCTAATGCGATTGATCAAGCTGAAAAGACCCTGTTGGCATTGAGCCAGGGTCAAGATTCTGCAGAACTGTACTGTCAAAAATTCCGAAAGTGGGCGGTCCTCACCACTTGGAATGATGGTTAGAGTTGAGCGATACCGTCCGATACTTCAAAATATCGGATCGGAATGGATCGGCCGATCTTTAAAAAAAGTATCGGTATCGCCGATGCCGATACCGGAAGTCCCATTCAAGTCTATGAGACTTCCGGTATCGGAATTGGAAAAACCCTTTCCTGCCCTTGTACAGCCTCTCGGGGGTCTGTACAGGCCTGTACAAGTCCCATCGGGCGATGCCTGCTACCATGACAGTGATTGACACATTAGCCAATGATGGTACAGTAGTAGTCCCATCATCCGGCTAATGTGTTAAATGTAAAAAAAAAAAAATACTACATACATACTACATGCTACATACATACTACATATATACTACATGCATGCTACATACATACTACATATATGCATCATACATACTACATACATACTACATACATACTACATATATGCATCATACATACTACATGCTACATACATACTACATATATACTACATGCATGCTACATACATACTACATGCTACATATATACTACATGCATGCTACATACTACATACATGCTACATACATACTACATACATGCTACATACATACTACATGCATGCTACATACATACTACATATATGCATCATACATACTACATGCTACATACATACTACATACATACTACATATATACTACATGTATGCTACATACATACTACATGCTACATACATGCTACATGCTACATACATACTACATACATGCTACATACATACTACATGCTACACACATACTACATACATACTACATGCATGCTACATACTACATACATGCTACATACATACTACATGCATGCTACATACTACATACATGCTACATACATACTACATACATACTACATGCATGCTACATACTACATACATGCTACATACATACTACATACATACTACATGCATGCTACATACTACATACATGCTACATACATACTACATACATACTACATGCATGCTACATACTACATACATGCTACATACATACTACATACATACTACATGCATGCTACATACTACATACATGCTACATACATACTACATGCATGCTACATACTACATACATGCTACATACATACTACATACATACTACATGCATGCTACATACTACATACATACTACATACATACATGCATGCTACATACATACTACATATATGCATCATACATACTACATGCTACATACATACTACATACATACTACATATATACTACATGCATGCTACATACATACTACATGCTACATACATGCTACATGCTACATACATACTACATACATGCTACATACATACTACATGCTACATACATACTACATACATACTACATGCATGCTACATACTACATACATGCTACATACATACTACATGCATGCTACATACTACATACATGCTACATACATACTACATACATACTACATGCATGCTACATACTACATACATGCTACATACATACTACATACATACTACATGCATGCTACATACTACATACATGCTACATACATACTACATACATACTACATGCATGCTACATACTACATACATGCTACATACATACTACATACATACTACATGCATGCTACATACTACATACATGCTACATACATACTACATGCATGCTACATACTACATACATGCTACATACATACTACATACATACTACATGCATGCTACATACTACATACATACTACATACATGCTACATACATACTACATGCATGCTACATACATGCTACATACATACTACATACATACTACATGCATGCTACATACTACATGCTACATACATACTACATACATACTACATGCATGCTACATACTACATACATGCTACATACATACTACATACATACTACATGCATGCAACATACTACATACATACTACATACATACTACATGCATGCTACATACAATACATTCATACAATACATACATAGAGATACAATACATATAACATAGAGTAACATACTTACCAATACTTGTCACATTGTTCCCCAAAGCCATTGTCTTTTACGGAATAAATATTAACATAACAAACCACAAAAATACTCACCCATGATCCGAAGCAGTCCACGAGTGTGTCCCACGACCATCTTGGGTAGAGAACTGCAGCATCAGCTGATGCTGCCGCTCTCTACGGGCTGCAGGAATCCAATGACGGAAGGTAGGTATCCTTCCGCACTGTATTCCTCCGCCACTTAAAAAAAAAAAGTCCCTAGTCTCACTTTATGGTAAAAGCTGTGTGGGAATTAAGTGGCGGAGGAATACAGTGCGGAAGGATACCTACCTTCCGTCATTGGATTCCTGCAGCCCGTAGAGAGCGGCAGCATCAGCTGATGCTGCAGTTCTCTACCCAAGATCGTCGTGGGACACACTCGTGGACTGCTTCAGATCATGGGTGAGTATTTTTGTGGTTTGTTATGTTAATATTTATTCCGTAAAAGACAATGGCTTCGGGGAACAATGTGACAAGTATTGGTAAGTATGTTACTCTATGTTATATGTACTGTATGTCTATGTATGTATTATATGAATGTATTGTATGTAGCATGCATGTAGTATGTATGTAGTATGTATGTAGTATGTAGCATGCATGTAGTATGTATGTAGTATGTATGTAGCATGTATGTAGTATGTAGCATGCATGTAGTATGTATGTAGTATGTATGTAGCATGTATGTAGTATGTAGCATGCATGTAGTATGTATGCAGCATGTATGTAGTATGTAGCATGCATGTAGTATGTATGTAGTATGTATGTAGCATGTATGTAGTATGTAGCATGCATGTAGTATGTATGTAGTATGTATGTAGCATGTATGTAGTATGTAGCGTGCATGTAGCATGTATGTAGTATGTATGTAGCATGTATGTAGTATGTAGCATGCATGTAGTATGTATGTAGTATGTATGTAGCATGTATGTAGTATGTAGCATGCATGTAGTATGTAGCATGTATGTAGCATGTATGTAGCATGTATGCAGTATGTAGCATGCATGTAGTATGTATGTAGTATGTATGTAGCATACATGCAGTATGTAGCATGCATGTAGTATGTATGTAGTATGTATGTAGCATGTATGTAGTATGTAGCATGCATGTAGTATGTATGTAGTATGTATGTAGCATGTATGTAGTATGTAGCATGCATGTAGTATGTATGTAGTATGTATGTAGCATGTATGTAGTATGTAGCATGCATGTAGTATGTATGTAGCATGTATGTAGTATGCATGTAGCATGTAGTATGTATGTAGCATGTATGTAGCATGTAGTATGTATGTAGCATGCATGCAGTATGTATGTAGCATGCATGTAGTATATATGTAGTATGTATGTAGTATGTATGTAGCATGTAGTATGTATGATGCATATATGTAGTATGTATGTGGCATGTATGTAGTATGTATGTAGTATGTATGTAGTATGTAGCATGCATGTAGTATATATGTAGCATGTAGTATGTATGTAGCATGCATGTAGTATATATGTAGTATGTATGTAGCATGTAGTATGTATGATGCATATATGTAGTATGTATGTAGTATGTAGTATGTATGATGCATATATGTAGTATGTATGTAGCATGCATGTAGTATGTATGTAGCATGTATGTAGTATGTAGCATGCATGTAGTATATATGTAGCATGTAGTATGTATGTAGCATGCATGTAGTATATATGTAGTATGTATGTAGCATGTAGTATGTATGTATGTAGTATTTTATTTTTTTTTTTTACATTTAACACATTAGCCGGATGATGGGACTACTACTGTCCCATCATTGGCTAATGTGTCAATCACTGTCATGGTAGCAGGCATCGCCCGATGGGACTTGTAGTCCCATCGGACGATGCCTGCACAGACCCACGGACATCAGCACAGCCCCCCGGCAGGCCGGCACAGCCCCCCGGCAGGCCGGTACAGACCCCCACAGGGTGCACAGCCCCCCGGCAGGCCGGTACAGACCCCGGGCAGTCCGCACAGCCCATCGGCAGGCCGGCACAGCCCCCCGGCAGGCCGGTACAGACCCCGGGCAGTCCACACAGCCCCCCGGCAGGCCGGCAGAGACCCCCGGAAGGCCCGAAATGACGGCGCATCATGATGCGCACACACCGCGCATCATGATGACGTCATTTCGGCTGTCAATCAACTTTGAACTTCCGATTCCGATGCCCGATATTGAAAAAATATCGGATGTCGGTATCGGAATTCCGATACAGCAAGTATCGGCCGATTCCCGATACTTGCGGTATCGGAATGCTCAACTCTAATGATGGTGCCTTGGCAGCTCTCTTTCGGAAGGGTTTGTCGGAAACTGTAAAAGATACTATGGTGGGATTTCCTGTTCCCTCTGGTCTTGACGATTCTATGTCATTAGCCATTCAGGTTGATCGGCGTTTACGTGAACGTAAAATTATACGGGAAACGCTGCCACCTGTTGAACAAATGTCTGAACCTATGCAATGTGATAGAGTTTTGTCTAGGGCGCAACGTCAGGAGTTTAGAAGACGTAATAAGCTGTGTTTTTTCTGTGGAGATGCCTCTCACATTATTTCTGTCTGCCCTAAACGAGAGAAACGTTTTGCACACACATTTGCTGTAGGTGGTGTACAACCTAAGTTTCTTCTGGCAATTACTCTGATCTGCTCCCTGTCCACATTTTCTGCTAAAGCCTTTGTGGATTCAGGAGCGGCCTTGAACCTAATGGATTTAGATTTTGCTAAATGTTGTGGTTTCCCTATGACACCCCTGCGGACGCTTATTCCTTTGAGGGGTATTGATGATACTCCTTTGGCGAAGAATAAACCTCAGTTTTGGACCCAGGTGGTAATGCGGGTCGCCCCAGACCATCAAGAAAATTGCAGATTTTTGGTGTTGCATAATTTGCATGATACCATCGTGCTGGGGTTCCCCTGGTTGCAAATCCATAACCCAGTTTTGGATTGGAATTCTGTGTCTGTGGTGAGTTGGGGTTGTCGGTGTGCTCTTAGTGACACTCCTGTTTTCTCCACCTCTCCCCAGTCGCATGAGGTTCCTGACTATTTGGCTGATTTTTACGATGTGTTTAGTGAGAGTAAGTCTGCGTCTTTGCCTCCTCATAGGAGTTATGACTGTGCAATTGAGCTGAGTCCGGGGTGTAAATTTCCCAAGGGTCGACTTTTTAATTTATCTGTACCCGAACATGAGGCTATGCGTTCCTATATTAAGGAGTCGTTGGAGAAGGGTCATATTAGACCATCCTCGTCACCCTTGGGTGCTGGGGTTTTTTTTGTGGCCAAGAAGGATGGTTCATTAAGGCCCTGTATTGACTATCGCTCCCTTAACAAAATTACTGTTAAATATCAGTATCCGTTACACCTGATTTCTGACTTATTTTCTAGAGTTGAAGGTGCTTGCTGGTTTACCAAGCTTGACCTCAGGGGGGCGTATAATCTTATTCGCATTAAGCATGGGGATGAATGGAAGACAGCGTTTAATACTCCGGAGGGACATTTTGAGTACCTGGTGATGCCTTTTGGGCTCACTAACGCCCCTTCTGTCTTCCAGTGCTTCATGAATGATATGTTCGAACTGTGTTCCGGACTTTGAGGGAAAACTCCCTGTATGTTAAGAGATCAAAATGTCTTTTTGGTGTACAGAGGATTTCATTTTTGGGATTTATTTTGTCTCCATCAACTATTGAAATGGACCCGGCCAAGGAACAGGCCATTTATGATTGGGTGCAGCCCACTTCTTTGAAGGCTCTCTAGAAGTTTTTGGGTTTTGCTAATTTTTATCGTAAGTTTATAGCCAATTTTTCTGTTATTGCCAAACCATTGACTGATTTAACTAAGAAGGGCGCTGATTTGCTGAATTGGTCTCCAGAGGCTGTTTCTTCTTTTCAGGAGCTGAAGCGGAGGTTCACTTCTTCTCCGGTTTTGCGACAACCCGATGTCTCACTTCCATTTCAGGTGGAGGTGGATGCTTCAGAGACAGGTGCAGGAGCTGTTTTGTCCCAAAAAGATCCTGTAACATCTAAAATGAACCCCTGTGCCTTCCTTTCCCGAAAGCTTCTCCTTCGGAACGTAACTATGATGTGGGGAATCGAGAACTGTTGGCCATGAAGTGGGCATTTGAGGAGTGGAGACATTGGTTGGAGGGAGCTAGACATCAAGTTGTGGTCCTCACTGACCACAAGAATTTGATCTACCTTGAGTCGGCTAAACGCTTGAATCCGAGACAGGCCAGGTGGGCCTTGTTTTTCACACGTTTTGATTTTGTGGTCTCCTTTCTTAAGGGCACTAAGAACGTTAAGGCTGATGCCCTCTCTAGGAGTTTTTTGGCCGATTCTCCTATTGTGACCAAGCCTGCTACCATCTTAGGTGAGGGGGTGGTTCTTTCTGCCATCTCGCCTGATTTGAGACGTGCTCTGGAAAAGTTTCAGGAGCATAAGCCTGAGCGTGGACCCAGTGGTAGGTTATATGTTCCTGACCAGTGGAGGAGGAAAGTGATGTCTGAGGTTCATTACTCCGCGTTGGCTGGTCATCCAGGTATTTTTGGTACAAGAGATTTGGTGAGTCGGTCTTTTTGGTGGCCAGCCTTGTCTCGTGATGTCAGAAATTTTGTGCAGTCCTGTGGGACTTGCTCCCGATCTAAGCCTTGTTCTCGTTCTAGTGGGTTGTTGATGCCTTTGCCGGTGCCCAGGAGGCCATGGACCCATATTTCAATGGATTTTATTTCTGATCTGCCTATCTCTCAGAGGATGACTGTTATCTGGGTGATTTGTGATAGATTCTCTAAGATGGTCCATCTTGTACCACTACCTAAGTTGCCATCTTCCTCAGAGTTGGTGCCCTTGTTTTTGCAACAGGTGGTTCGCTTGCACGGGATTCCTGAGAACATTGTATCGGACAGAGGAGTTCAGTTTGTCTCTAGATTCTGGAGGACCTTTTGTTCCAAGTTGGGAATTCAGTTGTCCTTCTCCTCTGCATTTCACCCTCAGACCAATGGGCAGACGGAGAGAACAAACCAGACTTTGGAGGTTTATTTGAGATGTTTTATTTCTGCTGATCAGGATGATTGGGTTTCATTTTTACCCTTGGCCGAATTTGCTTTAAATAATAGAGCTAGTTCTGCCACTTTGATGTCACCCTTTTTCTGTAACTTTGGGTTTCATCCTCGATTTTCTTCAGGGCAGGTGGAGTCTTCTGCCTGTCCAGGGGTTGACACTGTGGTGGAAAGAATGCAGCAGATTTGGGACCAAGTGGTGGATAAGTTGTCTCTTTCCCAGGAAAAGGCCCAGCGGTTTTCTAACCGGCATAGGACCATTGGTCCCCGGTTTAAGGTGGGTGATATGGTCTGGTTATCATCAATGAATATCTCTATGAAAGTGACTTCTCCAAAGTTTAAACCTAGATTTATTGGACCTTACAAGATTTTGGAGATTATTAATCCGGTCTCTTTTCGGTTGGCTTTTCCTGTCACATTTAAGATTCATAATGTGTTTCATAAGTCCTTGTTGAAGAGGTTTGTTGAACCAGTGGTTCCTATGGTGGCACCTCCTGACCCTGTGTTGGTTGAAGGTAACATGGAATATGAGGTAGAGAAGATACTGGATTCCCGTCTGGCTAGACAGAGACTCCAGTATTTTGTTAAGTGGAAGGGTTATGGTCAGGAGGATAATTCCTGGGTCTCTGCCTCTGATATTCATGCCAAAAGATTGGTGCGTGCTTTTCATCGGGCTCATCCTGATCGGCCTGGTGGCTTGGATGAGGGTTCGGTGACCCCTCCTCAAGGGGGATGTACTGTTGTGAGCTCATCTGTTCATTCATCTTTTGTGTCCGAGGATCTCCCTCTTCTGGTGAAGGAAGGTAGTGAGGATGATTTGGATGAAAGAAACCAAACACCTGATCAGGTGGATCGTGACTGGGTAACGGGAACTACAGACTGGATATAAGGCAGCCGACGCCCTTCTGAGTCGCTGGTGATTTCTCTGCTGGATTCTTGGAGACCCGTCTGATTCCTGCTTCCCAAAGATAAGTTTTTGCTCTGCTATTGAACTTATTAGTTTTGGTTTTGTTTACCTTGTTTTTTGAGTTCAGCCATCCCCGGCCCGGGGTGTGCTGGATTCTTTTTCCTTGATCAGTGTTCTCTTTTGCTCTGCTTCCAGAATATTCTGAGTGCTGATATAGGGTTTGAAGTCTAGTGACTTCACGGTCCTTTTTGCTTATCAGTTGTGTTGGTAGTAATTTTTTGGCAGGGTTTTCTCGGATTGCAGACAGCAGCTTTTCTGTCCTGTCCTTTTTAGTTAGCTTGGGCCCCATTGTTTGCTCAACCTATCTTTCCATCTGTGTTAGTGTTTTCATCTTGCTTCACCATCATTATATGTTGGGGGCTGCCTATTGCTTTGGGGTCTGCTCTGGGGCAGTCAATTTTTCTCTTTTCTCTCTTTAGGCTTGTGTAGATCTCCGGCTGTGACGAGGTGTCTAAGATCACCGTAGGAACACTCCATGGCTACTGCTAGTTGTGTGATAGGATCAGGGGTCTGCAATCCGCTAGTTTCCAACCTCTCTGATTTTCTGGGCTGAGCTTGTGTTTTGTTTTTTTCCTCCTCGGTGACTCAATCATAACATGTACGTGTACGTGTACGTGTGTGTAGGAGGTGTACGGAGCAGAGATATGCATGTATGAGGTGTACAGAGGAGCGGAGCCGTGTGTGTATGGGGTGAGCAGAGCTGTTTGTGTAAGGAGCGGAGCCAAGTGTGTACAAGGTGTACAAAGCAGAGCCATATGTGTACAGCGTGTACGGAGCAGAGTCGTGTGTATAGGGGGTGTGGAGCAGAGCCATGTGTGTATAGGGGGTATCAGGTGCAGTAACAGGGACACATACGGCAGCAGTGGCTCAGTATTGGGGTATCAGGTGCAGTAATAGGGACACATATGGCAGCAGAGGCTCAGTATTGGGGTATCAGCTGCAGTAATAGGGACACATACGGCAGCAGCGGCTCAGCATTGGGGTATCAGGTGCAGTAATAGGGGCACATACAGCAGCAGTAGCTCAGTATTGGGGTATCAGGTGCAGTAAAAGGGGCACATATGGCAGCAGCGGCTCAGCATTGGGATATCAGGTGCAGTAACAAGGACACATACAGCAGCAGCGGCTCAGTATTGGGATATCAGGTGCAGTAGTAAGGACACAGACGGCAATAGCGGCTCAGTATTGGGGTATCAGGTGCAGTAATAGGGACACATATGGCAGCAGTGGCTCAGTACTGGGGTATCAGATGCAGTAATAAGGACACATACTGCAGCAGAGGCTCAGTATTGGGGTATCAGGTGCAGTTATAGGGACACATACGACAGTAGTGGCTCAGTACTGGGGTATCAGGTGCAGTAAAAGGGGCACATACGGCAGCAGCGGCTCAGTATTGGGGTATCAGGTGCAGTAATAAGGACACATACGGCAGCAGTGGCTCAGCATTGGGGTATCAGGTGCAGTAATAGGGGCACATGCGGCAGCAGCGGCTCAGTATTGGGGTATCAGGTGCAGTAATAAGGACACATACGGCAGCAGCGACTCAGTATTGGGGTATCAGGTGCAGTAATAGGGACACATACGGCAGTAGCAGTGGTTCAGCATTGGGGTATCAAGTGCAGTAATAGGGACACATATGGCAGCAGCGGCTCAGCATTGGGGCATCAGGTGCTGTAATAGGGACACATACAGCAGCAGCGGCTCAGCATTGGGGTATCAGCAGGATGATGGGTTTGTGCAGGTTGGGGATACATGGTTATGGGGCAGGAATATGAGAAGTGAAACGTGTCGTTGTTGTATTCTCTGTAGCCGAGTCCTGGCTGGAGGAGTCATCATGTTGGTCTGGGCCAGATGGAAAAGACGTGAAAAGTGACCAATTCCATCAGAAAGAATGTCAGCTGTAAGACACCAACTATACCTGTGCAGTAATCACACGTTTTGTAGTACTGGTATTTACCACTGATCATATTGCGGTAATATCCATGTTGGTCTTTATATAGGGATTATTTTCAGTAACAGCGCAGTCCTCTCCTACATCCACTATTAGGGGGTGTCACCGAGTTGTAATCAAAGTTACCTAGTTAGGGGCCCACTCAGAAGTTTCGCCCCCCCCTGAACCGAAACACTAGCTACGCCTCTGGAGTGAACATATGCATGTTTATGTAAAAATAACTTGCTTTTTCTATGTTCAGTCTTTTGAGCATCTGCCAAGCGGTAAAATGAAGTGACTCGTCTAATTCTTCAGCTGCATACTGTTTGGAAGACCCTCTATCATTTACAAAAAAATAGTCAATAGGAAATCTAAAAAGACACCCGGATGTCTTTTTGAGCGTTTTGTCAGCATTTTTGTTCGGAAAAGCCTCAGTTTCTTCGTTGTTAAATAAATTTAGCCAAACAACCAGAAAACAGCAGTAAAAATGATTCCACAAAAAAACGCTGGAAAAATGCAACCTAAAAAAATGTTAAAAATATTGAAAAAGTGCTCAAATAACAAAAATCAATCAAAAACGCACTAAGAAAGACACTTTAGGAAAAAAAAAACGAAAAATCTTCTGCTTGAAAAACTAGATGGCACCACAAGTGATCTGTTGCAAACTGTTGCAATTCACTCCCCTAAAAGTTATCTTATTTCAGTGGAAACTGTGTAATGCTTTATTTCTCCTGCGGGGGCAGTGCAGGGAAATTGAAGAGCTGGAAATAAATGCCTGCAGCTAATCTCTAATAGTCCCAGCAGGCCAACCTGTGATCAGCTCATTCAGCATTTGATCAGTGGGCTCTTTTTACCAGAAAGAGACTGTGTACGGTACGAAGTGGACACCGCCTTTAACTATACTTCTGTTACTAGAAGAAATCTTACCCTGTATTCATCCAACCATTGGTTTTTTTTTTTATTTTTTTCCAAATCTATGATTTACTAAGAAATCATAGAACGATGCTTGTCATGAAAACTTGCAGTTTTTGACTCCCAAGAATTACTCTCATGGCGTAAAACATTGATTTTCTCTGTTTTTCCAGGCATTTCTAAATGTAAAATAAGCTATAATTGTGAGCAGAGTTAATGTTCCCTTTTTCAGTGACTGACGTTTGTTAAGGAGTTCAAGGAAAAGACGAGAAATTCATGTTTTCCCTTTTATAAGAAGGAATAGAAATATCTTACGGCGCCAGTACAATAAGAAACAATACACACAAAGGACTTTGGAGACCTAAGTAAAAGTGGGTCAGCCATAATGATTAACCCTCCTTTATTTAATAAAAGACATATTGTATTTCTCTTCATAAGAGCTTGTATTTTCAGGAGTTATGACCTAGAACATGTTGAGAAATGGACGCCGGCATTGTCAGAAACAGCAATAGGTTTTGTCCTTCAAACTGCCCATGGAAAATAACTTTTAGCCTTGAGTTGCAAAGTTGTAAGATAATGAAGCAAAACTTTACTCCTGTTGGTAATACTTTAAAAAATAATTAAAGAAATGTTATTGGGCAGAACTTCTATTATGTCTTGTCAGAGAACTATGTTTCGCTCTTCACTTATGGACTACCTGTGCCCGTCCTGAATTCTCCAGCTACACTGGGTATCAGGACAAATCTTTCTGCTTATGGCTCCCTGGGATACCATTTGCTCTACTTTATGAGGGGTTGTGGGGTCCGTGATGCCATGTTTTGGATTGTGGGGTCCATCAGTGGTGTAACGACAGCAGTCGCAACAGTCTCCACTGCGACCGAGCCCGGTAGGTGAGGGGCGCAACGATGCCAGTCCCTAGTTCAGCTGGATGTGCGTCCTCGTTGTCAATGGCGTCACCGCAGGTCACCGAAGCTGTGCTCTGATGCTCAAACCAGTGTATCCTGAGTGCCAAGCTGAATGCATCGTGCCATCGCTCAGTAATCAGATGGATTATGGCGTGGGAGAAATGGATTGTCGTCGGACAGGTGAGGAATATAAGTTCACCATTAGCACTGTTCTCACGTATTCATCTTATGCACTATTTCTGGGGCCACTGAGGGCTCATGTTATTAGCCAAGGAGGGGGGCCAATATCCATGACCCCTTCCCTGGCTATTAATATCAACCCGCAGCTGTCTTTCTAAACTTTGCTATCAACCAATACCTCATGTATTTTATACATCTTTTTTGTCCTTTTATTGCACATTTTTCTATGTTTATGCCCTTTAGTGTTGCTTGAGTGAATTGGGGTGTCTGTCCTTGTTGGGTGCACTAATGTAGTGCTGTACAGGCCACCTGGTCTATTAGTATGGGTGTCATCAAAAGGCTGTAAGACAGACACTGTTCATCACACCTATCTGAGTGACTGGTGCCCTATACAAGCCTCATCTGTGTGCATTTTTAATGCTAGGTAACCACCCTCTCTATGAATTGGTGGGTTTCAAGCTGTTGCTCCATCAGTATTTTGCACCTGTGCTGCCTCCGCCTTTATCACGGGGTCTTCAGTATCCTGCATTGGTAATCAGACCTTGCTGTTTCTTTTCCTGTGATGTTTTCAGAATTAAATGATCTCTTACAATAGTGTGGTTGTCCATTATGGGTTTTAGAGGTGGAAAGACATCCCACAGGGCACATGGGCAGGTGTTATCTTCATAACACAGTCAAATATTGCTCATTGTGTGCATGTCTGAATGGCGGTGCACATAATACATGTACAGCTCTCACCTGCCTGAAAGGGAGTAACTCTTACAGATAGGCTGCTAATTGTAGTTTATAGAGAAGGGTCTCACTCGAGGAGTCAGTAGAGTTTTCCTGGACCACCATGGGGAAGATGTGTATACCAAATCTCCTTGGATACAAAGATGGTTCAAGTGCAGCAGAAAAGGAGATTCGGCTACAGAATGACCCTTCATTTTGGGTCACAGAGGTCGGTTCCCTGCGGAGCATATAGACAGATATGATATAAGAATATACAGTGTATATTTTATATTTCTGAATGGCGGTATAGTCTGCCAGAATAAGAGCTGCTCTTCCTGCCCAGCTGCCCATTATGGCTCTTGAGAGGAGTCCTCTTCTATGATGTCCATATGCTCTGATAGGTCTATTGTATTATATGGTAATGTGTATTGCTCATTCCATATCTCTTTATTAAATAATCTGTTTTGCAGGCAAGTTTGGCATTTTAGAGGTTTGGAAGTCCCCGCACTGTGCCAACGATCTATCCTCAGACAAACAGCCCGGTGTTATGTGGCCGGCAATGCTGCCCTCCTGCACTTTGAAGTCCTACGAGAAGCATTTTTGTCGTTGTTAAGAAGAGAAATGTCCCGCTGTCCCATAAAGTGAATTGCTCGATGTTATCTAAACACTGTGAAATGATGATACTATAAAGGACAATACAAAGCTTTTGGCTGGAATATGTTTCCTGGCAGATACAGAATGGGAAATAAGTGGAGTATATGTTGCACTCCAGAGAGTACGCTTTAGTGTTTGGACATCCATCTCACAGAGATACAATGTAACACCGAGCCATTAGAGACTCGATGCGACTACAGCTACTGGCGCTATTTACTGTCAGCTATTGTGATTTTCATTTCCAGCTGTTTCCATATAGATTTCAATTTCTGATCACTACCTTCATATTAAAGAAGCAAACATGAGCTGCGAGGAACCGAAGACTGGAAATTCAGAGGTTTCAAAGGAAAACTAGCTGAGGACAACCAATATGCAAAACAATCTGAAAGAGTAGACTCCATTGTCTGTTGAAGGAAGGAGTCACATAACTACCAGGGAAGCTAAATTCACAACACTATGCTTAATTACAAGCGTCCTGTGTTTATTGCATGCCACACAACTGTCCTGGATACAATAAATTTGAGGAGCGGTCACACTGCACAGGAAGATCACGGGTATATCATGACTTTAGCTGTATTTTTGTCCTCAGGAGACAGATACAGAACACAGTTGTGGAAGTAGAGAACTGACAGATCTGTATTTCACCATGCCATCGTTGTACTGTACCATCACTGTGTGTATTATCCCTGTACTGTGACATCACTGTGTGTATTAACCCTGTACTATGACATCACTGTGTTTTATCCCAGTACTGTGGCATCACTGTGTGTATTATCCCTATACTGTGACATCACTGCATGCGTTATCCCTGTACTGTGACATCACCATGTGTTTTATCCCTGTACTGTGACATCACTGTGTGTATTTTCCCTGTACTGTGACATCACTGTGTGTATTATCCCAGTACAGTGGCATCACTGTGTGTATTATCCCTGTACTGTGACATCACTGTGTATATTATCCCTGTACTGTGACATCACTGTGTGCATTATCCCTGTACTGCGACATCACTGTGTGTATTAGCCCTGTACTGTGACATCACTGTGTGTATTATCCTTGTGCTGTGACATCACTGTGTGTATTATCGCTGTACTGTGACATCACTGTGTGTATTAGCCCAGTACTGTGTCATCACTATGTGTATTATCCCAGTACTGTGGCATCACTGTGTATATTATCCCTGTACTGTACATCTCTGTGTGTATTATCCCTGTACTGTGACATCATTGTGTTTATTATCCCAGTACTGTAGCATCACTGTGTGTATTATCCCAGTACTGTGGCATCACTGTGTGTATTATCCCAGTACTGTGGCATCACTGTGTGTATTATCCCAGTACTGTGGCATCACTGTGTGTATTATCCCTGTACTGTGACATCTCTGTGTGTATTATCCCTGTACTGTGACATCACTGTGTATATTATCCCTGTACTGTGACATAACTGTGTATTATCCCTGTACTGTAACATCACTGTGTGTATTATCCCTGTACTGTGACATCTGTGTGTATTATCCCAGTAATGTGTCATCACTATGTGTATTATACCAGTACTGTGGCATCACTGTATTATCCCTGTACTGTGACATCACTGTGTTTATTATGCCTGTAATGTGACATCACTGTGTTTATTATCCTTGTGCTGTGACATCTCTGTGTGTATTATCCCTGTACTGTGACGTCACTGTGTGTATTATCCCTGTACTGTGACATCACTGTGTATATTATCCCTGTACAGTGTGTGACATCACTGTGTTTATTATCCCAGTACTGTAGCATCACTGTGTGTATTATCCCAGTAGTGTGGCATCACTGTGTGTATTATCCCAGTACTGTGGCATCACTGTGTTTATTATCCCAGTACTGTAGCATCACTGTGTGTATTATCTCTGTGCTGTGGTATCACTGTGTTTATTATCCCTGTACTGTGACATCACTGTGTTTATTATCCCTGTCCTGTGACATCACTGTGTTTATTATTCCTGAACTGTGACATCACTGTGTTTATTATCCCAGTACTGTGGCATCACTGTGTGTATTATCCTTGTACTGTGACATCACTGTGTGTATTATCCCTGTACTGTGACATCACTGTGTTTATTATCCCTGTACTGTGACATCTATGTAATCACTGTCCCTTTACTGTGACATCACTGTGTGTATTATCCCTGCACTGTGCCATCATTGTGTATATTATCCCTGTACTGTGACATCACTGTGTGTATTATCCATGTATTGTGCCATCACTGTGTATATTATCCCTGCACTGTGACATCACTGTGTGTATTATCCCAGTACTGTGACATCACTTGGTGTATTATCCCTGTACTGTGACATCACTGTGTGTATTATCCCTGCACTGAGCCATCACTGTGTATATTATCCCTGTACTGTGACAAAACTGTGTGTATTATCCCTGTACTGTGCCATCACTGTGTATATTATCCCTGTACTGTGACATCACTGTGTGTATTATCCCAGTACTGTGACATCACTGTGTGTATTATCCCTGTACTTTGACATCACTGTGTGTGTATTATCCCTGTACTGTGACATCACTGGGTGTATTATCCCTGTACTGTGACATCACTGTGTGTATTAGCCCAGTACTGTGTCATCACTATGTGTATTATCCCAGTAATGTGGCATCACTGTGTATATTATCCCTGTACTGTACATCTCTGTGTGTATTATCCCTGTACTGTGACATCACTGTGTTTATTATCCCAGTACTGTAGCATCACTGTGTGTATTATCCCTGCACTGAGCCATCACTGTGTATATTATCCCTGTACTGTGACAACACTGTGTGTATTATCCCTGTACTGTGCCATCACTGTGTATATTATCCCTGTACTGTGACATCACTGTGTGTATTATCCCAGTACTGTGACATCACTGTGTGTATTATCCCTGTACTTTGACATCACTGTGTGTGTATTATCCCTGTACTGTGACATCACTGGGTGTATTATCCCTGTACTGTGACATCACTGTGTGTATTATCCCAGTACTGTGGCATCACTGTGTGTATTATCCCAGTACTGTGGCATCACTGTGTGTATTATCCCTGTACTGTGACATCACTATGTGTATTATCCCTGTACTGTGACATCACTGTGTATATTATCCCTGTACTGTGACATAACTGTGTGTATTATCCCTGTACTGTGACATCACTGCGTGTCTTATCCCTGTACTGTGACATCTGTGTGTATTATCCCAGTAATGTGTCATCACTATGTGTATTATCCCAGTACTGTGGCATCACTGTATTATCCCTGTACTGTGACATCACTGTGTTTATTATCCCTGTAATGTGACATCACTTTGTTTATTATCCTTGTGCTGTGACATCTCTGTGTGTATTATCCCTGTACTGTGATGTCACTGTGTGTATTATCCCTGTACTGTGACATCACTGTATATATTATCCCTGTACTGTAACATCGCTGTGTGTATTATCCCTGTACTATGACATCACTGTGTGGATAATCCTTGTACTGTGACATCACTGTGTTTATTATCCCTGTACAGTGACATCACTATGTGTATTATGCCAGTACTGTGCCATCACTGTGTATATTATCCTTGTATGGTGACATCTCTGTGTGTATTATCCCTGTACTGTGACATCACTGTGTTTATTATCCCAGTACTGTAGCATCACTGTGTGTATTATCCCAGTACTGTGGCATCACTGTGTGTATTATCCCAGTACTGTGGCATCACTGTGTGTATTATCCCAGTACTGTGGCATCACTGTATTATCACTGTACTGTGACATCAATGTGTGTATTATCCCTGTACTGTGACATCACTGTGTATATTATCCCTGTACAGTGTGTGACATCACTGTGTGTATTATCCCTGTACTGTGACATCACTGTGTTTATTATCCCAGTACTGTAGCATCACTGTGTGTATTATCCCAGTACTGTGGCATCACTGTGTTTATTATCCCAGTACTGTAGCATCACTGTGTGTATTATCTCTGTGCTGTGGCATCACTGTGTTTATTATCCCTGTACTGTGACATCACTGTGTTTATTATCCCTGTCCTGTGACATCACTGTGTTTATTATTCCTGAACTGTGACATCACTGTGTTTATTATCCCAGTACTGTGGCATCACTGTGTGTATTATCCCTGTACAGTGACATCACTGTGTGTATTATCCCTGTACTGTGACATCACTGTGTTTATTATCCCTGTACTGTGACATCTATGTAATTACTGTCCCTTTACTGTGACATCACTGTGTATATTATCCCTGTACTGTGATATCACTGTGTGTATTATCCCTGCACTGTGCCATCATTGTGTATATTATCCCTGTACCGTGACATCACTGTGTGTATTATCCATGTATTGTGCCATCACTGTGTATATTATCCCTGCACTGTGACATCACTGTGTGTATTATCCCAGTACTGTGACATCACTTGGTGTATTATCCCTGTACTGTGACATCACTGTGTGTATTATCCCTGCACTGTGCCATCACTGTGTATATTATCCCTGTACTGTGACAACACTGTGTGTATTATCCCTGTACTGTGCCATCACTGTGTATATTATCCCCGTACTGTGACATCACTGTGTGTATTATCCCTGTACTTTGACATCACTGTGTGTGTATTATCCCTGTACTGTGACATCACTGGGTGTATTACCCCTGTATTGTGACATTGCTGTGTGTATTATCCCTGTACTGTGACATCACTGTGGCATCACTGTGTGTATTATCCCTGTACTGTGACATCACTGTGTGTATTATCCCTGTACTGTGACATCAGTGTGTTTATTATCCCTGTACTGTGACATCACTGTGTTTAATATTCCAGTACTGTGACATCACTGTGTTTATTGTCCCTGTGCTGACATCATTGTGTTTATTATCCCTGTACTGTGACATCACTATGTTCATTGTCCCTGTACTGTGACATCACTGTGTGTATTATCCCTGCACTGTGACATTGCTGTGTGTATTATCCATGTACTTTGACATCACTGTGTGTGTATTATCCCTGTACTGTGACATCACTGGGTGTAATACTCCTGTATTGTGACATTGCTGTGTGTATTATCCCTGTACTGTGACATCATTGTGGCATCACTGTGTGTATTATCCCTGCACTGTGACATCACTGTGTGTATTATCCCTGTACTGTGACATCAGTGTGTTTATTATCCCTGTACTGTGACATCACTGTGTTTAATATTCCAGTACTGTGGCATCACTGTGTTTATTGTCCCTGTGCTGACATCATTGTGTTTATTATCCCTGTACTGTGACATCACTATTGTCATGATTTGTAGTCTTGCCCTGTCCTGTATTTTGTATAATATGTCATTTAACTTTCCTCTGGTTCATTTGCTGTAAATTAACCATGTCTCCTTCCCCCAATACTTTGCAATGTCTTGTGATGTACCTGAACCATAATCTAATTTAGGCTTGTGTCAACAGCTAGTGGAACTTTGGCTATTGTTTTCCTAAGCAGAAGATAACCTACAATACACATCCTGTAGACTAAGTGGAGTCCTTACATTTCTAGAATCTTCTGATGGACCAAACCATTGAATAGTAGGTGTGACCCCTACCCCCCTTCAGATGGACTGATCCCAGGAGCCCTGACAATACATTCTTGCTTTAAGATCAGATGTGAGTTGGATGCTAAAAGAGAAGGACGAGGCTGTCTGAGGAAGCTTCGGCCTCTGTGTGATCGTGGTGGATTTCTGGGACTCTTAAAGGACTATGGTTTTGTGATCTGGCACAAGGATTGTCGGGAGGTGCCCCCGAATCAGTTTCCTGTGGACTTATTTTGGGACTCTGCAGATTACCTTCGTGTTGTTCCTGTTTTTTGGTCAATAAATCTGTTGGATTATTCCCAGGCCTGTTGTCCCTCCTTGCTCTGGAGAATACTCCCGTCACAAACTGGTTGGCAGCGCTGGGATCAGAGCAGAAGGAATGGAGGACAACGGCCCATCAACATCTGGAACCAGCACCGCAGAGTACAAGAACTGGACTGCGGTGAACCTACAAACAAAGGCCCGTGAACTGGGAGTCGGCTACAAGGGACTCTCCAAGGAGCAGCTGATTGAGGCTTTGGAAGCAGTTCACCTGCAAGATGATGCTGAGGAAGGATCCTCACAGCAAAGAGAGGAAAGGCGGCAGTCGGAGGTAAATACCCAAAAAAGTCAGTGGGTTGTGTGGTACGAGGAGGAGATGGCCTTGCTGGGAGAAGAGGCTACCATAGAAGATAAGAGGGAGGTCATGCGCACAGCCAAGGAGAGGCAGCGCAGGATGGAGGAGAGGGCAATGCTGGAGAGGGAGATCACTTTGGAGGCAGCGAGAAGCTCCAGACAGACTGTACCCACAGCATCCCCCATGAGGGAACTCCCCAGAGTGTCCCGCAAAGACTTCAAGCCGTTTAATGAGGCTTCCGGTGACATTGAGGGCTTCTTCCTGGACTTTGAGCATCAGTGTCGATTAATGGAAGTCCCGGAAAGGGAGCGCGTCCGACATCTTGTGGGGCTCTTAGAGGGTGGAGCTGCCGCAGCCTATAGAGCTATGGACCCTCGGTTGAACTGTGAGTATGCGGAGATTAAACAGACTATTCTAGAACATTATGCTGTGACCCCAGACACTTACAGGACTCAGTTCCGTACTTTAGCCTGTGATGAGGAAGTGTCCTTCAAGATGTATGCTCACAAACTCAAACATATATGTCATCGCTGGCTGGAGGCAGAGGAGGCCATAACCTGGGAAACGTTCCTGCAGGTCATCCTAAAAGAGCAGTTTTATTTTAAGTGCCCCGCTGAGATCCGGGAATGGGTGCGTGAAAGGAGACCAGCAACAGTGGAGGAAGCTGCAGCTCTAGCTGATGAGGCTCTCACCATCAAGCCTCAGTGGAAAAAATTACTACTCAGGGAGAAAAACACTACCAGCCCCCCAATGCTGGCGGCCCCTGGTCTTTCTGCCTCCAATATTCACCATCCCACTAGACCATCAACTCATGGTGACCTTCGTGTGACTGTGCCTCGCATTACTCCTGCTCCACCTTTGGGACTACGACGTGGAGGAAGAATCCCAGAGCGCAGATGCTATGGATGTGGGCAGCCCGGGCATATGCAATTCCAATGTCCAGGTGTACGGAGGCAGAACACCTACAGACCGCCTTTGCCTGTTCATTATCTACAGACCCCCTCACCTGGAGAAGAGATGGATTCAGTGCCTGATGACTTGCCAAGTGACTCTGATATCCTGGCTTCCCTACCAGGAGTCTATGGGGTGCGAGCCCCAGCCACCTGTTCTTCTGATCTTCAGCACAAACATCTACAGGAGGTCGTGCTGGATGGTCAAAAAGTTGTTGGCTTCCGTGACACTGGGGCTTTTCTCACCATAGCCGATCCCCGAGTAATTCAACCAGAAGCAATTCAAAAGGGACCAGGAATTGCCATTGAATTGGCTGGAGGTACCCAGAGATATATTCCAAGAGCGAGTGTGACCCTGGATTATGGCTTTGGGGCCAAACAATGCATGGTCGGTGTGATGAGCGGCCTCCCTGCAGACGTTCTTCTAGGAAATGATGTGGGGAATCTTCATTGCCACTTTGTCGGTGCGGTAACCCGAAGTCAAGCCAAGAGAGCAGCAAATGTGGACGTGTACAACCCTTCCATGGAAATGAGGCCACCAGAACCGCCGTCACAGCCGGTGAGTGATTCTTCTTGTGGGGATAATATGAATGTTACCTGGGATAAAGTTCAGTTTAGACAAGAAGTGGAGACTGACCCCACCCTAGCTAGTTTTAGAGCTCGAGCTGAAATAGGGCAGCTAGGGGAGAATGGAGAAAGAATTATCAGAGAAAATGGACTTCTGTATCGGGTTACCAATGCCGACTCCCTAGATAAGCCCTGGACTTATAGCAAACAGCTGATTGTTCCTCAGAAATACAGAATTCCCCTATTACACCTTGCTCATGATATTCCTACTGCTGGCCATCAAGGCAAAACCCGCACCGAGAGGCGATTGACTCAATCTTTCTATTGGCCTGGGATTTCCCAAGCAGTGGCGCATTTCTGCCGAACTTGCGACATATGTCAGCGTAGAGGGCGACCCGGAGATCACCCAAAGGCACCCCTGCAACCGCTCCCTATAATAGAAGAACCCTTTCAAAGAGTAGCTGTTGATATCATTGGACCTCTGGCTAAACCAAGTAAATCTGGAAAGCAGTACATTCTCACTGTTGTGGACTATGCCACCCGATATCCAGAAGCGGTGGCCTTGTCAAGTATTTCTGCAGCCAAGGTGGCCGAGGCCCTGGTTACCATTTTCACCAGAGTAGGATTTCCCAGTGAGATCTTGTCGGACCAAGGCTCCCAGTTCATGTCAGAGCTGGTCCAGTGTCTGTGGCGCACCTGTGGAGTACGAGCGATCCGCACGACCCCGTATCATCCCCAAACAAATGGACTTTGTGAACGATTTAATGGCACTCTGAAGAATATGCTGAGGGCCTTCACTGACAGAGATTCAAATTGGGAGAAGTACCTACCCCATCTCTTGTTTGCCTATCGGGAAGTTCCCCAGGAGTCCACTGGGTTCTCCCCCTTTGAACTACTCTATGGAAGAAAGGTCCGAGGACCCTTAACCCTGCTCAAGGAATACTGGGAGGGGCAAGTTGAAGATACAGGGGCCCCTGTTGTCCCTTATGTCCTAAAGCTGCGAGAAACCCTGGCCCAACTTGCTAGTTTTGCCCAGAGTCATGTGCGGATGGCTCAAACCAGACAGAAGACATGGTATGACCGTAAAGCACGCTACCGGGAGTTTGTAGAAGGACAACAGGTCTTAATGATTGTTCCCCATCGGCAGAATAAACTGCAGACAACATGGGAGGGTCCCTTCCGGGTTCTCAGAAAACTGAATGACACCAATTACCTTCTTGCTTTAGATGATCAGGGGCTAAGACAAAAGACTGTCCATGTGAATATGATTAAGGAGTACCATGACCGGACCCTTCCAATGATAGCAAGCTGTCGGCTAGCTTCAGAGGACGGTCAAGAGGATGAGGACTCCCTACCTGATCTCGTGGAAGCAGCGAGAGCCCCATCCACTGTGGAACAGGTTCCTCTGGGAGATCACCTGGATTCCTTACAGAAAAACCAGATGCTGGGAGTGCTTCAACAGAGACGTGCTGCTTTCTCATCCCAACCAGGCCGAACCACCGTCACCCAACATCATGTGGACACTCAGGGCATCCGTCCCATAGAACAGGCTCCTTACCGGGTACCTGAATCAGTTCGAAACACCATGCAGCACGAACTGGAGGAGATGCTACAGTTTGGGGTAATCCAGGCCTCCCATAGCCCTTGGGCCTCTCCTGTGGTGTTAGTACCCAAGAAGGATGGGAGTACTCGATTTTGTGTGGACTATCGACGACTAAACGACCATACCGTCAGTGATCCTTACCCAATGCCTCGTATTGACGAACTTCTAGACCGACTGGCTGGATCCCGATATGTAACTATCTTTGATCTCAGTAAGGGATACTGGCAAATCCCTCTGACGGAGGAGGGGAGAGAACGGTCCGCTTTTATAACCCCCTTTGGTCTGTATGAATTCCTAAATATGCCCTTTGGAATGAAGAATGCCCCGGCCACCTTCCAGAGAATGGTGGACCAGATCCTCCGGGGATGTGGTGACTTTGCTTGTGCCTACTTGGATGATATCGCCATCTTCAGCCAGACGTGGGAGGAACATCTGAACCAAGTAGCCGTTATTCTTGACCTGCTTCTTGCAGCAGGCCTAACCATTCGACCAGATAAATACCAATTGGGGATGGGTGAAGTCCAGTACCTAGGGCATAGAGTAGGAGGAGGGAAGCTCCGTCCCGAACCTGCCAAAATCCAGGCTATTAGAGACTGGCCTGTACCCCAAACTAAGAAACAAGTTATGGCTTTTTTGGGCACTGCCAGTTATTACCGAAAATTTGTTTCTCATTTCAGCACTGTGGCCAAGCCTCTTACCGACCTGACCAAGAAAACGATGCCCCGGCTGGTGATCTGGACTCCAGCCTGTGATGAGGCTTTTAACCAGCTGAAGGACGCTCTGGTCTGTGACCCTGTTCTGGCTGCTCCAGACTACAAGAGGAGATTCATTGTGCAGACGGACGCCTCTGCTTATGGACTGGGAGCTGTCCTCAGCCAGGTGAATGCAGCTGGGGACGAGCACCCCATTGCCTACCTCAGCCGGAAACTGCTGGACCGAGAAGTGGCCTATGCAACTGTTGAAAAAGAATGTCTGGCTGTAGTGTGGGCCCTTAGGAAACTAAGGCCGTATCTGTATGGACGAGAATTCACTGTCATTACTGATCACAATCCCCTCACCTGGCTGAACAGAGTCTCTGGGGACAATGGACGCTTACTACGATGGAGCCTGGCACTGCAGCCCTATAACTTTACCATACAGTATAGAAGAGGCAGCCAACACCAAAATGCAGATGGACTGTCCAGGCAAGAGGAGCCCTGAGTCCTGTCAGCCATGCCTGTGTGTACTTAACCAGTGACCTGTAGAGGTCCCTAGTACGTACACAAATTGGGAGGGGAAGGGATTGTCATGATTTGTAGTCTTGCCCTGTCCTGTATTTTATATAATATGTCATTTAACTTTCCTCTGGTTCATTTGCTGTAAATTAACCATGTCTCCTTCCCCCAATACTTTGCAATGTCTTGTGATGTACCTGAACCATAATCTAATTTAGGCTTGTGTCAACAGCTAGTGGAACTTTGGCTATTGTTTTCCTAAGCAGAAGATAACCTACAATACACATCCTGTAGACTAAGTGGAGCCCTTACATTTCTAGAATCTTCTGATGGACCAAACCATTGAATAGTAGGTGTGACCCCTACCCCCCTTCAGATGGACTGATCCCAGGAGCCCTGACAATACATTCTTGCTTTAAGATCAGATGTGAGTTGGATGCTAAAAGAGAAGGACGAGGCTGTCTGAGGAAGCTTCGGCCTCTGTGTGATCGTGGTGGATTTCTGGGACTCTTAAAGGACTATGGTTTTGTGATCTGGCACAAGGATTGTCGGGAGGTGCCCCCGAATCAGTTTCCTGTGGACTTATTTTGGGACTCTGCAGATTACCTTCGTGTTGTTCCTGTTTTTTGGTCAATAAATCTGTTGGATTATTCCCAGGCCTGTTGTCCCTCCTTGCTCTGGAGAATACTCCCGTCACAACTATATTCATTGTCCCTGTACTGTGACATCACTGTGTGTATTATCCCTGCACTGTGACATTGCTGTGTGTATTATACCTGTACTGTGACATCACTGTGTTTATTATCTCAGTATAGAGATGAGCGACTTTGCCTTTTTTCGGGTCGAGTCGTGTTTCACGAAACCCGACTTTCGCAAAAGTCGGGTCGAAAGAAATCGGCCGATTATTGTGAAAAGTCGAAGTCCGACTGAAACACGAAACCTAATGTAAGTCAATGGGAAGAAAAGTCGGCAGTGAGTGGAGGACAGGAAACACACCTACAGTGCCCATTTCAATGCCAAAAACATAATTTCTTATTCCTTAAGCTTGTCAACCTTAATTTACTTTATAATAATAGTTACGCATTGAAAACTGGGGGTTATTTGGCTAAAGTTGAGGGGGGTGTGACGAACAGCCCACCGCCGTTCGTCTACTTACGGGCGACACTAACGGGGGTCCCACTGCCACCAAAATGCGACGGACAGCGGACCCTGTGTCACCACTATGTCACAATCCCACCACTGACACCGGTGTATCAGCGGACGGAGGGGCGTGACACAATGCCGGCACACGGCTATCACAGGCGCAGTGGGGCTTATCTTAGTTATCCCAACACTGGCACCATGTGACCAAAAATATCCAGCAAGCTAATCTCGCTCTACAATTTACCGCAGGAGGAGTTTAATTTGGATGCCCCACCACTGCTATCAATCTTCCAAGTACTGAGGGGATTTATGTATAACCCACTTTCTCAGTTCCACTTTGGAACTTGCAGCTCTCCGGCGCCCCCCCTTACCCTCAGGTCAGTCAGGGAACTGCACCTAGGATAATTGGTCGCCGGACGGGCTGCCTGTTGTGAACCGGCAATTAGGCTTCTGCAGTAAGGGAATTATGAATGCTGGTGCCGCAGACCCTTATTCAGCTATATAAGACCCTTCTAGACTGCCAGCAAGCCGCAATAGCCGTACACAACGCGCTGCCACCAGTCACGGTTACTTAATTCACAGTGTTAAATTAAGAGGGTCCGTGGCAAACCCCTTGAATTAGTAGCGATTATCTATCAAAGGCGTATAGTTCGAGTCTTAGAGCATAGAGACAGATCTAAATATTTCATTTATTTTCCGAAAGAGGACAGTGATTACAGATAAAAGTTGCTATAAAATTGAGACATACAATATGTACAGTACAGGTATAAAATAAAAGTGGAGAAAACAAAGAGAGTACACTCACAGTTCCATATTGTTCCTTAGGCAGACCATGCGGCTAAGGTGGGTGGAGGCGGAGCTGCACTTCTCCGCTCATCTGGGTCTTTCTAGCACGACGACTTGAGCTGTTCTGCCCTGGTTTTGTCCAGGAAATGCTTTATAGACTTGCTATGTGACATCACGGAGAGATGCATGCTGGGTTAATCCCACCTCTCCCTTTTGGATTTAGAATTACACTAGAAAACTTATACTAATCATAACTCCGTGGGGGCAGCCCGCACAGACACATATAGGGCATCATTGGTTGTGATTTGTTGAGTACAATAATTCAAGACCAAATATGCAGTAGTTCTGATACACCGTTTAGCTGGAACACATATCTCAGGTTCTGAAAGGATTACGCTTCGCCAGAACCACGGCAGCGACGCTGTGACCGCCCGGATTACAAAAATGTAATTTTCATATCTCTAGGGTATTTGGTTCTTATGGTATAGTCTCTCATAGTTTTATTCGTTTCAAACAAAGAAGTTTTTCCCGCTCTGAAGAGGAGAGAAGGAAACAAATGGTTGTGACAGCAGGGGGTGCGAACACAGGCCAAACTCGCTGGCGTCGGTCTGTACCAGAAACGGGCGACTGCTGTCGACTGCTCTCAACACTGGAGAGTTGCACAGGGCTGCTTTCAAAGCTTGGAAAGCCGCCTCACAGTCATCTGTCCAGTTGACTGTTTGGGGTAGCCTCTGCTTGGTGAGGTCAGTCAAGGGTTTGGCAAGGGCACTATAGTCCTGTACGAACTGCCTATAGTACCCTGCAGTGCCCAAGAAGGACTTCACCTGTTTCTTGGTCCTGGGGGTGGGCCAGGACACGATTGCGTCCACTTTTTCTGGCTCCGGACTCATGGAACCCCCGCCTACCCGGTGCCCCAGGTAGTGGACCTTGCGCATGCCTATCTGGCACTTCCCTGGCTTGATGGTCAGGCCTGCCTGGTGAAGACGCTTGAGCACCTCCTGGAGGTGCTGAAGGTGTTCCTCCCAGGTGGAACTGAAGACGGCAATATCGTCTAAGTACGCCATTGCGTACTCCTCCAGTCCCCGAAGCAGGTGGTTGACCATCCACTGGAAAGTGGCAGGGGCATTCTTCATGCCGAAGGGCATGACCGTGGACTCGTACAGTCCAAAGGGGGTGATAAAGGCGGATTTCGCCTGCGCCTCAGGGCTCAGGGGAATCTGCCAGTATCCCCGACTCAAATCCATGATGGATATGTAGTTGGCGTTTGTCAACCGCTCGAGCAGATCCTCGATGCGCGGCATTGGGTGGGAATCAGAGGTTGTGATGGCGTTGAGCCCCCTGTAGTCCACGCAGAACCGGGTGGTTCGATCCTTTTTAGGCACGAGGACTACAGGTGAAGCCCACGCGCTTTTTGACCGTCGAATCACCCCCAGCCTTAACATCTCATCGATCTCTTGGCGCATGACTTGTTGCACCGTTTCAGAGATCCGATAAGGTGTTCGCCGTAATGGGGCGTGATTCCCGGTGTCCACCTCATGAACCGCTAACTCCGTCCTCCCCGGTTGGTCGGTGAACACGGGCCGGAAGAGTTTCAGGGTGGCCATCAACTGCAACCGCTGGGACACGGTGAGCGAACCACTTATCTCCATGTCCTCAATGGACCCATTGGCCTTGGCCTGGGCCAGCATGTCCAGGAGGGGATCTTCCTCCCCATCCTCTGGCAGATTGCAGACCGGTAGGACGCAAGCTTCACGTTCGTAGTGCGCCTTCAGCATGTTGACGTGAAAGGCCTTGCGCCTACCCCGAGCATGGTCAAGCGTGACCACGTAGGTGACCGGGTTGAGCTGTTGGTGGACGACGTATGGGCCTTCCCAGGCTGCCTGAAGCTTATCCGTTGGTACAGGGACCAGCGCCCACACCTTTTGACCCACCTGGTAGGTCCGCTCCCGGGCGTTCTGGTCGTACCAGCGCTTCTGGTCAGCCTGAGCCTGCGTCATGTTGTCATGCACCAACTGCGTCAAGGTCTGCATCTTGTCACGGAAGCGCATGACATAATCCACGATGGACACTTCTGTGGGGTTTGGCTCATCTTCCCAGGATTCTTTTATCAACCCAAGGGGTCCCCGGACTCGCCTGCCATACAGGAGCTCGAAGGGGGAGAACCCGGTCGAGGCCTGCGGAACTTCTCTGTAAGCGAACAGCAGGTGTGGGAGGTACCGCTCCCAGTCGCGCCCTTGGGTCTCAACCAGTATGCGGAGCATCTGTTTGAGGGTACCGTTGAAACGTTCACACAAACCATTAGTCTGTGGGTGATACGGACTCGATACCAGCTGCGTCACCTGCATTTTCTCACAGAGAGCCTCCATTAGGCGAGACATGAATTGGGGCCCTTGATCGGTAAGCATCTCCCTGGGAAATCCTACCCTTGAAAAGATGGTCACCAGTGTGTCAGCCACCTTATCTGCCCTGGTTGAAGACAGAGCTACTGCCTCTGGGTACCGGGTAGCGTAGTCTACCACGGTGAGAATGTATCGCTTTCCGGAGCTGCTGGGGACGGACAGCGGTCCTACAATGTCCACCGCGATTCTCTGGAAAGGCTCCTCTATCACCGGCAAAGGAATAAGGGGAGCCTTAAGAGCAGGCCCCGCCTTACCCACTTTTTGACAGGTGGCACAGGAGCGGCAGTAGTGTGTTACATCTGTCCCCATCTTGGGCCAATAGAAGTGTTGAGACAGCCGTGACTTTGTTTTGCTGATCCCCAAGTGTCCAGCGAGTGGAATCTCATGGGCAATCCGCAACAACTCAGTTCTGAACTGATAGGGGACGACCAGCTGTCTTTCCCTCAACCACTCCTTTTTAGGATCTCCGGGTACTGTCTCCCGGTACAACCTTTCTCGTTCCCAGAACACCCTCTCCTTATCAGACTTGGAGGTGGGCGTCTCGGCGAGACCTCTCAATTTCTCCAGGCTGGCATCTGAGTGCAGAGCAGCCTGGAACTCCATGCTGGAGGCTGCCAGAAGTGACGTCAGGGTACCTCCTTTACTGGGACCCTCTGGAACCGGCTCTGGGTTCACCTCTGATTCAGTCTCTCCTGCAGCAGCAGAGGGTCCAGAAGACAGTGCGTTACCTGCGATCTGGGCACTCTGACTGCGTGTGACAGCTGCTATGTATGCTGTCTCCCTGGGGATTTCTACAGACTCACCAGCCGGTGCTGCCCTGGGCTCTACCTCCCCATCCACCCCCAACACTTTAGGAGCAGTGCTACTTATGGGCCAGTTACCTTCCTCGGTGGCACTGGTCAGCTGCATGGCATTACCTTCCTCATGGTCCCCATGCACCTCCCCATTCTCTTGAGCACCGTTGCTTACTCCTGCCAGGGGTTCCTCAGCCGTCTCACTCCGCAGAGTGACGGGGCTGAGCACTTCGGTACCTGTGGACACATCTACCGCTTCAAAGAAAGGGTTAACGGGTTCAGTCGGCACAGATACATCAACATCAGCATCATACCTGGGGAAAGAATGGTTGTTAGTTGCATCATTACTCATCAAGGCATTAGCAGGTAACACATTCAGTTTCCCGTCATCATCATCATCATCAGGGTTGACGTTACCCTTATTATCAGTTTGGGGAAGGGTGTCAGGGACGTAGTATGCAACCATCCGCCCCAAGTCAGTCCCCAATAAAACATCAGTGGGCAGGTTTTCAGACACTCCCACCTCCCTCAACCCGCTCCCAGCACCCCAATCGAGATAAACTCGTGCCACTGGCAAGGGACAACGGGTGTCTCCAATCCCGGTGACAGTCAGGGTTTTCCCCTCAACAAACTCTTCAGGGGCCGCCAGTCCAGGACGGATGAGGGTTCGTTCAGCCCCGGTGTCCTTGAGGCCTGTAGCAAGACGGGCCCCCGCCTGAACAGGTTGAACGTTGTCGTCAGCCCTCCCAACCACACCTCCCACCAAAAGAACAGTGGCGTTGGGCCCGGGGGCCTTGGCTGGGGGGTTCTTCGGCCTGTTCGGACAGGCGTAAAAGAAGTGACCAGGCCGCTGGCAGTGGTGACACAGGCGACTGTCAGTAGCCGGCCTGTTGTTGGCAACAGGGACAGGGCCTCCGGAGGGACGGCTAGCTGGGGCATTGGGGTTGGTTGCTGGCTTACCCCCTTTCCAGCTGGTGGCGACTGGCCTCCGCGTCTCGGGCTTCCGGTTGGCCTCGTGGTTGTCGGCGATCTGCGCCGCTTTGTCCGCGTTCGTTGGTTCGCGGTCCAGGATGAACTGTCGGACCTCAGCTGGGCAGAGATGCAGGAACTGGTCTTTGATCATCAGGTCCCGTAGCTGCTCAAAGGTTTCAACGGACAGTCCATGGATCCACTGGTCAAAGTGGGTCCTGAGTCCTTGCACCACATCACTGTAGCTATCATGTGGGCCACGTTGGAGGTGCCGGAACTTCTTTCGGTATACCTCAGGTGTCAGCCGGTATTTGGCGATCAGCGCCTGTTTTATGGCGACATAGTCGTCATCGGCTTCTGGCGGAAGAGAAGCAAATGCCTCCAGGGCTTTGCCTTTTAGCCCTGGGGTCAAGTACCTTGCCCATTGGTCTCTAGGCAGCTGGTACTGTCTGCAGGCTTTCTCAAAGGCTCGCAGGAACGTGTCCAAGTCCCCGTCCTTTTCCATCACGGGAAAATGCTCTGGCCGGGGTTTAGGAGTCTGGACGCTGCTGGGCTCACGGCTTCGGGCTGTGGGGGCATTCCCACCCCGCTGGAGTACCTCCAGTTCATGGGCCCTCTGCGCCTGGCGCTCGGCTCTCTCAGCCTCAGCTTGGCGCTCAGCTCTCCGCCTGGTGCTCGGCTCGCTGCTCTGCTCTCTCTCGAGCTTGCTGGATCAACCTCACCCGCCCATCACTGTCTTCGGCGGGGAGTTCGTCCAAGGCCATTTGCAGATAGGGGTCCACCCCGTTCTGGTTGAATGTGGGGCCAGCGCTCAGGAGTGGAGCCTCTGCTGCAGCCCCATTGCCACTTGGGCCAACTTCTGCGCTCGCTGGATTCTGGTCGTTGTCCAGCTGCACTAGAGCCACGATCATTTGATCTTTGGTTCCGCCTGCTGCGTCTATGCCTCGGTACGTGCATAACCCAGCAAGGGTGTCCTTTTTCTGCTTCTGATACCACTCCACTGTCATCGCCGCCATGGTTGCCAAATAAAAGATAGAAAAAGAAAAACGTAAAAACGGGAGGGGGATACTTGCATGTACACACTAATGTCTCAGGACTAGTAACCACTGAGTCTGTTCTCCAAAACCTATGATGCAGGATTCCCGCAGGAACCGTGCAGGTCTTTAGTGAGAGGAATGATTGCTCAAACCAAATCACTAATGCTCTAGGATGATCCCACCGCTCTGCCACCAATATGTGACGAACAGCCCACCGCCGTTAGTCTACTTACGGGCGACACTAACGGGGGTCCCACTGCCACCAAAACGCGACGGACAGCGGACCCTGTGTCACCACTATGTCACAATCCCACCACTGACACCGGTGTATCAGCGGACGCAGGGGCGTGACACAATGCCGGCACACGGCTATCACAGGCGCAGTGGGGCTTATCTTAGTTATCCCAACACTGGCACCATGTGACCAAAAATATCCAGCAAGCTAATCTCGCTCTACAATTTACCGCAGGGGGAGTTTAATTTGGATGCCCCACCACTGCTATCAATCTTCCAAGTACTGAGGGGATTTATGTATATCCCACTTTCTCAGTTCCACTTTGGAACTTGCAGCTCTCCGGCGCCCCCTTACCCTCAGGTCAGTCAGGGAACTGCACCTAGGATAATTGGTCGCCGGACGGGCTGCCTGTTGTGAACCAGCAATTAGGCTTCTGCAGTAAGGGAATTATGAATGCTGGTGCCGCAGACCCTTATTCAGCTATATAAGACCCTTCTAGACTGCCAGCAAGCCGCAATAGCCGTACACAACGTGCTGCCACCAGTCACAGTTACTTAATTCACAGTGTTAAATTAAGAGGGTCCGTGGCAAACCCCTTGAATTAGTAGCGATTATCTATCAAAGGCGTATAGTTCGAGTCTTAGAGCATAGAGACAGATCTAAATAATTATTTCATTTATTTTCCGAAAGAGGACAGTGATTACAGATAAAAGTTGCTATAAAATTGAGACATACAATATGTACAGTACAGGTATAAAATAAAAGTGGAGAAAACAAAGAGAGTACACTCACAGTTCCATATTGTTCCTTAGGCAGACCATGCGGCTAAGGTGGGTGGAGGCGGAGCTGCACTTCTCCGCTCATCTGGGTCTTTCTAGCACGACGACTTGAGCTGTTCTGCCCTGGTTTTGTCCAGGAAATGCTTTATAGACTTGCTATGTGACATCACGGAGAGATGCATGCTGGGTTAATCCCACCTCTCCCTTTTGGATTTAGAATTACACTAGAAAACTTATACTAATCATAACTCCGTGGGGGCAGCCCGCACAGACACATATAGGGCATCATTGGTTGTGATTTGTTGAGTACAATAATTCAAGACCAAATATGCAGTAGTTCTGATACACCGTTTAGCTGGAACACATATCTCAGGTTCTGAAAGGATTACGCTTCGCCAGAACCACGGCAGCGACGCTGTGACCGCCCGGATTACAAAAATGTGATTTTCATATCTCTAGGGTATTTGGTTCTTATGGTATAGTCTCTCATAGTTTTATTCGTTTCAAACAAAGAAGTTTTTCCCGCTCTGAAGAGGAGAGAAGGAAACAAATGGTTGTAACAGCAGGGGGGTCTCCTATTACTAGTGCGAACACAGGCTGTAGAGGAGGGGGGGTGGCACTGCTCTGTGTGTGTGTGAAGGGAGGAGGGATGAAGCTGCAGAGCTAGCAGCCTGGATTGTCATATCTGCCGGATCTTTCTGGAAAGTTACAACAGAAAACATCATATTTTGTGGACAAAACCCCATACCTCACAGACATTGTACATCACAGGGGGGTAGCGCTGGCTCCAGATTTTCTTGGGCCCTGGGCCAAAGAGTGTCACTGGGCTCCTTTAACACATGACACAATTCATGATCCTTTGATACGGCAGAGAAATAGCGGTATAGTACAATGAAAAATACTTCAATTCTTACATCACATGACTGATATCCATTATAAATTCTCCAATAGCTCCAAAAACGGACAGTATATTACTCCATACAGTATTATGGCCACTGCATAGTGCGCCATACAGAGTAATGAGGCCCATATATTTCTCCATGCAGAATCATTGGTCCCATATAATGTTTGAAACAGTATATGATGAGCTCCACATAATGCAACAGTATATGTTGTTCACCATGGATGAAGCTCCAGTGTCTTATGGGCCCAAATAATGCTCCATATATAATGGGCCCCATTTCTAATGCTCCATAGTATAATGGGCCCTGTAAATGCTGCTCCAGTGACTGATGTCCACCTTTGGAATGCTCCAGTGTATGGTGGGCCCCAGATATCATTCTCCAGAGTATCGTGCTTCCCAAAAATTGCTCCCAACCTTTAAAACAATTAAATAAGTCTCCTCGCTAGGGAATCCCTGTATGTTGGACTCCTTGTCATCCCTATCTTCCATCTCTCTGCACTTGGACTGTTTAGGCAGAGGGCGTACAGACGTGATGTCATCGTGCTCTTCAACCAGAATGTCACTGTCAGGAAAAGTGTTTGGTTTCCGGGGGCAGTATGGTTGCAAAGCTGAACCTTAAAGGAATGTCCAGAAGGGCACCACCAGGAGTGGAGCCAGCGGCTTAATTGGACTCAACACGGGCAACCTCAACCATGCCATCCACAAAAAAAGCTGCACAGATTGCAAGCTTAATTCCGCTAACGAACGAGACTCAGGCATGCCCCCGCGGTCCGCGTCCAGCTTACTAGAGGCACACGCGAGGCTCTGGCACGCGAGATCGGCCAATAACAGGTCTGTCATGCCCTTGCATGTCCGGGGCTGCACGCGTGCTACAATGAAAGGACCAGCGAGTATCGCTTACAGGTGCGGATAACACGCTGAACCCCGTTAGTGATGGGGATCTGGGATTACAATTCTTCCCCGCGAGCAAGCATTTCCCAGTAAGTGCAGGTCAACCGTAATTCCAGAATTAGGCCTAAACGGCATTCCACAAAAAATGTGAAAAAATTAAGTGTCCAAACCACAGGTGCTGTAGCTTGCTTAACAGCTGGGCTCCTCTGCTGAGTAGCACACAGTTCTTACATAAACAGGCAGCATAGCTTGGTTCACGGGTGGCCAACTCTGCTGAGTAGCATACACAGTTACTAGGCCCAAAGTATTAAGTGGTGTAAATGCAGTCAAAAAATGGTTCTTTCATAAACAGGCGGCATAGCTCAATTCACGGGTGGGCTCCTCTTCTGAGTAGCAGACACAGTTACTAGGCCCAAAAGGATTTTCAGGACAATATGTGGTAAAAAATTATTAGAAACACACACGGTGTAGCTCATTCACAGGTGTACTACACCGCTGGCTACCAGACACCGCTACTATGCCCTAAAACTGTCTATTTTCATTGAAAACCATTATTAATGTGAAAAAAAGTTACACTTTTGTTTAACGAAACATTCTCGAACAGCTGAATTTTAATCAAAGTGTTGTAGTTCGACGAACGGATCTAACACCGCCCGAAACAGCTAGAATTTGAACTTGGCCAACAGTTCCACTCAAACACCACTCATCTGTAATCAGGAGGCAGACTCAGATGGTCTTAGGCACAGTATGGATTCGACAAGATTGCAGAAAGTTGAGAAAGGGTACAGTATCACCGGATAACAGGTATATATAGCATAGTTTAAACATTTAAAATCTCCGTGTTTATTTCCGGAGTCCGACAAAGACACTCACAGCCTCAGTATGGATTAGACAACAATCTAAAAAGTAGAAAAAAGGAAATGTTTTTGAAGCGTACACCAGTATACACTGTTGGGGTATTTTTAAATCTTCACACATATTTCTGTCTCAGTAAGACAGTCCAGACTCTCCGCAAGAGGAAACGAGATGGATAAAAGTACAGACATAAAGTCGAGTGATTGCAGAAATTTAGGAATTACTAATCACGGGAAAAACTCCCGGGAGAATTCTCAGAGGCGATGCTAACCCTCAATTACTTTGTGTGTGGAGACAGCGAAAACAGTTCTTTGTGAAGAAAGGGTTGCTGTATTGCAGTACCGTTGATCCCATCACCGTTACTCATCTACATCAAATTTTGATCACAGGGAGAGATGTAGACATGGTCCTCACTGCCTATCATGATCTGTCAGGTAACTTTGGAGTGCAAAAGACAGAAGCCACAGGCTGTAGGCAATTCTATTGGATTGGCATGAGAGGGCACATTTAAAAATGTGGGCAAGGATGTCACACGTCTGTGAGTAGGAAAACTGTGAAAGCTGATGATAAACCACCACTGCGTCTCATTGTGAGTCGACGTCCATAAGAAATGGAAGCCATTGATCATCTGAAGCTAGAGCCCGGCCAGCAGGACAGGGCATAGCTACGTCTTAACCATCATTTATCAGTTCACCAAATTTGTAGTGGCAGTCCCAGGGAAGGATTTGACAGCCCAGACTACACAGCGGAGAAGCGGGGAGAGGTAAATATTGTGTGGTGCCCCATGGAGTATGGCCGCCACAGTGGCTTTGCCTTCCTCCAGGGAGGGTAATGCCAGGCTTGGAGGCAATGAAGGGTCTCTCTCGCAGTTAACCTATACATGCAACACAGTTCCACTCCAGGCCAGCAGGGGGGACTCTGAACCGGAATTAAGGGGAGGATGCTCTCTGAGGGCCAAGAGGAAGGAGTGGTCAGTTAGTCTGAGGAGGATGGATGGTGAAGTGTGCAGACGTGAGGAAGAAGCGTGGAGATCAAGCAGAGAGGAAAGGCTCATCTCCAATGAGAGCACATGAACTGGAGCCTGGTCTCCACGTTGTATGGATACTAATGATCCTGCAACAGACACCAGAGGAGTAGGAGGTTGTAAATGCCCTACCCCCATCTAAGACTCGGAGGCACAACAGCACAGAGTGAGCCAAGAGAGGAATAGCGGCTACAGCTGTCTGCCATACGAGGAGTGAGAGTAGAAGAGAATTGAGAGGAACTTCAGTGTAACCCAGTACTAGGAGTACTTCACTCAAATAAGCGCTAGGAAGGAGACTGCACAGCCCATCTGCTGAGAGAGAATCCTTGAGTTGCTTCCAGGCTAGCCTGCTCCGGTACCATCTGTAATCAGGACCCTGGACTGCATTTGTCAAGTAAAGGTACAGAAACTGCACCCCGCTGTGTCTTGTCTGCTTCCTACCCTTCCGGCACCACTACATCCCCGTGCCAACCACATCTACACTGCCCTGGGACTACAGTTTCACCTGTGGGGAGCTTTTACATCTTTGCTGCACCATACCATCAGTCCCAGAGGAGCTGCAAGCTGCATGCAGCATCGGCCTAACATCTCACTTGCCGAACATTACATTACATTACATTGGGCACCCAGGGCCATGGACCGGGTCACCGCTGCTGTGACACAACCCGCTGACACCGGCCCAGTACCGAGTACCCCACAACCCTGGGAGGGCGACCCAATTGCAAATGCTGGAGCCCTGCCCAAGCAAGGGGGGCCAACTCATGGGCGTCGGTACTGGCACTGGGCCCCTCATAGTACGCCGGTGTGTCTGACGGCGGGTGTTCACCCCCACCATCAGAGACCATTGATTGCACTAAGAGGGACCCTGTTCCAGTGCCGGCGCCCAAGTGTCGGCCCGCCCACCTGTCCAGGGCAATGGCACTCGCACGGTTGCGTGCGCTAGGTGGTGACCCCAGCCATGGGGGGGGAGGCAGCCCAGTTAGGGAGGTTTAAAAAATGGCATATGTTGATGCTGGACATTCAGCAGCTGCAAATGGAGGAATTGGAGAAGTCCGAGGAAGAGAAGGACAAAAGCGAGCCATTTTTCTGGCAACCCTATGTGTCATCAGGGGAAGGTGGGGCAAAATCCTTTGAAACCCATGCATGGTTCATTTTAATGAAGGTTAGATCATCAACATTTTGGGTCAACAGACGAGTCCTTTTTTCTGTCAGGATTGAGCCAGCAGCACTGAAGACTCTTTCCGATAGCACACTAGAAGCTGGGAAAGCGAGCTCCTGTAAGGCATATTGTGCCAATTCAGGCCAGGCATCCAGTTTAGAGGCCCAATAGTCAAAGGGGAATGACCTGTGAGGGAGAAAATCGATATGGGATGAGAAGTAGTTTATAACCATAGTTGACAACTGCTGTCTCCTGTCACTTTCAATCGATTCAGTATTACCAGTCGTGTGAGCGGGACTTGAAAAATCAGTCCACAACATGGTCATGAAACCCGTCTCCAACGCCACTTCTGATGTGTGCACCACGAACACATCTTCCATGTTGCCCCCTACGGCTCATTGGAGAACCATCACCGCTGCTGTGTGATGGAATGCCTCAAACAAACGGTTTACCAGAGTTGCTTGTTTGTTAGCCAATATTAGGTCAAGGTTCTCCTGTGGCATGATGTTTTGGAATTTGCCTTTATAGCGTGGATCCAGGATGCTGGCCAACCAGTAGTCATCATCGTTCATCATTTTGGACATGCGGGGGTCCCTTTTTAGGATCTGCAAGGCATAATCTGACATGTGGGCCAATGTTCCAGGTGTCAATGATGCACTGCGAGTGCTGGGTGGAGGAGCACTTTCTGGCAAATCTACATCCCTCCAGTCACGCACAAACCCTGTACCAGACCTTGCCATGCCAACATTTTCTCTTGCACCACGAGACGCATCCTCCTCCTCTAAATAATCATCCTCATCATCATCCTCCTCCTCTTCCTCTTCTTCCTCCACCTCATCCAGGAGAGGTCCCGGAGCAGACAATGGCTGACTGTCATCAAGGCTTCCCTCCTCCTCTTCCTCATCCTCCTTGGCTGCAGACGCCTGCTCCTTAATGTGCATCAAAGTTTGCATGAGCAGCCGCATAAGTGGGATGCTCATGCTTATGATGGCGTCGTCTGCGCTTACAAGTCGTGTGCATTCCTCAAAACACTGAAGGACTTTGCAGAGGTCTTTCAGCTTCGACCACTGCAGACCCGATAACTCCATGTCTGCCCTCAAAGTACCTGGGCGTGTATCCTCCCACAAATGCATTACAGCCTGCCTCTGTTCGCACAGCCTCTCAACCATGTGCAGGGTGGAGTTCCACCTTGTTGCAACGTCGATAATTAGGCGGTGTTTGGGAAGTTGGAGCAATTGCTGCAGCTTCTGCATACGACTGGAGTGTACGGGCGACCGGCGGATGTGCGAGCACAGTCTTCGGACCTTCTGGAGCAGGCCTGTTAATTCCGGATAATTATTGAGGAAGCACTGCACCACCAGGTTCAAGATGTGAGCCAGGCAAGGTATGTGTCGGAGTTTTGAAAGGGCTATGGCTGCCACAAAATTCCGGCCGTTTTCATTAACTACCTTGCCTGCCTCAAGATGTAGACTACCCAGGCATGACACAGTTTGTCGCTGCAAGTAGTCGGCCAGTACAGTGTGTCTGTTGTCGCCCAAACACATCATCTTCAGCACAGCCTGCTGACGCTTACCACTAGCTGTTCGATAGTGGGACACCGAGTGTGCAACACTGGCAGCTGCGGATGGAGTGCTCATGCGACTGCGCTCTGTGGACAAGCTTTCACTTCTGGAGGAGGAGGAAGCGGGTCGAACACCTACACCCAACTGTTTCCTATACCGTGGGCTAGGCAGCACTGTCCCACCGCCGCTGTCCCCTGTGGACTCTGCATCCACCACATTAACCCAGTGCGCAGTGATGGACATGTAACGGCCCTTGCCATGCCTACTGGACCATGCATCTGTTTTGAGGTGCACCTTTCCACTGACTGATTGCTTGAGTGCATGGACAATGCAGTCTTTCACATGACGGTGGAGGGCTGGGATGGCTTTGTGAGAAAAGAAGTGCCGACTAGGTAGGTCATAGCGTGGTACTGCGTAGGCCATGAGTTCATGGAAAGGTTCGCTTTCAACCAACCGATAGGGCATCATCTCTAACGAGATTAGTTTGGCAATATGGGCGTTCAAACCCAGTGTACGCGGATGAGAGGATGAGTACTTTCTTGTCCTACTCATAGTCTCTGGTAGGGTGAGCTGAACTTGAGAGCTGCACATGGTGGAACTAGCGGTGGACATGGCGGACTGAGAGAGGGTTGATGATGGTGATGGAGTTGGTGTTCTTTCTGATGGCCTAGATTCAGTCTTTCGTAGCCATAACATTGTGATTCCCTGACTGCTTTGGCCTTGCGACGACACCTCAACATTTGCTGCTGGTGGTGTGCTAACCTGTGGGCTTACAGTGGGGGAAACGATGTAGCGTTGCTGACTACCTTCATTGGGAGCAGTTGCACATGTTGTACGTGTGGTTTGATAGTCCACGCTTGCAAGTGCATGGTGGTTAAATGTCTAAGCATGCAACTGGTATTCAAATTTCTCAGATTTTTCCCTCGGCTAAAGGTCTTTGCGCACTTCTTCCAGATAACCTTTGCCTGATCATTAGGATTTTGTTCAAAAAAAGTGCCACACTGCACTCTTCCTACTATGGAAGACATTTTGAGGCCTTGCACGCTGTGCTAATTTGACCGTCTGGCCTAGCTGTCCTGCAACTCTTTTTGTTTTTGTAACCCATTGTTGGACTGCTCTGGGCCTGCCAGATAACAGCTGTTGCGATGTCGATGCCTGCTGCGGATGCTCCTCCTCCTCTTCTGAGCTATTGGCAGCTGCACCCTCTTCCCCCAATGGATGCCAATCTGGGTCAACAAATGGGTAATCCATTACCTCCTCTACAATGTCATGTGCACCTTCCTCTGTTTAACCATGTAAGGTGGTATGGTATGCGGGAAGGGGCACCTGAGTTTCATCAGGGTCAGATTCTGGCTCAGTACACTGCGAGGACAATGTAGTGCTCTGAGTGAATGTACCAGCAGAATCATCTAGCAGTGGCTGTGCATCAGTGCACTCCATGTCAGATTCTTCTTGGACTGGGTAATTCACGATTTGACTTGATAACCCAGGTATGGTATGTGAAAAGAGGTCCATGGAGTAATCTGCAGTGTGGCCTGCCGCATCCTTTACTTTTGGTAGGGGTGAAGGACACAAGGAAAGGTGTGGTTCCTGACCATGAGCCTCCAATGATGACTCAGTGCTTTTATTTTTAGAAAGTTCGGAAGAGGAGTAGATAGAGCTGGAGGCTGTGTCAGCAATGTAAGCCAAAACTTGTTCCTGAAGCTCCGGCTTTAAAAGCGGTTTACCTACTCCCAGAAAAGGGAGCCTTCAAGGCCTTGTGGAGCCAGACGATGATGCAGGCTCAACACCTCCTGCATTAGGTGCTATTGTGCTTTTGCCACTACCAGCAGATCCACCACCAACACCATCATTACCAGCTGGCAACCCCCGCCCAGTTCCAAGGCCTCTTCCAACACACTTCCTCATTTTTGTGAAAATGTACCCAAAATACCACCAGCAATATGGCACTGTAAAACAAGGTACAAGGTGTATATAGTATTGGGGAGAATTTGAATCTCCCTACAGACTTGAGGACACTGAACTAATATCTCAGGCCCAGTGTAGATTACATCTCAATATAACAAGCTGAAATTGGATGGTGTATAAAATGTCTATATAGGACTGGGGAGAATTTGAATCTCCCTACAGACTTGAGGACACTGAACTATTATCTCAGGCCGAGTGTAGATTACACCTCAATATAACAGGCTGAAATTGGATGGTGTATAAAATGTCTATATAGGACTGGGGAGAATTTGAATCTCCCTACAGACTTGAGGACACTGAACTATTATCTCAGGCCGAGTGTAGCTTACACCTCAATATAACAGGCTGAAATTGGATGATGTATAAAATGTCTATATAGGACTGGGGAGAATTTGAATCTCCCTACAGACTTGAGGACACTGAACTATTATCTCAGGCCCAGTGTAGATTATACCTCAATACAACAGGCTGAAATTGGATGGTGTATAAAATGTCTATAGAGGACTGGGGAGATTTTGAATCTCCCTAGAGATTTTAGGAGGCTGACAATGATGCTCTCAGTCCCAAGTATGGCAGCAGGCAGCCTAATAAGCAGGACTGCTGCACACTAAAGTGTGGAAAAATGAACGCTTGGTAACTGGGCAGAAAAGAGGATGAAAAGTATTTTTGCTTTTAAAAAAGCAGTTTGCACAGCAGTGTGAAAACAGCAATGCAGCTATCAGGGAGCCTTATAAGGCAGCCTAATAACCAACAGAGCTGATGCACCAAAATATAGCCTCCGCTTGCACTGCGCACTAACTGGTGTGTTGTACAGGCAAAATCGCTAGCAGCAGAAGCAGTTTTTTGTATCTTCTTCCCTGCCTAAGGCTCTCCCTACAGAATCAGCAGCAGCAGCTCTCCCTATTCTGAAATCAGCAGAAGTAAGATGGCTGTCGGCATGCACGCCCTTTTCTAGCCCCTGTGACGGAACACAAAGCAAGCCAATCACTTGCATGCCCTTCTCAAAGATGGTGGTGACCGCTGCCTATGTCATCGCGCTGCCCACAGTGTGCGTCTTTCATCATTGGCTGAAAAAGGGCCCTGAAGCATCATTTGAAATGCGACTTTGGCGCCAGGGTCGCCGACCTCGTGGCCGACCTCATGCTATGGTCGGGTTTCGTTTCATGAAACCCGACCTTTGTGAAAGTCGGCAACTTTTGAAATTGACCGACTCATTTCACTCAACTCTATCCCAGTACTGTGGCATTACTGTGTATATTATCCCTGTACTGTGACATCATTGTGTGTATTATCCCTGTACTGTGACATCACTGTTTATTGTCCCTGTGCTGACATCACTGTGTTCGTTGTCCCTGTATTGTGACATTACTGTTTATTATCCCTGTACTGTGACATCACTGTGTTTACTGTCCCTTTACTGTGACATCACTGTGTATATTATCCCTGTACTGTGACATCACTGTGTGTAATATCCCTGTACTGTGGCATCACTGTGTTTATTATCCCTGTACTATGACATCACTGTGTGTATTATCCCTGTACTGTGGCATCACTGTGTGTATTATCCCTGTACTGTGACATCACTGTGTGTATTATCCCTGTACTGTGGCATCACTGTGTTTATTATCCCTGTACTATGACATCACTGTGTTTATTATCCATGTACTGTGACATCACTGTGTGTATTATCCCTGTACTGTGACATCTCTGTGTGTATTATCCCTGTACTGTGACATCACTGTGTGTATTATCCCTGTACTGTGACATCACCGTGTGTATTATCTCTGTACTGTGACATCACTATGTTTATTATCCCTGTACTATGACATCACTGTGTGTAATATCCCTGTACTGTGGCATCACTGTGTTTATTATCCCTGTACTATGATATCACTGTGTGTATTATCCCTGTACTGTGGCATCACTGTGTGTATTATTCCTGTACTGTGATATCACTGTGTGTATTATCCCTGTACTGTGGCATCACTGTGTGTATTATTCCTGTACTGTGATATCACTGTGTGTATTATCCCTGTACTGTGGCATCACTGTGTTTATTATCCCTGTACTATGACATCACTGTGTTTATCATCCCTGTACTATGACATCACTGTGTGTAATATCCCTGTACTGTGGCATCACTGTGTGTATTATTCCTGTACTGTGATATCACTGTGTGTATTATCCCTGTACTATGACATCACTGTGTGTATTATCCCTGTACTGTGGCATCACTGTGTTTATTATCCCTGTACTATGACATCACTGTGTGTATTATCCCTGGTTCCAGAGATATTGACCTTTTTTCTTAATGATAATTTATATGGTCTTTACAAAGTGGTGTGCCACAGATGCTTCTGTTGTTCAGTAGGTCACAAACCCAAAGCAACCTGCCGACAACAGAATGGAGAGATACGGAAGGGAGACCTTGGCTTCCTGCTCTATCATATAGTATGATTGTATCAGCCTGCTATAAGTTGCAGTGGTTACGGTTGGGCCCCATTATGTAAGTGCTCCATGGTAGCTACCCTAGTGTTCATTAGTCAAGTTATCACCAGCAGCTGCACTCTGCACACTAGACACTTCTTGAGCTTTGATTGGTTAGTTCCACAGCTGCCGCTGCATAGCGCTGCAGTGCAGTATTGTTGACTCTGTCAATGGCTGTTGTGCTCTGCTTATTCAACTTCAATGTATAGAGCGCAGTAGCCAGTGATAAAGTCAGCTCAAACGTTGTGCTCTGCATTGGCAGCAATTAAACTTTAAAGCCAAGCTCAAAAGTGTTCAGTAGACAATGCAGCAGCCGGGGGTGATTTGACTGCTGCACTCTGCACACAGTCAGGAGATGGGAATGGGCCCTTGCACATGAGTGGCCCCAGGGTAGCCACTCTCTCTGACCCAACCGCTAGGGTAACACTTCTAGCTAGTAGACGTAGATCTTCTGTAAAGACTATTTGTCAACTTTCTTTAAATTTCTGCATTAGCTAATACTTTTCTCTTTGAAAAATGCAAATTGCTTCTTCAGAGAAGAGGACACAAACTTTAGTGCCACCTATTGGGCGTAGCAGTATCAACCCTTTAACGAGCCTTGCCATATGATTTAGGTTAAAAGCCAAAGCAGAATCTCAATTTCTAGACACATATTTTGTGATCAAGTCCTCCTCCTCTCTGAAGAGGCGCATTGCATGTTTATATTTCCCAGAGGAGCATCCCATGGCCTATAATTCTCCTTACACTGGCATGTCAGGCATGTCACTCTCCACACAAGATGTTATACACCAGTAAGAGGCCTTCAGGCAAAACAGATCTCATGCTTTGCACTGAGGAGGGGCAGCTCCCCAAAACTTGTGTCTACAAATTGAGATTCTGGTTTGGCTTTTATCCTGAGTCACAGGGCAAGGATCGTTAAATGGCTGATATTAATTTTTAGGATTCCTACTTCCATTTGGGTGCATTAGAGTTCAAGTCCTCTTTCTCTCTGAAGGAACAATTTACATCTTAAATTTCCAATAGGAGCTTTGCATGGCCTATAAGTCTCTCGACACCGGCATGTCAGGAATGTCACGCTCCACAGGGAGATGCTACTGCTTAGACCTCTTTGAAAGAGCAATCCTTCTACATATCAACCTAGAGTATCAACCTGAGCTATTCCTTTTTTATTCCTACTGGAACTTAATGGATAAATTAATATCTGGGATGTCACCATTCCAGCCAAAGATACGTGTCTCTAGAAAATGACACGATAAGCATTGATTGCACAATGTCAGACATTGCAGATACATAACTCAAACTGATAACATCTAGTTACCTATCTGAAGGAGGAATAACAGAGGAATAGCACAATACTGAATTCGAGAAAATAACGATTATTTAGAATTGTTATACAAAGGGGATTACAAGTATTTACTAAAATGGACATGTTCGGTGTGATGATCGGACCCCTTAAATAAAATAGGTGAGATTAGATGTGGCACGTTCTGTATGTATTACCCAACGATCCGGTGAAGACTGACACACAGACGGCCCAAGAGAAGAAATAAAACAGTGAGAATATGTAACTGTGTACATCTAATTTAGGAAGAGGATGACATTCCCTGCAGGTCAGGTGATATTTGTGGCCATTACTATGCAATAACTTCAATACAGCCAAAGGGAATAATAGAGATTATCACATAAGAAGAGGTCGGATTTCATCTTTTTTAAAGGGTCATCTTGATGAGACATAAATGTCTCCTTAAGAAGGATGGATGAATTCATATCTTATCCATTTCAAAGAAAGCAAGGGCTTTTGCTTATCTTAAAAGGCTTGGGCCAAAGGCAACGTCAATATATTATTTTTTATCTATTTTAGTATTATTACAAATGCTGTCCTGGGAAACTGTTTCAAAGCCATCATAAAAATGTGGCAGGCAGTGTTTGCTAATTTGCATTTCATTACCCAGGATTCCTAGCCCCAGTGAGAGCAGGATTTCATGATATGTGATTATGTAGGAAAGCACACCTGGGACTTGTCTGAACCATCAGAATATTCTCATAAGTGCTCCTTTTATATCATTACTGTAATTTGTACCTGGAAAAGATCTGTTACTTTTATTCTCACCATAATGTTTGTGTTCAGAGGGGTTTTTTTTAACCTGCTCTCTAAAAACAAACAATCGCGTCATAACACATATATAAGTATATCCATCTGCTGCCAAGTATAGAAAGGTGAGACAAGCTAAACATAAAGCAAATATACTACATTCAGACAAGAGGAGCTGCCAAATTCCAAATGTGACCAATCTGTGAAATCAATATTTCCATAAAGAGTTATGTATACATTTTTGTTTTAAATATCAGCCAAGAACTGAAATAAACTTCAACTAAATGTTTTATATCATGTTTATATCATGTTTCTGTCTGTAAAACGATGTTGTCTTACTTCCAAAAGATTACTCCAAAGTGCCGGCAACTAGGTTTCTCCCTTCCATCCAGCTTGCTGGCCACTGTCTCTTGTGCACTCTGTCTCTGGTGGCAGAAAAGCCGAGGGCATTACAGGAAGTTGGGGTGGATCTTTGCCTCTCTGCAGGAAGTGGGAGTGGTTTCTTGTCTCTCTACAGGAAGTGGGGCAGGACTTTGTCTCTCTACAGGAAGTGGGAGCAGATCTTTGTCTCTCTACAGGAAGTTGGGGTGGATCTTTGCCTCTCTACAGGAAGTCAGAGCGGATCTTTGCCCCTCTACAGGAAGTCGAGGCAGATCTTTGCCTCTCTACAGGAAGTCGGGTTGGATCTTTGCCTCTCTACAGGTAGTCGGAGCAGACCTTTGCCTCTCTACAGGAAGTCGGGGCAGATCTTTGCCTCGCCACAGGAAGTCGGAGCGGATCTTTGCCTCTCCAAAGGAAGTCGGGGTGGATTTTTGCCTCTCTACAGGAAGTGGGAGTGGTTCTTTGTCTCGCTACAGGAAGTCGGAGCGGATCTTTGTCTCTCTACAGGAAGTCGGGGCGGATCTTTGCTTTGCATCTCCACAGGAAGTTGGGGTGGATTTTTGCCTCTCTACAGGAAGTGGGAGCAGATCTTTGTCTCTCTACAGGAACTGGGGGCGGTTCTTTGTCTTAGCACAGAAAGTGGGGGCAGGTCTGTGTCTTCTCATAGGAAGCGGGGGGTGGCTTTTTGTCTCTTACAGTAATTAGGGAAGGGTCTTTGTCTACTGAAAGTGGGGATGTGATTTTGGAGGGGTGAATCTTTATCTCTAAAACAAGTAATGACTAGTGTTGAGCATTCCGATACCGCAAGTATCGGGTATCGGCCGATACTTGCTGTATCGGAATTCCGATACCGACTTCCGATATTTTTTCAATATCGGAATTCGGCATCGGAATCGGAAGTTCAGTTGATTGACAGCCTGACGTCATCATGATGCGCGGTGTGTGCGCATCATGATGCGCCGTCATTTCGGGCCTTCCGGGGGTCTCTGCCGGCCTGCCGGGGGGCTGTGCCGGCCTGCCGGGGGGCTGTGTGGACTGCCCGGGGTCTGTACCGGCCTGCCGGGGGGCTGTGCCGGCCTGCCGGTGGTCTGTGCACCCTGTGGGGGTCTGTACCGGCCTGCCGGGGGGCTGTGCCGGCCTGCCGGTGGTCTGTGCACCCTGTGGGGGTCTGTACCGGCCTGCCGGGGGGCTGTGCCGGCCTGCCGGTGGTCTGTGCACCCTGTGGGGGTCTGTATCGGCCTGCCGGGGGGCTGTGCCGGCCTGCCGGGGGGCTGTGCTGATGTCTGGGGGTCTGTGCAAGCGATGCCTGCTACCATGACAGTGATTGACACATTAGCCAATGATGGGACAGTAGTAGTCCCATCATCCGGCTAATGTGTTAAATGTTAAAAAAAAAAAAATACTACATACATACTACATGCTACATACATACTACATGCTACATACATACTACATATATACTACATACATACTACATACATGCTACATACATGCTGCATGCTACATACATACTACATACATACTACATACATACTACATGCATGCTACATGCATGCTACATACATACATGCATGCTACATACATACTACATGCATGCTACATACATACTACATGCATGCTACATACATACTACATGCTACATACATACCACATACATACTACATACATACTACATACTACATATATACTACATGCATGCTACATACATACTACATGCTACATACATACCACATACATGCTACATACATACTACATATATACTACATACATACTACATACATACTACATACATACTACATACATACTACATGCATACTACATACATACTACATGCATGCTACATACATACTACATGCATGCTACATACATACTACATGCTACATACATACCACATACATACTACATACATACTACATATATACTACATGCATGCTACATACATACTACATGCTACATACATACTACATGCTACATACATACCACATACATGCTACATACATACTACATATATACTACATACATACTACATACATACTACATGCATGCTACATACATACTACATGCTACATACATACCACATACATACTACATACATACTACATACATACTACATGCTACATACATACTACATATATACTACATGCATGCTACATACATACTACATGCTACATACATACCACATACATACCACATACATGCTACATACATACTACATGCATACTACATGCATACTACATACATACTACATGCATGCTACATACATACTACATGCTACATACATACCACATACATACTACATACATACTACATACATAATACATGCTACATACATACTACATATATACTACATGCATGCTACATACATACTACATGCTACATACATACCACATACATACTACATACATGCTACATATATACTACATATATACTACATGAATGCTACATACATACTACATATATACTACATGCATGCTACATACATACTGCATGCTACATGCATGCTACATACATACTACATACATACTACATGCTACATACATACCACATATATGCTACATACATACAATACATTCATACAATACATACATAGACATACAGTACATATAACATAGAGTAACATACTTACCAATACTTGTCACATTGTTCCCCGAAGCCATTGTCTTTTCCGGAATAAATATTAACATAACAAACCACAAAAATACTCACCCACGATCCGAAGCAGTCCACGAGTGTGTCCCATGACGATCTTGGGTAGAGAACTGCAGCATCAGATGATGCTGCCGTTCTCTACGGGCTGCAGGAATCCAATGACGGAAGGTAGGTATCCTTCCGCACTGTATTCCTCCGCCACTTAAAAAAAAAAAAGTCCCTAGTCTCACTTTATGCCATTGCTGTGTGGGAATTTCCACACAGCAATGTATGTAGTATGTAGTATGTATGTGGTGTGTATGTAGCATGTAGTATGTATGTAGCATGCATGTAGTATATACGTAGTATGTATGTAGCATGTAGTATGTATGTAGCATGCATGTAGTATATATGTAGTATGTATGTAGCATGTAGTATGTATGTAGCATGCATGTAGTATATATGTAGTATGTATGTAGCATGTAGTATGTATGTAGCATGCATGTAGTATATATGTAGTATGTAGCATGTAGTATGTATGTAGCATGCATGTAGTATATATGTAGTATGTAGCATGTAGTAAGTATGTAGCATGCATGTAGCATGTACTATGTATGTAGCATGCATGTAGTATATATGTGTTATGTATGTAGCATGTAGCATGCATGTAGCATGCATGTAGTATGTATGTAGTATGTATGTAGTATATATGTGGTATGTATGTAGCATGTAGTATGTATGTAGCATGTAGTATGTATGTAGCATGCAGTATGTATGTAGCATGCATGTAGTATATATGTAGTATGTATGTAGTATATATGTAGTATGTATGTTGCATGTAGTATTTATGTAGTATGAATGTAGCATGTATGTAGCATGTATGTAGTATGTAGTATGAATGTAGCATGTATGTAGTATGCATGTTGTATGTATGTAGCATGTAATTTTTTTTTTTTTTTTTTTACATTCAACACATTAGCCGGATGATAGGACTATTACTGTCCCATCATTGGCTAATGTGTCAATCACTGTCATGGTAGCAGGCATCGCCCGATGGGACTTGTAGTCCCATCGGACGATGCCTGCACAGACCCCCGAAGCCTGCACAGACCACCGGCAGGCCGGCACAGCCCCCCGGCAGGCCGGCACAGCCCCCCGGAGCCTGCACAGACCACCGGCAGGCCGGCACAGCCCCCCGGCAGGCCGGCACAGCCCCCCGGAGCCTGCACAGCCCCCCGGCAGGCCGGCACAGCCCACCGGAGCCTGCACAGACCACCGGCAGGCCGGCACAGCCCCCCGGCAGGCCGGCACAGACCACCGGAGCCTGCACAGACCCCCTGGCAGGCCGGCACAGCCCCCCGAAAGGCCCGTACAGACCCCAGAGAGGCTGTACAAGGGCAGGAAAGGGTTTTTCTTATTCCGATACCGGAAGTCCCATAGACTTGAATGGGACTTCCGGTATCGGAATCGGCGATACCGATACTTTTTTTAAAGATCGGCCGATACCATCCGATACGATACTTTGAAGTATCGGACGGTATCGCTCAACTCTAGTAATGACAAGTCTTTGTCTCCCTACAGGAAAAGGGTGTGGGTTTTTTTTCTCCATAAAGGAACTAGAGGCATTTCTTTGTTTCTCTACAAGAAGTGGGGGTGGGATTTTGCCTCTCTAGAGGAAGTGGAGTGGTGGGTGACTCTTTATCTCTTACAGTAATTGGGGGTGAGTCTTTGTCTACAGAAGTGAGGATGCAATTTTGAGGGTGTGGGTGGATGTTTGTCACTTTGACTCTCTACAGGAAGATGGGGCAGATATTTGCTTCTCTACAGGAAATGGGATGGATCTTTGTTTCTCTACAGGAAGTGGGGGTGGAATTTTGTCTGTCTACAAGAAATGGGGATGGCTCTTTGTTTCTCTACAAACAGTAAGTTTAGGTCTTTGTCTCTCTATAGGAAGAGAGGGCAAATCTTTGTTTCATTACAGGAAGTGGGGGTGGGACTTTGTCTATCTACAGCAGTGGCTCCCAAACTCCAGTCCTCGCAGACCCCAACAGGTCATGTTTTCAGGATTTCCATAGTGTTACACATGTAAGAGAATTCCTGATGCCTTGATGATACTTCCATCACCTGTGAAATACTAAGGAAATCCTGAAAATATGACCAGTTGGGGTCCGCGAGGACTGGAGTTTGGGAACTACTGATTTACAGGAACAGGGGGCAGATCTTTGTTTCTCTACAGGAAATTGGGGCAGGTATTTGTCTTTCTACTCTTCCTCTCTAGATGTATGATAGCAAAAAGCTGAAGAGGGGGAGAGAGAAAATAAGAGAGCGCTACCTAAGCACAGTCCAAATTTTTAAAAATGACAAGGGTGATGCATTTGGATATGCTCACCTGTAGGGGTTGTGTAGACTAGGCACAACTTTTTGAATGATTTTGTAAGGCGTTGGATACCGACTTCGTGGCTTGCTGCCCATCCGAATAGGGTGGAGAAGTGTCAGTCCTGTACTATTCACTGCACCAAATGGAAATATAGTGGAAAAAGCTTTTTCGGAGGCCCTCTCCTGAGGAAGGCTCATTCAGTGCAGAAACACAATGTGTTTTTTAAAAAAGTTTTTTAAAAGTCTTTTATGTTGTTAGTGCATGAGCACTTAAAAAATATTTTTAGAAAAAATTTAGGTGTAAACACGCAAGTGTAATATTGTTACTCTGGAACACCTCCTGGAGGTTGTTCCAGAATCAACGTCTTTTTAGGATTTCAGATACTGGAGAGAAGCACCGCTGAAAAAGCTTTTTCCAATACACTTCCTATCTGTAAAACTTCATAAAGGCATAACAAGAAAGTGGGCATTCACCTGTAGTGTTGACAGAATGATGAGAACAACATCCGCCATCCCACTGGATGAAAAGTTACAGAGCATTGCAATTTTTTTCTAAGTTTTCTGCTTACTCCATTCTCACCTTGGTAAGCATAGAGAATTCAAGGCTGTCCAGAAAGGTCACCTTGCCCAAATGCAAAACTGTTTGTTTTTTCTCTATTTTACCAGTCACCTCCATTAGGGTTTTACAGTATATGAGAAGTGCTAATGTAAACCACCAGTCTGGGGAGTAGATGAGTATCTATTGGTAAAAATCTGACTAGAGGACACAATGTACTCTCCAGGTAAAGTGACAGTTTTTAAAAATTATAGCCATGGTATATAGCAAAAAAAACTCTCTTAGAGGCAATTAGCAGATCACAAGGTTTTCTTGTCATGGGCGCCAGTGGTTTAGGACAAGTTATCACCTGCGGAAATTTTTTTATTTAAGAAACCTGGAAGTTAGAAACATGGAAATTTACTTTAACAATTTTGTAGTAATAAAGCATCAGGGCATTTTTATATCATGTACACATATGTATTTGCCCATCCCCATGCAGCTATGGGTCTAGCTTCTTGCCAATGGTGATAAACATGCCCCTGCTTAAGTTATAAGGATTAATACGATGAAGAAAATGCCCTTATAAGACCAACTCATGTCGCACCTGTTTGTCATATGCTTTATTACTCCTAGCACACCCACTCAGCTTAGATTAGCATCCAACCTGGCATATGAAGCAACATGCCCTTAATTTAGGTATGTACATTGTACTGACAGGTTTCCTCCAAACAAGTGTGAATTTGGGACTGGAGTTTCTGGAGCAAGCCTACAAAAATGTTGGAAGAACAGGAAAAGTTAATGCGGATTACTATGGATGGATTTTAACTCCAAACCCAAGTTTTAATTTCATGACATAGTAAGCCATTATATCTAAAAAATGTAAATCTGTTTCTTATAGTTAAAAGTAACCAACCTGGTCTCCATTGGAGTTGTATTACAGAAATACAGAATTTTCCATGATTACCTTTCAGTGAATTTCACTAAAGTAGCACTGCAGTGATTTTTTTAATAGTATTGTGGTGTAGTGACCACTATGTCCACTAGGGGGCGCTGTGTGGGTGTCCCAGGACGGGCCTACAAGCATATCCATTGTGGTAATGGGTATAGGATGCTGAATGACCGTTATGTATCCCAAGGTAGGTGGCCTTGGGATGGAAGCTGGAAAATGTGTATTGATCAGCAGAGGCACTGCTGACGTTTCCGTTACAATGTGTCAGGGAAGCGTGTGTGTGGCTGTGTGTGTAATAGGACCTTTAGTGAGGTCATATCCATGTGATCACCTGTGGGTGTGGTTATGGACCATATAAGGTACCTGAGGTCCGGTCACATGGGAGAGAGCGCATGGATCTGATTGAGCCGTGTGGAAGGTCCCGACAGGCCTATGTGGAGGAAAGTGTGCTACCTTCCTGAAGACCACGTGCTGAGGCTGCTGACCCGGTGAGGACTGTGGATATTGGCTGTATGTGAGGACGGATAAGCCTCCTGTGTTTTGCCGAGGATCCAGGACTGAGCCTGAAATCATGGACACTTATGTTTTCTTTCGCCTGATCTAAAGGCTATTCCTTATGTTATGTGCTGGTTTATGGGTTATGGAGCAATAAACCCTAAGAACTTTTAAAGGAACGTGCCTCCTGATTGACTCCCGTGGTTCCTGAGTGAGTTGAATCCCTACAGTATTTATCCTGTCACTAATACCTCAAGATTAAAATTTCAGCTAGTTTTACATTATTTAATAGATCAGATTATATATTTTGCCTACCAATTGGTACTTCCAAAATAACACATCCCCTGGACAAAGCCAAGTGTGAAACACGCATCGGGGTGCCTGCCGTCTTCAAGTATAGACATTAACCCTTGTTAGCACATGTATTGTTCTGAACAATTGGACATTTACCTTATTTACTGGCACTTCATTCTTTTATTGCACATGTATCCTATAGGGGGATTAACTCCCATATTGATCTAGTGTTAACCCTTTTTGCACATGCACTTTATATAGCGATATATGGAAATTTAGAGCAATAACTATTTATCAGTTTATGAGATATATATTTCTCTTTTTAGGCCTGAAAGTATGTGATACTATTACACCGGGAAGCATTTTCTGCCCCTTATATTTATGATTGACACATATTCTTTTACCTGGCCTTTATAACACTTATGATATCTCTTTGTGGCAATTGTGACCATTCCTTTGTGCAATGGACATGTTTCACTTTTACTCTATACTATGAATATCTTGCGGCTTTTATTTGTATTGTACCCTGTTTACATTCTTTTGCACTGTTGCCTTGTATTGATTTAAATAAATATTTGGAATTTTTTATGGTGAAAAAACTTCCGTGTTTTTTACATTATTTAGTTGCTTCTTCTGTCTAAAATTCATGGTATGTTTCTCATCTGTGTCATGTGATCTCATAAAGACTACTGGTAATTACATCCCTTTATCTACCCTGAAGAAGATCACTATCTCAGTCAGCAAAACTTCCCATGTGATGAAAAAGTATGGACTGTTCCACATAAACTCCTATCACAGTTACTGATGATAATTTTGCAAATCATGTCATACTATTATTGTAGAGGAGATTGTAGTTCAGCCTTCCTGAGAATATAATTAGAATCTATTGATATATTTATGGGTGTGCAAACTGGAGGATAATCACAGTGTCATCCCAGTAGACAGAGATGGTATTGGCTCTAGCTGCCCATGTGATAATTTACTGATGTTTCATAGGATTTAAAGCAGAGGAATAAAATGCAGTAGGAAATCTAGAAGTGAAGATGGAGTCTGAATGGAAACACAGAGGAAAGTAAGTGCACTAAACATAAAATAGGTGACAAGGTGACAATCGGGGTGGGGTGCAGGGATCGAGAAGATTTTAGCTCAGTGCTTCTTTATTCCGATTGGTGAAAGTTATCATCATCTATCCTTGTAATGTAATAACTTCAAGATTGCTAAAGGTCTTATTAACGAAACCCCCCACCAATTTCCATAATGGAGAACTTGTATCTTAACTAGAATGGAGTAAAAGCATTCATGGCCACTGATGCACCATTTATTCTCTATAGGACTGCCAGAGGGCTGTACTCAGCATTCACAACAGTCCCACAGAGAATGAACAGAGCAGTGATTGATCATGCTCATTTCCGCTCCACTCTATTGGGGATAAAAGCTCCTTATTCTGTCGATCAGTGAAGATCCCAGCTGTTGAACTCCCACAGATCTAGAAGTCATCATCTATCCTGTGGATAGGAGATAACTTCTTCAAACTGGAATACCCCTTCAGAGACTGCATTTTTTTCACCATTCAATACCTTATTGTAAGATGCTAGATAAACCCCAAACAGGCTTCAACTCACATCACAACCACTGTGGAGCCACATATAGACACATATAGCATAAACATCTCCCCATAACGTTTCGAAAGCTGATTGCCATACGCCACTCATCTGAGGACATACTACGTAAAACCAATAAAAGACACTTTTGTGCATCTGCATCGTGATTGCACAGGGAATATGGCAACACCTCAGAATCCCCATAAAGGTACATCGTGAATTTCAAGAACGTTTCAATGTTTATTTTGTCCAACATGATGAAAATGTCTCCTTTGAATGCATTCTTATCCAATTGTATAAATTCATCAGAGCTACATCCATAATGTAAGTTCCTAAGGGACTAAGGCTAAAGTGCAAGATGTAGATAGAGAAGGCGAAGATATCAATTTGGTTCTTGATGAAGGAATTGACTTATTTTTTTATTAAGTACATATATCTCCATTTAAAAGACGATGACGATCCTGTCTCCCAAGCTGGTCATCAATACCCATTCGCCATCTTACCATCTCCGGGTGTAGATTCTTACAGCAGTTGGTGAGCGTGTTCAATCTGATTTCTTGGTCAAGTAAAGCTGCTTCTTTTCATTTACACAAAACCTAATTTCATATATATATATAGCCTGTTGTCCTTTCCATCCGCAGCATACAAATAACGGAGAGTTATACGACGTAGCCGAGCTCCAGCCACATTCTCGATTCATCCCACCTTCCAGCTCTAATTCCCCCAGAGAGCCTGCATGCGGGGATGCAGAGCCAAATTCAAGGTTATTTTTTTGTATGTCTCGAAGACACGTCTTTGGCTTAAGGTTTCTCTGCAGATATTGTCTTGTAACTCTTCCACAAAGAAGTCGCTTTCAAAGAACGAAAACACTACTGAACCAGTCCGATCTTTTGATCAGGATCCAGCTGGGCACAGCTGTGTTTTGGCGTCCTCCAAAAAAAAAAAATACAAAGAAAAAATAAAAAAATAAACTCAACAGCCATTATTGTAGCGGATCAGAGGACAAGTGAGGAGTTGTAAGGACGTACACTGGCTAGGCAACCACCGGTCATCCCTCATATATTGTCCCTTAAATAAACAACAAGTCTTTGCCGGCAAAATACAAAATTGTTCATGGGGCTTTTTTTTGAACCTTGTTTTTTTAATGAACTCCCAATGTGTGTCATTACTGGTACACGACTTACACTCCGCACATCAATGATTAAGTAAAATGGGTGTTGTTGCATGGATAATCACCAGAAGCTAATGCCGGCACTGCAATAACATGAAATTAATATAGATGCAAATGTGATGCAATTGCTTGAAATGAACTGTTTACATTGGGGATTTTAATTCATACGGATATGAGAAAAAAAATGAAAAAAAAAAAACATAAATGAGAAAATATTAAGCAATCAAAGACATTCACGATATACAGACATCATTTTGTGCAATATAGCAAAGACATGCTTTAATGGTGCAAGTAAGCCGCTTTATGCCATAGTCAGAATTAACTTATTCTGGCATTAACTGGAAGCAAGGGGATCATTTGTTAAGGTACGGAATGCCATTTGCTTGATAGGTTTGGGGTTTTGCTTTATGTTGCATCTTGTTGGAAATTTAAAAGTAATAAAAGTCTAAATAAAATAGAAGTGGAGGTACCCTTGGCCTTAAAGGGGTTTCCCCACTTATAAAAATAATTATACTTGATATTTTAATCAATAGATCTTGGAATAATAATAATTTCCACAATTGGTTGTGTTTAAAAAATGTTTCTGTGCTGAGATAATCTTATAAATGTTCCCCTGCTGTGTTCTGTGTAATGGCTATGTCTTACTTACCATACAGAAACATGGTCTGATCATACCACAGCTCCTGGGCAGGGGAGGAAGCAAAAGAGTATACAGACAGGATGCTTCCAAAACATTCAATATGGAGCAAATTGATTTGCAGTCAGTTGCAAGTAATGCAATGCTTCTAATTTGCCTGAACACATGTGTGTAATAATCTGAGGTCTACTAGCACTGTAATTAACCCCATTCAAGCTCTTTAAAGGGGTGGTCTGAAACACAAATTAATTTTCATTCTAAATCCCTATCTGTTTAATGCAATGATCTAATCTATTTTATTGCTTGTGCTTACTAGTGCAGTAAAAATGAAGAAAAAATGTGTAATTCAAATGCAGCATGAAAAGTGTCAGCTACATCACTTTACAGAGTCTGGCACTGCTGTTGGAACCTCCCCTATTTCTCTCTCCTCTATCAATTGATTTTCTGCATTATTCACAAACTACTACTCTTCAGTGCTGCAGTAGTACAGCATGGCATATTTGTCCACTAGTTTAGGGCTTTCTCTCCCTATCTTAATTGCAAAGCTGATGTCCACTACTCTATCCAGAATCATCCTAAAAAGGCCTCTGCATTCTATGCCTCAGCTTTTATACAGGCATTGACAATCCATCCAGATTGGCTGCACTATATCATGTTATATGATAGTCACAAGACAATATGGGGAAACCTATGGGATGACGCCTAAGTAGGGATGAGCGAACTCGTGAATGTTCATGTCTTTCTGGTTCAACAGAACTTTAGTCCAAAGTTCGAATTCGGGTACCAGAACCCGAATCCTATAGAAGTCAATGGGTACCCGAATTTTGGTGCTGTAAAATTCTATATCTCCTCTCCCAGAACTCCAAAAACAGACTTCCAAGAGAATTCCTTGTTTGGAGTTCAGCATCAGTATGACCTTGCACTTTACAGTTCACGTTCTCTCATCTCTTTGCCTGAGGTCAAGTGGACCATGTGTGGCTGATGCAATCTTCTGCAGTGTGTAAGATGAGGATTTGCATGAATTGAAAAATCAAAATTGTTCAAATTTGCTGCTTTCTGCAAATTTCATAAAATTTGACACAAACTTAACTTGTATAGAGTTGATTAGCTTATCTCTACCTAATACCGATGATATTAGAAGTTGAGTATTGAATGGTCTACAAAATTTTAGAAACTGTATAAACCAATTTTTCTAAAACACATTCCCAAATTTGTTCATCAACTTGTACATGTGTGTTACTTACAATTATAATACCCTTAGTAGTGATGGGCAAATACCTGGAAGTTCGAACATTGAAAAAAAAATCCCGCAGTTGTCTGTTTTGCCATGCTGGTTATCAAAAAGAGAAGGGAACCCACATTGTTTTTTTTTTTATTTATAGCTCAGGTGCTGGCTAATGATTACTTTCGTCAGCCACTCCAGCTCTCGCTGCTGTTAGAAGCAGCAGGCGTAGGCTGATGGGATTACCACTCTCTCAACAGCCATTGCCTCTGTGACAGGAGGTAATTTTTTTACCGCCAGTCACAGCTGCTGCCGCTCTGACTAGCAGTAATGATCTTACTGCCGATCAGAGCCGCCGGTGTTTCTCGCGCTGTCATGCTGATGACAGCACTGGAAACACCTGATATTCAGTTCCAGAGTGCCGAACGTGAACAGTAACACGGGCTTCCTGGAGAAGTCTGTGTTTGGGGTCCATGCCCCAACAGCAGGTGTTCAGTATGGACCGCAAACTTTACTGTTCAGGTTCGCCCATCGCTAACCCTTAGCATTGCTATACCAGATCAGGCATGGATAACTGGGGTATCTTCTTTAGGCAGCATAGAAGCCATACCGAACCAACTATATTATTCTTCAACCTACCTCCAATAGGTGAAATATAAATTCTTTCTTTCTGCTAAAGAAAGCTAATTTGCATACTTTTTTTGTACCATGGAACACTACCAATAGACTCTATACTTAGCTGTTCTCCTTAAGAAGAGCAAGTTCCTAACCAGGCTTGGAAAAAAGAAATCATCTTGACTCAACAAGGACACAACTCGTTAATTCATAATAACTTCAGACAGAATTTCTCTTTCAGAAATTCTTATTTGCTTTATTAATAGATTAGAAAACTGTCAATTATTCTGTGAGCACAAAGTCTATTATTCATTCATCAATTCATGTTTTCCTTATGAAGGATGACAAGACGCAATCTAAGCCCAACGATGGAGTGGAATAACAGCCCGACTCAACACGCTTTCTAAAGAACAGGGCAAGAATCACTTCAAGGTACTTTTCAGGTAAGATGAATGCCAATACACATATGTTCCTTATCTGTATTTTGAACCATTATGCTCTCTCCAAATAAATACATAAAACATGGATAGGGAAATTATAAAGTCGCAATGCAGTTTCGGAAAAATGTCTGGATTTTTCAGGTCAGTGGATCCATCCAATTAAAGTGATGGGCATAGGCAATTTGAAAAAAAAAAAAGAAATGGAAATCAATTTTAAGGAATCTATCTGTGGAAAACACCGGCTACGCCAGGCTGCTCAACCATATGACATAAGCAGTCAGTCTGCTTGAGAATTCCAGTGATAGAAATGTCTGCCGCGGCTCAGATCCAAGGGAGAGGGTAAACATTTCTTCTTCCAAATTGCACATGTCCACTGTGAAGCTGGAGACACATCAACTCCATCTGAAGAACATGTTTATGCAACTTGGATTAAAGTGTCCATATTAAATAGGAAATAGGAGAATGCGTGCATTTTAATTGCTGGACAATCTATTCATCTTACACATGATGTCTGGCTTAAGAAACCATTACTCTATTAGAATATTTTCAGTTATGAAACCCCTTTACTTGAGGATGGTTTCCTAATGTACACGAGGGTTATTCAGGACTGAATTATTATTTTTTTGTTTGTGTGTTCCCCTTCTCAGTTCTTTTTACCATTTTGTTACATTCAGGGTCTGGGTGTTTTCACATATACTGAAGGGTTGGGTACCTTTCTTTTCCTTCATGTATGGCTGTGTGAGCACGTCTTTAGCCCTGTGTCTCACCCTCTCTCTATGTGCACTACTTTCTATTGTTATTTTGAGTTAGTTGAGGATACAGTTAAGGACACTCAGCTGACAATGAGTGGGGGCGCCATTACATAATTTTAGGGTGCCAACCTCCGCAGTCAGGCAGGGACAAATCAGAGTCAAGTTAAGTCTTTAATATATAATGATAATATTGTGTCACTTGATATATTACATGATATCTCCATTAGTGTAGATGAAGTATATAAGCAATAGATGGCACATGAGCATTGCACTTTTTCACAGATGATAATGTTATTTGTCCTCTAACCTCTTGGAGATATCATTTAGCCTGGGTCATGATTTATTATATTCTTACAGTGTGTGTTGACCTGTTTCCTCTACTGTATTTTAACAAATTTAAAAAAAAATCTCTTGTTGGTGTCCACAATTAATACAAATTGTCTATTTGAAGAACATTATGAAAAAGTCTGATTTTTAAGTAGTTTCTTTTGGGTATATCAAGTTAAGGATTTGCCTAGTCTGCATACGAACCTTTGGTGTGCAGGTTTTACATCTCCTCTGGTTTGTTCATCTCCATGTGAGCCTTAAGGCTTCAGTCATAGAAGTTGCTAAGCCGCTACTTCAGGAATATGGCAGCAAGTTTTGAGTGTCTCCCCATTAAAAAACACATGAAAGCTGAACCAAGCACTCAGAAGCAAGGGGGAGTGGGGGAGACAGCAGTTCATATGTCTTACAGTTATTTCATATACTAGATGGTGGCCCGATTCTATCGCATCGGGTATTCTAGAGTCTCTGTTAAAATAAAAAATAGTTATATACTCACCTTCCGACGACCCCCGGACTCTTTCTCTCCTCTCCATGCTCCCGGCATCTTCCAGTCCCAGTAATGCTTTGCGCGAAACTCTGCTGATGCTGTCGCGCTCTCGCGAGAGTGATGTCATCTTCAGCCCTTCTCGCTAAGCATTACTGGAACCGGAAGATGCCGGGCGCGTGGTGAGAGGAGGGACAGAGTCCAGGGGCCGTTGGAAGGTGAGTATATAACTATTTTTTACTTTAACAGAGACTCTAAAATATCTGATGCGATAGAATCGGGCCACCATCTAGTGTATTGTACTCCTGTTACACCTGGAGCTGCTGTTACTGTTCTGCTGTTACCTAATGTATTGTACTCCAGTTACACCCAGAGCTGCTGTCACTGCTCTGCTGTTATCTAATGTATTGTACTCCAGTTACTCCCAGAGCTGCAGTCACTGTTCTGCTTTTACCTAATGTATTGTAGTACAGTTACACCCAGAGCTGCAGTCACCATTCTGCTCTTACCTAATGTATTATACTCCTGTTACAGCCAGAGCTGCAATCACTGTTCAGATCTTACCAAATGTATTGTACTCAAGTTACACCCAGAGCTGCAGTCACTGTTTGGCTGTTACCTAATGTATTGTACTCCAGTTACAACCAGACCTGCTGTCACTGTTCTCCTGTTACCTAATGTACTCCTGTTACACCCAGAGCTGCAGTCACTGTTCTGCTGTTACCTAATGTAGTGTACTGCAGTTGCACCCAGATCTGCAGTAACTCTTCTGCTGTTACCTAATGTACTCCTGTTACACTCAGAGCTGCAGTTTCTGTTCTGCTGTTACCTAATGTAGTGTACTCCAGTTAGACCCAGAGCAGCAGTCACTGTTCTGCTGTTACCTAATGTATTGTACTCCAGTTACACCCAGAGCTGCAGTCACTGTTCTGCTTTTACCTAATGTACTGTGGTCCAGTTACACCCAGAGCTGCAGTCACCGCTCTGCTCTTACCTAATGCATTATACTCCTGTTACAGCCAGAGCTGCATTCACTGTTCAGATCTTACCTAATGTATTGTACTCCAGTTACACCCAGAGCTGCTGTCACTTTTCTGCTCTTACCTAATGTATTGTACGCAAGTTACACCCAGAGCTGCAGTCACTATTCTACTGTTACCTAATGTATTGTACTCCAGTTACACCCAGATCTGCAGTCACTGTTCTGCTTTTACCTAATGTATTGTAGTCCAGTTACACCCAGAGCTGCTGTCACTGCTCTGCTGTTATCTAATGTATTGTACTCCAGTTACTCCCAGAGCTGCAGTCACTGTTCTGCTTTTACCTAATGTATTGTAGTACAGTTACACCCAGAGCTGCAGTCACCATTCTGCTCTTACCTAATGTATTATACTCCTGTTACAGCCAGAGCTGCAATCACTGTTCAGATCTTACCAGTCTTCCAGGTGCAAAAAAATTAAAGATGTGTCTGACAGGATATCAGGACTCTTCAGACCTACAGATGACTACCCATTCCTGCTACTACATGTGGGGACAAATGACACCGCAAGAAACGACCTGGAAACCATCTGCAGAGACTTTGAAGACTTAGGCAAGAAAGTGAAAGAACTGGGAGCGCAGGTGGTCTTCTCTTCCATCCTCCCAGTGGATGGCCATGGAACAAGGAGGTGGAATAAGATTCTGCAGGTGAACAACTGGCTACGTCGATGGTGCCGTCAGCAACGATTTGGATTTCTGGATCACGGAGTGAACTACTTATACGATGGACTACTTGCTAGAGATGGGGTGCACCTTACGAAGACTGGAAAGCATGTATTTGGAAGTCGCCTTGCTACTCTTGTAAGGAGAGCTTTAAACTAGAACAACATGGGAAGGGAAGCAAAAGACCAGAAAAAGTCATACACCTGACAAATGCTATTGAGAACTCTGCTATTAGAAGTGGAAAGGAAGAACAAAGACGAAATAATCTAATTAATAAAAATATTGGAGAAAGAGAAACCAATCACAAACTAAAGTGTTTCTATACTAATGCACAAAGCATGGGCAACAAACAAGGAGAATTGGAACTACTAACACAGGAAAAGAAATATGATGTCATTGGAATCACTGAAACTTGGTGGGACAATACACATGATTGGAATACAAGACTAGAAGGATACAACTTATTTGCAAGAAACAGACTTGATAAACGAGGAGGAGGTGTCGCATTGTATGTTAGAAACGCGTATATCTGCACAGAGATTGAAGCTTCAGAGACTGGGAGTTCTGTGGAAACTGTTTGGGTAAGAATACAAGGACAGAACAATGGAAAGGACACCATTGTAGGCATTTACTACAGGCCGCCTGTGCAAGCTGAAGATATGGATGAACTCTTTATGCATCAAATGGCCAAGTTCTCGAAAAAATATGACATAGTTGTCATGGGAGATTTCAACTATCCAGACATTTGTTGGGAATCTCTCTCAGGCAAAACTAACAGGTCAAGGAGATTCTTATCCTCTCTTGCTGACAACTTTATCTTCCAAAAGGTAAGGGAGAAAACAAGGGGAACTGCTACCTTGGATCTAATCCTTATAAACAGGGAGGAAATGGTTGAGGAGGTAAAAGTGGCTGGGACCCTAGGAGGTAGCGACCATGCTATTTTAGAATTTTGGATAACTAGAGGCGGAAGACCTGTGAAGACTCAGACATCAAGGTTAGATTTCAGAAAGGCAGATTTTAAGGGATTCAGAAAGAGAATTGGAGGGATCCAATGGCTGGATATCCTTAAGGACAAAAATGTCCAGGAAGGATGGGAAATCTTGAAAAATGAAATTCTCAAAGCACAGTTGTTAACAATTCCGAAAAGAGGGAAGAATAGGAAGCATTTAAGGAAGCCAGGATGGATGAACACAGAACTTAAGCACATGCTAAAAAGGAAGAAAAAAATGTTTATAAAATGGAAAGAGGGAGGCATATCTAAAGAAGAATATAATGCTGTCTGCAGAACCTGCAGGGCATAAATCAGATTAACTAAAGCTGAAAATGAATTGAGGCTTGCAAGAGATGTCAAAAGCAATAATAAAGGATTTTGGGGATATGTCAAAAGTAAAAGAAAAGTCAAAGATGCTATAGGATTTTTACAGGATGAAAATGATGACATGGTAAGACAGGATGTTGAGAAGGCTGAACTTTTAAATTCCTATTTTGCATCTGTTTTCTCTCAGAAAGGAAATGTAACATCAACTGTTATTCACTGTCCTATTAAGGGAATAGAAGAATCCAGGATATCTATAAACAGAAAGATAGTGAGGAAACACTTAGCTAACCTAAATGAATTCAAGTCTCCAGGTCCAGATGAATTACACCCCAGAGTACTGAAGGAGATAGCAGAAGAAATTTTTGAACCCCTCTCCATAATCTTTGAAAATTCTTGGAGAACAGGAGAAGTGCCAGAAGACTGGAGAAGAGCAAATGTTGTTCCTATCTTCAAAAAGGGGAAGAAGGTGGACCCAGGCAACTATAGGCCGGTGAGTCTGACTTCTATACCAGGAAAGATCTTTGAACAAATTATTAAACAACATGTATGTCAATACCTGGATAAGAATGAAGTGATTAAACAGAGTCAGCATGGGTTTGTAACTAATAAGTCATGTCAGACTAACTTAATTTCCTTCTATGACGGTATCACTGATTGGGTGGATCAAGGAAATGCTGTAGATATAGTATATCTTGACTTCAGCAAAGCATTTGACAAAGTCTCTCATACAATCCTTATTGAAAAAATGACTAAGTATGGAATGGACAAGGCAACTGTTAGGTGGATTCATAACTGGCTTAGTGATCGGACCCAAAGAGTGGTCGTAAATGGCTGCACATCCAGTTGGAGGAATGTCTCAAGTGGGGTACCACAGGGCTCTGTCCTGGGCCCTGTATTGTTCAACATCTTTATCAATGATTTAGATGAAGGAATTGAGGGTAAACTGATCAAATTTGCTGATGACACAAAGCTAGGAGGGATAGCTAATACTAGAGAAGAGAGAGAGAGGATTCAAAAAGATTTAAATAAACTGGAGAAGTGGGCAGCAACTAACAGAATGGTTTTTAACAGGGAGAAATGCAAAGTACTACATCTGGGCAATAAAAATGAAAAAAGCATATATAGAATGGGAGGAATAGGGCTAAGTGACAGCACATGTGAAAAAGACTTGGGTATACTAATAGATCACAGACTGAATATGAGTCAACAGTGTGATGCAGCAGCAAAAAAGGCAAATGCAATTCTAGGATGTATTAACAGAAGCATACAGTCTAGATCACGTGAAGTCATTATTTCCCTCTACTCCTCTTTGGTCAGACCTCATCTGGAATATTGTGTCCAGTTTTGGGCACCACATTTTAAAAAAGACATCAACAAACTGGAGCAAGTTCAGAAAAGAGCGACCAGAATGGTGACCGGTCTGCAAACCCTGTCTTATGAGGAAAGGTTGCAGGATTTGGGAATGTTTAGTTTGCAAAAGAGAAGACTGAGAGGAGACTTAATAGCTGTCTACAAATATCTAAAGGGCTGTCACATTGTAGAAGGATCAACTTTATTCTCATTTGCACAAGGAAAGACTAGAAGCAATGGGATGAAACTGAATGGGAGGAGACACAGATTAGATATTAGAAAAAACTTTTTGACAGTTAGAGTGATCAATGAGTGGAACAGGCTGCCACGAGAAGTGGGGAGTTCTCCTTCAATGGAAGTCTTCAAACAGAGGCTGGACAGGCATCTGACTGGGATGATTTAGCGAATCCTGCTTTGAGCAGGGGGTTGGACCAGATGGCCCAGGAGGTCCCTTCCAACTCTACGATTCTATGATTCTATGATTCTATGAAATGTATTGTACTCAAGTTACACCCAGAGCTGCAGTCACTGTTTGGCTGTTACCTAATGTATTGTACTCCAGTTACAACCAGACCTGCAGTCACTGTTCTCCTGTTACCTAATATACTCCTGTTACACCCAGAGCTGCAGTCACTGTTCTGCTGTTACCTAATGTAGTGTACTGCAGTTGCACCCAGATCTGCAGTAACTCTTCTGCTGTTACCTAATGTACTCCTGTTACACCCAGAGCTGCAGTTTCTGTTCTGCTGTTACCTAATGTATTGTACTCCAGTTACACCCAGAGCTGGAGTCACTGTTCTGCTTTTACCTAATGTACTGTGGTCCAGTTACACCCAGAGCTGCAGTCACCGCTCTGCTCTTACCTAATGCATTATACTCCTGTTACAGCCAGAGCTGCATTCACTGTTCAGATCTTACCTAATGTATTGTACTCCAGTTACACCCAGAGCTGCAGTCACTTTTCTGCTCTTACCTAATGTATTGTACGCAAGTTACACCCAGAGCTGCAGTCACTATTCTACTGTTACCTAATGTATTGTACTCCAGTTACACCCAGATCTGCAGTCACTGTTCTGCTTTTACCTAATGTATTGTAGTCCAGTTACACCCAGAGCTGCTGTCACTGCTCTGCTGTTATCTAATGTATTGTACTCCAGTTACTCCCAGAGCTGCAGTCACTGTTCTGCTGTTACCTAATGTACTCCTGTTACACCCAGAGCTGCAGTCACTGTTCTGCTCTTACCTAATGTATTGTATATGTACAGGACTGTGCCTGTGTAATGAGTGACGCAGCAGTGATGCCTTTAACGGCTGTAATGTGCCTGTACAATAAGCGATGCGGCCGTGTTGCCGCGACGACTAAGCGACTGTTGCTAATTGGTCACGGCCTAACTGCAGTGACCAATCAGCAACGCAGGATTTCGGTTACAGACAGACATGATAAGACAATTATATATATAGATATGGCCGGCTTTAGGCACAAGAGATTTCTCTGTCAAGCAGGTCATCAGAGCGGAGTGTGAAGAGGACTGGCTCGTTCCTCATTACAATAATTAAAGAATAGACATGAGTGGGTCGATCCGAGGAGCATCAAGTTTAAGCCGAATTTCCTGAAAGCCGCGGTTTCATGAAAATTTGAAAAATATGAGAATCAATTTGTAGTTTGCAAAAAAACAAGCCTTGCCTGACACCATTTCTCACACTGCTAAAACATCAGAGGCAGGATAACATCATTTTGCATGGCTGTGTAGTCTTCCCCATGATGCCCTGCGTCTATGACATCTAGCGAATTACCTTACCTTGTACAGTGGTGCTCAGTACCATGGACATCACAGATTGGTGGTTCCTAGTGGAGCACAGTTTGGATGAGTCATTTTCTATCTCCAAATTCAGTGGGTAAGTCTCTATCTCCTGTAGAGTGTAAGCTCTTATGGTCAGCAGGATCCTCTCTCTCCTGTAGAGTGTAAGCTCTTATGGTTAGTGGGGTCCTCTCTCTCCTGTAGAGTGTAAGCTCTTATGGTCAGTGGGGTCCTCTCTCTCCTGTAGAGTGTAAGCTCTTATGGTCAATGGGGTCCTCTCTCTCCTGTAGAGTGTAATCTCTTATGGTCAGTGGGGTCCTCTCTCTCCTGTAGAGTGTAAGCTCTTATCGTCAGTGGGGTCCTCTCTTTCTGTAGAGTGTAAGCTCTTATGGTCAGTGGGGTCCTCTCTCTCCTGTAGAGTGTAAGCTCTTATGGTCAGTGGGGTCCTCTCTCTCCTGTAGAGTGTAAGCTCTTAAGGTCAATGGGGTCCTCTCTCTCTCTCCTGTAGAGTGTAAGCTCTTATGGTCAGTGGGGTCTTCTCTCTCCTGTAGAGTGTAAGCTCTTATGGTCAGTGGGGTCCTCTCTTTCCTGTAGAGTATAAGCTCTTATGGTCAGTGGTATCCTCTCTCTCCTGTAGAGTGTAAGCTCTTATGGTCAGTGGGGTGTTCTCTCTCCCCTGTAGAGTGTAAGCTCTTGTGGTCAGTGGGGTCCTCGCTCTCTCCTGTAGAGTGTAAGCTCTTATGGTCAGTGGGGTCCTCTCTCCCCCTGTAGAGTGTAAGCTCTTGTGGTCAATTGGGTCCTCTCTCCTGTAGAGTGTAAGCTCTTATGGTCAGTGAGGTCCTCTCTCTCCCCTGTAGAGTGTATGCTCTTGTGGTCAATTGGGTCCTCTCTCTCTCCTGTAGAGTGTAAGCTCTTATGGTCAGTGGGGTCCTCTCTCTCCTGTAGAGTGTAAGCTCTTAAGGTCAATGGGGTCTTCTCTCTCCTGTAGAGTGTAAGCTCTTATGGTCAGTGGGGTCCTCTCTTTCCTGTAGAGTGTAAGCTCGTATGGTCAGTGGGGTCTTCTCTCTCTCCTGTAGAGTGTAAGCTCTTATGGTCAGTGGGGTCCTCTCTCTCTCCTGTAGAGTGTAAGCTCTTATGGTCAGTGGGGTCCTCTCTCTCCCCTGTAGAGTGTATGCTCTTGTGGTCAATTGTGTCCTCTCTCTCTCCTGTAGAGTGTAAGCTCTTATGGTCAATGGGGTCCTCTCTCTCTCCTGGAGAGTATAAGTCCTTATGGTCAGTGGGATCCTCTCTCTCCTGTAGAGTGTAAGCTTTTATGGTCAGTGGGGTCCTCTCTCTCTCCCCTGTAGATTGTAAGCTCTTATGGTCAGTGGGGTCCTATCTTTCCTGTAGAGTGTAAACTCTTATGGTCAGTGGGGTCTTCTCTCTCTCCTGTAGAGTTTAAGCTCTTATGGTCAGTGGGGTCCTCTGTCTCTCCTGTAGAGTGTATGCTCTTGTGGTCAATTGGGTCCTCTCTCTCTCCTGTAGAGTGTAAGCTCTTATGGTCAGTGGGGTCCTCTCTCTCTCCTGGAGAGTGTAAGTCCTTATGGTCAGTGGGATCCTCTCTCTCCTGTAGAGTGTAAGCTTTTATGGTCAGTGGGGTCCACTCTCTCCCCTGTAGAGTGTATGCTCTTATGGTCAGTAAGGTCCTCTCTCTCCTGTAGAGTGTAAGCTCTTATGGTCAGCGGGGTCCTCTCTCTCTCCTGTAGAGTGTAAGCTCTTATGGTCAGTGGGGTCTTCTCTCTCCTGTAGAGTGTAAGCTCTTATGGTCAGTGGGGTCCTCTCTTTCCTGTAGAGTTTAAGCTCGTATGGTCAGTGGGGTCTTCTCTCTCTCCTGTAGAGTGTTAGCTCTTATGGTCAGCGGGGTCCTCTCTCTCTCCTGTAGAGTGTAAGCTCTTATGGTCAGTGGGATCCTCTCTCTCCCCTGTAGAGTGTATGCTCTTGTGGTCAATTGGGTCCTCTCTCTCTCCTGTAGAGTGTAAGCTCTTATGGTCAGTGGGGTCCTCTCTCTCTCCTGGAGAGTGTAAGTCCTTATGGTCAGTGGGATCCTCTCTCTCCTGTAGAGTGTAAGCTTTTATGGTCAGTGGGGTCCACTCTCTCCCCTGTAGAGTGTATGCTCTTATGGTCAGTAAGGTCCTCTCTCTCCTGTAGAGTGTAAGCTCTTATGGTCAGCGGGGTCCTCTCTCTCTCTCCTGTAGAGTGTAAGCTCTTATGGTCAGTGGGGTCTTCTCTCTCCTGTAGAGTGTAAGCTCTTATGGTCAGTGGGGTCCTCTCTTTCCTGTAGAGTGTAAGCTCGTATGGTCAGTGGGGTCTTCTCTCTCTCCTGTAGAGTGTTAGCTCTTATGGTCAGCGGGGTCCTCTCTCTCTCCTGTAGAGTGTAAGCTCTTATGGTCAGTGGGTCCTCTCTCTCCCCTGTAGAGTGTATGCTCTTGTGGTCAATTGGGTCCTCTCTCTCTCCTGTAGAGTGTAAGCTCTTATGGTCAATGGGGTCCTCTCTCTCTCCTGGAGAGTATAAGTCCTTATGGTCAGTGGGATCCTCTCTCTCCTGTAGAGTGTAAGCTTTTATGGTCAGTGGGGTCCACTCTCTCCCCTATAGAGTGTAAGCTCTTATGGTCAGTAAGGTCCTCTCTCTCCTGTAGAGTGTAAGCTCTTATGGTCAGTGGGGTCCTCTCTCTCTCCCCTGTAGAGTGTAAGCTCTTATGGTCAGTGGGGTCTTCTCTCTCCTGTAGAGTGTAAGCTCTTATGGTCAGTAAGGTTCTCTCTCCCCTGTAGAGTGTAAGCTCTTATGGTCAGTGGGGTCTTCTCTCTCCTGTAGAGTGTAAGCTCTTATGGTCAGTAAGGTTCTCTCTCTCCTGTAGAGTGTAAGCTCTTATGGTCAGTGGGGTCCTCTCTCTCTCCCCTGTAGAGTGTAAGCTCTTATGGTCAGTGGGGTCCTATCTTTCCTGTAGAGTGTAAGCTCTTATGGTCAGTGGGGTCTTCTCTCTCTCCTGTAGAGTGTAAGCTCTTATGGTCAGTGGGGTCTTCTCTCTCTCCTGTAGAGTGTAAGCTCTTATGGTCAGTGGGGTCCTCTGTCTCTCCTGTAGAGTGTAAGCTCTTATGGTCAGTGGGATCCTCTCTCTCCCCTGTAGAGTGTATGCTCTTGTGGTCAATTGGGTCCTCTCTCTCTCCTGTAGAGTGTAAGCTCTTATGGTCAGTGGGGTCCTCTCTCTCTCCTGTAGAGTGTAAGCTCTTATGGTCAGTAAGGTCCTCTCTCTCCTGTAGAGTGTAAGCTCTTATGGTCAGTGGGGTCCTCTCTCTCTCCCCTGTAGAGTGTAAGCTCTTATGGTCAGTGGGGTCCTCTCCCTCTCCTGTCCCCATGTGTATGTTACAAGCAATTTCAAGCTTTCCAGTATTGAAAACTTACTCAGCTAATTTAATTTTCAAAAGATCATCTTATCTCTATTAAAGAAGCACTTCATTAATGTGAGAACAAGGCCCATAGACGTACTGTACATTGTAAAGATGACTTCTGGCTCACACATGGAGCGCAGTGTGAGCCAGACAGTCAGAATTGTCATCACATGGCTCAGAAGACGAGCGAAGCGGAACTGGATACCTAAGACAGTGATTGGTAAGTATATTAGTACACCTACACTACGCTAACATTTACACAGGCTTACAGGGGGAAAGTTAATATGAGTGCTTCATTAATTCAGTCCCTTCCCTTTCTAAAGATATTTACTTTTTTAAGATGGGCAACCTCTTTAAAGGGATCCTGTAACATCCAGTCACCTTATTTATCTGCACATATAGGGTTAATCTGCAGGTAAATAGCATTTAAATCCTGTGTAGTTGGCTTACTGAAGCAGTGGCTACTGGGAGAAACTTATATTTTATTTTCCCTGAAACCTCTGGCTTCCAATCATTGGGGCAGCACATTGAGCTGTTATAGTCATTGCTTTAATCAAACACCGACAATTTGATTGACAGCCTGCTCAGCGTGTAGAGCATATCTGCAGAGCGGGCTGTCAATCAAAGTGCAGGGGAGTGAGAAAAGTGAAGAATGTAATTGCTTCCCACACCGCCCCGATGACTAGAAGAAAATGGCTGTGGAACCCAATCTACCAGAACAAGTAATGAACCAAAGTGTGAACAACACCAATCTGTTCTTTCAGCCCGATGGTTGGTTGAGCATCTCACTGTTACTTTTGCAGTAATACTATTATTTCTGGCCGGAGGTATCCAGGATAGTGTGATTTCAACAAAATACATCAACACTCTGTGATTAATGAATACTGAAATTTCACCATTACTACGCACATAAAAACTCGTCATCCCCTGGTTCACTACTGAGCTTCCGCCAATGTTCCCCATGTTAGCAATTAACTGTGGCGCCGATGTCACATTGCCTGCATGGCAGGCAATCAGTAGGCTCACCGGCTCTGCCCTTTTGATAGACTGCCCCCCTCAGAGCCCCTCACTGATTGGCTGCTATGCTTTCAATGTGACGTCAGGGAACACCGGACAAGACGGGCAGTGACAGTTACTTAGCGCTGGACCCTGGAGATGGTGAGTAAAGTATGGTTTATTTTTTAAAGCAAACTATAGTCGGGGATGAAGATTTTCTAAAAAGGGGTCGACCTTTTTAACTGTTTTTAACAGGTATATAAGCCAACAACCAATGACAAGGTGAATATCATGGATGAACTCTAACGTTAATGACTCACCTCCCTATGTGGCCAATCAGGCCTATAATAAACTGGAGAATAAATATAATCAAGACTTAAATTAGGAAGAGATGGGTAGTTGAGAGTGCACAGCCCAGGGGGTTGTTGAGGGTGCACAGCCCAAGGGGCAGCCACGCTCTGAATGTACAATGCACGAAACATATGGATAACACCAGTACCCCATAGTATTACATTATACATGTGTCCATACTATTGGAGAGCTGGTCTTGTCCATATATTTTTTGCATTGTTCATTGCAAGGCAGGGGCGAACATATCATTGGTGCAACTTGTGCAGCTGCACAGGGGCCCAAGAGATGAGGGGGCCCATTTATACCTCCAAAGCACAAGCAATTTTGCGTTTTAGGAGATCTTGGGCTGCAAAGGGCCCATGTACTGTTCTTGCACAGGGGCCTTTTTCTGCCAGTGTTGCGAGGTGTGGCCAGGACCTGGATTGGACAATAGTTGGATTCAAGTATTCATTAATTGCGATGTGCGGTTGCATTTTGTTAGTATATATATTTGTAGATTGGCCGTGGCACAAGTGAACCTGTGTATTCATTTAATACTATAGAAGCGCTGACTTGGTCAGCAAACTTGTTGCCTAAAGGCATGATTCTTGACACAAAAGAAGCATAAATGTGAGCTAGACTTACCCAAACCCAATATTTTCGCTTTTAACCATTTAAGTCAAGTTGTTGAACCACAAAAACTTTTGCAAAAATCATAAAGTAAACAACATAACATAATTCACAGTTACAAATATCCCTAATATCAGAGAATAGTACGAGATGCCGGGAAAGTGTTCACAAGCCTCTAATCTCCCTTGAGAAGGTAGGTGTGTAGTATAAAGTATGGCCCCGCAGCCAGATCTCACATCCCATCCATTACAAGTCTCTGTTGCCCCGATAACAAAGACATTGCTTTCATTTCTGTGCTGCCTTACCTTAGGGCCTTTGTTCGGGAAGGATATTGTCAGGTGGAGCACATTTGAGAAATTACACAATCGGCTAATGCTAGCTAGGAATAATGTTCAAATGTAGAAGAATATAGATGTCCTGTAGAAATCAAACCAGGAAAAAGCATTATTGAAGCTGAGGCCCTGAGTCATGGCCGTTCTTATGCTTTATAGGTTCGTCTTAGTTTTGTAACTATGTGGAAATCAAGGAGTTTTAGAAATGATATGTGGGGAAGGAAGAAGGAAAGGAGGAGAGGAGAAAGGTAGTAAGGAATCAATGGAAGGAGGGAAAGAAGGAAGGAATGGAGGGAAGGAAAGAAAGAAGAAAGGAAGGAAGGAATGGAGGGAGGGAAGGTAGGCATGTAGGAAGGAATTGGGGAGGGAAGGAAGGAAGGAACGAAGGAAGGATGGAAGGAAAAAAGGAAGGAAGGAAGAAGGGAGGGGGAAACAAAGAGGGAAGGGATAGAAAGAGGGATGGAAGGAAGCAAGGACTGACGGATGGTAGGAAGGAAGGAAGGAAGGAAGGAAGGAAGGAAGGAAGGAAGGAAGGAAGGAAAGAAGGATGGAAGCATGGAGGGGGAAGAAGGAAAAAAGGGATGAATGGAGGGAAGGAAGGAAGCAGAGAGGCGGTTGCTCTGTGTGACACATTTCAAAAGAAACAAAAAAGAATGTAGCAATACAGTCACTAGTGCCTAATATTTGGGCAAGCGTCACTTTAAATTTTTGGACAATATGGAAGTCAACATGACTCCTATAAAATGCAGCGCAATGGTTTTCCTTGTTTTTTTTTGGAATGCACACATTGTAAATTCAGACTGAAGGCAGTAAAACCAGCATGGAAACACATAGTAAAGAAACATGTGAAACAAACAACAATATGTGCTAAACCTTAGAACCTTTATGGTACAACCTGTTTTACTCGTATGACAAATTTAAATGTCATTGGCTCTGAAGCAACTTCATCAGGTCACTCCTGGGATGACTTCCAACAGTCTTCATGGTGTTCAGGGAGAGGATGATACTTGATCAAATGGAAAAAAAAATATGTCTGAATTTGGGCTGCTGAAGAATTCAGGATACCGGACGTTTCTTGGAAAAGTCTAATTTGAAACCCGTGTCCTGCTGCACCTGGGTTATGTGTTGAGTATGTTGCTAATTTTCAACCCAACCAGGTGAGTTAGCACCCCTATTTACCAGTTAAGACCCTATTGCGCTTGTTTTGCTCCCCAGTTTACGTCCAACTCGTCCCAAATGTTCTCAAGTGGATTGAGGCTGAGTGATGGTGGAGGCCATTTCATCTGATGTATCACATCGTCCCTCTTCTTTTTGCTCATACAGCTTTTTACTGCCCTGTAGGTGTGTTTTCAGTAATTGTCCTGTTGCATCACAAATAATAGTCCCACTAAATGCAAATCAGAGGTCATGTCAATGCAAAATGCAATGGTTATCATGCTGGGTAAGTGTGACTTGAATTTGGAATAAATCACCAACAGTGTCCCCACCAAACCCCCTCACATCATCATATATTGCCTTCCATGCTTCAAGGTAAGCACCTTTTCTGCGTCTCACAAGGACATGGTGGTTGGTGCCAAAAATCTTAAATTTTGTCTCAGTAGACCACAGGAAATATTTCCACTGATTTAAATGTCCAATACTTGTGTTGCTTGGCTCAAACAGGCTTGTTCTTGTTTGCTTTTCTCAGTAGTGGTTACTTTGCAGCAGTTCTCACGAGCTTGTCTGGACAGTTGATGATGAGATGTGTCTGCTTCTTGATATACTGTATGTACATCATTTATGAGAGCTATCTGAGGTACTGACAATTTACATTTTTGGAGGCACGTAATTTTGATGAACTTATCCTCTGTAGCAGAAGTTATTCTTGGTCTTCCTTTCCTGGATGGTTTTCATGAGAAATAGTTTCATAATAGTGATTGATAGTTTTCATGACTACACTAGATACTTTCAAGGTTCTAGCTCTATTCATTGACCTGTCCTTCATGCCTTAAGTAATGATGGTCTGTGTTTTCGCTTTAATTACTTTAGCGGCTCTTGCTATGTTCTGCGTTAGAACAGCTGTGGAAGAGAGTTCAGAACTGAAGGGAAGTCTGCACCCACACTGCCTCTTCAAAACACACCTGATGGTCGCAAACACTATCCGAAAGTCAGTGATGAAGCTGCTTGAGAGAATATTAAGGGAGAGTAAAATTGTCATCAGAGTAAAGAGGGGACTTTGAGAAAGTTTTACTCCTTGGTTCCAGAGGTGTGTCCTCATCTTTTTGCTGCCCTAAGTCTGAATCTACAATGTGCACATTACAAGAATAAGGAAATGTAATGTTTGAACAGGTGTGTCCAAACTATTGACTGGAACTGTTTGTACGATAGATAGATAGATAGATAGATAGATAGATAGATAGATAGATAGATATAGAGAAATTGGAACAGCACCATAGGAAATACCTCAATAGTGTGCACGCTTCCCCAACCAGCAATCAATTGGCTCCTTAGAATAAATAGCAAAAAAAGAGAAACAGCGCAAAAATATAAAAAAGTTAACTTTAATTCCACGTCATTGGGCATTAAAGATCACTTTTTTATATTTTTGTTCTGTTTCCCTTTTTTACTATTTATTAGATAGATAGATAGATGATTGATAGACAAATAGATAGATAATATATAGTTAGATAGATAATAATAATAAATTTTATTTCTATAGCGCCGACATATTCCGCAGCACTTTACATTTCAGAGGGGACTTCTGCAGACAATAGACATTACAGCATAACAATAATCACATACAGTAGATTATAACAAATACCAAGAGGAATGAGGGCCCTGCTCGCAAGCTTACAGTCTATGAGGAAAGAGGTAGACACGAAAGGTGGGTGGTGACAGTTGCCCGGATTGTATGGACCAGCCATAATGTTAGGTGTGTGACAGTACAGACACGGAGGGCTAATGGATGCATAAAGCATGTGGGAACATGATGCGGGGAACCTGGTTATGGTAAAACTTTTGGCTGTGCCACACAGGGATAGATTAAGTTAATGTGTTGAGGCGATAGGCCAGTCTGAATAAAGTTTTCAGGGCACGCTTAAAAGTGTGGGGATTGGGGACTAATCGTATTGACCTGGGAAGTGCATTCCAAAGAATTGGCGCAGCACGTGTATAGTCTTGGAGACGGGAGTGGGAGGTTCTGATTATTGAGGATGCTAACCTCAGGTCATCAGCAGAACGGAGGGCGCGGGTAGGGTGGTATACTGAAACAAGGGAGGAGATGTAGGGTGGTGCTGAGCCATGGAGGGCTTTGTGAGTGAGGGTAATAAGTTTATACTGAATTCTGGAGTGGATGGGTAGCCAGTGTAATGACTGCCACAAGGTAGAGGCATCGGTGTAACGATTGGTGAGGAATATAATCCTGGCTGCAGCATTCAAGACAGATTGGAGAGGGGAGAGTTTGGTAAGAGGGAGACCGATTAGAAGAGAGTTACAATAGTCGAGACGAGAATGAATAAGAGAAACAGTAAGAGTTTTTGCGGAGTCAAAAGTAAGAAAAGGTTGAATTCTAGAAATGTTTTTGAGGTGCAGATGACAAGAGGGAGCCAGTGATCGAATGTGGGGGGCAAAGGAAAGCTCGGAGTCAAGTATGACCCCATGACAGCGGGCCTGTTGCTGGGGAGTAATAGTGGAACCACACACAGAAATGGCAATGTCGGGTATAGGTACATTAGTAGAGGGAGGAAACACCAGGAGTTCAGTCTTTGACAGGTTCAGTTTCAGACATAGTGAGGACATGATGTTAGACACAGCGTTTAGGTAATCGCCGGTGTTTTCTAGAAAGGCGTGATGTCAGGAGAAGAAGCGTATAATTGGGTGTCATCAGCATAGAGATGGTACTGGAAACCAAATCTACTGATTGTTTGACCAATAGGGGCAGTGTACAAGGAGAAGAGGAGGGGGCCTAGAACCGATCCTTGAGGAACCCCAACAGTAAGGAGAAGGTGAGAGGAGGAGGAACCAGCAAAAGATACAGTAAAGGAGCGGTCGGAGAGATAGGAGGAGAACCAGGAGAGAACGGTGTCCTTGATGCCGATAGAACGGAGCATAGTGAGGAGGAGCTGATGATCCACAGTGTCGAATGCTGCAGAGAGATCCAAGAGAATTAGCATGGAGTAATGACTAGAGTTGAGCGACTTTTGTTTTTTTAGGGTCGAGTTTCGTTTCGTGAAACCCGACTTTTCCAAAAGTCGGGTCGAGCAAGATCGGCCGATTATAGGGAAAAGTCGGGGTCGTCCCGAAACACGAAACCCAATGTAAGTCAATGGGGAATAAAAGTCGGCAGTGAGAGGAGGACAGGAAACACACCTACAGTGCCCATTTGAATGCCAAAAGCATCAATTCTTCTTACTTAAGCTTGTCAACCTTAATTAACTTCATAATACAAGTTACGCACTGAAAAATGGGGGTTATTTGGCTAAAGTTGTGGGGGGGTAGGGCTGGCTCCAGGTTCTCATGTGCCCTGGGCGAAAGAGCGCCCCTTTAACACATACCACAACTCATCATGCTCCGATACGGCAGAGAAATAGCGGTATAGTACAATGAAAAATACTTCACTTTTTACATCTCATGACGAGGCCCATCTATTTCTCCATACAGAATCATTGGTCCCATATAATGTTTGAAACAGTATATGATGAGCTCCACATAATGCTGCAGTATATGTTGGTCCCCATGGATGAAGCTCCACTGTCTTATGGGCCCAAATAATGCTCCAAACATAATGGGCCCCATTTCTAATGCTCTAGTGTATAATGGGCCCTATAAATGCTGCTCCAGTGTCTGATGTCCACCTTTGGAATGTTCCAGTGTATGGTGGGCCCCATCTATCATTCTCCAGAGTATAGTGCTCCCCAAAAATTGCTGTCCCAACATTAAAAACAATCAAATAAGTCTCCTCGCTAGGGAATCCCTGTACTAGTCTGGACTCCTCGTCGTCCCCATCTTCCATCTCACTGCACAGTATTTCAACCTTGCAAGTGCTGTGATCCTGAGCAAGCAGGGGGGGCCCACTTGTTGGCGACGGCACTGGCACAGGGCCCCTGATAGTACGGTGGTGTGTCTGATGGCGGGTGGGCCGAACCTGCACTTTCATCTGCAGCTTCCTCTTTGTCACCGTATAAGATGGAACTGTATATGGGAAGGGTAACCTGAGTTTCATCAGGGTCAGATTCAGGCCGTGTAGCGTGCGAGGGGAATGTAGTGGTCTGGGTCAATGTACCAGCAGATTCATCGAGCAGTGGCTGGGCATCAGTGCACTTGTGTCGCCCCCAGGAGTACGGTCGCCACAGTGGCATTACCTTCCTCCTAGGGAGTGTGATGTCATGCTTGGGAGCAACGAAGGATCTCTCTAGCAGGTTAACTGATTGGGCGGCGTTATTCCCACGAGTCATGACCCTCCAAACAGCGTTCATGAAGGCAAAGTGTTTGTTTTACGTGGGCAGTATGGTTGCAAAGCTGAACCTTAAAGGAATGTCCAGAAGGGCACCACCAGGAGTGGAGCCTACGGTTAAATTCGACTCCACCTGGGAAACCTCAACCATTCCAGCTACAGAAAAGATGCACACATTGCAAGCTTAATTCCGTTAACGAACGAGACTCCGTCATGCCCCGCGGTCCGAGTCCGGCTTACTAGAGGGACACGTGAGGCTCTGGCACATGAGATTGGCCAATAACTGGTGTGTCATGCCCTTACATGTCCGTGGCTGCATGTGCGCTACACTGAAAAGGCCAGCGTTTGTCGCTTACAGGTGCAGATAACCCGCTGAACAACGTTAGTGATGGGGATCACTGATTACAATTATTACCCGCGAACGATGATTTCCCAGTAAGTGCAGGTCAACCGCAGTTCCAGAATTAGGCCTAACCGTCATTCCTGAAAAAATGAAAAACTTACGTGTGCAAACCACAGGTGCTGTAGCTTGCTTAACAGCTCGCCAGCCGTTCTCACGCCCAGTATGGATTACACGTGATTGCACAAAGGTGAGAAAGGGTACCGTATCCCCGGATAACATGTATAGATAGCGTACACATTCAAAATATATGTCTATACATCAGGAGGCAGGCTCAGACGGTGTCAGGCACAGTATGGACTTGACGGCCCAGACTACACAGCGGAGGAGCAGGGAGAGGTAATGATTGCAAATGCTGGGGCCCTGCCCAAGCAAGGGGGGCCCACTCGTGGGCGTCGGTACTGGCACTGGGCCCCTCATAGTACAGCGGTATGTCTGACGGCGGGTGTGCACCACCACCGTCAGAGACACTTGATTGCACTATGAGGGACCCTGTGCCAGTGCCCGCGCCCAAGAGTCGGCCTACCCACCTGTCCAGGGCAACGGCACTCGCACGGTGTTGTGCGCTAGGTGGTGACCCCGGCCATGGGGGGGGGAGGCAGCACAGTTAGGGAGTTTTAGAAAGTGGCATATGTTGATGTTGGACATACAGCTGATGCAAAAGGCGAAATAGGTCAAGTCCCAGGAAGAGGTGGACCAAAGCAAGCCATTTTTCTGTCACCCTATGTGTCATCAGGGGAAGGTGGGACAAAATCCTTGGAAACCCATGCATGGTTCATTTTAATGAAGGTTAGATCATCCACATTTTGGGTTGACAGACAGGTCCTTTTTTCTGTCAGGATTGATCCAGCTGCACTGAAGACTCTTTCCGATAGCACACTTGCAGCTGGGCAAGCGAGCTCCTGTAAGGCATATTGTGCCAATTCAGGCCAGGTGTCCAGTTTAGCGGCCCAATAGTCAAAGGGGAATGACCTGTGTGGGAGAACATCGATATGGGAGGAAAAGTAGTTTGTAACCATAGTTGACAACTGCTGTCTCCTGTCACTTTCCATCGATGCAGTATTACCAGTTGTGTGAGCAGTACTTGAAAAATCAGTCCACAACATTGTCATGAAACCCCTGTCTCCAACGCCACTTCTGCTGTGTGCACCATGAACACCTCTGCCAAGCTGCCCCTGGCCCGTACGGCTCGTGTGAGAACCATCACCGCTGCTGTGTGCTGGGAATGCCTCAAGCAACCGATTTACCAGAGTTGCTTGTTTATTAGCCAATATTAGGTCAAGGTTCTCCTGTGGCATGATGTTTTGTAATTTGCCTTTATAGCGTGGATCCAGGATGCTGGCCAACCAGTAGTCGTCATCGTTCATCATTTTGGCAATGCGGGGGTCCCTTTTTAGGATCTGCAAGGCATAATCTGACATGTGGGCCAATGTTCCCGGTGTCAATGATGCACTGCGAGTGCTGGTTGGAGGAGCACTTTCTGGCAAATCCACATCCCTCCAGTCACGCACAAACCCTGTACCAGACCTTGCCACGCCAACATTTTCACTTGCCCCACGAGATGCATCCTCCTCCCCTAAGTAATCATCCCCATCATCATCCTCCTCCTCCTCTTCTTCCTCCACCTCGTCCAGGAGAGGTCCCTGAGCAGACAATGGCTGAATGTCATCAAGGATTCCCTCCTCGTCAACATTGGCTGCAGGCGCTTGCTCCTTAAGGTGCATCAAAGTTTGCATGAGCAGACGCATAAGTGGGATGCTCATGCTTAGGATGGCGTCGTCTGCGCTTACCAGCCGTGTGCATTCCTCAAAACACTGAAGGACTTTACAGAGGTCTTTCAGCTTCGACCACTGCGCACCTGTCAACTCCATGTCTGCTCTCAAAGTGCCTGGCCGTGTATCCTCCCACAAATGCATTATGGCCTGCCTCTGCTTGCACAGCCGCTCCACCATGTGCAGGGTGGAGTTCCACCTTGTTGCAATGTTGATAATGAGGCGGTGGTTGGGAAGGTGGAGCAATCGCTGCAGCTTCTGCATACGAATGGAGTGTACAGGCGACCGGCGGATGTGCGCGCACAGTCTTCGCACCTTCTGGAGCAGGGCTGTTAACTCCGGATAATTTTTGAGGAAGCACTGCACCACCAGGTTCAAGGTGTGAGCCAAGCAAGGTATGTGGCTGAGTTTTGAAAGGGCTATGGCTGCCACAAAATTACGGCCGTTATCACTAACTACCTTGCCTGCCTCAAGATGTACACTGCCCAGCCATGACTCAGTTTGTCGCTTCAAGTACTCGGCCAGCACCTCGGCGGTGTGTCTGTCGCCCAAACACATCTGCTGCAACACAGTCTGCTGACGCTTTCCACTAGCTGCTCGATAGGGGGACACCTCGTGTGCAACAGTGGCAGCTGCAGATGGAGTGCTCGTACGACTGTGCTCTGTGGACGAGCTTTCGCTTCTGGAGGAGGAGGAGGGTCGAACGCCTACAGCCAACTGTTTCCTATACCGTGGGCTAGGCAGCACTGTCCCACCACCGCTGTCCCCTGTGGACCCTGCATCCACCACATTAACTCAGTGCGCAGTGATGGACACGTAACGGCCCTGGCCATGCCGACTGGACCATGCATCAGTTGTGAGGTGCACCTTTCCACTCACTGACTGCTTGAGTGCATGGACAATGCGGTCTTTTACATGATGGTGGAGGGCTGGGATGGCTTTGCGAGAGAAGAAGTGGCGACTGGGTAGGTCATAGCGTGGTACTGCATAGGCCATGAGTTTGCGGAAAGCTGCGCTTTCCACCAACCGATAGGGCATCATCTCAAACGAGATTAGTTTGGCAATGTGGGCGTTCAAACCCAGTGTACGCGGATGAGAGACTGAGTACTTTCTTGACCTACTCATAGTGTCTGGGAGGGTGAGCTGGACTTGAGAGCTGCATATGGTGGAAGTAGCGGTGGACAGGGCAGACTGAGAGAGGGTTGATGATGGTGATGGAGTTGGTGTTCTTTCTGATGGCCTAGATTCAGTATTTCGTTGATATAACAGTGGGATTCCCTGACTGCTGTGGCCTTGCAACGACACCTCAACATTTGCTGCTGTGCTAACCGGTGGGCTTACAGTGGGGGAAACAATGTAGCGTTGCTGACTACCTTCTTTGTGATCAGTTGCACATGTGGCACTTGAGGTTTGGTGTTGTGTCCACGCTTGCAAGTGCATGGTGGTTAAATGTCTAAGCATGCAACTGGTATTCACATTTTTCAGATTTTTCCCTCGGCTAAAGGTCTTTGCGCACTTCTTACAGATAACCTTGGCCTGATCATGAGGATTTTGTTCAAAAAAGTGCCACACTGCACTCTTCCTACTTTGGCAGACATTTTGCGGCCTAGCACGCTGTGATCTTTTGACCCTCTGGACAAGCTGTCCAGCAACTCTTTTGACTTTTGGAACCTGTCTTTGGAGTGCTCCGGGCCTGCCAGATAACAGCTGTTGGAATGTCGATGTCTGCTGTGGATGCTCCTCATCTGAGCTATTGGAAGCAGCACCCTCTTCCCCCAATGGATGCCAATCTGGGTCAACAACTGGGTCATCCATCACCTCCTCTTCAATGTCATGTGCACCTTCCTCTGTGTCACCGTGTATGGTGGTATAGTGTGCGGGAAGGGGCACCTGAGTCTCATCAGGGTCAGAATCTGGCTCTGTACACTGCGAGGACAATGTAGTGCTCTGAGTGAATGTACCAGCAGAATCATCTATCAGCGGCTGTGCATCAGTGCACTCCATGTCAGATTCATCTTGGCCTGGGTAATTCACCATTTCACTTGATAATCCAGGCATGGTATGTGAAAACAGCTCCATGGAGTAATCAGTAGTATGGCCTGCATCATCCTTCAATCTTGGTTGGGGTGAAGGACACAAGGAAAGGTGTGGTTCATGAACATGAGCCTCCAATGACGACTCAGTGCTTTTACTTTTTACAACTTCAGAAGAGGAGGCAATAGAGCTGGAGGCTGAGTCAGCAATGTAAGACAAAACTTTTTCCTGATGCTCTGGCTTTAAAAGCGGTTTGCCAACTCCTAGAAAACTAAGCCTTCGAAGCCTTATGGAGCCAGACGATGACGCAGGCTCAACACCTCCTGCATTCGGTCCTATTTTGCTCTTGCCACTACCATCAGATCCACCACCAACACCATCATTACCAGCTGCCAACCCCCGCCCAATTCCACGGCCTCTTCCACCAGCCTTCCTCATTTTTTGTAGAAATGTAGACAAAATCCAACAAACTATATAGTAATGTAAAACAAGGTACAAGGTGTCTATAGGACAGGGAAGATTTTGAATTTCTGCACACACTTTTGGACACTGGACACTTATGGATTGTGTGAGGCCCACTGAATATCAGAGCGCTATGTCACAGGCTCGATGGCACAGGTGTGAAAAAAGTGACTACAGGATAAGGGAGATTTTGAATTTCTGCACACACTAGTGGACACTGGACACTTTTGGATTGTGTGAGGCCCACTGAATATCAGAGCGCTATGTCACAGGCTCGATGGCACAGGTGTGAAAAAAGTGACTACAGGATCACAGAGATTTTGAATTTCTGCACACACTTGTGGACACTGGACACTTTTGGATTGTGTGAGGCCCACTGAATATCAGAGCGCTATGTCACAGGCAGAAATTGGCTAGTGTATCACAAACTACAAGGTGTATGTAGAATTGGGCAGAATAGGAATCTCCCTAGAGTGTAGGTCTGTAAGAACGGAACAAGTCCTCCACTTATCCTTCCACAGTGACACACAGATAGCTTCACTGTGGCCGTGATAACAGCCGTTACACGGTACTGAGAGGAGCGTGCACGTACACGGCTGTCCGGTGTACGTAAAATTGTCAAGCTCCGTGTTTTTTAAGTATACGGACTGACACACGCTGTCTCTCTATAGTTTTGAATGTGATCAAACAGCAAATATATTTAACTGTTTGAAAGCTAGACAAAACTAGTAGGTGCAGGTCTGTAAGAACGGAACATGTCCTCGACTTATTCTCACAGAGTGACACACAGATAGCTTCACTGTGGCTGTGATAACAGCCGTTACACGGTACTGTGTGAGGAGCTTACACCGCTGTATGGTGTGAAAAAATGCACGCTCAGTACCTCAGCAGGACAAAAAAAAAAATTGGGATTGCTTTTAAAAAAGCAGTTTGCAGAGCAGTGGGAAAACAGCAATGCAGCTATCAGGAAGCCTTATAAGGCAGCCTAACAACCAACACCGCTGATCCACCACAATATAGCCTCCCCTTGCACTGCACACACAGTGACTGGTGTGTTGTACAGGCAAAATCGCTAGCAGCAGAAGCAGTTTTTTTTTCTTCTTCCCTGCCTAACGCTCTCCCTATAGAATCAGCAGCAGCAACCTCTCCCTATGCTAAGATCGGCAGAAGTAAGATGGCGGTCGGCGTGCACGCCCTTTTATAACCCCTGTGACGCCTACCAAAGCAAGCCAATCACTTGCATGCCCTTCTGAAAGATGGTGGTGACCCCTGCCTATGTCATCACATTGCCCACAGTGTCCGTGGATCCTGATTGGCTGAAAAAGACCGCAAAACAAACTTTTGAAACGCGACTTTGGCACGTAAGTCGCCGACCTAGTGGCCGACCTCATCCTAGGGTCGGGTTTCGTTTCATGAAACCCGACTTTGCCAAAAGTCGGCAACTTTTGAAATTTTTAGACCCGTTTCGCTCAACTCTAGTAATGACCATTTGATTTAGCTGTTAGTAGATCATTAGAGACTTTAGTGAGGGCAGTTTCAATAGAGTGATAGATAGATAGATAGATAGATAGATAGATAGATAGACAGATAGATAGATAGATAGATAGATAGATAATAAAAACAGATAGCAGCACAAACTTGAGCAGATTTTGGGTGCAATTGTCCTTAGTCCTGAATAATGCGGTTGTCCAACGCAAAATATAAATAGAAAAAAAACAGGCAGCACTCCAGTTTAACTGGAGTGCTGCCTGTATTTTTTTTAGAAAGATAGATAGATAATAGATAGATAGATAATAGATAGATAGATAGATAATAGATGGATAGTCAATAGATAATAGATAGATAGATAGAAGATAGATAATAGATAGATAGATAATAGATAGATAGATAGATAATAGATGGATAGTCAATAGATAGATAATAGATAGATAGATAATAGATAGATAGATAGAAGATAGATAATAGATAGATAGAAGATAGATAGATAATAGATAGATAGTTAGATAGATAGATAGATAGATAGATAGTCGATAGATAGATAGATAGATAGATAGATAGATAGATAGATAGATAGATGGATAGTCAATAGATAGATAGTTAGATAGATAGATAGATAGATAGATAGTCGATAGATAGATAGATAGATAGATAGATAGATAATAGATGGATAGTCAATAGATAGATAATAGATAGATAATAGATAGATAGATAGAAGATAGATAGATAATAGATAGATAGAAGATAGATAGATAATAGATAGATAGAAGATAGATAGATAATAGATAGGTAGAAGATAGATAGATAATAGATAGATAGTTAGATAGATAGATAGATAGATAGATAGTCAATAGATAGATAGATAGATAATAGATGGATAGATAATAGAAAGGCAACCCTGGATCACTGTAGGAGATAATAAATAGGACAGTGACTTCTTGGTTAAGGAGAGCGATGACCATCTGCTGATTACAAGCTTGCATGCAGCAGCATAACTTTAACCTTTTCATTCTCTTAATTGCGCAATGATCGTGCGTGCGACAGCAAGAAAGATTAATCTTTATAAGTCCATTTTAATGAATTTGATGGTTTAAGATTTAATTAAAAGCATTAGTGTGAAAGTACAAGAACAAGAAGCAGTATGTGCTTCTCAAGGCATAGGCCACTTTTATTAATGCATCTATAAAACGGTGGTGGTAATTTAATTCTATGGCTCATGGGTTTGTAACAAAACAAAGACTTATTTTCCAGTGGGCGTCTTCAGTTTGCACTGCCTTGAATGCAGGTATACACAGTACAGGAACACGTATTGTATATCTACAGAGCCATGCTATATGTCAGGTTCAACCTTAATTTAACCATATGGCACCTCATAGAAGTTCACAGGACTTAGGGTCCGGTTTCACATAGCAACGCACCAGCGATCCTAACGATACGACCGGGTAAGGATCGCTGGTGCGTTGTCACACATCAGCTATTCTGAACGATTCCAGCCTGCGTCCTGAGTTCTACGTCGCCAACGAGGTCGCTCATCGGCATCAAACACAACGATGCGCGCTGGCCAGCGGAACGCTGATGATGAAAAAGCACAAAACACCTAGCCAGAATCCTACTCCACACTGATGAGGGGCAACACCCCGAAACAGCTGTCTGTGGATGGAGACCTGGCCTTGGTATTTCCCTTGTCATATCTGTAAACTCGTAAAGAGCTGGATATTGACTTAAAGGGCCACTTAATATGGTGGTAATGGTGGTTTCCGAAAGGAGCCACCCCTTGGCTGGGTCCTTCCCTGGAGGAAGATCTGGCTAGTCCCGTGTTTGAGACTTTTAAATGAGGCTCCACAGATTTTATTTGGATGATGAAAAAGTGGTGGTTTCCGAAAGGAGCCATTCCTTGGCTGGGTCCTTCCCTGGAGGAAGATCTGGCTGGTCCCGTGGTTGAGACTTTTAAATGAGGCTCCACAGATTTTATTTGGATGATGAAAAAGTGGCCCAGGACATTCGAGCACGATCAGTGATATCCAGTGGGGGGCCGGTCGCTGCTGCGTGTCACATGTAGCGAGATCGCTGTTGCATCACAAAATTGGTGACATATCAGCGATCTTGCTAGCGATCTCGTTGTGAGATGGGGCCTTTACTCTTTCATTCGAAATTATATATCCCACACCCACTGCAAAGTCAATTTCTTAAAGTTAATTTAAAAACTTTCTGCTATTTGTTTCAGCTTGTAAGGTTTATTAGAATTTGTCAGAAAATAAAATGAAGCATAGTTTGACCCTTTTTCTGTTCTTTGTTTCTGGTACACAAAGATCAGGAGTAACTTTGCACCTAGTGAGGACAGCAAAGTACCTGAATACTCAGGCAGTGTGCTGCTAATGGAGCCAGACAAGACAGGCCTCTTTCATAGCAGTCTAGGTAGCTGCATGTAACTCCCCAACCCCCTTGGCATAGCACAAAAAATATAATTTTTTATACCCCTATATGGTGTTGTCCAATACAATGGGCGCCGCTGTTCTTGATCTGATGCCTCCTCTTTTGTCTCAATTGCCGTCCTTCTGCTTGCTTCATGTAGATGACTAGTTCACACAGTGACTCCCAATCGTGCTCCTGTGAAGTTGTATATTGCGCTCCCTTTCTGAGGGCAAAGCAAAGTATTGTAAGTGTGCCTGGGCCACCTTTACTTCCAGGCCATTAGTGCTCTTTGGCCTCTCCCAGTGCAATCGGATTACAGTACATTACTCTGCCCTCAACAGGGCAGAGCGAAGTACGCCTGTTTGGGAGTGTGATTAGGCATGATGTGGGAGGCATCACCCACCTGAAGGAGGGAAGATGGACAGCTATTGCAAAGAGAAGGGAGGCGCCCAATAAAGATCAGCGACACCCTTTGGACTGGACCATAGGGGTATAATAAATGGTATTTTTTGTGCTATGTAGAATGGATTGGAGACTGATATACTGCTTACTAGACTTCTGTAAAAGAGGCTTTCAAGTTGGTGGGGATACTTTATATTGGGAAAACCCAGCAACAGCCGAGTGAGCTGGCCACCAGGGAAGGAGGACGCAAAACCCAGCATTGGAGCCGGGACAGGTGAGTCACAATGGGTCTGAGAACTAGAAGAGGTCTCACAGTACATACAGTAGCTGTTGTTGACAACCTCGACATGCCATGTTTGGCTAACTCCTTGTCGTTGTAGGTTTTTACACCATCAGAACATGTAGTATATGGTGACATACTGACATTAGAGAAGTAAGCTTTGCTCCTGAAGGTTCACAGAGAGTGAAATTGATACCCTCAACCCAAAATAATACTTTACGTGTTATCATTTTAGTGTTCAAATTTCTTTAAGAGGATAAAGATCTCTGACTGGTATCTCAGCTCAAAATAAGTATTTATGGAGATTAAACACTTCCAGATTATGCTTTTAAGTCAAAATTATACCTTATGGGTATTTATCCTTAACAAAGAGGTAAACACACAAGGAAGGTCTATTAAATTGTGTTCATGCTTATATTTCATTAGTTTAGGAAAATTTTTAATGTTTGAAAGGAAAGAGGGATTTTTTTTTACCAAAGCTATGTGACGTTTAGCCACCACTGATGCGCCATGGAGATCATCATATTTTCGCAAACTGCCAATGTCTCTGCAAACTCCTGTAAAGTCCCCCCCACCTTTTCCCATATGTTCAAAATCAACCCTAATTTTAACCTCAAAAGATCCAATTTTTCTCCACAAAGCATGGTCACTACATTATATATACAGTATATATATATATATATATGTATATATATACTGTATACAGTATATATCTCCTGCTAGAGACATGGAGTACAAAGTTCAAAATGCAGTAAAAATATAAAGACAGTTATATTACAAAATACAAAGGTGAATGACAACAAATTTCATCATAAAAGATAAGGGTGGCGTACGGTGTCAAAATATTCACATATACACATAAATCATATTATGGGTATGGGATACAAGATACAGATTGGCTATAAGTCCAAAAAATAACACGATTTTAGTAAAGAGAAAGGACTCAAACATTAATTAAATGCCCAAAAAGTCTGACAGCGGATGGTAAAGAATAATACAAAAAAGATATCAGCCCAATAAATTAAATTCATGTGACATAGATAATAGGGCAGACAATCAGTAACCATATTACTTCATAAGGATATCCTCATATAGTGAGACCTAACTCAAAAGGACACAAAAAGACAAGCAAAATCTCACACATTGTAACCCCACTGTGGACATGCAAAAAAAGAGACAACCCCAACGCGCGTTTCACGTGGGCTTCCTCGGGGGCCGTCAACACGGACTATGATTGCATTACAATGCATGGACAGGCAGGCGGCGCTCCTGAAACAAGAATGACAGCTGCATAGAAATACCAGCTGTCATGATCGGGTCAGAAGTGCCACCGGCCAGTCCGAGCATTACGATCCCCATTCAAGTTATTTAGCCAGCCTTCTGACTTCACCCTTAGGAAGATGCAAGACTCCTATTATGTCATCCCTGGTTCCAAGGTAAATCAACCATCATAGAAAAGAAAATGATCTCATGCTAAATAAAAAACAAAGTTTTGGGTGACCAAATCCAGAAACAATGTCTTAGAAAGAACTTTTCACTGGATAATTTTTTGTTCATTTAAACTGAGTTTCTCCTCTAATTGCTTCATTAATTCTGAAACAGCTTTTTTCTTTTTCCTATGAGCCCCTCCATAGCAAAGTTAAGCTCCCAGGTTATTAAGGTGTAAAATTTGCCTGCAACCAACTGGGTGTATATCACAGATCCTTTCTACGGATATTTTCTTTTTTTTCTCTGAAACTGGCCAATCAAAACATAGCAACACCCCAGAGGAGTTCTGTGTTATACACCTAGTTGGATAATGGGAACATTTGTACCTTATTAATAGGAGGGAGAGGATATACCTTTGGAATGAATTGGCACAAAAGAAAATGTAATTCTTTTCCACATTAAGAGCAGCACCAACTGGAGCTATTGTATATTAAAAATCCAGTAAAATGTGCTCTTTAAATGCATAAATAAATAAGAGCAAAAAAAAAAAACAATGCAAGAGAAAAACGGTTTCAGCCCGCCCCTGAGGATCCAAAAGTATACAAAAAGATAAATATGCTGAAATTAAAAAAAGAAAAAAACTAATAATAAATTAAAAAACACAGTATTTTTTTTTTAAAATATTTTCTCGTGATAGCACTAACAATACCAAAAATGGCATACAAAGTCCTATGTATTACAGAAAGTGATGAGGAAAGAAAAAACATAAATGCATAAAATATAAAAAAATATACTTGGTGCCTCAAACTGGTTAACATATTATATTTCTTGTTTCCACAACAAGACCGGGCCATCCGTTATAAGCAGATAAATAAATCCTGCAGGCAGTCCTGGTCCTGGGCTTTGTCTGTTCTTGGCTATACATGGCTCGCTCCTATCAAACTTTCATTTGTGTGTCACTACCAGCGGGAAACAAAGCCCTACACCTGTTGTACCCCTTCTGTCCTCATCTAATTAATCCCCCCCATGATGAAAGATCAATGTTTTCTAAATGTGGAGAAGTACAGGTTGTTCCTGCAGCTGTTGATGTGAAGAAGCCACGGCAGGAGCCTAATAAAATTACAGTTACTAACGTTCACCATAATACAAATCAATACAGAGCAAACCGGGAGATCTTTCAGGCTTTTACGAGTTCTCCGCTCTGTATAGGATGGAAAACAATGACTCCGGTGGGAGGAGAAGGCAAATCAAATGTGTTTTTTTTTTCTCTTATTTTTTTTGTCACGAGTGATATGCATTAAGTCTGATTAACCTCCAAGCTGTTGCCTGCAATGTAGAGAACCATTAGTCGTCCTATGTTGTTGTGCAGACTCAGGGAACGGATTGCTCAGCCGACATGAACACAGCGGCCCACTCATACCAGCCACCCCTTTACCCATGTGAATCTGAAGGAGCTGGAAATAACCTACCAGAGTGTGGGAGAATAAATAAAACTCTTGTATAATCTTGATTGCTCCGGGCTTGGAGTTATAATAAAGTGATACGGTGGAAAACTCTGTAGGTGAAGGAATAATGGGCCAACGTGGAGATCTGTTGCTCGCCTACAACCATTTTTGCCAAAAATTTGCTTTATTTATTTCAAACTGATTTTATGGGATTGGTTGCTTTCTCCTCACATTCAAAGCAAATGGGCTCAATCAGCCAGTCTACAATATGTCTACAGGCAGTCTATATTTCGCTCTCTTTAGAGGTTTCTTGACATTTTCTGAACTTCTCAAATTAGCATTGAGCGGGAGTGGAGAATAAATTAAGTTAATTGGAAAATAACCTTAAATTACCTTATCTTAAAGGACAACCCTTTCTTGGTCAAAATGTTTAGCATCCATAAACTAATAAAGCCTATCCTTGACTCCAGTGCTGGCGCCGTTCCCTCGGTGTCGGCACTATTGGTCCCAGTGCTTTCATGCGGTTGTTGTGACACTTGACGCCGGTGCCTTATCAGGGCTGGCGTCATTGTGTAAGGGGTTGTAAAGTATCGCTAACCACTTAAGTTGAATTTATTGTTGCTAGATGTAGACAAGTTGTATATCTATGTAATAAATATATACATATATATATATATATATATATATACATTTATCTGTGTGTGTCACTGTACTGGTAGGGTGAGTGTAGCACCCAAGTTTAGTCACAAGATGGGGGTACATTTCAGTGGTAGTAATAGTAGTGTAAACAGTAAAGATAGGAGGGGCACTGTGGATAAGGTAGTAAGGACTTCCTTATAGAAGTCAGTTGGGGTCAGGGATCCCGTGCAGCTCTCTTGCGCTATCTAGCCCTGGGCAACACCGTGCTACGCAACGTTACAAAAGGTTATTGCTCAGCCATATAGTACTCATGGCCAGGACCTCAACAGAAGGAGCAACAGCAACAGGGCTAGTTGTGCAGTATTAGTGGGACTTCAGGTGCTAGAGAAGACTAAGCAGGTCACTCATGATGTGGCAGCTTATGGCATGGGCTGATGCCCTCAGAACTGGGGTGAAACAGCTGAGGGAGTCCACAAATGGAGTAAGCGTGAACAGAGAGGATGCTGTGGGATCGAATGGTACGGTCCATCCCGGAAGCGAGCTTAGAGACAGAGAGAGAAAGACAGGGACAGAGGAGGAGTTGCACATTGTGAAACCTGATGATGTTGGAAAGAATACGAATATGCTGTGTACCAGAATCAGTAAAGTTACCAGTTTGAAAGTTGAATTGGACTGTGGCTCATTTTGTATTAAATCGGACGGAGGAAGCCTCCAGAAACGGAGCAACATCCCACGGTGTCAACACTCGCTCTCCTGGGACTCACATGAGGTTCTTAGGTCATGGGAACCCTGAGCCCAAATAGCGCTGTCATCACTGTCCCTGCCTTCATACATATCGAACATCAATAACAAGTCGGAGCTGCAGGGTCCTTTGGCTTTATAAGAAGACAACAGTATTTACAATTATACATGATGGAGGGCTGGTACCGATTTTACATTGGGGCCCATTATCTTCCATTCTGCAGTAGGTTTCTCCATGGTGACATTTCTTCTGTGTTTTATCGTAAACTGATAACACAAAGAAACTTTAAAAAGAAAAAAAATGAAGGAAAAAGTATTAAATAGATGCAAATCCTACCTGAGTTTTCTAATTAAATTGCAGAGTTCAATTACATGGAAAACAGGCTAAAAATATTTTGATGATAATTCTTTTTTAATCAGGAAGCAAATGAGAAGAAAAAGGTGAAGAGTAGACTAAGAACAAGAAGTGGAGGGAAGAAAGAACAAAGCCAAAAGCCAAAAGTGTAAAAGTATTATAAATAAGAAAAATTATATTCTATGGAAATTTAAAAAACTCTGCATATGACTTTCTAACTGTGCAAGAACGACATTATCCCATCCCAGTAGAGAAGAACTTTTTCATTCATCATCATTTTATCACTTGTAGAAGACAAGAGGTTAAAGGGAATCTGTTTTCGGATTTCTGACACCTAATCTGAGAGGATAATGTAGAGGCAGAGACCCTGATTCCAGCGATGTGTCACTTACTGGGCTGCTTGCTGTAGTTTTGATAAAATTACTGTTTTATCAGCAGGAGATTATCACTAAAAGACTAGTAAACCTGCTGCCAGGTAGTCGTCCATATTCATGAGCTCTGTATAACCCCGTCCCCACCATTGATTGACAGCGTTCTGCCTATGCACAGTGTACACAGAAAGCTATGCAGCAATGAACAGACTCCAATCCTATTTTTTGCATTGAAGAATCTAATTAGTGTGATCAAAGATGATCATGAAGGAAGGGGGAGCAGGGAAGCTGTGACATCACTTTTGGTGATTGTTGGATACTTTTGTGATCAGCTCTGTATAGAGTTTTTAACTGTCAATTTTAAGCTTACCTCTGATGATAAGGAGTCTAGTGAAAATGCTTCCTGAAAGAACAGGAAGCATGAAACAGCCCTAGTGGCCAGTGTGAAAATTACAAGATTACTCATTTTGAATTTAAGATTGAGATATTTAAAAAAAAAAAAATGTTTTAAAAAAATACGTTCAACTGAAAAATTTGATTTACAAAAGGTTAGCTACCCGGGTCGAGGAAAGCCTGGCTATGGCTCTGGCGTCACGATCCTCACCACAGGGCTGGAGTTTGTGTCATGCATTTGACCATTATATATAAATATAACTTAGAAACACAAATATTAAATGGTATCTTATTAGGACATTTGTAGTTATCAGAGGACATTCTTTCATTTGGGACCTTCATCATTTAGGCAGTGCAGACTGAGAGTACTACAAGCATCTCTCTGGAGGACCCATCACATCCGCAGAATGGCCATTGATTAACATTATCACCATGTTCTGCAATTTTTAATTTCCCCTGTGCTAGCGCTCCAAAGATATGTAGCACTTGCTGCTTGGTCTTGAGACTGGAGTCCCAGCAGGAGGGCACTCTGGACTATTCTACATAAGAAAAAGAGGACATCTCTCTAGGTCTTACCCTGTTCAGCAACCATACATTTTAAGAGATCTGTTACAACCCAGAGATACATCTTCGACTTTATTTATTTTACTCATTTATATAGTGCCATTAATTACACAGCGCATTATTGGCACTGTCCCCATTGGGGCTCACAATCTAGACTCCATATCAGTATGTCTTTGGAAAGTGGGAGAAAACCGGAGAACCCAGAGGAAAACCACGCAAACACAGGGAGAACATACAAACTCCTTGCAGATGATGCCCTTGGTGAGATTTGAACCCAGGACCCCAGCACTGCAAGGCTGCAGTGCTAACCACTGAGCCACCGTGCTGCCCATATACAGCTGATTTCTGTGAGTCCTAGTGTTATGTCTCACCTGGTGAAGTGTATCCTTGAGGCATTTGGTCTACATGAACATTTCTAATGCATCACACATGGACAGATGACGTTGGTGTAGCAGGAGGATCCAGTTGGAACAGTAGAGGTAGATGTTGCAGAATAGCAATTGGAGAAGCAGAACTGGAACCACAGGAAAAGATAAAGCAGAGTCGAAGTCATGATAAGTGGTGCAGCGGTATAGGACAGGGTTGCAGTAGAATTGACTGACTAGGAAATGGCAAAGCAGACCTGATTGACATAGAAGGTTCTAATCCAGCAAAGTAGCTTAGCGACTCAGCAAAGTCCAAGGCAGTGCTAGCATAGAGGTTAAAAAGTGATACCCAGTGATATAACATTTCTTGGTTTGTCACAGAATCCATTCAGAACTGCACAGCACTGTAGCAGAGCTACCAGTAATATAGCAAAGTTGGGTTTGTCACAGAGTCCAGGCAGAAATATACAGCAGAGTAAGGGCTTGCTCCCACTAGCGATTAGATTGGACGAATGCAATTGGATTGCATTTGTACCAATTTAATCCTATGATTGTGTTCTCAGTAGTGTTGAGCATTCCGATACTGCAAATATCGGGTATCGGCCAATATTCACTGTATCAGGATACCGAGTACCGATATTTTTTTCAATATCGGATACTGGAATCGGAAGTTCTCATAATGCAATGAGCCACTGTTGTGGCTGTGATTGGCTGCTGAAATGATGTCATCATGATGCGCGGTCTGTGCGCATCATGATGCGCGGTCTGTGCGGGCCTGCTGGGGGTCTGTGCGGGCCTGCCGGGAGTCTGTGCGGGCTGCCGGCGGTCTGTACGGGCCTGCCGGGGGTCTGTGCCGGCTGCCGGGGGGTCTGTGCCGGCTGCCGGTGGTCTGTACGGGCCTGCCGGGGGTCTGTTCCGGCTGCCGGGGGGTCTGTGCCATCTGCCGGTGGTCTGTACAGGCCTGCTGGGGGTCTCTGGCGGCTGCCGGGGGTCTGTACGGGCCTGCTGGGGGTCTGTGCCGGCTGCCAGGGGGTCTGTGCCGGCTGCCGGCGGTCTGTACGGGCCTGCTGGGGGTCTGTGTGTGTGTGCAGGCATTGTCCGATGGGACTACAAGTCCCATCGGGCGATGCCTGCTACAATGACAGTGATTGACACATTAGCCAATGATGGGACAGTAGTAGTCCCATCCGGCTAATGTGTTGAATGTAAAAAAAAAAAAAACATACATACTACATACATACAACATACATACTATATACTACATACAAACATCATATATACTACATTCATACAACATACATACATACTACATACATACTACATATATACTACATTCATACAGCATACATACATACTACATACATACTACATACATACTACATTCATACAGCATACATACATACTCCATACTCCATACATACTACATATATACTACATTCATACAACAAACATACATACTACATGTTTTATGTATGTTGTATGTATGTATGTAGTATGTATGTATGCTGTATGAATGTAGTATATATGTAGCATGTATGTAGTATGTTGTATGAATGTAGTATATATGTAGTATGTATCTAGTATGTATGTATGTTGTATGAATGTAGTATATATGTAGTATGCATGTATGTATGTTGTATTAATGTTGTATATATGTAGTATGTATCTAGTATGTATGTATGTTGTATGAATGTAGTATATATGTTGTATGCATGTATGTATGTTGTATGAATGTAGTATATATGAAGTATGTATGTAGTATGTAGTATGTCCACAAATTGAGAAAATAGATATCCGGCACCGTTGTGTGGAAAAATACCCTGGGTGTCTGCACATATATTTTTCACATTAATAAAAAAACACCTTAATCCCACTTGGAACGGGTGCTCAATCCCATGTTGAAAAAAACAGAACATTTCATTGTGAAGAGAAAGAAAAAATAGGATGGCACTCACCGTTCATGTGAATCAAATCACTTTATTTCACATACACAAGGCATCGGCATAGGCACGGGAGCAATGTGCTGGTAGACGGACAGTCCGTCTTCCAGCACATTGCTCCCGTGCCTATGCCGATGCCTTGTGTATGTGAAATAAAGTGATTTGATTCACATGAACGGTGAGTGCCATCCTATTTTTTCTTTCTCTTCACAATGAGTATGTAGTATGTATGTAGTATGTATGTATGTTGTATGAATGTTGTATATATGAAGTATGTATGTAGTATGTATGGTGTGTTTTTTTTTTTTACATTCAACACATTAGCCGGATGATGGGACTACTACTGTCCCATCATTGGCTAATGTGTCAATCACTGTCATTGTAGCAGGCATCGCCCGATGGGACTTGTAGTCCCATCAGACGAGGCCTGCACACACACACAGACGCCCGGCAGGCCTGTACAGACCCCCGGCAGCCGGCACAGACCCCCGTTAGGCCCGTACAGACCTCCGAGAGACCCGCACAGAGCCCGCCCGCACACACAGACACGCACAGTGTCCGCCCACGCACCGCCCACACTCTTCCCCCCTCCCGAACTTGATGTACAAGGAAAGAAAGGGTTTTTTTTAAATCTGATATTTCTGTCCCATTGACTTGAATGGGACTTCCAGTATCGGAATCAGCGATACCCGATACTTTTTGTGTATCGGGCCGATCCAATCCGATCCGATATTTCTGGATATCGGATGGTATCGCTGAACACTAGTTCTCAGTGGTTCTTTTTTTGGATTGTGATTAGGTGGAAAAACAAAACAAAAAATTGCATGCAAGATTTGGATCACGTGCATCCATATAAGTCTATAGGTGGGTGTGAAACATGATACTGTACTGTACTCGGATATCACTGGAATGCAGTGCGATTCCCATGTACACCGGCAATTGACGAAATGGAGAAATTAATTTATCCGTCTCCTCTGCACCTGTGCTGCGATCCTTTCATGCCAGAGGATCGGAGCACATCACACTGACACTCAGTTCTTGCTCTCAGCAGAACAGGAGCAGAGCGCCAATAGCATGTCACATCCGATGCACTTGCTTTGGATGTGATACGCTAGTGTGACTCCGGCCTTACAAATATGATAGCAAAGCTGGGTTTGTCACAGAGTCCAGGCAGAATTGCACAGCAATGTAACAGAGTTACTAGTAATGTAGCAATGCAAGGTTTGTCACAGTGTCCACGTAGAACAAGCCAGCAGCAAAGCAGAATTTCCCAGCAATATAGCAGTGCTGAGTTTGTCACAGAGTCCAGGTAGCACTAGTAAAGCAAAATTGTTCAATGATATAGCAAAGCTGGGTTTGTCACAGAGTCCATGTCAAACTCACCAGCGGTGTAGCAGAGTTAATGAGCGATGTAGCAAATTTAGGCTTTTAAAGTAGTACTAGAAATCCAAAAATGAAGATGTCCACACTCCACAGTGTTGACGCCAACTACATGAATACTGATGTGGCTGGCTTATAAAGCCTGAGTGCAGTGCGCAACCTCACAAGAGCGTCATTGGTTGCAGAGACAGCAGAAGGAGGATGCTCAGCTCGGCATAGGAGCCAGGACAGGTAGCGTCTCTTCAGGTGGACAGTTCTTCAGATTCCAGTTGAACATATGACATGTTCAAATAATTTATTTAATGTCAGATCACAGCTACATCTCTCGGCACATGAGAATGGAGCCCACTTATGGAGTACATATGGACTGGCAGCAGGATGTTAGAAAAGGGAAAGCTGAGAAAACAGTGTGAATTTTCCATTACCTGCAAGAGTTTGCCCTGTTAATTAGAAGTGACAAGAACAATGAATTAGCAACTTAATAGCAACTTGTTTGGTGCTTTGATCCAAATCCTGACATATAGGTCATTAGAGAGTTTTCCCCTATGGCTCGCAATGTATCTCCTGCCCCAAGCTCTGCCTAATACACAATCTGTTATAAGTAAGGCATCCATCATGGCAGGCAGTGAATTGTGCTGATGCTCTGCAGCCGCCCTGCCAGCAGACGACAGTCCAATATGATAGATACACAGCTAATAATCAGTCGATACCATTGTTTAGGTCGCTGTCTATCACAATGCCATTGTGGAGACTAATTAGATGATAACATGTGATGAATGGGACTTATACTCCGCTCTTAGTGTTCATTTCCCGGGGGGAAGTTACCGTATTACCGCTGACCTTTCAGATCTTAACTTTATACTACCTGAATACAATTAAATCAATTTGTCATAGATTTGCATGGCAGCAGCTTGTTCTGAATTCAATTAAACCCTGTCAAGATATCACGTTGGACATTCAGCTGTATGCAGAAATCTATTCAGACCGAAATAATTATTATTTGATTGAGAGACAACGGAAAAATATACAATTAGTCGGTGCCTGAAATATGATTTCATGTGTTCGGATACAATGGAGGACACTTTCCTAATGTGCTAGTTAGTGCCGTATGTAGAGTTGATGCCACCCCAGGCACTTGTACAGCAATTCGCCTTCCACCCCCCCCAAAGGCCGACAACACGCTGATGAGGAAACAGAAGGTGCACACATGGACAAAAAGAACGGGAACGACAGCATCCTCTGTAACTGACAGTTTTCTTTGTTCCCTAAAAGAGCTAAATACCACAGTGCAGCATCAGATACCTCTCAAGTGGTGCCATATGCAACTCCAGCCATGCCAAATCCTACAGTGCAGCACCAAGTACCACCCAAGTGGTGCCATATGCAACTCCAGCCGTGCCAAATCCTACAGTGCAGCACCAAGTACCACCCAAGTGGTGCCATATGCAACTCCAGCCGTGCCAAATCCTACAGTGCAGCACCAAGTACCACCCAAGTGGTGCCATATGCAACTCCAGCCGTGCCAAATCCTACAGTGCAGCACCAAGTACCACCCAAGTGGTGCCATATGCAACTCCAGCCATGCCAAATCCTACAGTGCAGCACCAAGTACCACCCAAGTGGTGCCATATGCAACTCCAGCCATGCCAAATCCTACAGTGCAGCACCAAGTACCACCCAAGTGGTGCCATATGCAACTCCAGCCGTGCCAAATCCTACAGTGCAGCACCAAGTACCACCCAAGTGGTGCCATATGCAACTCCAGCCGTGCCAAATCCTACAGTGCAGCACCAAGTACCACCCAAGTGGTGCCATATGCAACTCCAGCCGTGCCAAATCCTACAGTGCAGCACCAAGTACCACCCAAGTGGTGCCATATGCAACTCCAGCCATGCCAAATCCTACAGTGCAGCACCAAGTACCACCCAAGTGGTGCCATATGCAACTCCAGCCGTGCCAAATCCTACAGTGCAGCACCAAGTACCACCCAAGTGGTGCCATATGCAACTCCAGCCGTGCCAAATCCTACAGTGCAGCACCAAGTACCACCCAAGTGGCGCCATATGCAACTCCAGCTGTACCAAATAGAGATGAGCGACTTTGCCTTTTTTCAGGTCGAGTCGGGTTTCGTGAAATCCGACTTTCGCAAAAGTCGGGTCGAACGAAATCGGCCGATTATCGTGAAAAGTCAAAGGCCGACTGAAACACAAAACCCAATGCAAGTCAATGGGGAAGCAAAGTCGGCAGGGAGTGGAGGACAGAAAACACACCAACAGTGGCCATTTGAATGCCAAAAACATCAATATTTATTTCTGAAGCTTGTCAACCTTAATTTACTTAATAATACTAGTTACGCACTGAAAAATGGGGGTTATTTGGCTAAAGTTGTGGGGGGGGGAGGGCTGGCTTCAGGTTTTCATGTGCCCTGGGCCAAAGAGCGCCCCTTTAACACATACCACAACTCATCATGCTCCGATACGGCAGAGAATTAGTGGTGTACTACAATGAAAAATACTTCACTTTTTACATCACATGACTGATATCCATTTTAAATTCTCCAGTAGCTCCAAAAACGGACAGTATATTACTCCATACAGTATTATGGCCACCGCATAGTGCGCTATACAGAGTAACAAGGCTCATCTATTTCTCCATACAGAATCATTGGTCCCATATAATGTTTGAAACAGTATATGATGAGCTCCACATAATGCTGCAGTATATGTTGGTCCCCATGGATGAAGCTCCACTGTCTTATGGGCCCAAATAATGCTCCATATATAATGGGCCCCATTTCTAATGCTCTAGTGTATAATGGGCACTGTAAATGCTGCTCCAGTGTCTGATGTCCACCTTTGGAATGTTCCAGTGTATGGTGGGCCCCATCTATCATTCTCCAGAGTATAGTGCTCCCCAAAAATTGCTGTCCCAACATTGAAAACAATTAAATAAGTCTCCTCGCTAGGGAATCCCTGTACTAGTCTGGACTCCTCATCGTCCCCATCTTCCATCTCACTGCACTTGGCTGTTTAGGCAGAGGGCATACAGACGTGATGTCTTTGCGCTCTCTGATCAGAATATCACTGTCAGAAAACGCAGAAGACGTCACGGCGGTTGAGCAGAGAGAGGTCAGTATTTCAACCTTGCAAGTGCTGTGATCCTGAGCAAGCAGGGGGGCCCACTTGTTGGCGACGGCACTGGCACAGGGACCCTGATAGTACGGTAGTGTGTCTGACGGTGGGTGGGCCGAACCTGCACTTTCATCTGCAGCTTCCTCTTTGTCACCGTGTAAGGTGGAACAGTATATGGGAAGGGTAACCTGAGTTTCATCAGGGTCAGATTCAGGCTGTGTAGAGTGCGAGGGGAATGTAGTGGTCTGGGTCAATGTACCAGCAGAATCATCGAGCAGTGGCTGGGCATCAGTGCACTTGTGTCGCCCCCAGGAGTACTTTCGCCACAGTGGCATATCTTCCTCCTAGGGAGTGTGATGTCATGCTTGGGAGCAACGAAGGATCTCTCTAGCAGGTTAACTGATTGGGCGGCGTTATTCTCACGAGTCATGACCCTCCAAAGAGTGTCCATGAAGGCAAAGTGTTTGTTTTACGTGGGCAGTATGGTTGCAAAGCTGAACCTTAAAGGAATGACCAGAAGGGCACCACCAGGAGTGGAGCCTGTGGCGTAATTTGACTCAACACGGGCAACCTCAACCATCCAGCAACTGAAATTGCAAGCTTAATTGCAAGCTTAATTCCGTTAACGAACGAGACTCCGTCATGCCCCCGCGGTCCGCGTCCAGCTTACTAGAGGGACACGCGAGGCTCTGCCACGCGAGATTGGCCAATAACTGGTGTGTCATGCCCTTACATGTCCGTGGCTGCATGTGCGCTACACTGAAAGGGCCAGCGTGTGTAGCTTACAGGTGCAGATAACCCGCTGAACACCGTTAGTGATGGGGATCTGGGATTACAATTATTACCCGCGAACAATGATTTCCCAGTAAGTGCAGGTCAACCGCAGTTCCGGAATTAGGCCTAACAGTCATTCCTGAAAAAATGAAAAACTTACGTGTGCAAACCACAGGTGCTGTAGCTTACTTAACAGCTCGCCAGCCGTTCTCAGGCCCAGTATGGATTAAACGTGATTGCACAAAGGTGAGAAAGGGTACCGTATCACCGCATAACATGTATGGATAGCATAGTTTAAACATTCAAAATATATGTCTATAGATCAGGAGGCAGGCTCAGATGGTGTCAGGCCCAGCATGGATTTGACAGCCCAAACTACACAGCGGAGGAGCAGGGAGAGGTAAAGATTGCAAATGCTGTGGCCCTGCCCAAGCAAGGGGGGCCCACTCGTGGGTGTCAGTACTGGCACTGGGCCCCTCTTAGTATGGCGGTGTGTTTGACAGCGGGTGTGCACCACCACCGTCAGAGACACTTGATTGCACTATGAGGGACCCTGTGCCAGTGCCCGCGCCCAAGAGTCGACCTTACCACCTGTCCAGGGCAACGGCAATCGCACGGTTTCGTGCGCTATATGGTGACCCCGGCCTTGTGGGGGGGAGGCAGCAAAGTTAGGGAGTTTTACAAAGTGGCATATGTTGATGTTGGACATTCAGCTGATGCAAAAGATGAAATTGGTCAAGTCCCAGGAAGAGGAGGACCAAAGCAAGCCATTTTTCTGTCAACCTATGTGTCATCAGGGGAAGGTGGGACAAAATCCTTGGAAACCCATGAATGGTTCATTTTAATGAAGGTTAGATCATCCACATTTTGTGTCGACAGACGGGTCCTTTTTTCTGTCAGGATTGATCCAGCAGCACTGAAGACTCTTTCCGATAGCACACTTGCAGCTGGGCAAGCGAGCTCCTGTAACGCATATTGTGCCAATTCAGGCCAGGTGTCCAGTTTAGCGGCCCAATAGTCAAAGGGAGGGAGAACATCGACATGGGAGGAAAAGTAGTTTGTAACCATAGTTGACAAGTGCTGTCTCCTGTCACTTTCCATCGATGCAGTATTACCAGTCGTGTGAGCGGGACTTGAAAAATCAGTCCACAACATGGTCATGAAACCCCTGTCTCCAACGCCACTTCTGATGTGTGCACCACAAACACCTCTTCCAAGCTGCCCCTGGCCCCTACGGCTCATGTGAGAACCATCACCGCTGCTGTGTGCTGGGAATGCCTCAACCAACCGGTTTACCAAAGTAGCTTGTTTGTTAGCCAATATAAGGTCAAGGTTCTCCTGTGGCATGATGTTTTGGAATTTGCCTTTATAGCATGGAACAAGGATGCTGGCCAACCAGTAGTCGTCATCGTTCATCATTTTGGCAATGCGGGGGTCCCTTTTTAGGATCTGCAAGGCATAATCTGACATGTGGGCCAATGTTCCCGGTGTCAATGATGCACTGCGACTGCTTGGTGGAGGAGCACTTTCTGACAAATCCACATCCCTCCAGTCACGCACAAACCCTGTTCCACACCTTGCCACGCCAACATTTTCTCTGGACACACGAGAAGCATCCTCCTCCCCTAAATAATCATCCCCATCATCACCCTCCTCCTCCTCTTCCTCTTCTTCCTCCACCTCGTCCAGGAGAGGTCCCGGAGCAGACAATGACTGACTGCCATCAAGGATTTCCTCCTCCTCTTCCTCTTGTCAACCTCGGCTGCAGACGCCTGCTCCTTAATGTGCGTCAACGTTTGCATGAGCAGACGCATAAATGGGATGCTCATGCTTATGATGGCGTCGTCTGCGCTTACCAGCCGTGTGCATTCCTCAAAACACTGAAGGGCTTTACAGAGGTCTTTCAGCTTTGACCACTGCACACCTGTCAACTCCATGTCTGCCCTCAAAGTGCCTGTCCAGGTATCCTCCCACAAATGCATTATGGCCTGCCTCTGTTCGCACAGCCGCTCAACCATGTGCAGGGTAGAGTTCCACCTTGTTGCAACGTCGATAATTAGCCGGTGCTTGGGAAGGTGTAGCAATCGCTGAAGCTTCTGCATACGACTGGAGTGTACGGGCGACTGGCGGATGTGCGAGCACAGTTTTCGAACCTTCTGGAGCAGGCCTGTTAACTCCGGATAATTATTGAGGAAGCACTGCACCACCAGGTTCAAGGTGTGAGCCAAGCAAGGTATGTGTCTGAGTTTTGAAAGGGCTATGGCAGCCACAAAATTACGGCCGTTATCGCTAACTACCTTGCCTGCCTCAAGATGTAGACTGCCCAGCCATGACTCAGTTTGGTGCTGAAAGTAGTCGGACAGTACCTCCGCGGTGTGTCTGTCGCCCAAACACATCATCTTCAACACAGCCTGCTGACGCTTTCCACTAGCTGATCGATAGGGGGACACCTCGTGTGCAACACTGGCAGCTGCGGATGGAGTGCTGCTGCGACTGCGCTCTGGGGACGAGCTTTCACTTCTAGAGGAGTAGGAGGAGGGTCGAACGCCTACAGCCAACTGTTTCCTATACCGTGGGCTAGGCAGCACTGTCCCACCACCGCTGTCCCCTGTGGACCCTGCATCCACCACATTAACCCAGTGCGCAATGATGGACACGTAACGGCCCTGGTCATGCCTACTGGACCATGCATCAGTTGTGAGGTGCACCTTTCCACTCACTGATTGCTTGAGTGCATGGACAATGCGGTCCTTCACATGAAGGTGGAGGGCTGGGATGGCTTTGGGAGAAAAGAAGTGGCGACTGGGTAGTTCATAGCGTGGTCCTGCATAGGCCATTAGTTCGTGGAAAGCTGCGCTTTCCACCAACCGATAGGGCATCATCTCTAACGAGATAAGTTTGGCAATGTGGGCGTTCAAACCCAGTGTACGCGGATGAGAGGATGAGTACTTTCTTGTCCTACTCATAGTCTCTGGCAGGGTGAGCTGGACTTGAGAGCTGCCTATGGTGGAACTAGCGGTGGACAGGGCGGACTGAGAGATGGTTGATGATGGTGATGGAGTTGGTCTTCTTTCTGATGGCCTAGATTCAGTCTTTCGTTGATATAACATTGTGATTCCCTGACAGCTTTGGCCTTTGCAACGACACCTCAACATTTGCTACTGTGGTAACCGGTGGGCTTATAGTGGGGGAAACAATGTAGCGTTGCTGACTAGCTTCTTTGGGAGCATTTGCACATGTGGTACTTGAGGTTTGGTGTTCCATCCACGCTTGCAAGTGCATGGTGGTTAAATGTCTAAGCATGCCAATGGTATTCAAATTTTTCAGATTTTTCCCTCGGCTAAAGGTCTTTGCGCACTTCTTACAGATAACCTTGGCCTGATCATTAGGATTTTGTTAAAAAAAGTGCCACACTGCACTCTTTCTACTATGGAAGACATTTTGCTTCTTTGCACGCTGTGCTATTTCGACCGTCTGGCCAAGCAGTCCAGCAAATTTTTGGCTTTTTGTAACCCGTTTTTGGACTGCTCCGTGCCTGCCAGATAACAGCTGTTGCGATGTCGATGCCTGCTGCGGATGCTCCTCCTCCTCTTCGGAGCTATTGGCAGCGGCACCCTCTTCCCCCAATGGATGCCAATCTGGGTCAACAACTGGGTCATCCATCACCTCCTCTTCAATGTCATGTTCACCTTCCTCTGTGTCACCGTGTACGGTGGTATAGTATGCGGGAAGGGGCACCTGAGTTTCATCAGTGTCAGAATCTGGCTCAGTACATTGTGAGGACAATGTCATGCTCTGAGTGAATGCACCAGCATAATCATCTATCAGTGGCTGTGCATCAGTGGCTCCATGTCAGATTCATCTTGGCCAGGGTAATTCACCATTTCACTTGATAACCCAGGAATGGTATATGAAAACAGCTCCATGGAGTAATCTGTTGTGTGGCCTGCCGCATCCTTCAATTTTGGTTGGGGTGAAGGACACAAAGAAAGGTGTGGTTCATGACCATGAGACTCCAAAGACGACTCAATGCTTTTATTTTTTAAATGTTCAGAAGAGGAGGCGATAGAGCTGGAGGCAGAAGTCAGCAATGTAGGCCAAACCTTGTTCCTGAAACTCCGGCTTTAAAAACGGTTTACCTACTCCCAGAAAAGGGAGCCTTCGAGGCCTTGTGGAGCCAGACAATGACGCAGGCTCAACACCTCCTGCATTAGGTGTTATTTTGCTTTTACCACTACCAGCAGATCCAACACCAACACCATCATTAACAGCTGGCAACCCCCGCCCACTAACACGGCCTCTTACACCACACTTCCTCATTTTTTTGAAAAATGTACCCATAATTCCACCAACGATATGGGACTGTAAAACAAGGTACAAGGTGTATATAGGACAGGGGAGAATTTAATTCTCCGACCACTTCTGGACACTGATGTATTGTGTCAGGCCCAGTGTACATCACACCGCTGTATGACAGGCTGAATTTGGCAGGTGTAAACACTGTTAGATAGGACGGGAGAAATGGAATGTCCTTATACACTTCTGGACACTGATGTATTGTGTCAGGCCCAGTGTATATCACACCGCTGTATGACAGGCGGAATTTGGCAGGTGTGAACACTGTTAGATAGGACGAGAGAAATGGAATGTCCTTACACACTTCTGGACACTGATGTATTGTGTCAGGCCCAGTGTATATCACACCACTGTATGACAGGCTGAATTTGGCAGGTGTGAACACTGTTAGATAGGATGGGAGAAATGGAATGTCCTTACACACTTCCGGACACTGATGTATTGTGTCAGGCCCAGTGTATATCACACCGCTGTATGACAGGCTGAATTTGGCAGGTGTGAACACTGTTAGATAGGACGGGAGAAATGGAATGTCCTTACACACTTCTGGACACTGATGTATTGTGTCAGGCCCAGTGTATATCACACCGCTGCATGACAGGCGGAATTTGGCAGGTGTGAACACTGTTAGATAGGACGAGAGAAATGGAATGTCCTTACACACTTCTGGACACTGATGTATTGTGTCAGGCCCAGCGTATATCACACCGCTGCATGACAGGCTGAATTTGGCAGTTGTGAACACTGTTAGATAGGACGGGAGAAATGGAATGTCCTTACACACTTCTGGACACTGATGTATTGTGTCAGGCCCAGTGTATATCACACCGCTGTATGACAGGCTGAATTTGGCAGGTGTGAACACTGTTAGATAGGACGGGAGAAATGGAATGTCCTTACACACTTCTGGACACTGATGTATTGTGTCAGGCCCAGTGTATATCACACCGCTGTATGACAGGCGGAATTTGGCAGGTGTGAACTATGTTATATAGGACGAGAGAAATAGAATGTCCTTACACACTTCTGGACACTGATGTATTGTGTCAGGCCCAGTGTATATCACACCGCTGTATGAAAGGCGTAATTTGGCAGGTGTGAACACTGTTAGATAGGACGGGAGAAAAGGAATGTCCTTACACACTTCCGGACACTGATGTATTGTGTCAGGCCCAGTGTATATCACACCGCTGTATGACAGGCTGAATTTGGCAGGTGTGAACACTGTTAGATAGGACAGGAGAAATGGAATGTCCTTACACACTTCTGGACACTGATGTATTGTGTCAGGCCCAGTGTATATCACACTGCTGTATGACAGGCGGAATTTGGCTGGTGTGAACACTGTTAGATAGGACGAGAGAAATGGAATGTCCTTACACACTTCTGGACACTGATGTATTGTGTCAGGCCCAGTGTATATCACACCACTGTATGACAGGCTGAATTTGGCAGGTGTGAACACTGTTAGATAGGATGGGAGAAATGGAATGTCCTTACACACTTCTGGACACTGATGTATTGTGTCAGGTCCAGTGTATATCACACCGCTGTATGACAGGCTGAATTTGGCAGGTGTGAACACTGTTAGATAGGACGGGAGAAATGGAATGTCCTTACACACTTCTGGACACTGATGTATTGTGTCAGGCCCAGTGTATATCACACCGCTGCATGACAGGCGGAATTTGGCAGGTGTGAACACTGTTAGATAGGACGGGAGAAATGGAATGTCCTTACACACTTCTGGACACTGATGTATTGTGTCAGGCCCAGCGTATATCACACCGCTGCATGACAGGCTGAATTTGGCAGTTGTGAACACTGTTAGATAGGAGGGGAGAAATGGAATGTCCTTACACACTTCTGGACACTGATGTATTGTGTCAGGCCCAGTGTATATCACACCGCTGTATGACAGGCTGAATTTGGCAGGTGTGAACACTGTTAGATAGGACGGGAGAAATGGAATGTCCTTACACACTTCTGGACACTGATGTATTGTGTCAGGCCCAGTGTATATCACACCGCTGTATGACAGGCGGAATTTGGCAGGTGTGAACACTGTTAGATAGGACGAGAGAAATGGAATGTCCTTACACACTTCTGGACACTGATGTATTGTGTCAGGCCCAGTGTATATCACACCGCTGTATGACAGGCTGAATTTGGCAGGTGTGAACACTGTTAGATAGGACGGGAGAAATGGAATGTCCTTACACACTTCTGGACACTGATGTATTGTGTCAGGCCCAGTGTATATCACACCGCTGTATGACAGGCGGAATTTGGCAGGTGTGAACTATGTTATATAGGACGAGAGAAATGGAATGTCCTTACACACTTCTGGACACTGATGTATTGTGTCAGGCCCAGTGTATATCACACCGCTGTATGACAGGCTGAATTTGGCTGGTGTGAACAATGTTAGATAGGACAGGACAGGATTGGAATCTCCCTAGAGTGTAGGTCTGTAAGAACGTAACAACTCCTCTACTTATCCATACAGAGTCACACTCTTAGCTTCACTGTGGCCGTGATAACAGCCGTTACACGGTATTGAGAGAGAAGCGTGCACGTACACCGCTGTCCGGTGTATGTTAAATTGTCAACCTCCGTGTTTTTGTATACGGACTGACACACGTTGTCTCTCTATAGTTTTGAATGTAATCAAACAGCCAATAGACTAGACTGTTTGAAAAACAGACAAAACTATAAGGTGGAGGTCTGTAAGAACGGAACAACTCCTTGACTTATCCTTACAGAGTCACACCCTTAGCTTCACTGTGGCCGTGATAACAGCCGTTACACGGTACTGTGTGAGGAGCGTACACCGCTGTACGGTGTGAAAAAATGCATGCTCAGTATCTCACCAGGACAAGAAAAAAAAGGATTGCTTTTAAAAAAGCAGTTTGCAGAGCAGTGTGAAACCAGCAATGCAGCTATCAGGTAGTCTTATAAGGCAGCCTAACAACCAACAGAGCTGATCCACCAAAATATAGCCTCCCCTTGCACAGCACAGTGACTGGTGTGTTGTACAGGCAAAATTGCTAGCAGCAGCAGCTGATTTTTTTTCTTCTTCCCTGCCTAACGCTCTCCCTACAGAATCTGCAGCAGCAGCAGCTAGCCCTATACTGAGATCAGCAGAAGTAAGATGGCGGTCGGCGTGCACACCCTTTTATACCCCCTGTGACGCCCCCCAAAGCAAGCCAATCACTTGCATGCCTTTCTCAAAAATGGTGGGGACCGCTGCCTATGTCATCACATTGCCCACAGTGTCCGTTCTTCCTCTTTGGCTAAAAAAGGGCGCTGAAGCATCTTTTGAAACACGACTTTGGCGCTAAAGTCGCCGACCTCGTGGCCGACCTCACGCTGTGGTCGGGTTTCGTTTCATGAAACCCGACTTTGGCGAAAGTCGGCGACTTTTGAATTTTTTCAACCCGTTTCGCTCAACTCTAGTTAGTGCCCAAGAAGGATGGGACTACATGGTTTTGTGTAGACTATCGTAAGCTCAATGAGAAAACAGTGACGGATGCATACCCCATGCCACATGTGGATGAGTTGTTAGACCGGCTAGCAGGAGCAAAGTATAAGGCTACTGGCAGATTCCCCTTAGTCCTGAAGCTATTCCCACGTCGGCATTTGTCACTCCGTTTGGCTTATTCCAGTTTCGAGTTATGCCATTCGGGATGAAGTGTGCCCCAGCGACCTTCCAAAGGCTGCCTGACCGGCTTCTGGATGGTCTCCAGGACTTTGCTTGTGCCTACCTGGACGACATTGCCATCTACAGTGCGACATGGGAAGAGCATCTAAATCACCTAGAGACAGTATTGGACAGGATCCACCAGGACGGAATCACCCTGAACCCAAACAAGTGTCACGTGGGCAAAGCAGAGGTTCAGTATTTAGGGCATTGGGTGGGAAGTGGGAAACAGCCACCAGAACCAGCCAAGATTGAGGCCATAGCCAAATGGCCCATCCCACGCACTAAAACCTAGGTCATGGCGTTTCTAGGGACAGAGGGGTATTGCAGGAAATTCGTTCCCAATTACAGCAGCGTAGCCAAGCCCCTCACTGATCTGACCCGTAAGAACCAACCCTAATTGTCTATCTCCCTATATATTCCATCAGTCACACAGAGACGCTCACAGGCTCAGTATGGATTAAACAAGAATATAAAAATTAGAAAAAGTGTGCAGTATTATCAGATAGCAGGTATATATAGTATAGTTTAAACATTCTAAATCTCCATAGATATTTGAGGAGGCACACATAGACACTCTCAGGCTCAGTATTGGATTTCAACACAATCTAAAAAGCCGTAAAACGGTAATGGATCTCAAGAGTACGGCTGTACACAGTGTAGGTTTCATTGTTGTCAATCTCAGTATTTATTTCCACAGTCAGAAAATAACTCTCACTTGGTCAGTTTGGATTAGAACAGAATATAACAAGCAGTAAATGGGTAATGTATCACAAGCGTAGAGCTGTATACAGTGTTGGGGTAATTTTTAAATGTACATCTAAATTTCAGGAGTAACCCATAGACACTCACACGCTCAGGATGGATCACACCACAATATAGAATCATAGAATCATAGAATCGTAGAGTTGGAAGGGACCTCCTGGGCCATCTGGTCCAACCCCCTGCTCAAAGCAGGATTCGCTAAATCATCCCAGTTAGATGTCTGTCCAGCCTCTGTTTGAAGACTTCCATTGAAGGAGAACTCACCACTTCTCGTGGCAGCCTGTTCCACTCATTGATCACTCTAACTGTCAAAAAGTTTTTTCTAATATCTAATCTGTGTCTCCTCCCATTCAGCTTCATCCCATTGCTTCTAGTCTTTCCTTGTGCAAATGAGAATAAAGTTGATCCTTCTACAATGTGACAGCCCTTTAGATATTTGTAGACAGCTATTAAGTCTCCTCTCAGTCTTCTCTTTTGCAAACTAAACATTCCCAAATCCTGCAACCTTTCCTCATAAGACAGGGTTTGCAGTCCGGTCACCATTCTGGTCGCTCTTTTCTGAACTTGCTCCAGTTTGTTGATGTCTTTTTTAAAATGTGGTGCCCAAAATTGGACACAATATTCCAGATGAGGTCTGACCAAAGAGGAGTAGAGGGAAATAATTACTTCACGTGATCTAGACTGTATGCTTCTGTTAATACATCCTAGAATTGCATTTGCCTTTTTTGCTGCTGCATCACACTGTTGACTCATATTCAGTCTGTGATCTATTAGTATACCCAAGTCTTTTTCACATGTGCTGTCACTTAGCCCTATTCCTCCCATTCTATATATGCTTTTTTCATTTTTATTGCCCAGATGTAGTACTTTGCATTTCTCCCTGTTAAAAACCATTCTGTTAGTTGCTGCCCACTTCTCCAGTTTATTTAAATCTTTTTGAATCCTCTCTCTCTCTTCTCTAGTATTAGCTATCCCTCCTAGCTTTGTGTCATCAGCAAATTTAATCAGTTTACCCTCAATTCCTTCATCTAAATCGTTGATAAAGATGTTGAACAATACAGGGCCCAGGACAGAGCCCTGTGGTACCCCACTTGAGACATTCTTCCAACTGGATGTGCAGCCATTTACGACCACTCTTTGGGTCCGATCACTAAGCCAGTTATGAATCCACCTAACAGTTGCCTTGTCCATTCCATACTTAGTCATTTTTTCAATAAGGATTGTATGAGAGACTTTGTCAAATGCTTTGCTGAAGTCAAGATATACTATATCTACAGCATTTCCTTGATCCACCCAATCAGTAATACCATCATAGAAGGAAATTAAATTAGTCTGACATGACTTATTAGTTACAAACCCATGCTGACTCTGTTTAATCACTTCATTCTTATCCAGGTATTGACATACATGTTGTTTAATAATTTGTTCAAAGATCTTTCCTGGTATAGAAGTCAGACTCACCGGCCTATAGTTGCCTGGGTCCACCTTCTTCCCCTTTTTGAAGATAGGAACAACATTTGCTCTTCTCCAGTCTTCTGGCACTTCTCCTGTTCTCCAAGAATTTTCAAAGATTATGGAGAGGGGTTCAAAAATTTCTTCTGCTATCTCCTTCAGTACTCTGGGGTGTAATTCATCTGGACCTGGAGACTTGAATACATTTAGGTTAGCTAAGTGTTTCCTCACTATCTTTCTGTTTATAGATATCCTGGATTCTTCTATTCCCTTAATAGGACAGTGAATAACAGTTGATGTTACATTTCCTTTCTGAGAGAAAACAGATGCAAAATAGGAATTTAAAAGTTCAGCCTTCTCAACATCCTGTCTTACCATTTCATCATTTTCATCCTGTAAAAATCCTATAGCATCTTTGACTTTTCTTTTACTTTTGACATATCCCCAAAATCCTTTATTATTGCTTTTGACATCTCTTGCAAGCCTCAATTCATTTTCAGCTTTAGATAATCTGATTTGTGCCTTGCAGGTTCTGCAGACAGCATTATATTCTTCTTTAGATATGCCTCCTTCTTTCCATTTTATAAACATTTTTTGCTTCCTTTTTAGCATGTGCTTAAGTTCTGTGTTCATCCATCCTGGTTTCCTTAAATGCTTCCTATTCTTCCCTCTTTTCGGAATTGTTAACAACTGTGCTTTGAGAATTTCATTTTTCAAGATTTCCCATCCTTCATGGACATTTTTGTCTTTAAGGATATCCAGCCATTGGATCCCTCCAATTCTCTTTCTGAATCCCTTAAAATCTGCCTTTCTGAAATCTAACCTTGACGTCTGAGTCTTCACAGGTCTTCCGCCTCTAGTTATCCAAAATTCTAAAATAGCATGGTCGCTACCTCCTAGGGTCCCAGCCACTTTTACCTCCTCAACCATTTCCTCCCTGTTTATAAGGATTAGATCCAAGGTAGCAGTTCCCCTTGTTTTCTCCTTTACCTTTTGGAAGATAAAGTTGTCAGCAAGAGAGGATAAGAATTTCCTTGACCTGTTAGTTTTGCCTGAGAGAGATTCCCAACAAATGTCTGGATAGTTGAAATCTCCCATGACAACTATGTCATATTTTTTGGAGAACTTGGCCATTTGATGCATAAAGAGTTCATCCATATCTTCAGCTTGCACAGGCGGCCTGTAGTAAATGCCTACAATGGTGTCCTTTCCATTGTTCTGTCCTTGTATTCTTACCCAAACAGTTTCCACAGAACTCCCAGTCTCTGAAGCTTCAATCTCTGTGCAGATATACGCATTTCTAACATACAATGCGACACCCCCTCCTCGTTTATCAAGTCTGTTTCTTGCAAATAAGTTGTATCCTTCTAGTCTTGTATTCCAATCATGTGTATTGTCCCACCAAGTTTCAGTGATTCCAATGACATCATATTTCTTTTCCTGTGTTAGTAGTTCCAATTCTCCTTGTTTGTTGCCCATGCTTTGTGCATTAGTATAGAAACATTTTAGTTTGTGATTGGTTTCTCCTTCTCCAATATTTTTTTTAATTAGATTCTTACGTCTTTGTTCTTCCTTTCCACTTCTAATAGCAGAGTAAGTATAGTAAGAAGATCTGCAAGAAATAATCACACATGTGGGACAATGTTACAGGTGTCAATGATACACTTAGAGTGTTGGTTGGAGGAGGACTTCTTGGCAGAAAGGGTACAGTATCACCAGATACCAGGTATATATAGCATAGTTTAAACATTAACAATGTACGTCTATATATCAGGAGTAGTGTTGAGCCACCCCGCTAGTGTTTTGGTTCGTCGCACAGGAGGCAAGTTCGTCGAATGTTCGTCGAACGTTGGAAGAACACCATCGAACCCCATTGAAAACAATGGCAGGCAAACACAAACACATAGAAAACACTTACAAAACACCTTAAACGGTGTCCCAAAGCAGACAAAATGCTCAGAAGACAAAAATAACATATGGAAAAGGGCAACTACATCTAGAAAAGAGGTGGAGGAGTAAAAGGAGGAGGTGGAGGAGACAGAGATATAGGCTTGTCATGCCCTTATGAAGTCAAGAAAGGCTGGAATAAAAACGTAAAACACAAACCAACAAAAAAAAAAAATTCTGAAATCGAACACGATCATATACCGTCGGACTTCCCACCAATAAATTATGCCAACTGCCGATCGGGCGGCGTTATTCCCACGAACCTCCAAACAGCGTCCATGAAGGCAAAGTGTTTGGTTTCCTGGGGCAGTATGATTGCAAAGCTGAACCTTAAAGGAATGTCCAAAAGGGCACCACCAGGAGTGGAGCCTGTGTGTTGTGAGTTCATTTTCCCCTTCATTACTGAGGCCCGAGGAACTCCCTCTTCTGGTAAAGAAAGGTAGTGAGCCTGATTATCAAACACCTGAGGCTGATGATGATGACTGGCTGAGTGGAGTTACGGACTGGATATAAGGCTGCCGACGCCCTTCTGCCCTGCGGGTGATTTCTCTGTGGGATCCTTGGAGACCAGTCTGAATTCCTGCTCCTCTAAAGCTAAGTTTGCTGCTCGGCCTTTTGCTTTTGTGCTTTGACTTTGTTTTGCTTTGTTTTTCTGGATTTCTGCCATTCCCTGCTGGGGTGTGCTGAATTCATTTAGCTCTGTCTTCTGAAAATACCTGAGTGCTGATTTAGTTTTTGAAGCCTAGCTGCTTCAGGGCCTTTTTCATATCAGCTTGTTGGCTTATGTCTTTGATAGGGTTTTGGCAGATTGCAGACAGCAGCCTTCCTGTCCTTTCCTATCTAGATAGTTGCGGGCCCCGTCTTTGCTCAGTCTATCTTTCTGTCTGTGTTAGTATTTTCATCTTGCTTCACCGTCATTATATGTTGGGAGCTGCCTATTGCTTTGGGGTCTGCTCTGGGGCAGTTTAGATTTACCCTTTCTTTCTTTAGGCCTATGTAATTCTCCCGCTGTGATCGAGGGGTCTAGGGCTTCGATGGAACCCCCCACGGCTACTGCTAGTTGTGTTGATAGGTTCAGGGGTCTGCAATCTGATAGTTGCCAACTTCTCTGGTTTCCTGGACTTAGCTTGTATTTCTGCTTTTGCCTCCTACGGTGACTCATTCATAACAGAATCACCCGCCATACCGCAGATTCTAGGGTACTCAATAGCAGGAAAGAATTGTAAAAAAAAAAAAAAAAAGTGTGTATATTTTTTCCTCTATATCTCTGAGGCCGTAGGGGGAATTTTTTTTTCTCTCAATGGAGATAAAGCAATTGTCTGATCGTGTGGAGCAGCTCGCTGCGGAAGTGCGGGGAATTTCCGCCTACCTTGCTCATTCACATGCTGCTGAACCAAAGATTCCTACACCTGATGTATTTTTTGGGGATCGGTCTAAATTTTTGAATTTCAAAAATAATTGTAAATTATTTTTTGCCTTGAAGCCTAACTCGTCAGGGAGCTCCGCGCAGCAGGTTAAAATTGTCATCTCTTTGCTGCGTGGCGATCCCCAGGATTGGGCGTTTTCTTTGAAACCAGATGATCCTATTCTGACTAATGTGAACGCATTCTTTCAAGCTTTGGGGTTGTTGTATGACAAACCTAATGCCATTGATCAGGCTGAAAAGACCCTGCTGGCATTGAGCCAGGGTCGTGATTCTGCTGAATTGTACTGTCAAAAATTCCGAAAGTGGGCAGTACTTACTACCTGGAATGATAATGCCTTGGCTGCTCTCTTTCGGAAGGGGTTGTCAGAAGCCGTAAAAGATACTATGGTGGGATTTCCTGTTCCCTCTGGTCTTGACGATTCTATGTCACTAGCCATTCAGGTTGATCGGCGTTTGCGCGAACGCAAAGCTGCACGAAAGGTGTTGCCACCTGTTGAACAAATGTCTGAACCTATGCAATGTGATAGAGTTTTTTCCAGAGAGCAGCGTCAGGAGTTCAGAAGGCATAATAAGTTGTGTTTTTTCTGTGGAGATGCCTCGCATATTATTTCTGTCTGTCCTAAACGAGAGAAACGCTTTGCACACACGTTTTCTGTTGGGGGTGTTCAACCTAAGTTTCTTCTGGCTATTACTCTGATCTGCTCCCTGTCCACATTTTCCGCCAAGGCTTTTGTGGATTCAGGAGCAGCCCTAAACCTAATGGACTTGGATTTTGCTAAACGTTGTGGATTTCCGATGACACCTCTGCAGATGCCTATCCCTTTGAGGGGGATTGATGCTACTCCTTTGGCTAAAAATAAACCCCAGTTTTGGACCCAGGTGGTAATGCGGGTCGCCCCAGACCATCAAGAAAATTGCAGATTTTTGGTGTTGCATAATCTGCATGATACTATTGTTCTGGGGTTTCCCTGGTTACAGATTCATAATCCAGTTTTGGATTGGAAATCTGTGTCTGTGGTGAGTTGGGGTTGTCGGTGTGCCTTTAGTGAGGCTCCGGTGTTTTCCACCTCTCCTCAGTCGCATGATGTTCCTAATTATTTGGCGGACTTTTATGATGTATTTAGTGAGAATGAGTCTGCGTCTCTGCCTCCTCATAGGAGTTATGACTGTGTAATTGAACTGAGCCCGGGGTGTAAATTTCCCAAGGGTCGGCTCTTCAATTTATCTGTACCCGAGCACGAGGCTATGCGATCCTATATTAAGGAGGCGTTGGAGAAGGGTCATATTAGACCATCCTCGTCACCCTTAGGTGCCAGGTTTTTTTTTGTAGCCAAAAAGGATGGATCATTAAGACCTTGTATTGATTATCGTGCCCTCAACAAAATTACTGTTAAATATCAGTATCCGTTACCCCTGATTTCTGATCTATTCTCCAGAGTTAAAGGTGCTTGCTGGTTTACCAAGCTTGACCTCAGGGGGGTGTATAATCTTATTCGCATTAAGCATGGGGATGAATGGAAGACGGCGTTTAATACTCCGGAGGGACATTTTGAGTACCTGGTTATGTCTTTTGGGCTCACTAATGCCCCTTCTGTCTTCCAGTGCTTCATGAACGATATTTTCCGAGATTTTGTCAATAAATTTTTGATTATCTATCTGGATGATATTTTGATCTTCTCCAAGGATTGGGATTCTCATGTGGAACATATTCGGACTGTGTTCCGGATCTTGAGGGAGAATTCCCTGTATGTCAAAGGATCTAAATGCCTTTTTGGAGTACAGAGGATTTCTTTTTTGGGATTTATTTTGTCCCCGTCAACTATTGAAATGGACCCGGGCAAGGTACAGGCCATTCACGATTGGGTTCAGCCCACTTCTTTGAAGGCCCTCCAGAAGTTTTTGGGTTTTGCTAATTTTTATTGGAAATTTATAGCAAAATTTTCTAGTATTGCCTAGCCATTGATTGATTTGACTAAAAAGGGTGCTGATGTGTTAAATTGGTCTCCGGAGGCTGTTTCTTCCTTTCAGGAGCTGAAGCGAAGATTCACCTCCGCCCCGGTTTTGCGGCAACCTGATGTCTCACTTCCATTCCAGGTAGAGGAGGATGCTTCTGAGATTGGTGCAGGAGCTGTTTTGTCCCAAAAGGATCCTGTAACATCTAAAATGAATCCCTGTGCTTTCTTTTCCCGAAAGTTCTCTCCATCTGAACGTAACTATGATGTGGGGAATCGGGAACTGTTGGCCATGAAATAGGCATTTGAGGAGTGGAGACATTGGTTGGAGGGAGCTAAGCATCAAGTCGTGGTCCTCACTGACCACAAGAATTTGATTTACCTAGAGTCGGCTAAGCGCTTGAACCCTAGACAGGCTAGGTGGGCCTTGTTTTTTACACGTTTTGATTTTGTGGTTTCTTTTCTTCCTGGAACAAAGAATGTCAAGGCAGACGCCCTCTCTAGGAGCTTCTTTGCTGATTCTCCTGTGGTGACCAAGCCTGCTACCATCTTAGGCGAAGGGGTAGTTCTTTCTGCCATCTCGCCCGATTTGAGACGTGCTCTGGAAGAGTTCCAGGAGGACAAACCTGAGCGTTGTCCCAGTGGAAAGTTGTATGTTCCTGACCAGTGGAAGAAGAGAGTGATGTCTGAAGTTCATTGCTCTGCTTTGGCTGGTCATCCAGGTATTTTTGGTACTAGAGATCTGGTGAGTCGGTTTTTTTGGTGGCCCTCCTTGTCTCGTGATGTCAGGAATTTTGTGCAGTCCTGTGGGACGTGCTCCCGGTCTAAATCGTGTTCTCGCTCTAGTGGGTTGTTGATGCCTTTGCCTGTCCCCAAGAGGCCATGGACCCATAATTCAATGGATTTCATCTCTGATATGCCTGTCTCTCAGAGGATGACTGTTATTTGGGTGATTTGTGATAGGTTCTCTAAGATGGTTCATCTTGTACCACTCCCTAAGTTGCCGTCTTCCTCTGAATTGGTGCCCCTGTTTTTACAACAGGTGGTTCGTTTGCACGGGATTCCTGAGAACATTGTATCTGACAGAGGAGTTCAGTTTGTGTCTAGATTTTGGAGAACTTTCTGTTCCAGGCTGGGAATTCAGTTGTCCTTCTCTTCTGCTTTTCACCCTCAGACCAATGGGCAGACAGAGAGAATAAACCAGACCTTGGAGTCATATTTGAGATGTTTTATTTCTGTTGATCAGGATGATTGGGTTTCATTTTTGCCCTTGGCCGAATTTGCTTTAAATAATAGAGCTAGTTCTGCCACTTTGATGTCACCTTTTTTTTGTAACTTTGGGTTTCATCCTCGATTTTCTTCAGGGCAGGTGGAGCCCTCTGCCTGCCCAGGTGTTGACACTGTGGTGGAGAGAATGCACCAGATCTGGGACCAAGTGGTGGATAAGTTATCTCTCTCCCAGGAAAAGGCCCAGCGGTTTTCCAACCGACATAGGACCATTGGTCCCCAGTTTAAGGTTGGTGATATGGTGTGGTTATCATCAAAAAATATTGCTATGAAGGTGGCTTCTCCTAAGTTTAAGCCTAGATTTATTGGACCTTACAAGATTGTGGAGATTATTAATCCGGTCTCTTTTCGTTTGGCTCTTCCTGTCACATTTAAAATCTATAATGTGTTCCATAAATCTTTGTTGAAGAGGTTTGTTGAACCTGTTGTTCCGGGGGTGGCACCTCCAGACCCTGTATTGGTTGAAGGTAACATGGAATATGAGGTAGAGAAAGTACTGGATTCCCGTCTGGCTAGACGGAGACTCCAGTATTTGGTTAAATGGAAGGGTTATGGTCAGGAGGATAATTCCTGGGTCTCTGCCTCTGATATTCATGCCAAAAGATTGGTGCGTGCCTTTCATCGAGCTCACCCTGATCGCCCTGGTGGCGTAGTTGAGGGTTCGGTGACCCCTCCTCAAGGGGGAGGTACTGTTGTGAGTTCATTTTCCCCTTCATTACTGAGGCCCGAGGAACTCCCTCTTCTGGTAAAGAAAGGTAGTAAGCCTGATTATCAAACACCTGAGGCTGATGATGATGACTGGCTGAGTGGAGTTACGGACTGGATGTAAGGCTGCCGACACCCTTCTGCCCTGCGGGTGATTTCTCTGTGGGATCCTTGGAGACCAGTCTGAATTCCTGCTCCTCTAAAGCTAAGTTTGCTGCTCGGCCTTTTGCTTTTGTGCTTTGACTTTGTTTTGCTTTGTTTTTCTGGATTTCTGCCATTCCCTGCTGGGGTGTGCTGAATTCATTTAGCTCTGTCTTCTGAAAATACCTGAGTGCTGATTTAGTTTTTGAAGCCTAGCTGCTTCAGGGCCTTTTTCATATCAGCTTGTTGGCTTATGTCTTTTTATAGGGTTTTGGCAGATTGCAGACAGCAGCCTTCCTGTCCTTTCCTATCTAGATAGTTGCGGGCCCCGTCTTTGCTCAGTCTATCTTTCTGTCTGTGTTAGTATTTTCATCTTGCTTCACCGTCATTATATGTTGGGAGCTGCCTATTGCTTTGGGGTCTGCTCTGGGGCAGTTTAGATTTCCCCTTTCTTTCTTTAGGCCTATGTAAATCTCCGGCTGTGATCGAGGGGTCTAGGGCTTCGTAGGAACCCCCCACGGCTACTGCTAGTTGTGTTGATAGGTTCAGGGGTCTGCAATCTGATAGTTGCCAACTTTTCTGGTTTTCTGGACTTAGCTTGTATTTCTGCTTTTGCCTCCTACGGTGACTCATTCATAACACCTGTGGCTTCATTGGACTCCACCCGGGAAACCACAATCATGCCACCTAAAGAAAAGATGCACACATTGAAAGCTTTCTCGATTCTGTGTGTGGTGTGGTATGTCTGTTTGTAGTTGTGCTAGCGATTTTTCAGCTTTATTCCGTTAACGACCGAGACTCCGTCATGCCCCCGCGGTACGCGTCAAGCTTACTTGAGGGATACGCGAGGCTCTGGCACGTGAGATCGAGTAATAACAGGTCTATCATGCCCTTACATGTCTGGGGCTGCATGCGCGCTACACTGAAAGGACCAGCTTTTGTCACTTACAGGTGCAGATAACCCGCTGAACACCATTAGTGATGGGGATCTGGGATTCCAATTATTCCCCGTGAGCGATGATTTCCCAGTAAGTGCAGGTCAACCGCAATTCCGGAATTAGGCCTAACAGTCATTCCTGAAAAAATTACGTGTCCAAACCACAGGTGCTGTAGCTTGCTTAACAGCTCGGCAGCCGTTCTCAGGCCCAGTATAGATTCGACAACATTGTAGAAAGTTGATAAAGGGTACAGTTTCACTGGATAATACGTATATATGTAGCATGGTTTACACATTAAAAACCTATGTTTATATATCAGGAGGCAGGCTCAGACGGTCTCATGCCCAGTATGGATTAGACGTGATTGGACAAAGGTGAGACAAAGTAACGTATCACCGGATTACAGGTATGTATAGCATAGTTTACACATTAAAAATATATGTCTATAGATCAGGAGGCAGGCTCAGATGGTCTCAGGCCCAGTATGGATTTGACCAGATTGTACAAAGTTGAGAAAGGGTACATTATCACTGGATAGCAGGTATATATAGCATAGTTTAAACATTTAAAATCTCCGTGTTCTCAGTATGGATTAGACAACAATCTAAAAAGTAGAAAAAAGGAAATGTATTTGAACCGTACACCAGTACACACTTTTGGTGGTATTTTTAAATCTTCATATATATTTCTGTCTCAGTAAGAAAGTCCAGACTCTCCGCAATAGGAAATGAAATGCATACAATTAGTGACATAAAGTCTAGTGATTGCTGAAATCTAGGAATTACTAGTCACGGAAAAAACTTCCATCACAATTCTCAGAGGCGATGCTGACCCTCAATTAATTTGTGTGTGGAGACAGCGAAATCATTTCTTTGTGAAGAAAGTGTTGCTGTATCGCAGTACCGTTGATCCCATCACCGTTACTCATCTCCATCAAATTTTGATCACAGGGAGAGATGTAAACATGGTGCTCACTGCCTATCATGATCTGTCATGTAACTTTGGAGTGCCAAAGACAGAAGCCACAGGCCGTAGGCGATTCTATGGGATTGGCATGAGAGGGCACATTTAAAAATGTGCGCCGGAATGTCACACGTCTGTGAGTAGGAAAACTGTATAAGCTGATGGTAAACCACCACTGCATGTCATTGTTAGTCGACGTCCATAAGAAATGGAAGCCATTGATCATCTGAAGCTAGAGCCCGGCCAGCGGGACAAGGCATAGCTACGTCTTAACCATCATCTATCAGTTCAACAAATTTGTAGTGGCAGTCCCAGTGAAGGATTTGACAGCCCAGACTACACAGCGGAGGAGCAGGGAGAGGTAAACATTGCAAATGCTGGGGCCCTGCCCAAGCAAGGGGGGCACACTCTTGGGCGTCGGTACTGGCACTGGGCCCCTCATAGTACGTCGGTGTGTCTGACGGCGGGTGTGCACCCCCACGTCAGAGACACTTGATTGCACTATGAAGGAGCCGGTGCCAGTGCCCGCGCCCAAGAGACGGCCTACCCACCTGTCCAGGGCAACGGCACTCGCACGGTTGCGTGCACTAGGTGGTGACCCCGGCCATGGGGGGGGCAGCCCAGTTAGGGAGGTTTACAAAATGGCATATGTTGATGTGGGACATTCAGCTGCTGCTAAAGGCGAAATTGGTCAAGTCCGAGGAAGAGGAGGACCAAAGCAAGCCATTTTTTTGGCAACCTATGTGTCATCAGGGTAAGGTGGGACAAATTCCTTGGAACCCATGCATGGTTCATTTTAATTAAGGTTAGATCATCCACATTTTGGGTCGACAGACGGGTCCTTATTTCTGTCAGGATTGATCCAGCTGCAGTGAAGACTCTTTCCGATAGCACACTTGCAGCTGGGCAAGCGAGCTCCTGTAAGGCATATTGTGCCAATTCAGGCCAGGTGTCCAGTATAGCGGCCCAATAGTCAAATGGGTATGACCTGTGAGGGAGAACATCGATATGGGACGAGAAGTAGTTTGTAACCATAGTTGACAACTGCTGTCTCCTGTCACTTTCAATTGATGCAGTATTACCAGTCGTGTGAGCGGGACTTGAAAAATCAGTCCACAACATGGTCATGAAACCCCTGTCTCCAACGCCACTTCTGATGTGTGCACCACGAACACCTCTTCCGAGCTGCCCCCGGCCCCTACGGCTCGTGTGAGAACCATCACCGCTGCTGTGTGCTGGGAATGTCTCAACCAACCGGTTTACCAGAGTTGCTTGTTTGTTAGCCAATATTAGGTCAAGGTTCTCCTGTGGCATTATGTTTTGGAATTTGCCTTTATAGCGTGGATCCAGGATGCTGGCCAACCAGTAGTCGTCATCGTTCATCATTTTGGCAATGCGGAGGTCCCTTTTTAGGATCTGCAAGTGCTGGGTAGAGGAGCACTTTCTGGCAAATCCACATCCCTCCAGTCACGCACAAACCCTGTACCAGACCTTGCCATGCCAACATTTTCTCTTGCCCCACAAGAAGCATCCTCCTCCCCTAAATAATCATCCCCATCATCATCATCCTCCTCCTCTTCCTCTTCTTCCTCCACCTCGTCCAGGAGAGGTCCCGGATCAGATAATGGCTGACTGTCATCAAGGCTTCCCTCCTCCTCTCCCTCCTCATCAACCTCAGCTGCAGACGCCTGCTCCTTAATGCTCCTTAATGTGCGTCAAAGTTTGCATGAGCAGACGCATAAGTGGGATGCTCATGCTTATGATGGCATCGTCTGCGCTTACCAGCCGTGTGCATTCCTCAAAACACTGAAGGACTTTACAGAGGTCTTTCAGCTTCGACCACTGCACACCTGTCAACTCCATGTCTTCCCTCAAAGTGCCTGCCCTTGTATCCTCCCACAAATGCATTATGGCCTGTCTCTGTTCGCACAGCCGCTCAACCATGTGCAGGGTGGAGTTCCACCTTGTTGCAACGTCGATAATTAGGCGGTGCTTGGGAAGGTGGAGCAATCGCTGAAGCTTCTGCATACGACTGGAGTGTGCCAGCGACCGATGGATGTGCGAGCACAGTCTTCGAACCTTATGGAGCAGGCCTGTTAACTCCGGATAATTATTGTGGAAGCACTGCAACACCAGGTTCAAGGTGTGAGCCAAGCAAGGTATGTGTCTGAGTTTTGAAAGGGCTATGGCTGCCACAAAATTCCGGCCGTTATCACTAACTACCTTGTTTGCCTCAAGATGTAGACTGCCCAGCCATGACTCAGTTTGTCACTGAAAGTAGTCGGCTAGTACCTCCGCGGTGTGTATGTCGCACAAACACATCATCTTCAAAACAGCCTGCTAACGCTTTCCACTAGCTGATCGATAGGGGGACACCTTGTGTGCAACACTGGCAGCTGCGAATGGCATGCTCGTGCGACTGCGCTCTGTGGACGAGCTTTTGCTTCTGGAGGAGGAGGAGGAGGGTCGAACGCCTACAGCCAACTATTTCCTATACCGTGGGCTAGGCAGCACTGTCCTACCACCGCTGTCCCCTGTGGACCCTGCATCCACCACATTAACCCAGTGCGCAGTGATGGACACGTAACGGCCCTGGTCATGCCTACTGGACCATGCATCAATTGTGAGGTGCACCTTTCCGCTCACTGATTGCTTGAGTGCATGGACAATGCGGTCTTTCACATGAAGGTGGAGGGCTGGGATGGCTTTGCGAGAAAAGAAGTGGCGACTGGGTAGGTCATAGCATGGTACTGCGTAGGCCATGAGTTCGCGGAAAGCTGCGCTTTCAACCAAGTGATAGGGCATCATCTCTAACGAGATTAGTTTGGCAATGTGGGCGTTCAAACCCAGTGTACGCGGATGAGAGGATGAGTACTTTCTTGTCCAACTCATAGTCTCTGATAGGGTGAGCTGGACTTGAGAGCTGCATATGGTGGAACTAGCAGTGGACATGGCGGACTGAGAGAGGGTTGATGATGGTGATGGAGTTGGTGTTCTTTGTGATGGCCTAGATTCAGTCTTTCGTTGATATAACATTGTGATTCCCTGACTGCTTTGACCTTGCGACGACACCTCAACATTTGCTGCTGGTGGTGTGCTAACCGGTGGTCTTACAGTGGGGGAAAAAATGTAGCGTTGCTGACTACCTTCTTTGGGAGCAGTTGCACATGTGGTATGTGAGGTTTGATAGTCCGTCCACGCTTGCAAGTGCATGGTGGTTAAATGTCTAAGCATGCAACTGGTATTCAAATTTTTCAGATTTTTACCTCGGCTAAAGGTCTTTGTGCACTTCTTACAGATAACCTTTGCCTGATCATTAGGATTTTGTTCAAAAAAGTGCCACACTGCACTCTTCCTACTATGGAAGACATTTTGAGGCCTTGCACACTGTGCTATTTTGACCGTCTGGCCAAGCTGTCCTGCAACTCTTTTGGTTTTTGTAACCCGTTTTTGGACTGCTCCGGGCCTGACAGATAACAGCTGTTGCAATGTCGATGCCTGCTGCGGATGCTCCTCCTCCTCTTCTCAGCTATTGGCAGGGGCACCCTCTTCCCCCAATGGATGCCAATCTGGGTCAACAACTGGGTCATCCATCACCTCCTCTTCAATGTCATCTGTGTCACCATGTCTGGTGGTATAGTATGCAGGAAGGCGCACCTGAGTTTCATCTGGGTCAGATTCTGTCTCAGTACACTGCGAGGACAATGTAGTGCTCTGAGTGAATGTACCAGCAGAATCATCTAGCAGTGGCTGTGCATCAGTGCACTCCATGTCAGATTCATCTTGGCCTTGGTAATTCACGATTTGACTTGATAACCCAGGCATGGTATGTGAAAACAGCTCCATGGAGTAATCTGTAGTGTGGCCTGCCGCATCCTTCAGTTTTAGTACGGGTGAAGGACACAAGGAAAGGTGTGGTTCATGACCATGAGCCTCCAATGACGAATCAGTGCTTTTATTTTTTAAAACTTCAGAAGATGAGGCGATAGAGCTGGAGGCTGAGTCAGCAATGTAAGCTAAAACTTGTTCCTGAAGCTCCGGCTTTAAAAGCGGTTTACCTACTCCCAGAAAAGGGAGCCTTCAAGGCCTTGTGGAGCTAGATGATGACGCAGGCTCAACACCTCCTGCATTAGGTGCTATTTTGCTTTTGCCACTACCAGCTGATCCACCACCACCACCACCAACACCATCATTACCAGCTGGCAACCCCCACCCACTTCCACGGGCTCTTCCACCACACTTCCTCATTTTTGGGGAAAATGTACCCAAAATTCCACCAACTATATGGTACTGTAAAACAAGGTACAAGGTGTATATAGTAGTGGGGAGAATTTGAATCTCCTTACACACTTCTGGATACTGAAGTGTTCTCTCAGGCCCAGTGTATATTACACCGCAATGTAACAGGCTGATTTTGGATGGTGTAAAAAATGTGTATTAAGGACTGGGGAGAATTTGAATCTTCTTACACACTTCTGGATACTGAAGGATTCTCTCAGGCCCTGTGTATGTTACACCTCAATGTAACAGGCTGATTTTAGATGGTGTAAAAAATGTGTATAGAGGACTGGGGAGAATTTGAATCTCCTTACACACTTCTGGATACTGAAGGATTGTCTCAGGCCCTGTGTATGTTACACCTCAATGTAACAGGCTGATTTTGGATGGTGTAAATAATGTGTATAGAGGACTGGGGAGAATTTGAATCTCCTAACACACTTCTGGATACTGAAGGATTCTCTCAGGCCCAGTGTATGTTACACCTCAATGTAACAGGCTGATTTTGGATTGTGTAAAAAATGTCTATAGAGGACTGGGGTGAATTGGAATCTCTCTACAGACTTGAGGACACTGAAGGATTCTCTCAGGCCCAGTGTATATTACACCACAATGTAACAAGCTTATTTTGGATGGTGTAAAAAATGTGTATAGAGGACTGGGGAGAATTTGAATCTCCTTACACACTTCTGGATACTGAAGGATTCTCTCAGGCCCTGTGTATGTTACACCTCAATGTAACAGGCTGATTTTGGATGGTGTAAAAAATGTCTTTAGAGGATTGGGGAGAATTGGAATCTCTCTACAGACTTGAGGACACTGAAGGATTCTCTCAGGCCCTGTGTATGTTACACCTCAATGTAACAGGCTGATTCTGGATGGTGTAAAAAAGGTGTATAGAGGACTGGGGAGAAATGGAATCTCTCTACAGACTTCAGGACACAGTTGGATTCTGTCAGGCCCTGTGTATATTACACCGCAATGTAACAGGCAGAAATTGCCTAGTGTATGACAAACTACAAGGTGTATATAGAATTGGGCAGTATTGGAATCTCCCTAGAGTGTAGGTCTGTAAGAACGGACAAACTCCTTGGCTTTTTCTTACAGAGTCGCACCCAGATAGCTTCAATTTGGCCATGATACCAGCCGGTACACGGTACTGTGTGAGGAGCGTACACATACTCCGCTGTACGATGTGTGTGTGTATGTAAAATTGTCAAGCTCCGTGTTTTTGTATACAGACTGACACACGCTGTCTCTCTCTAGTTTTGAATGTAATCAAACAGCAGATATACGAAACTGAAAAACGGACAAAACTCTAAGGTGTAGGTCTGTAAGAATGGACAAACTCCTCGGCTTTTCCTTACAGAGTCACACACAGATTGTCAAGCTCCGTGTTTTTGTATATGGACTGACACACGCTGTCTCTCTCTTATTTTTGAATGTAATCAAACAGCAGATATACAAAACTGTTTGAAAAACGGACAAAACTCTAAGGTGCAGGTCTGTAAGAACGGACAAACTCCTCGGCTTTTCCTTACAGAGTCACACACAGATAGCTTCAACTTGGCCATGATAACAGCCGGTACACGGTACTGTGTGAGGAGCGTACACGTACACCGCTGTACGGTGTGTGTATGTAAATTTGTCAAGCTCCGTGTTATTGTATACGGACTGACACACGCTCTCTCTAGTTTTGAATGTAATCAAACAGCAAATATACAAAACTGCTTGAAAAACGGACAAAACTCTAAGGTGTAGGTCTGTAAGAATGGACAAACTCCTCGGCTTTTCCTTACAGAGTCACACACAGATAGCTTCAATTTGGCCGTGATAACAGCCGGTACATGGTACTGTGTGAGGAGCATACACCGCTGTACGGTGTGTGAAAAAATGAACGCTCAGTACCTCACCAGGACAAAACAATAAAATTTGGATTGCTTTTAGAAAAGCAGTTTGAACACCAGTGTGCACACAGCAATGCAGCTAGCCTTAAAAGGCAGCCTAATCACCACCAGCGCTGCTGCACAAAAGCAAATATCTTCAACTTTCACTGCACACTAACTACAGTGAAAAGCGCTATCATCAGAAGCATTTTTTTTTCTTTTGGCCTTCCTAACGCTCCCCCTACAGAATCAGCAGCAGCAGCAGCAGCTCTCCCTATTGTGAGATCAGCATAAGTAACATGGCGGTCGGCGTGCACGCCCTTTTATACCCCCTGTGACTCCCCACAAAGCAAGCCAATCACTTGCATGCCCTTCTCAAAGATGGTGGTGACCCCTGCCTATGTCATCACGTTGCCCACAGTGTCCGTTCTTCCTCATTGGCTGAAAAAGGGCGCTGAAGCATCTTTTGAAACGTGACTTTGGCGCTAAAGTCGCCGACCTCGTGGCCGACCTCACGCTAAGGTCGGGTTTCGTTTCATGAAACCCGACTTTGGCGAAAGTTAGCGACTATTGAATTTTTTCAACCCGTTTCTCTCAACTCTAGTGCCAAATCCTACAGTGCAGCACCAAGTACCACCCAAGTGGCGCCATATGCAACTCCAGTCATGCCAAATCCTACAGTGCAGCACCAAGTATCACCCAAGTGGCACCATATGCAACTCCAGCCATGCCAAATCCTAAAGTGCAGCACCAAGTATCACCCAAGTGGTGCCATATGCAACTCCAGTCATGCCAAATCCTACAGTGCAGCACCAAGTACCACCCAAGTGGTGCCATATGCAACTCCAGCCGTGCCAAATTCTACAGTGCAGCACCATGTACTACCCAAGTGGCGCCATATGCAACTCCAGCCGTGCCAAATACCACAGTGCAGAACTAAGTACCACCCAAGTGGTGCCATATGCAACTCCAGCCTTGCCAAAAACCACAGGGCAGCACTACATACCTCCCATGTGGCACAATATGCAAGATACGTTACAAGATATCTGCGTGGGCTGGCCGATGTATAGAAAAGGACAATGTAGGGCTGGGAACCTTGATGTGGAAGTCAGAGCAGTTTGCATTGGATATTGCTTTTTAGGATGATATGGAGGTTGGTGACCATGGTGAGAATGGAACCTGTAGCAGACTCCCTATGTGACCAGTGTGCCCAGCAATCAGGGTCTGTGTGGACACGCATTGTAGAGACTGCACTGATAATGCAAGGCCTTAGTGCATACTAGGATCTGTTCATATGCTCATTATACACTCGGTTTGTTCCATTTTAGGAACAGACAGTGGAATGGAAGTTTCCACTGATTAATATGGGGTCTATTTAGGTTCTGGGGGGGGGGTTTGCACACCAGACAGACTCCATGACAATCAGTGGGTGAATCTATAAGCATGGCTGATGCGAGTGGTCACAAATTTTGTTTGTAAGGACACAGAATTGTTAGGTGTCAGGTTCCTGCCACTGCACAGCAGGAATCCAGAGCCTTGCACCCAGCAGTCTCCCATTCTTCTTCAGCTGCAGTGGAGCCTGCTCAGCAGATTCATCGGTCCCGGCGCTCTGTCCAGGCCAACTCCGTGGGTTTGCTTGCTGCTGCCACCTCTGGCACAGCTATGACAATGCTTGCTGCTCAGCAGCGAGATTCTCCAGGGACTAAGTCCTCATGTCGGGCCACCGAGCATGCCCGTGGAGTGATCTCCCATTGGAGATCGAGGGTCACGTGCTCAGGTCCTGCTCGTGTTCGGATTGGCCCATCCGAGAAGCCAGGAAGGTCCCGGACGCCCGTGGCTATATAAGGTTCGCATGGCCGCTCGCCCATGCACTAGGATAGACTGTATTTACAGACTATGTGGAGAGAGTGATTTATGCACGTATGAATGTCTCTGGTGACTGACTCATTATGAAACCCCTACCGTTGGTACGCATGTGTTGTGCAGCCTAGCCTGCTAGCGCCCAGGCTTAGGTGTAGGTAGGGCAGAGTCGGAGTCAAGCATTGGTCCCCATCAGTGACTCGGCACACCACAGTGCACGTGCTCCACACTCCGTAGCCAGCGTCTATAGTGGCATTCGCGGCAGCGACGCGTGCGCTCAGAGGGCCTAGAGGAACTCTGACCCGTGTCCTTGGGGTAGAGTTCTGTGGTCGCTGTCTGTACGCTTTTTGGCCGGGCTCTGTGAGCTAAACAGACTCCGGCATTTACGTTCAGCGGCTGTGCGGCTCTGTGAGTCAAGAGAGTTCGCCCCTGTTCACACTGGGTGACGTAACCCACGTGTGACTGTCTTCACGCCGCTCTATTCTTCCGCCATTACCTAGCAGCAGTGTACCACCTCTGCACGGTGGACCCCGGGCTGCGAACGCACCTACTATTATTAATAGTTTGGTGCATTGCGCCAGCCCTAACACAGAATAAGACACATTTACACATCAGGAAAGATCCTCAGAGCTCCTCAGGGGTGCTTCCTTAGCTGTGAAGGAAGCTCTTCTTTGCTCTGATTGGTGGAGCAGCAACACATTAATCATTAGTACACCAATCAGAGTAACTCTCATATTAAGCAGCAGAAAGCATGAAAAACAGAGACAAAACTCCCTATCGGCTCAAGGTCATGCCTTTCAAAGATTTTCTTCACCATGAGGCTGAATCCTTGTGACCGAGTATATTAAGGAGTATCTCTGGGGGTATGGTCTTGAGAAAGAAGATATGGGAACATCTTTAAGGTCCTCACCATCCCCATTTGCTGTTCCTGTAACACCATTTAAAAAAATTGACAAGTATGCCAAAATTCTACTGATCTTGAACTGCCATTATTGTTGTTGCCTTGCTCTTATGACAGAGAAGAACAATTGAAATAACCGTAGCGATGCAAATGAGACTTGAGATACGTTTTGATTTGTTTTCTTTCAGAATATGATCCCACTTAGCTAAACCTTGTCAGAAACCCTAAACTTTTCCAACCACAAAAAGTTTCTTCTTCTGGATTGGGGCATCCAGAGTCACACAGCGTTCAGTTACGTTTCCCTTAGGAACTTTGTTCTATTAGATGATTTTGAAGCAAGCTTGACAGAGCTTGTTAGTGTTCCCCGGGTCCAGTGACCACAACAAGCCTTAGGCTACTTTCTCAGCACTCTGGAGACCTACAGAGAATCTATCCGCCTTTTTCACCCATCATCACATTATGCAACCATTTTAACCTTAAAAACCTCTGCTATTTAATTTTTTCTCCAGCTGTAAAAATAGTAGAAGTCGTGATGTGTTCCGACAAAGGACAACTGCAATTCAGAAGGCAAAGCTGGTAAATCTGCAGCTCAATATGGCTTCACTTCTTTTTGCTTTCCGCAAAGATTTGATATATAGATATGGCCCAGGGGCTGAAAGCCTTGTTTAGATATAAAGAAGAAAAAATATATTTCTAAATCATTTCCTATTTTAGCAGCAATGACATTTGTACCAATAGAAATGGTATTGGGTATTCATTGAAATCAAGGACTTCATTAGTACCTTGGTAACACTTCAGTGGAAAAAGCTATAAGTGATATATTACTTATGGCTGGATGAAAATTAGGAGCTCCTAGATGGAGGGCATTCCTTGAATTTAATAATTTCTGTTATACCAATGTGACCAATCTTACCTTTTCCAATTTCTAATTATGTAAATAAATTGCTGCCTTTTAGAAAAACTCTTGACAGCCTGCAATTCACTTTACAAACACTAGTTGGCCACATATAGAAACTTTTTTTTTTCATTTTAAAAAAGCTCCTGTATTCTGTTTAAAAAAGCTCCTGTATGGCAGCGAAGTCTGGGGTCCTCACACCTACCCAGACTGGTCAAGGTGGGATTTCAGCCCAACAGAAATATTCCACCTGGAATTCTGCAAGCACCTTCTCCAAGTCCATCGGAGTACCTCCAACAGTGCTTGCCGGGCCGAGCTGGGCAGATTCCCTCTACACTTAACGGTTCTAAAGAGGGCACTGTCATTCCGGGTTCACCTACGTAGGAGCAATCCAAGCTCCCATCACCATAAAGTCCTGACACATGTAGGTGAAACAGAAAAACCGGGATCCTCAGAACAGCCCACCCAAACCCAACCTGACCAGAACACCAATCACAACAACCTGACAAAAGCCGGAATCAGGAAGATGGTAGATGAAGGCCAGGAGAAGTACGTAAGTGACTGGAAGAACGACATCATCAGCTCACAGAAACTGACCATGTACCGGAGTCTACAGAGAGACTACAGACTGGCCCCATACCTGGAGAAACTCCTGGACCCCTGAGACCGCAAGATCTTGAGCTGGTATAGACTCAGTGCCCACAGTCTGGCCATCGAATCCAGCCGACACAGCCAGAGCTACAAGCCCAGGGAGGAAAGACTGTGCCAACACTGTGAACAGGAGGCCCTGGAGGATGAGACCCACTTCCTGCTACACTGCCCCAAATACTCAGCAGTGAGGGACACTCACTTCAGGAGACTCTCACATCTCTTCCCAGATTTCATCACCATGAAGGAGGAAGAGAAAACATATATCCTGCTGGGGGAAGAAGAGAGAGCAGTGGAGATAGCAGCGTAATATGTGAGCGAATGTCATAGACTGCGAGAAAGAGAACTATGATATGCCATGGACTTCTATGGCCCCGACCCTATATCTGCCACATCCCCCCATCCACCTTCCCTATGCCATGGACTTCTATGGCCCCCACCCTGGATCTGCCCCATGCCCCCCATTCACCTTCCCTAAGCCATGGACTTCTATAGATCCACCCTGGATCTGCCCCATGCCCCCCATTCACCTTCCCTATGCCATGGACTTCTATGGCCCCAAAGTGGATCTGCCCCATCCCCCCATCCACCTTCCCAATGCCATGGACTTCTATAGTCCCAGCCTGGATCTGCCCCATCCCTCCATTCACCTTCCCTATGCCATGGACTTCGATAGCCCCATCCTGGATCTGCCCCCATCCACCTTTCCTACAGTCCCTATCCCTATTCCCTTTTGTACACTTGCTTTGGCAAAACTAATGTGTATTTAGTCCTGCCAATAAAGCTTCTTTGAATTGAATTGATCATCTCACATCATTCATCTCGGGATTTGTTGAGTCAAGAGGAAAGGTAATGAAAGGCAAGCAAAGGTAGGCAATAAATGCTCAATAACCACAACTGGGTAGTGTAAGCTAATATAGGGTGTAGAGTCCAATGGAACGCTACTATTACCCTAAATGGTCCCTGTACTTTAAGACAACATAGATTGGATAGACAATTTACAAATCAATTTATTTTAAAAATGATGTTGTCTTATTACCCGTAAAATCACTCTTCTGGCATCTCCCTTTTGTGTTAAATGCTATTTACAGCATGTGGTTATGGATGTCAATCTTTTTTTCTCTACAGGAAGTGGGACTGGGCCTTTATCTCTGTATAGGAAGAAGGGGCTGTCTTTGTCTCTCTACAGGAAATAGGGGGCGGATATTGTCTTTCCACAGGAAGTGGGACTGGGCCTTTATCTCTGTATAGGAAGAAGGGGCTGTCTTTGTCTCTCTACAGGAAATAGGGGGCGGATATTGTCTTTCCACAGGAAGTGAAACTGGGTCTTTATCTCTTTACATGAAGTGGGGGTAGGTCTTTGTCTATTTGTAGAAAATAGAAAAATATCCAGCGTGTTGAATAAAATTCAGAAGTCTTTATTGAAGATTTAAAAATTTGCACCAGTGTACATAGGCAGAAAAAATGTGCAAATCCAGCATAGGCGTATCGTAATTTAACCCTTATTTATATTCAGTGAATAAGGATTAAATTCCAAAATGCGTGCCCCATGGTGCATCCAAAACCTGAGTCTGTATCAGAAATAATCGTTTCCATCCGAATTATGTCCAAATAGTAAGGAATACGACACGGCCGAAAATATCTTTTACAGAGTTACGCCATTGAAAAATGTCAATTACTGCAGTAATGTGACCTAACCAACTAATGCACTAAGACTTCCAGGGAGAGAGATGAGCTGAAGCTGAATGAGATGAGTAACATTTCCATAGTCCATAGAAAGACTTCTGCATTGTTGCTATGTTCCATAGGAGAACATGAATATATATGAAAAGAACTGTCAGGAACACCGCACTGCACTTGCTCACTGAGCCAGGGTGCGTGTCCTGAGTACAAAGACTGTGCACAAAGATACCTGTGGAGTGAGCAGCAGTGGTGACAATGCATGCTCCAGGACCTGAATCACGTGACTGCTGGAGGCGTGGCCTAAGCTCCACAGAGCTAGGAGCTGCACGGAAACTCCTAGAAGGGTAACTACAGGACAATGTTACCAAGGGGCATAGACAGAGACAGACACCAGATCAAGCCGGGTCAAAGCACGAGATAGCAGGACAGTACCAAAGGGCTAGACAGAAAGAATAGTCAGGACGTAGCAATAGATCAGAAAACCAGAACAGGTATTAGACGGTACAATAGGGGTAAACTGTAATGGAGTAACGATAGCCAAGCCAGGAGGTCAGAACCAGAAAAGACAATGGTACCAAAAACGAGAGACGGAGTACAGAGTGAAGGAACAAGCTGGGTCATACACGGGAAGCAAACAAACAATGTAGAGTACACGCACACCAGAGGTCAGACACACCAGAATAGCAGTATAACTGACAGAGAATGCCAGTATGGAGTGAGCATAAATACCCCTCCCAGATCCAAAGAGAGGCCGGCAATGTTAACCCTGTCAGAACAGGACATTGACCATGTCCTAACCATGACAAGAACTAATTCAAGAGAGACCATATTGCTTACTTCAGCTATAAGGGAGGAAATTACTAAAAGGTCTACGATTTCTTAAATTATTTTTTTCTGACACCCGATCGTGTGATTGCAGTTGGAAGCTTTTTGCTGGAGTGGTCTATTCTCAGTGAAATGTGCGCTCCCATGCTAATGAAAGACATGACTATCAGAGACTTATAAATGCAGCAGATGGGCTATTCACAGAAGTGCTGGTAGGACATGGTATTATCCCAGATGTATTCATTAACAAGAAATAAATGTATTGAAATAATCTGCCAAAATATACTGCTGCCGCATTATCCGGCAGCTCAACCCTTCCTGTGTGTCATAGGTCCAACATATGAGCATCAGTGGGAGGCTTCCTATAATGAGACACTTGACCATTTGGACAGGGAAAGTCCATATATTTAAACCATAAAGTTATTAAAATTTTACAAATGGCTTATAAAGTACAAGCTTAAAGGGCATCTGTCAGTAAAATCAACCCTCCTAAGTCGTCTATACGGGCATGTAGGTCATAGGAAGCTGAATACAATGATTCCTTGATATCTGCGATCCGATGTCTTCTTCCCGAGAAATCCACATTTTTCTTAATATATAAATGAGCTGTTAAGATCTATGCACCGGAAATAGATCTCACTGAGACTCCGCCTCCAGAGCTTGTTTTCAGTAAAAAGAGGGAGTTACCAGTGTGAGACATGTAATAACTGACAGTCTGCTCTTCTGATCTACATGTCTCACACTGGTAACATATTCAAAATATTTTCTGGAGACAGATTCTCAGGGAGATCTATGTCAGGCACATAGATTGTAACAGCTCATTTGCATATTAAGAAGATATGTTTTTCTCTGAAATAAGACATTGGATCTCAGGTATCAAGGTATCAAGACTTTGTCTTTTGGTATTCATACTGGGAACTGAGAAAAAGGAAGTTCCGGCTCATATAATGTTGGGAGATGGATAATGAAGAGGAGCCGCCAACTGAAAAAAAAAAGTGGACGGCAATTGCATAGTATGAGAATCAAGACAGTTGCTGAGCATATTGGACTGGTATGTGCACCTAGGAAGTTTTATTCGCTGCGGTGTATGATGACAGTAAGAACAAGCCTTACAATGAGTTTTGTCTGAAAGGACAATTACAGGTGCTACTCCCAAAATTAGAATACCATCAAAAAGTTCATTTATTTCAGTTCTTCAATACAAAAAGTAAAACTCACATATTATATAGTACAGTGATACTGTTGTTTTTACACCAGGTACTGGTACTTTTGGCAGTGTGGACAGGTGCCAAGTCCTGCTGGAGAATGAAATGGACATCTTCATAAAGCTTGTTGTCAGAGGGAAGCATGAAGAGCTCTAAAATATCCTGGTAGATGTCTGCGCTGACTTTGGTCTTGATAAAACACAGTGGACCTACACCAGCAGATGACATGGCTCCCCAAACCATTATTGATTGTGGAGACTTCACACTAGACCTCCAGCAGCTTGGATTGTGGCCTCTCCACTCTTCCTCCAGACGCTGGGACCTTGATTTCCAAATGAAATGCAACATTTACTTTCATCTGAAAACAACACCTTGGACCACTGACAACAGTCCAGTTCTTTTTCTCCTTGGCCCAGGTAAGACGCTTCTGGCGTTGTCTATTGGTCATGAATGGCTTGACACAAGGAATGCGACACTTGTAGCCCATGTCCTGGATACGTCTGTGTGTGGTGGCTCTTGAGGCAATGACTCCAGCAGCAGTCCACTCCTTGTGAATCTCCCACACATTTTTGAATGGCCTTTTCTTATTAATCCTTTCAAGGCTGTGGTTATCCCGATTGCTTGTGCACCTTTTTCTACCACACTTTTTCCTTCCACTCACCTTTCCATTATTATGCTTGGATACAGCTCTCTGTGAACAGTCGGCTTCTTTAGCAATGACCTTTTGTGGCTTCCCCTCCTTGTGGAGTGTGTCAGTGACTGCCTTCTGGACATCTGTCAGGTCAGCAGTCTTCCCCATGATTGTGGAGCTATTGAAACAGACTAAGGGACCTTTATAAACGCTCAGGAAGCTTTTACAGGTGTTTATTGTTAATTATTCTAATTTACTGAGATAATGACTTTTGGGTTTTCATTGGCTGTAAGCCATAATCATCAACATCAACAGAAATAAACACTTGAAATAGATCACTGTGTGTGTAATGACTCTATATTATACAGTATACGAGTTTCACTTTTTGCATTGAAGAACTGAAATAAATTAGCTTTTTGATAATATTCTAATTTTGCGAGAAGCACCTGTATGTTTGAAGACTTGTAACTTAGATGTTCTATAGCAAGGGTCTAAGTACTTTTTGTATGGGGCTGCTCATGGATCATTATACGGTATATTATTACTTGAGCATGACATGGAAATATTTGCTTTATGTGGCACTGTATGCTGAACAGTATGTAGTAGCAGGCAATCAATCAATTGGATATGCCATAGATAATATATCACTGGGGGTCTCAGTAGTCGGACCTCTCCCCAATCATATAGTTATGGTATATACAATAGACCTGCCTTTAATGTCTATGGTAGGAATACTTTTTTAACATGCACTGCATAAATATATTCAATATCTGAAATGACAGCGATATCTGTATTTACTCTAAATATGAAATTAAAAAAAACAAAGAACTTTTTCGACACCTGACACTTTACCCAATAGGGCAGATGAAAACTCTCTCCATTAGTGACACTGTGAAAGCTGGATGTATGTGTCTGTTATTGACCCATTTTTGGAAGATTTATGCTGTAGTCTAAAATTTACACCCCTCTCATTCCCTCAGGTTTCTACACTTAGCAGAGCTCCCTCATTTACATGCAGGTCTAGAAAAGTTTTAAAAGCTAAAATAGTTAGGAAAAAAATTCTGCGGAAATGGCACCTTGAAGCTGGGCATTTTGCCATTCCAGCAGATGGGCATGAGAGCAAATGGATAAAGTATTTTGAAGAGTGCCAAGAGCTTTACTGTGGCCCATATTTTGAACCATAAAGTCCCCGCCAATCGAAATAACCCTTAAGTTGCCACTGATATAAATTTCTTAAAGTGAATATTCATCTTTGGATGCTATTACAGTGCCTTGAAAAAGTATTCATGCACAGGTAACATTTTTACATTTTTTCACGGTATACCCACAAGCTTTAATGCTTTTTTAAGTGATTTTATGTGCTCAATCAACATGATGTAGCAAGTATTTGTGAAGTCTAAAATAAATGAAACACGGTTTTCCAATTATTGTAAAAATATGAATCTGACAATTGTGACATGCATTTATATTGCACGCTGTTACCCGTTAATACAATCCTGAGTGACCGATTGCCCAATATTTAGTAAATTGAGTCCACCTCTGTGTAATTTCTTCTCAGTATAGCTACATATGTTCTGTGAAAGCCTCAGAGGTTTGTTTGAGAACTTTATGGATCAAACAGAATCATTGAAACCAAGGAACACACCAGACAGGTCAGGGATAAAGTTTTGGAGAAAAGTAAAGCTGGGTTAGATTATAAAAAATACCCCAAGCTCTGAACATCTCATGGAGTGCTGTTCAATACATGTTCCAAAGATGGAAGGAGTGTGACACAACTGAAAACCTACCAAGACATGGCTGTCCACCTAAACTGTCATCCCAAGCAAGGAGAAGACTAATTTGGGAAACAGCCAAGAGGCCCATGGTCACTGTGGAGGAGCTGCATAAATCCACAGCTCAGGTGGGAGAATGTGTCCACAGGACAATTATTTGTCGTATACTCTTCAAATTTGGCTTTTATGGAAGAGTGACAAGAATAAAACCATTTTTGAAAGCAAACCATAAGAAATCTAGTTTTCAGTTTGCAAAATGCCATATGGGGGACACAGCTACCATGTGGAAGAATATAATACTTTTTTTAGGACAGAAAACACCATATATCACACAGCCCTAGACCTATGTAACCGGACCACTAAAGGCAATAGTCATGGAATTACTCCCACCAGAATGTATACATACAAGAATGATGTAATAACAATCCACCAAGAGAATACAAAAAAGTTTTTTTTTATTTGACTCAATACATAAAAGACACCGGTGAAATAAGAGAAATCAAGTGCAACACCACAGGTGCAGGGTAGTTAGGGGGAGCCTAATAAAAGGACCTATGTATTAAATAAAGTGATAGTACACCAAGTCCATTCAGCAAAGTCAGAAAGACTCATGCAGCTGTGTCAGTGCAAGTTAGGTAAGTAATACATATCTCATATAAAAGTCACAATAGTCATATGAGCATTGACTGCAGCAGCATGAGCATCATGAGAGGTAGTTACTCTTACCCATGTCTATCCTGTGGTGTTGCACACACGGCCCCAACGCGAATTTCGCGTGGGCTTCCTAAGGGGGCTGTTAAACAGGATCAAAAAAAGGAAACATCTGAGATAGAGAGATAGTTCATACATCAGCAATATAGATTTTTATTGTCTCTATAATAAAATTGATAATATTGACACCTGTGGATATAATGAGGCAATATCAATGCAGTAAGAGTAGCAAGGTGTAAGAAACTGTCAACATGAAAGTGGTGGGGAACAATGAAACCATTAATATGGAAGTTGAGAGGAACCAAGTAAGCATCAACATGAAAACAGTGTAGAATCAGGAAACCATTAACACAAATGTGTTGGGAAACTGGGCAACTGCAAACATGAGAGTATTAAGGCATCATCAACATCAAAGTGGCAGGGGACTAAGAAACCAGCAACATAGGAGTGATGGGGAGCCAGGAAACAAGGGGCACCAGTGAACCATCAATATGGATGGAGCGGGAAAGCAGGAAACCACCAGCATGAAAGGTCCAGGGTACCAGGCAACTATAAAGATCAAAGTAGTGTGGAACCAGGGAATCATCAACATCAAAATGGTGAGGGACTAGGAAACCATCAAGATATAACAATGGGGAACCACAGAGATATAAACACTAGAGGGAAAGGGACCAAGGAATTATCAACATCAGAGTGGCACAGGATTTGAAAGATACATAAAAGTTATATTTTTTCTGTCTTTTTTTAAATAATATGTAATATATAAGAAAAAAAAATTGGGATAGGAAAACCCAAATTAATTGCACATTTTATAGGAGGGTGTCATGCTAGTCCTGAGCATAATTGGGGTTGCTCATGACAGATGGATGATATAGTACTGGTGCCATGCTCTGCTCCTTCAGATCCCATGCTAGATAGAACGTCTGGGTGTTCCAGTTAGATGGCCCATGACTTGTATAATATGTGAGTCACATATCCTCTCATAGTACATTTATTGAAATAAAGTTTAGTGTGAAAAAACAATCTTTGAGTTGAATCAGTGCATGTTTACATTGTTTGGACATTAGCAATAATCACAGATTAGTGGATATCTCCCTGGGAACCTTTACTGTAATCTATCCTCTTAGCATATGACTAATGACTTTGTGGCCAAAAAACCCTCTATAATTTAAACCAATGCAAACATTAAAATGGAATCTAAAGCTCTTCCTGAGTGATGAGAAGTCCGTTGGAAAGATTCTATCTGAGATTTCATCCGTTGGAGATAATTTGAAGAATACATTAGATCTCAGGTTTGTCAGACAGTAACGATCAGGCTTGTTTCGCCTGGTGATGTTATAGATGTTGTCCGAGGTGCCATTCCTTTTCTTGACATTATTATATAGCGCACAGTTTCTGCCTTTGCAACCTTCCTGCTGAAAAGTTAATGAGCTACACAAGCTTTGCAGACCTCACAAATCTCTACTATGGACACTGAAGGGACTCTCTAGATCAAGCAAGTTCATTAACAACATCGTCTATGAAAAATGGTCATGTTATTCCATCAATAAGGACCTTTATACCTAGGAATTGAATATAGACTATCTGGTCTATTGCTAAACCACTTTACTAGTGTCACTGTAATGTAGTTCTCCTTTCCAATAGGAAGCAAAAATTGGACCTTACAGAATGAATGATGTAAAACATATTATAGGCTGCATAAAAATTAATATAGCCAAAGATGTACAAATAAAATGTCTATTGGAGATGTCTATTGAGGAGATGTTTTAAAAGACTGATCAAAACTGCACAGTTAAAGAATGACTCACAGGAGCCAGTGAGATTGTTTCTTTAAATTTTCAAAATAGCCTCTAAAAATGAGATCTGGAGTTTGATTGGTTACAATAGGACACTGTTCTACTTTTGCACAAGCCAACTTTTGCATCGCGTCAGTGCTAATCCAACAAGCACCCCAACACATTTTTATGAAACCTCCAACACTTAGAAACCCATTTACTCAAAATCCAATGGTCCTTATTCGGGATCAGGCCTTCATTCACTTATGAAATACAGAGGGGCTGATGTGCCAATTGAAGTATGATGGCTAGGTCACCTACATTTATTTTGGAGCTCTATAATAGCCAACGATAGGAGAAATTATATACTCTATGTTGGATAAATACAACAGGAAAATGCTATATTGTTTAGTTGGGTACTTAAGCATATATCTAGGTAAAATAAGCTTTGTAAGACAAATAGGAATTGAAAAAAATGGCTTACAATCCAAAACTACGTGAGTAGCAAAATAAAGGAGAATTGTAAGCTGCCCAGAAGTTGTATTGTGAGACTTATAGTGTTAGTTCACAATTTATACCTTCTCAACCATATCTTAGAAACTATAGATTCCTCCTTCAAAAAATATCTCTTAAAATTGAGAATGTCTGCTATTGGCCAGTATCACCCAAGTGGTCAAATAAGTCATGGATACCTTGGCTGTTTTTTTCCTTGATCTGTAACTTTTGGCTAGAAGAATTAAGTCTACACAGATATGACAAAACAAAGGCATTCTTCTACCATAATCAGACATTTGAAGAAGTCTCAACATACTGTATATTGAATGACCAAACTTTCTCTGTTAATTCAAGTTGACCAACAAAAAAGCCTTCACTGAAATGGCATGATCCAACTTTTTCCATCTGTCCACTTTGGCCAACATAAAGAAGCTGCAAAAGAAACAATTTGGTTATATTTCTTCCATCATCTTTTGGCTAACATAAAGAAGTTTCCAAGAAAATGAAAAAGCCATACTTGTTCCAACAACCTACAATTGGCCAACATGAAGAAACTTCAACGGAATGTACATAGGCATAGTTCTTTGGTCAGCTCACTATTGACCAGCATAAAGAAGTCTACACAGAAGCTGTGTGGCCATGGGTCTTCTTCAAAAGCCTTCACAGATGTGACACAGGCAAACTTCTTCCACTAATTATGATTAAAGTAATCACTATTATTAAGTCATAGCTATTTGATTTACAATAATAACCATAAGAAGTATAGTTGTCCTCTCAGGAATTGCTCTACCATTTACTAGATGCACTTTCTAAAGCGCTAAAGACTTGACTTCCATTGAATAAAGCATCTTTTCAGCTCCACTTAAGCTGACATCTGCTCTTTACGCTCAAGGTCTTGTCACTAAGCTTCAATAGACATAATGATCACCTCTTGAAATGTGTCATTTGTGTCATACCGGAATAGTGCAACAAATAATTTCTCATTACATATTTTCATTTGTGCAGATGGAACAGAAGTGCCTCCTTTAACCACAGGAACAAAAGTAACAAGAACTTCTCCGCGCTAATTTCCTGGTGCCTTGTAAAACATAACATTAGGATGTTAAAGTTAAATGCGGTGGGCACCTCAAATGCTACTTTCGAATTATGTTCCGTACCTCAAACCACTTAGAATCCATTAAGCCATTATCTCTGTTTATGTCAAATGCAAGCTTTCACATCAGGTAAGAAACCTATATTTTGAAAAGTGAGGGAATAGGCATAAAAGGAAGAACTATTTTCTTCTTAGCAGAAATCATGGGGTACTTATACCTTTCTAAGAAAACCTAGTAATTTTTCTGGGTTAAGGCACAGGGAGAACTAATTATGTAGGGAGCGGTTTCAGCAATAAGCTCAAGTCTTGGCTATTAAAAGGACAGAAATATATCAGGGGTGAAAAGGCTGGTATATTAAAGATTTATGCGCGTGTTGAGATAAAATAAAATGGACGAAGAAAAGTCCAGAAAAGTCTGGAATGGGATACGTTTTCATTGTGCTAATCAGGAATGTACATATTATCAGCATTTATAGAATAAATGAGAGTCTATTGTGTAGACCAATGGTCTCCAACTTGGAATTCTTCAGCTGTTGATGGTTTGGAGTTATCCACCACTGTAACTTGATTAGTAAAGAGGGTCCGTCAGCACACAATGAATGATGAAACCAAGCATACGTGCTTTGAGCACCTTTGGCACGGCTTAAAGGGAATCTGCGGAAGTTGGAGGCCTATGTAAATGACCTGTGTCCGGTCCGATGGGCGGTGTTTCTTCTTTTTTCTCAACCCCTTCCGTGGCCCCCGTCCGCGATCTTTGCCTGTATTAGAGAAGTTCAACTCCATAGTTCGCGCATGCACAAAGCAATCTTGCTTCGCACATGTGCAGTATGCTTTGCCCAACTGCGGGCAAAGCCGAAAATCATTACTGTCCCAGAAGATTTTTGCTGTGTTCCGGGACATAGTGTACCGGCGCATGCGCAGTAATGATTTTCGGCTTTGCCCGCGAATTATGGAGTTGAACTTCTCTTATACCGGCAAAGATCGCGGATGGGGGCCATGGATGGGGTGGAGAAAGAAGAAACACCGCCCATCGGACCGGACACAGGCCATTTACATAGGCCTCCAACTTCCGGTGACAGATTCCCTTTAAACAAATATGTGCTCCATCCCACTTATTTGTTTTGCATATGTATCTGCTCACCTCTTTCCTTGATTGACAGCTTTGACTCTACAGGAGCTAAAGGAGAAATAGTTAAAAATCAAATAGTTGGGGTGTTGCACTGAATTGCTTGGCCGCACGATGTGGGCAATGAGTGCCTGTGGTTCATTTGAACAGCCATTTTGTGCTCAAAGACTCCCTTTAAGGAGTTGTCTATGACAACGATATTATCAATGAGAGTCTGACACTCAGAATCAAAACCGATCAGTCATTTCCAGGCCTACGGCCATCGGTAACACAAACACACAGTGTATGGTGCACTATGGTGTGTATGGAGCACTGCAGCTTCATACACTATGTAGTGGCCATTCTCAGGTTCTGAAACTCAGCTTCTATTCACTTGCTCTGTAGACTGTGTAATTCCAGGAACCGCAGGACATACTAACAGCTGATTGGGGAGAGTGGCAGGTGTTGTATTTCCTTTAATCTGATGTCAATGACCAATCCTCAGGATAGGTCATCAGTAGAGTTGAGCGATACCGTCCGATACTTCAAAGTATCGTATCGGATGGTATCGGCCGATCTTTAAAAAAAGTATCGGTATCGCCGATTCCGATACCGGAAGTCCCATTCAAGTCTATGGGACTTCCGGTATCGGAATAAGAAAAACCCTTTCCTGCCCTTGTACAGCCTCTCTGGGGTCTGTACGGGCCTTTCGGGGGGCTGTGCCGGCCTGCCAGGGGGTCTGTGCAGGCTCCGGTGGTCTGTGCCGGCCTGCCAGGGGGTCTGTGCAGGCTCCGGGGGGCTGTGCCGGCCTGCCGGGGGGCTGTGCCGGCCTGCCGGGGGGCTGTGCAGGCTCCGGGGGGCTGTGCCGGCCTGCCGGGGGGCTGTGCCGGCCTGCCGGTGGTCTGTGCAGGCTCCGGGGGTCTGTGCAGGCATCGTCCGATGGGACTACAAGTCCCATCGGGCGATGCCTGCTACCATGACAGTGATTGACACATTAGCCAATGATGGGACAGTAGTAGTCCCATCATCCGGCTAATGTGTTAAATGTAAAAAAAAAAAAAAGTCCCTAGTCTCACTTTATGCCATTGCTGTGTGGGAAATTCCCACGCAGCAATGGCATAAAGTGAGACTAGGGACTTTTTTTTTTTTAAGTGGCGGAGGAATACAGTGCGGAAGGATACCTACCTTCCGTCATTGGATTCCTGCAGCCCGTAGAGAACGGCAGCATCATCTGATGCTGCAGTTCTCTACCCAAGATCGTCGTGGGACACACTCGTGGACTGCTTCGGATCGTGGGTGAGTATTTTTGTGGTTTGTTATGTTAATATTTATTCCGGAAAGACAATGGCTTCGGGGAACAATGTGACAAGTATTGGTAAGTATGTTACTCTATGTTATATGTACTGTATGTCTATGTATGTATTGTATGAATGTATTGTATGTATGTAGTATATATGTGGTATGTATGTAGCATGTAGTATGTATGTAGTATGTATGTAGCATGCATGTAGCATGCAGTATGTATGTAGCATGCATGTAGTATATATGTAGTATGTATGTAGCATGTAGTATGTATGTAGCATGCATGTAGTATATATGTAGTATGTATGTAGCATGCATGTAGTATGTATGTAGCATGCATGTAGTATGTATGTAGCATGCATGTAGTATGTATGTAGTATGTATGTAGTATGTATGTAGCATGCAGTATGTATGTAGCATGTATGTAGTATGTATGTAGTATATATGTAGTATGTATGTAGCATGTAGTATGTATGTAGCATGCATGTAGTATATATGTAGTATGTATGTAGCATGCATGTAGTATGTATGTAGTATGTATGTAGTATGTATGTAGCATGCAGTATGTATGTAGCATGTATGTAGTATGTATGTAGTATATATGTAGTATGTATGTAGCATGCATGTAGTATGTATGTAGCATGTAGTATGTATGTAGCATGCATGTAGTATGTATGTAGCATGCATGTAGTATGTATGTAGCATGTATGTAGTATGTATGTAGCATGTAGTATGTATGTAGCATGCATGTAGTATGTATGTAGCATGCATGTAGTATGTATGTAGCATGTAGTATGTATGTAGCATGCATGTAGTATGTATGTAGCATGCATGTAGTATGTATGTAGCATGTATGTAGTATGTATGTAGCATGTAGTATGTATGTAGCATGCATGTAGTATGTATGTAGTGTTTTTTTTTTTTTTTTTTTAACATTTAACACATTAGCCGGATGATGGGACTACTACTGTCCCATCATTGGCTAATGTGTCAATAACTGTCATGGTAGCAGGCATCGCCCGATGGGACTTGTAGTCCCATCGGACGATGCTTGCACAGACCCCCGGACATCAGCACAGCCCTCCGGCAGGCCGGCACAGCCCCCCGGCAGGCCGGTACAGACCCCCACAGGGTGCACAGACCACCGGCAGGCCGGCACAGCCCCCCGGCAGGCCGGCAGAGACCCCGGGCAGTCCACACCGCCCCCCGGCAGGCCGGCACAGCCCCCCGGCAGGCCGGCAGAGACCCCCGGAAGGCCCGAAATGACGGCGCATCATGATGCGCACACACCGCGCATCATGATGACGTCAGGCCGTCAATCAACTGAACTTCCGATTCCGATGCCGAATTCCGATATTGAAAAAATATCGGAAGTCGGTATCGGAATTCCGATACAGCAAGTATCGGCCGATACCCGATACTTGCGGTATCGGAATGCTCAACACTAGTCATCAGAGTCTTATTCCTGGAAACCCCTTAGGTGAGAAGAAAGCCAAGTCACTGGACTTAGTCTCCAGATCCAATCAGTCCATTATTCCAACATGTTCAAGTAATATCTAAAACCCAACACCATAGCAAGGTTATAATAATTGAGCAAACTACACTCACTGGTGAAATCATACCTCTATACCCCTAAAATAAATATGAAAATATCGAATAGTTTGTTAAAAAATTACTTTAATGCACTAATGTAGTATGGTACTATGCTGTCAGAGCTGCCAGTGCTGGCCCTAATCTGCCGGACATCACTTTGCACGTCCCATCTTATTCCATCTGGTTCTGTTGCTGCATCTTCCACTGCCGCTGCCAATAAACTGCCAAACTCCTCCTTCTTCTCCATTCTGTATTGTACTGCTGCTGTATATCCTACTCTGTACAAGGAAAATATACCTGAAACTGCTCCCAAAAAGGGATACATTTTGCATGGCTTTTAAGAAGACATTGTTTCTTTACTTTCCAAACAGCAAGCCTGTTTCTGTTCCCAAAATAAGGATAATATCTGGAGACTTTTTGAAAAGTCATTGGTTCTATTCTATCCAGACAGCAAACCTGTTACTGCTGTAATAAAGAGATAATTTTTAGAAAGCTTGTTAAAACTTCGAAAGGAACCTGAAGACCTACCTCTTCCGACAAGTCTACAACCTGCCATAACCCCCGATCCACCAAACCGCTGCACAACCAGCTCTACCCTCGCCCACTGTATCCTCACCCATCCTTTGTAGATTGCGAGCCCTTGCGGGCAGGGTCCTCTCTCTCCTGTACCAGTCGTGACTTGTATTGTTTAAGATTACTGTACTTGTATTTATTATGTATACCCCTCCTCACATGTAAAGCGCCATGGAATAAATGGTGCTATAATAATAAGAAGAAGTATAAACTGCAAGTCAAATTTTTGGGAAATTTTCAACTAAGCTGACAAACTAGAATTTCGAAAGATATGTTCATCTCCAAAGGATGTTTTCTTTCAGCTGAGTTGTAATTTAGGTTATTTCTAAATTATCAAATAGGAAACAAATCCTAGTGTAAAATAGATTTGCTCCAAAGTCAACTCTAAATGGGGTTGTCTTCTGCTGGACCACTGGTTGGCCATTATTTTGTAAACACCTAGATCTCATAAGGAAATTCTTGAGGACTAGTCAAACCTTTACTATATTTGTGCAGAACTATAGTCAGTAGATTTTCATATATAATAATAATTAATAATCCTTCTTTACCCAAATGACTTACGCAGCTCTATATGGAGGTACTAAATCAATGATTTATAAATAACCACATAATAATAAACTGTGAACAGTGAGCTAAGAATGATCTGGTGGTGGCAGCTCGTAGGTAGTTATATGAAACAATATTAATAATAACAATGATAATAATTATACTATGAAAAGGAAGCAAAATTATCTCTATATATAACATATGCCATACACTATACACTAGATACATAAACCACTTGTGATTCGCCCACACACCTGTATATGTACAGTCTTCCATCAGCTTTTGTAACTATTCTGGGAGCTGTTACTTTTCTGATTTGGCTCCCGGGATCTTTCCCGCTTTGTTCTAGGCTGTTACCTTTTACAATTCTAAATTAACTGGGTTTACAGCACACTAAAATATACCAAAGAACCATCAAAATGCTAATCTGTTATGCCAGCTTTGACTGGCTATCCCCATACCTGAACATTTAACCCACTTACTACCAAATATCTGATTATTACGTAATATCTTTGTCATGATTATTGATACTTTATTATGCCTTAATCAGATCTGTAGCTATGAGTTTCTTCACTTTGAATAATGCATCAGTGCACCTCTGCACCTTTTAATGTGACAACATACATACATACATAAATAATGGTGCTATATCAAAAGCCTAAATGCTACTACTACTACACACATACATTATTTATTAATGCAAAACATCTTCATAGTACCATTGTCGCAGACACATACTGTCTGCACCCCACACATGCATGATATCCCCACACTATGCATAGTACCACATAGTATCCTGACTTTAGACAATAACAAAGCAACTCTTCCAGACCTGCCGTGATAATGAGATGACTCTACCAATCCTGGCTTTTAATGATAATGAGATGACTCTACTGACCCTGCTCTGTAAAATGTGATGACTTTATTGAACCTGCCCTCAAATGATAATGTGATGACTTAACTGACCATCTTCTAATGATAGTGAAATGACTTTACTGACCATGTCTTTTAATAATGGTGAGATGACTCTACTGGCCTTGCCCTCTAATGATAAAGAGATGACTCTACAGATTATCTTCTAATGAAAGTGAGATGACTCTACAGACCCTACCCTCTAATGAAGATGACTACTGACCCTACACCCTAGTGATAATTAGATTAGTTTACTAACTCTTCCATCTAATGATAATAAGATGACTCTGCCTTCTCTGATTTCTAGTCACGAGGTGACTCTACCAAACCTGGCTTGTGATAAGAGACAGAAGACACTACTGACCATGCTCTCTAATGATAATGTAATGACTTTATTGAACCTGCAATCAAATGATGATGAGATGACTCATCTGACCCTGTCTTCTAATGATAGTGAGATGTCTCTACTGAACCTGCCCTCTAATGATAACAAGATGACTCATATCACCCTGTCTTCTAATGAAAGTAAGATGTCTCTACTGAACCTGCCCTCTAATGTTAACGATATGACTCATCTGACCCTGTCTTCTAATGATTGTGAGATGTATCTACTGAACCTGCCCTCTTATGATAACAAGATGACTCTACTGACCTTGTCTTCTAATGATTGTGAGATATCTCTACTGAACCTGCACTCTAATGCTAATGAGATGACTAATCTGACACTGTCTTCTAATGATTGTAAGATGTATCTACTGAACATGACCTCTTATGATAACAAGATGACTCTACTGACCATTTTCCAATGGTAATGAAATTACTCTGCTAACTCTGCCCTCTAATGATAATGAGATAACTCTACTAACCCTGTCTTCCAATGATAGTGAGTTGACTCTATTTACTCTGCCTTCTAATGATGATCTGATTGATGATGACTCTGCCATTTTTGTGATAATGAGATGACTCTACTGACCCTGCTCTTTAATGATAACTAAATTAATCTACTAACCCTGCTATCTAAAGATACTAGTGTTAGGACGGCGGAACGCACCAAATATAAAATAACAGGAGGTGCGTTCGCCGCCCGGAGTCCACTATGCGGTAGGTGACAAGACCGCTGCTGAACAATGGCAGATGCACCTAAACAATGAGGTACTGCGCTCGGGTTAACGTCACCCGAACGCTAAGGACGGCTCTGTTCTGGCACAGAGTCACAAGAGGCAATGTGATGCAGAGACGCGGCTCTGTTAATGTCACAGAGGCCTGCGTGTGGCGTCGCAACAGCGACCAAGAGTAGCTGCGGTTAGTGCAGCGCAGCGGCTGGTAAAGCCGCAGATGTCGGCGCTGAGACACAGGCGCCGACGGACGCTAGTGTAGGCGAGGATCACGTGGCGTGTAGCTTGCCACAAGCTGAGACTGACTATCCAACTCTCTGTCACCATTCGTAATATCCGAGGGAAGGGGTTTCATAATGCGTCAGTCACCAGTCCACACATCCGTCACCATGCACACACAGCATAATATGCTACACTAGCACATCGCCGAGCCGCCATGTGGGCTTTTTAAAGCGATGCGCTTCCGGGACCTTCCATTAGCTTGGGAAGGACCAATCAGATCCGACGTAGGACCTGAGCATGTGACCCCTGCTCTCCAGTGAGAGGTCAAGTTGCGGGCATGCCCAGTAGCACGGCATGAGGACTTAGCCTCAGGAGCAGTTCCCTGCAGAGCAGGTTGCGCTGCTATTGCTGCACCAGAGATGGCAGCAACATCCAGGCTGTCAGAGTGAGTCTGAGCAGCAAGCCTGGCTCGCCGTGTTTGCTGAGCAACACCCAGAGTGGTCGAGGAAGGATGGGAGACCGCAGGATGTCTGGCTCTGGACTCCCGCTGTGGAATCCGACGCCTAACATTACCCTCCCCTCTGAGCCTCACTGTGCTCAAAAGCAGCGACCAGGAGCGGTGAATGAATATTCTCCACCGGCTCCCTGGTCTGAGCCTCGGGACCATGACCCTTACAGTCCACCAAATAGAACTTTTTGCCACGGACAAACCTGTGCCCCACGATGGTGTTAACCTCATACTCGTCAGACGATAAGTCTGATGACCTGGTGGATGGCTCAGAAAACCGGACCATGTGAACTGGTTTGAGGAGAGACACATGAAACATGTCCGATATGGCCAAATGTGGAGGAAGAGCCAGGCGGTAGACCACTGAGCTAAGTCGCTCGAGGACCTTGAACGGTCCAATGTATTGTGGTGCAAACTTGGGAGACTCGACCCGCAATTTAATGTTCCGGGTGGAGAGCCACACCTTGTCGCCAGGGGAGAAGCTTGGCGCGGGTCGCCGGTGCGTGTCGGCGGACGCCCTCATCCTTTCTTTAGATGCCCGGATAGCATCCTGAGTGTGATCCCAAATGTCCCGGGCCTCCACTGCCCAGTCTGCCACCCTGGAGTCAGTGAAGGACACCGGCATTGGGACAGGGACGCGTGGGTGTTGACCATAATTTAGGAGAAAAGGCGTCTGACCAGTGAAATCGGCCACCGCATTGTTTAGGGCAAATTCAGCCCAAGGCAGCAAGGATGCCCAGTCATCCTGCCTGGCAGAGACAAAATGTCATAGATAGGTGACCAAGGTCTGATTGACCCTTTCAACCAAGCCATTCGTCTCGGGATGGTAGGCGGAGGACAGATTTAGCTCGATGCTGAGTAAGCTGCAGAGCTCCCTCCAAAAACGAGACGCAAACTGGGGACTCCGGTCACTAACAATTTTGTCCGGCATACCATGTAAACGGAATACATGCTTAATGAACAGGACGGCCAGACCTCGGGCGGAAGGTAGGCGTGCGAGTGGCACCAGATGTATCATTTTGGAAAAATGGTTGGTAACCACCCAGATGACCGTACTGCCACTGGACTTGGGTAGGCCAACTATAAAGTCCATGCCCACCATTTCCCATAGTCTATCCGCTACTGGCAGGGGAAACAAGAGCCCCGCCGGCCTCTGTCTAGAGGGCCTGTTCCGGGCACACGAAACGCATGCTTTCACATATGCCTTGACGTCTCGAGCCATATGTGGCCACCAATATGACCTTGCCAGGAGTTCGGTGGTCCGTTTATTACCAAAATGGCCACCTAGCCTGGAGGCATGTGCCCAGGCAAGAACCTCCGGCCGTAGCCGAGGGGGCACCAAGGTCTTGCCTGGTGGTACCGACTCGAGAGCGATAGGAGCCACGGTCGTAAAACTCTCCGGAGGGAGAATTAACCGGGGCTCAGCTTCTCCTTCTTCCGCTGAGACCACCGAGGGCGAGAGGGCATCTGCTCGGATGTTGTTCTCCCCGGAGAGGTAGTGTAGGGTGAAGCGGAATCGAGAGAAGAAGAGCGACCACCTGGCCTGACGGGAATTCAGGCGTTGGGCCGTCTGAAGATAGACCAGGTTTTTGTGGTCCGTGAACACCTGAAAGGGGAAAAGGGCTCCCTCCAGGAGATGTTTACACTCAGAGAAATCCAATTTCATGGCCAGCAGCTCCCTGTCGCCGATGGAGTAATTTTTCTCCGCCGGTGAAAAGGTCTTAGAATAGAAGAAGCAGGGATGCTTCCGACCTTGAACATCCTTTTGGTAAAGGACTGCTCCTGCACCAACGGAAGAAGCGTCTACCTCAAGGATAAACAGCTTATCCACATCGGGACGGTGTAAAATGGGAGCGCCTGCAAAGTGGGACTTTATGGAGGAAAAAGCCTTAGAAACCTGTTCAGTCCATGCCTTAGGATTAGCTCCTTTTTTCGTGAGAGCAACCAAAGGAGCTACCAGAGTGGAGAAGTGGGGTATAAACTGACGGTAATAATTAACGAACCCCAAAAAGCGCTGCACCGCTTTAAGAGAATGGGGTTCCTGCCAGTCCATAACCGCTTGCAGTTTGGCCGGATCCATAGCCAACCCCTGGGCCGAGATGACGTAGCCCAGAAATGGCAAGGACTCCTGCTCAAACTGACACTTCTCCAGCTTGGCGAACAGGGAATTCGCCCGCAGGCGGTCGAATACCCTGCAGACATCTTTCCAGTGGGTGGGAAAACCTGGCGAAAAGATGAGGATGTCATCCAGATAGACCACCACCGAGATAGAAAGCACGTCACGAAAGACGTCGTTGACGAAGTCCTGGAAGACAGCGGGCGCATTACAAAGGCCGAAGGGCATGACCAGATATTCATAATGACCATCCCGAGTATTAAAAGCTGTCTTCCATTCGTCTCCCTCGCGAATACGGATCAGGTTGTATGCCCCTCGTAGGTCTAGCTTTGTGAATAGCCGCGCCCCACGCAACCTGTCGAACAACTCGGAGATCAACGGGAGAGGGTACTTATTCTTTACCGTGATGGCATTGAGACCCCTGTAGTCGATACAGGGGCGTAACTCTCCGCTCTTCTTCTGAACGAAGAAGACGCCTGCCCCAGCCGGTGACACCGACTTCCTGATAAAGACCCGCTCCAGGTTCTCCCGGATATATTGGGACATTGCCTCTGTCTCCGGAAGAGACAATGGGTAGACACAACCTCGAGGAGGTTCTGTGCCCGGCAGGAGGTCAATCGGGCAATCATAGGGACGGTACGGCGGGAGTGTCTCCGCAGACTTCTTAGAGAAGACGTCCGCATACTGATGGTAAGGTTCAGGAAGTGTGGAGAGATCTGTAGGCAGCTCTGTAGATGCTACCTGAAGACTGTCCCTTAGACACCTTCCCTCGCAGTCCTTGCTCCAGCCCAGTATTCTCCCCGACGCCCAATCAATGTGAGGGGAGTGACACCGAAGCCAGGGAACCCCGAGGAGTACCTGATCGATGCCAAGAGGCATAATAAGCAAGGACAGGGTTTCCCGATGTGAGGGGGACATGGCGAGACGAAGTGGGACTGTCTGATGGGTCACTTGAGACGGCAATGGTGCCCCATCCACCACCCTGATGGTCAGAGGTTGTGGGAGTAATACCAGGGGGATAGAGTGACTCTGGGCAAAACTCAAGGATATAAAGTTCCCCTCGGCCCCGGAGTCCAGAGTAACCTCTGACTCCCAGGTAGAGGAACCATTATTCAGAGTACCCCGGAATACCGGCTTAGGCGAAAAGGGCTCCATCTGGGACTGGCCACCACCTACAACCATGGAACGGGGTCGTCCCTTTGGCCGCTGAGGACATGTGCCAGCCGAGTGGCCAAAGTGTCGGCAGTGATAACAGCGCACAGAGCCCCGCACCTGACGTGGCTTAGTACCGGTGCGAGATACCTCCATGGGCTCAATGGAGGGGGGCTCCTGAGCAGAATGGCTCGGCGGTTCGGTAAAGGTGGGAGCCAGGTTAATCTTACGTCTGGATTGAGTCCTCTCCAGCCCGCGCTCCGTGAACTGGAGATCAATACGGGTGGAGACGGAGATCAATTCCTCCAGAGTTGTGGGAATATCTCGGGTGGCTAGAGCATCCTTGACATGCTCAGCTAGGCTTCTCCAGAACACTGGGACTAACACTTTGTCCGGCCACTCCAGTTCGGAAGTCAATGTCCGAAACCGGACAGCATAATGGCTAACCGAGAGTGACCCTTGTGTTAACGCTAACAGTTGGAGAGCCGTATCGTGCTTGACCCGTGGTCCCAAAAAGACCTGCTTCAGAGCCGCGAGAAACTGAGCAGGCCCCTGAACCACGGGATCATCACGTTCCCACAACGGTGTGGCCCACTGCAATGCCCGGCCAGCTAACAAGGAGACAATAAAGCCCACCTTGGCCCGCTCTGTAGGAAACCGTGCAGCCAGCAACTCCAGGTGAATGGAGCACTGACTGACGAATCCACGAATCCCCTACAGGTGGCACTTTCACCCGAGAACTTATCGGGGAGCGGGAGGGAAGAGATTCTTGGCGAGGGCAAAAGTGTGGGCACACGTGAGACGGCCTCAGCGACCGCCTGGGCGGCAGCTAGCGCAGCATTCGCAGCTGAGTTGGTGCTCTCGATAGTCGTCAACCTGCTCTCCAGCTGCCGAATGTAGCGCTGCAGCTGCTGCACGTCTGCCATTGTCAGCCAGACCCTGGTGCTAGTGTAATGTTAGGACAGCGGAACGCACCAAATATAAAATAACAGGAGGTGCGTTCGCTGCCCGGAGTTCACCGTGCGGTAGGTGACAAGACCGCTGCTGAACAATGGCAGATGCACCTAAACAATGAGGTACTGCGCTCGGGTTAACGTCACCCGAACGCTAAGGACGGCTCTGTTCTGGCACAGAGTCACAAGAGGCAATGTGATGCAGAGACGCGGCTCTGTTAATGTCACAGAGGCCTGCGTGTGGCGTCGCAACAGCGACCAAGAGTAGCTGCGGTTAGTGCAGCGCAGCGGCTGGTAAAGCCGCAGATGTCGGCGCTGAGACACAGGCGCCGACGGACGCTAGTGTAGGCGAGGATCATGTGGCGTGTAGCTTGCCACAAGCTGAGACTGACTATCCAACTCTCTGTCACCATTCGTAATATCCGAGGGAAGGGGTTTCATAATGCGTCAGTCACCAGTCCACACATCCGTCACCATGCACACACAGCATAATATGCTACACTAGCACATCGCCGAGCCGCCATGTGGGCTTTTTAAAGCGATGCGCTTCCGGGACCTTCCATTAGCTTGGGAAGGACCAATCAGATCCGACGTAGGACCTGAGCATGTGACCCCTGCTCTCCAGTGAGAGGTCAAGTTGCGGGCATGCCCAGTAGCACGGCATGAGGACTTAGCCTCAGGAGCAGTTCTCTGCAGAGCAGGCTGCGCTGCTATTGCTGCACCAGAAGTGGCAGCAACATCCAGGCTGTCAGAGCAAGTCTGAGCAGCAAGCCTGGCTCGCCGTGTTTGCTGAGCAACACCCGGAGCAGTCGAGGAAGAATGGGAGACCGCAGGATGTCTGGCTCTGGACTCCCGCTGTGCAGTGCCAGGAATCTGACGCCTAACAACTAGGATGGCTTTAATCTAATTGCTCTTTTATAAACTTAGATGAGCTCACTGACCCTCAGCTCTAAATATAATAAGATGACTCTACAGACCCTGTCCTTTAATGATAATAAGATGACTTTGCCCTTCCAGTCTACACAGAAAAGAGGGAATTTTAATGTATTGTGTTTGATCCAGTTGCCTGTGAGAAAACTGGATATTTCAAGAATTTTTCCTACCAATATTTTATACATAAATGCTATACTGTGTGAAATTGCTGAGTGCAAATATAAATCATGAAAAAAAAATACTTAAAATTCTGACACAATGCAAAGACAATGAATACAGACAGTAGTGCATCAGATTCAGTATAGAAATGCTGCCCCTATATTCCATTGCTGCCTTATGTTATCGCTGGTAGCACTAACACATATGGATGTATTGTTTGAGACAATCTTGAATTGCAATGCATTCACAAAGAGCTTGAAATTACGGTTTAAAGCAGGATCTCAGCAATAATGGGTAATCATGCACTTCTGGCGCTTAGTAAAGATGGCTCAGATTCCACTTTATTGTAACTCCCAAGCATTCTCTGTAATTCAACCTGATGTTCCATTTAAATCCACAATTGTGTGTAAAGGTCGACTGATCAATGGATATTCGGGCAAATTTTGCTTCTCTATTCATCGGTGCACTTACAAATGATTTCTCTTCATAAATTATACACGAGTTGTCTTGCTGCGTCTGTCTACGGAGAGTGACCGATCAATGTGCGGATACTTCGGAGGTCAAAATATTATCGGGGAAGGTGTTATCACAAATTGCCTAAGGAATTAAGATAATCTAGTAATGGGTTCCCACTGGAATTCAGCCATAATAGTAGTCATATTCAGGAGCCCTCGATCGCTAATGTCCAGTGCAGCTTGTCCAAGAAATAATTGTTGATGTCCAGTATTCTACATTGGGAATGTTCGCTGTTATTCTTCCTAAATTGCCAACTGTCTGGAACCATTTGTTAATAGGTTGCTAACATTGATGTGACAGGTAAGTTTGAAAGTCCAAAGTATAGACGTACCTCAGTTGTGGTGACCCTGGGGTGCATGAACATACTATGTGTCGCACCTCAGAAGAGTTTCACTGCACATTTGCATACACTTTTTCATTTTTTAAGCTCACACTGGTTTTCCTTCTGTCCCAAATGAATATTTTTTAAATTTTCCAGCTCAACATCTGGAACAGTATTACACTGTGAACACCTTCACTCTTTAGTTTTGTGTTTTTCACTCTGTGTCTACCTTTACTTTTGTGCTTGTCACTAGGAGCTTTCTGGGTAAGGTTCTCTTATAGTCTAAGGGTGGAGTATGCGGTCAACAGGTTCAGCTTCCCCCTGCAAACCTTGCCGCTCTAGACTGGGCTGCCAATTCCATTGGGGTAGCAGTCCACTTAGACGCTGGTAGCGTGACCAGCTCTCCATAAGTGGTGGTGAGGAGAGTCCACTGATCCCTGACACTCCCTGTCGCCTTTAGGTCCGAAGAGATGGGGAAAGGTTTATTGGGTGCCCTTTTATCTTACACCGCATCCCACTTTTTTGTGGCATTGTCACTAGAGTTGAGCGAAACGGGTCTAAAAAATTCAAAAGTCGCCGACTTTTGGCAAAGTCGGGTTTCATGAAACGAAACCCGACCCTAGGATGAGGTCGGCCATGAAGTCGGCGACTTACGCGCCAAAGTCGTGTTTCAAAAGTTTGTTTTGCGCTCTTTTTCAGCCAATCAGGATCCACGGACACTGTGGGCAACGTGATGACATAGGCACGGGTCACCACCATCTTTCAGAAGGGCATGCAAGTGATTGGCTTGCTTTGGTGGGCGTCACAGGGGGTATAAAAGGGCGTGTACGCCGACCGCCATCTTACTTCTGCCGATCTTAGTATAAGGAGAGGTTGCTGCTGATTCTGTAGGGAGAGCGTTAGGCAGGGAAGAAGACAAAAAAACTGCTTCTGCTGCTAGCGATTTGGCCTGCACAACACACCAGTCACTGTGTGTGCAGGGCAAGGGGAGGCTATATAGTGGTGTATCAGTGGTGTTGGTTGTTGGGCTGCCTTCTAAGGCTTCCTGACATTCCTGCATTGCTGTTTACCCACTGCTCCGCAAACTGCTTTTTTAAAAGCAATCCCAATTTTTTTTTTTTTGTCCTGCTGCGAAGAAAAAAAAACTGCTTCTGCTGCTAGCGATTTGGCCTGCACAACACACCAGTCACTGTGTGTGCAGTGCAAGGGGAGGCTATATAGTGGTGTATCAGTGGTGTTGGTTGTTGGGCTGCCTTCTAAGGCTTCCTGACATTCCTGCATTGCTGTTTACCCACTGCTCCGCAAACTGCTTTTTTAAAAGCAATCCAATCTCCCTTATCCTCTAGTCACTTTTGTCACAGCTGTGCCATCGAGCCTGTCACATAGCGCTCAGATATCAGTGGGCCTCACACAATCCAAAAGTGTCCAGTGTCCAAAAGTGCGTGCAGAGATTCAAAACCTCCCTTATCCTCTAGTCACTTTTGTCACAGCTGTGCCATCGAGCCTGTCACATAGCGCTCAGATATCAGTGGGCCTCACACAATCCAAAAGTGTTCAGTGTCCAAAAGTGTGTGCAGAGATTCAAAATCTCCCTTATCCTCTAGTCACTTTTGTCACAGCTGTGCCATCGAGCCTGTCACATAGCGCTCAGATATTCATTGTGCCTCACACAATCCAAAAGTGTCCAGTGTCCAAAAGTGTGTGCAGAGATTCAAAATCTCCCTTATCTTCTAGTCACTTTTGTCACAGCTGTGCCATCGAGCCTGTCACATAGCGCTCAGATATCAGTGGGCCTCACACAATCCAAAAGTGTCCACTGTCCACAAGTGTGTGCAGAAATTCAAAATCTCCCTTATCCTCTAGTCACTTTTGTCACAGCTGTGCCATCGAGCCTGTCACATAGCGCTCAGATATCAGTGGGCCTCACACAATCCAAAAGTGTCCAGTGTCCAAAAGTGTGTGCAGAGATTCAAAATCTCCCTTATCCTCTAGTCACTTTTGTCACAGCTGTGCCATCGAGCCTGTCACATAGCGCTCAGATATCAGTGGGCCTCACACAATCCAAAAGTGTCCAGTGTCCAAAAGTGTGTGCAGAGATTCAAAATCTCCCTTATCCTCTAGTCACTTTTGTCACAGCTGTGCCATCGAGCCTGTCACATAGCGCTCAGATATCAGTGGGCCTCACACAATCCAAAAGTGTCCAGTGTCCAAAAGTGTGTGCAGAGATTCAAAATCTCCCTTATCCTCTAGTCACTTTTGTCACAGCTGTGCCATCGAGCCTGTCACATAGCGCTCAGATATCAGTGGGCCTCACACAATCCAAAAGTGTCCAGTGTCCAAAAGTGTGTGCAGAGATTCAAAATCTCCCTTATCCTCTAGTCACTTTTGTCACAGCTGTGCCATCGAGCCTGTCACATAGCGCTTAGATATCAGTGGGCCTCACACAATCCAAAAGTGTCCAGTGTCCACAAGTGTGTGCAGAAATTCAAAATCTCCCTTATCCTCTAGTCACTTTTGTCACAGCTGTGCCATCCAGCCTGTCACATAGCGCTCAGATATCAGTGGGCCTCACACAATCCAAAAGTGTCCAGTGTCCAAAAGTGTGTGCAGAGATTCAAAATCTCCCTTATCCTCTAGTCACTTTTGTCACAGCTGTGCCATCGAGCCTGTCACATAGCGCTCAGATATCAGTGGGCCTCACACAATCCAAAAGTGTCCAGTGTCCAAAAGTGTGTGCAGAAATTCAAAATCTCCCTTATCCTCTAGTCACTTTTGTCACAGCTGTGCCATCGAGCCTGTCACATAGCGCTCAGATATCAGTGGGCCTCACACAATCCAAAAGTGTCCACTGTCCACAAGTGTGTGCAGAAATTCAAAATCTCCCTTATCCTCTAGTCACTTTTGTCACAGCTGTGCCATCGAGCCTGTCACATAGCGCTCAGATATCAGTGGGCCTCACACAATCCAAAAGTGTCCAGTGTCCAAAAGTGTGTGCAGAGATTCAAAATCTCCCTTATCCTCTAGTCACTTTTGTCACAGCTGTGCCATCGAGCCTGTCACATAGCGCTCAGATATCAGTGGGCCTCACACAATCCAAAAGTGTCCAGTGTCCAAAAGTGTGTGCAGAGATTCAAAATCTCCCTTATCCTCTAGTCACTTTTGTCACAGCTGTGCCATCGAGCCTGTCACATAGCGCTCAGATATTCATTGGGCCTCACACAATCCAAAAGTGTCCAGTGTCCAAAAGTGTGTGCAGAGATTCAAAATCTCCCTTATCCTCTAGTCACTTTTGTCACAGCTGTGCCATCGAGCCTGTCACATAGCGCTCAGATATCAGTGGGCCTCACACAATCCAAAAGTGTCCAGTGTCCACAAGTGTCTGCAGAAATTCAAAATCTCCTCTGTCCTATAGACACCTTGTACCTTGTTTTACATTACTATATAGTTTGTTGGATTTTGTCTACATTTCTACCAAAAATGAGGAAGGCTGGTGGAAGAGGCCGTGGAATTGGGCGGGGGTTGGCAGCTGGTAATGATGGTGTTGGTGGTGGATCTGATGGTAGTGGCAAGAACAAAATAGGACCGAATGCAGGAGGTGCTGACCCTGCGTCATCGTCTGGCTACATAAGGCCTCGAACGCTTAGTTTTCTAGGAGTTGGCAAACCGCTTTTAAAGCCAGAGCATCAGGAAAAAGTTTTGTCTTACATTGCTGACTCAGCCTCCAGCTCTATCGCCTCCTCTTCTTCAGTTGTAAAAAGTAAAAGCACTGAGTCGTCATTGGAGGCTCATGTTCATGAACCACACCTTTCCTTGTGTCCTTTACCCCAACCAAGATTGAAGGATGACGCAGGCCATACTACTGATTACTCCATGGAGCTGTTTTCACATACCATGCCTGGATTATCAAGTGAAATGGTGAATTACCCAGGCCAAGATGAATCTGACATGGAGTGCACTGATGCACAGCCGCTGATGGATGATTCTGCTGGTACATTCACTCAGAGCACTACATTGTCCTCGCAGTGTACAGAGCCAGATTCTGACCCTGATGAGACTCAGGTGCCCCTTCCCGCACACTATACCACCATACACGGTGACACAGAGGAAGGTGCACATGACATAGAAGAGGAGGTGATGGATGACCCAGTTGTTGACCCAGATTGGCATCCATTGGGGGAAGAGGGTGCTACTTCCAATAGCTCAGATGAGGAGCATCCACAGCAGACATCGACATCGCAACAGCTGTTATCTGGCAGGCCCGGAGCACTCCAAAGACAGGTTCCAAACATCAAAAGAGTTGCTGGACAGCTTGTCCAGAGGGTCAAAAGATCACAGCGTGCTAGGCCGCAAAATGTCTGCCAAAGTAGGAAGAGTGCAGTGTGGCACTTTTTTGACCAAAATCCTCATGATCAGGCCAAGGTTATCTGTAAGAAGTGCGCAAAGACCTTTAGCCGAGGGAAAAATCTGAAAAATTTGAATACCAGTTGCATGCTTAGACATTTAACCAGCATGCACTTGCAAGCGTGGACACAACACCAAACCTCAAGTGCCACATGTGCAACTGATCACAACGAAGGTAGTCAGCAACGCTACATTGTTTCCCCCACTGTAAGCCCACCGGTTAGCACAGCAGCAAATGTTGAGGTGTCGTTGCAAGACCACAGCAGTCAGGGAATCCCACTTTTATATCAACGAAAGACTGATTCTAGGCCATCAGAAAGAACACCAACTCCATCACCATCATCAACCCTCTCTCAGTCCGCCCTGTCCACCGCTACTTCCACCATATGCAGCTCTCAAGTCCAGCTCACCCTCCCAGACACTATGAGTAGGTCAAGAAAGTACTCAGTCTCTCATCCGCGTACACTGGGTTTGAACGCCCACATTGCCAAACTAATCTCGTTTGAGATGATGCCCTTTCGGTTGGTGGAAAGCACAGCTTTCCGCGAACTCATGGCCTATGCAGTACCACGCTATGACCTACCCAGTCGCCACTTCTTCTCTCGCAAATCCATCCCAGCCCTCCACCATCATGTGAAAGACCGCATTGTCCATGCACTCAAGCAGTCAGTGAGCGGAAAGGTGCACCTCACAACTGATGCATGGTCCAGTCGGCATGGCCAGGGCTGTTACGTGTCCATCACTGCGCACTGGGTTAATGTGGTGGATGCAGGGTCCACTGGGGACAGCGGTGGTGGGACAGTGCTGCCTAGCCCACGGTATAGGAAACAGTTGGCTGTAGGCGTTCGACCCTCCTCCTCCAGAAGCGAAAGCTCGTCCACAGAGTGCAGTCGTACGAGCACTCCATCTGCAGCTGCCACTGTTGCACACGATGTGTCCCCCTATCGAGCAGCTAGTGGAAAGCGTCAGCAGGCTGTGTTGCAGATGATGTGTTTGGGCGACAGACACACCGCCGAGGTGCTGGCCGAGTACTTGAAGCGACAAACTGAGTCATGGCTGGGCAGTGTACATCTTGAGGCAGGCAAGGTAGTTAGTGATAACGGCCGTAATTTTATGGCAGCCATAGCCCTTTCAAAACTCAGCCACATACCTTGCTTGGCTCACACCTTGAACCTGGTGGTTCAGTGCTTCCTCAAAAATTATCCGGAGTTAACAGCCCTGCTCCAGAAGGTGCGAAGACTGTGCGCGCACATCCGCCGGTCGCCTGTACACTCCGTTCGTATGCAGAAGCTGCAGCGATTGCTCCACCTTCCCAACCACCGCCTCATTATCGACATTGCAACAAGGTGGAACTCCACCCTGCACATGGTGGAGCGGCTGTGCGAGCAGAGGCAGGCCATAATGCATTTGTGGGAGGATACGCGGCCAGGCACTTTGAGAGCAGACATGGAGTTGACAGGTGTGCAGTGGTCGAAGCTGAAAGACCTTTGTAAAGTCCTTCAGTGTTTTGAATAATGCACACGGCTGGTAAGCGCAGACGACGCCATCCTAAGCATGAGCATCCCACTTATGCGTCTGCTCATGCAAACTTTGACGCACCTTAAGGAGGACGGCGTCTGCAGCCAATGTTGATGAGGAGGAAGAGGAGGAGGGAATCCTTGATGACATTCAGCCATTGTCTGCTCAGGGACCTCTCCTGGAAGAGGTGGAGGAAGAAGAGTAGGAGGAGGATGATGATGGGGATGATTACTTAGGGGAGGAGGATGCATCTCGTGGGGCAAGTGAAAATGTTGGCGTGGCAAGGTCTGGTACAGGGTTTGTGCGTGACTGGAGGGATGTGGAGTTGCCAGAAAGTGCTCCTCCACCCAGCACTCGCAGTGCATCATTGACACCGGGAACATTGGCCCACATGTCAGATTATGCCTTGCGGATCCTAAAAAGGGACCCCCGCATTGCCAAAATGATGAACGATGACGACTACTGGTTGGCCAGCATCCTGGATCCACGCTATAAAGGCAAATTACAAAACATCATGCCACAGGAGAACCTTGACCTAATATTGGCTAATAAACAAGCAACTCTGGTAAATCGGTTGCTTGAGGCATTCCCAGCACACAGCAGCGGTGATGGTTCTCACACGAGCCGTACGGGCCGGGGGCAGCTTGGCAGAGGTGTTCGTGGTGCACACAGCAGAAGTGGCATTGGAGACAGGGGTTTCATGACAATGTTGTGGACTGATTTTTCAAATACCGCTCACACAACTGGTAATACTGCATCGATGGAAAGTGACAGGAGACAGCAGTTGTCAACTATGGTTACAAACTACTTTTCCTCCCATATCGATGTTCTCCCACACAGGTCATTCCCCTTTGACTATTGGGCCGCTAAACTGGACACCTGGCCTGAATTGGCCCAATATGCCTTACAGGAGCTCGCTTGCCCAGCTGCAAGTGTGCTATCGGAAAGAGTCTTCAGTGCAGCTGGATCAATCCTGACAGAAAAAAGGACCCGTCTGTCAACCCAAAATGTGGATGATCTAACCTTCATTAAAATGAACCACGCATGGGTTTCCCAGGATTTTGTCCCACCTTCCCCTGATGACACATAGGGTGACAGAAAAATGGCTTGCTTTGGTCCACCTCTTCCTGATACTTCACCTATTTCGCCTTTTGCATCAGCTGAATGTCCAACATCAACATATGCCACTTTCTAAAACTCCCTAACTGTGCTGCCTCCCCCCCCATGGCCGGGGTCACCACCTACCGCACGAGACCGTGCGAGTGCCGTTGCCCTGGACAGGTGGGTAGGCCGACTCTTGGGCGCGGGCACTGGCACAGGGTCCCTCATAGTGCAATCAAGTGTCTCTGACGGTGGTGGTGCACACCCGCCGTCAGACACACCGCTGTACTATGAGGGGCCCAGTGCCAGTACCGACGCCCACGAGTGGGCCCCAGCATTTGCAATCTTTACCTCTCCCTGCTCCTCCGCTGTGTAATCTGGGCCGTCAAATCCATACTGTGCCTGACACCGTCTGAGCCTGCCTCCTGCTGTACAGACATATATTTTGAATGTGTACGCTATCCATACATGTTATCCAGGGATACGGTACCCTTTCTAACCTTTGTGCAATCACGTGCAATCCATACTGGGCCTAACACCGTCTGAGCCTGCCTCCTGAGACATATATTTTGAATGTGTACGCTATCCATACATGTTATCCAGGGATACGGTACCCTTTCTAACCTTTGTGCAATCACGTGCAATCCATACTGGGCCTAACACCGTCTGAGCCTGCCTCATGCTGTATAGACATATATTTTGAATGTGTACGCTATCCATACATGTTATCCAGGGATACGGTACCCTTTCTAACCTTTGTGCAATCACGTGCAATCCATACTGGGCCTAACACCGTCTGAGCCTGCCTCCTGAGACATATATTTTGAATGTGTACGCTATCCATACATGTTATCCGGGGATACGGTACCCTTTCTAACCTTTGTGCAATCACGTGCAATCCATACTGGGCCTAACACCGTCTGAGCCTGCCTCCTGAGACATATATTTTGAATGTGTACGCTATCCATACATGTTATCCGGGGATACGGTACCCTTTCTAACCTTTGTGCAATCACGTGCAATCCATACTGGGCCTAACACCATCTGAGCCTGCCTCATGCTGTATAGACATATATTTTGAATGTGTACGCTATCCATACATGTTATCCAGGGATACGGTACCCTTTCTAACCTTTGTGCAATCACGTGCAAACCATACTGGGCCTAACACCGTCTGAGCCTGCCTCCTGAGACATATATTTTGAATGTGTACGCTATCCATACATGTTATCCAGGGATACGGTACCCTTTCTAACCTTTGTGCAATCACGTGCAATCCATACTGGGCCTAACACCGCCTGAGCCTGCCTCCTGAGACATATATTTTGAATGTGTACGCTATCCATACATGTTATCCAGGGATACGGTACCCTTTCTAACCTTTGTGCAATCACGTGCAATCCATACTGGGCCTAACACCGTCTGAGCCTGCCTCCTGAGACATATATTTTGAATGTGTACGCTATCCATACATGTTATCCGGGGATACGGTACCCTTTCTAACCTTTGTGCAATCACGTGTAATCCATACTGGGCGTGAGAACGGCTGGCGAGCTGTTAAGCAAGCTAAAGCACCTGTCCAGACAAGTACAGGGATTCCCTAGTGAGGAGACTTATTTGATTGTTTTCAATGTTGGGACAGCAATTTTTGGGGAGCACTATACTCTGGAGAATGATAGATGGGGCCCACCATACACTGGAGCATTCCATAGGTGGACATCAGACACTGGAGCAGCATTTACAGGGCCCATTATACACTAGAGCATTAGAAATGGGGCCCATTATGTTTGGAGCATTATTTGGGCCCATAAGACAGTGGAGCTTCATCCATGGGGACCAACATATACTGTAGCATTATGTGGAGCTCATCATATACTGTTTCAAACATTATATGGGACCAATGATTCTGTATGGAGAAATAGATGGGCCTCGTCATGAGATGTAAAAAGTGAGGTATTTTTCATTGTACTATACCGCTATTTCTCTGCCGTATCGGAGCATGATGAGTTGTGGTATGTGTTAAAGGGGCGCTCTTTCGCCCAGGGCACATGAAAACCTGCAGCCAGCCCTCCCCCCCACAACTTTAGCCAAATAACCCCCATTTTTCAGTGCGTAACTTGTATTATGAAGTTAATTAAGGTTGACAAGCTTAAGAAAGAAGAATTGATGCTTTTGGCATTCAAATGGGCACTGTAGGTGTGTTTCCTGTCCTCCTCTCACTGCCGACTTTTATTCCACATTGACTTACATTGGGTTTCGTGTTTCGGGACGACCCCGACTTTTCCCTATAATCGGACGATCTTGCTCGACCCGACTTTTGGAAAAGTCGGGTTTCACGAAACGAAACGCGACCCTAAAAAACCAAAAGTCGCTCAACTCTAATTGTCACATTTTTATGCACTTGGGTAAAGAGTATGATTTCAGTGTTTTTTAAAAAAAGTGTTGCTGAATCTGTCATTGAAGAGTTTCTATTGAATCACTAAGTAGTTTTCAAAATAGAGGTCATGGTGCCAGTCCTCAACTCCACTACATCTGTATTTTGCAGCTTCTGCCCTAAAAAAAAAAGAAGAAATGTTCAGCCGAATGTTTATATGTGCTTAACCCCTTGAAAAAGGTAACTGCGAAACGTGCATCAGGGCGATGTGGAGTAACCATCAATTCCTAACTTTATGGGTAAAAACTGCACTTTAGATGTATAATAAAGATTATTCCCATCACCTAAAGGATACTGAATTGCACTGTCTTATCTACTATTTGAATTTCAGCCCTGTGGTCTTACTGTATATTGATAATATTATGTAGAGGCAGGTGCATATACTGCTTGTAATGACTCTTTTTGAACTTATTGGAATTATGCATTTACTTGGGTATTTTTCCCTCCATGACTTGAATTTATATTTGATGATTTTATTATGATGCTTTAAAAAAAAAACTGTTTAAAAGATTTTTTAATAAAATGTATTTTTATATTAGTTGGTACTATTTAGACATACCATAGGTTTGTCTTTGCAGGTTTTTTTTTTATAAGAATATTCTATTTATTATTAATATTATTTATATCTATCATTGGAACAACTCCATTTTCAGTGTGCTCTATGAATGTTGTGATAGTTACAACTGGCATCACTGTCCCCACCTTCGTGTGAATCGAAAATGAAGAGGACATCAGGGATGCACCCGAAAGCCCCAGGAATATGAGTGCCAACACCACAGGAACAGCACCAACACAGGAGGTGAGTATAAGGGTACCGTTACACTTAGCAATGCACCAGCGATCCCGACCACGATATGACCCGGTCAGGATCGCTGGTGCATCGCTAAATGGTCACTAGTGAGCTGCCACACAGGCAGATCTCACCAGCGACATAGCAGCGGTCGGGGGTCGCTACTTACCTGTCAGACGAGGCGATCCTGACGTCCTCCTGCCCGCGTCCATGCGTCGCTCGTCGCCACAGCAGGAAGTGGCCGACGAGAAACAGCCCAGGGCGTTCTCGCACGATAAGCGATAACCAGCAGGGGAGCCGGTCGGAGGTAAGTATCACACTTAGCGATATCGCTAGCAATATCGCTGCTGCGTCACAAAACCAGTGACGTTACAGCAATATTGCTAGCGATATCGCTAAGTGTAACGGGCCCTTAAGTGTTTTTACTTCATTGAGGCCAAACATTTAGATTAGCAGGGGGTTATCCAGTAGTGGACAACCCCTTTAAGGGGCAAGCAAATAGCAAACAGAACAGGTTCTCTAGTGCCATCTATTGGAGTGATGATGATAGAACCTTCTCCAAAAGGTAAACACTTGATTTAGATTGTGTAACCCTCATCATTGCTAATTGTCTGGGTCATGTGTTTTTGATGGAAAGGGTCTAAGGAATTAAGTTTCTCCTTAAGGAGACTGCAGTAATTTAAGGACTAGAGGTGAGAAAATTGATTAATTGGTAATCAAACTTGTGTCAAACTTTTAAGAATATGCTGAAGTTGGTGAGTTTGAACGATGTTGAATTTGTTTCATGCCAATTGCCTAAAATGGACTCCGGCATTTTCATATTTGCACAGTAGATTTAGAGCACAGCAAATTAGAGGGGTTTATCATACTTTGTATAAAAGCCAAGGCAGGGAATGCAGCAGCCATATTGAGGGTAATCTAGATAGTGAAATGAGGTTACAGCTCACAGCTTAGCAATACAGATAGGGAGAAAAAATGGAGATCAGGAGAAAGAAAGCCATAAAAATTAAAGAGGCAGTACAGACAAAGTGTGTGACTGCACAGCAGTGAACAAGATAAGTGGATGAGGAAAAGAGAATAATAAAGATTTAATTGATAGGGAGAGATAGGAGAGTCACTGTCTCTGAGGCAGGGGAGTCAATATGTCTGAAGCAGGAGAGTCACTGTATCTGAGGCAGAATAGTCACTGTGTCTGGGAGGCAGGAGAGTCACTGTGCATGAGGCAGAAGAGTCACTGTGTATGAGGCAGAAGAGTCATTGTGTATGAGGCAGAAGAGTCACTGTGTCTGATGCAGCAGGGTCACTGCGTCTGAGGCAGAAGAGTCACTGTGTCTGATGCAGCAGGGTCACTCTGTCTTAGGCAGCAGGGTCACTGTATCTGAGGCAGCAGGGTCACTGTGTCTGAGGCAGAAGAATCACTGTGTCTGAGGCAGAAGAGTCACTGTATCTGAGGCAGCAGGGTCACTGTGTCTGAGGCAGGAGAGTCACTGTTTCTGAGGCAGGAGAGTCATTGTGTCTGAGGCAGGACAATCACTGTGTCTGAGGAAGGAGAGTCACTGTGCCTGAGGGAGGAGAGTCACTGTGTCTGAGGAAGGAGAGTCACTGTGCCTGAGGGAGGAGAGTCACTGTGTCTGAAGAAGGAGAGTCACTGTATCTGAGGCAGGAGAGTCACTGTGTCTGAGGCAGGGCCAGTGAGGGACACATAGCTGGCAGCTGCTGCTTGCTTGGTCACTATGGCTGTACTTCAGCTACAATTAAATCTCATATACATGTATTTCTGGGGAGATTGATGATGTTAAAGTTCTGATTTCCAGATAATAAGTCCACTGCAAATTGAATATCCTGTCAAAATTATATTTGATTTGAATTTTAAAGAATTCGCTCATCATTACAACTTATTATTGCTTTGACTATGGATGGTCTCACGTGCAACCCTGGTCCTAGGTCCTGGCACTTCTGGATGGACTTTGACCCCCACCCCACCAACTCTTTGTATTGAAGGGGGCTTGCTGTGTTGTTCATTTCTATAATTCTGGGCCTGTACTGACCGTGACAGAGGGTAAGCTGGATTAGCTACTAAATCAACCTGGCAGGCAGCCCCTAGCAAGTTGGTCACCCACAGAGAAGAGGTAAATTCATTAAGGACTGACACAAAACCACAGGATCCAAGAGCAAAACTCAGGATGGGTTCCTTCCTTATTCAGATCTCTGGCAAACATACTTGTAAATGAGTATTTTATATTAAAATGAATGTCTATCATGATTTTATAATAGGTGCTGGGGCTGCATTTTAATTCTTTGAGCTCCAAATCCTATGCATTTCTAAAAATAGTAAGTTACACAATAACATTTTTTTAATATGCAGTCACCACTAGGTGGAGCTAACTGTGTAAACCTGTATACAGTGGGCGCCTCCTGGTGGCAATACATGGCCTTTACATTTATGTATGTCAGTGTAAAATCTTACCTGGTAAGGTGAATCCTTTAAGCCTCTGGTCTGAATAAGTATTTCTTGAGCAACAAGTACAGGTGACGCTGGGGCAGCAGAACAGCTGATATGGCATGAAGCAGTGTTAAAGATGTAAAAGGCTGGTAGAGCTGTTGATCTGGTGTAGCAGAGTGGGAAGAGTGATAGTTGATGCAGTAGTGCTGGAATAATGATTATTTGTAGCAGAGTTGATAAAACGATAACTATAAATGTAGAGTTGTTGAAGTGACTGATTTAACAGTTCTACAACAATGACAACCAAAATAGCAGAGCTGTAGAAGATGCAGCTGATGAAGCAATGCTGGAGAAATGATATCTGGAATCGCAGAGATGAAGAGTTCATAGCAGATGCAGTAGTTCTGGAACAATGAAGACTGATGTAGCAGAGCAGGCACAACAATTGCTGGATGTATCGGGCTGTAGGGGAGATGTCGAAATGGTGTTGCAGAGTTGGAACAGTGATGATCGATGTAGCAGTGCTGGAATCATGACGATTTGTAGCAGGGCTGTAGCAACAATTACCAGAATATCAGAGTTGAAGCATTGGTGGCAAATGCTGCAGTTCTGGATCAGTGATGACTGATGTAGCAGAGCAGGCACAGCCATGTGTGTGATAGCACAGCTGGCACATCCATGGAAGTTATAGTAAAACTGGCACAGCGATGACTTTTGGCAGAGCTGACAAAGCTATTACTTATATAGCAGAGCTGGGTCAGCAGGATAGCAATAGAGTTGCCAAAACAATGAAATAGCAGAGTAGAAAAACAATTTAACAGAGTGATGTCACAATGTAGCAGAGTAGAATAGCAGAAGTTGGGCAAGAAGCCACTCATGAACACTCCTGCCGGCGGAAATGGGTTAAATAACACAGCACAATGACGTCACTGTGGGATGGCGGGTCATCATGGCAATCCAACCAGGGAGGAATAGAGAACCATGGCGGAGATGAAGCGAGGATACCAAGCTCAGACCTGAAGCAATGAGAGGTGAGTAACAGCCAGCTTGGCGCCCTCCTTAACGAGAAACTTCACCTCTAAACCTATGTCATGATGATCCCGCTAGTCACCATTAGCGTGAAGAGTACGTCTACCAGGACAACATAGTAGAGAGTGTCTCTAGAAACTGATAGCCATTGACCCCTGACATAAAACACTTAAAATGGCGCCCATCTTTCGTGATATTGTCGCTTTAGCTCGCTGCCTTAACTACAAACAAAAGAAATGGATAAGGCTAAGTAAAGATCATTCCCAGTAAAGTCATTCCCAAGGGGGTGCTAGTCCAGTGTAAACGGCACAGCTTGTCGTGGTCGAGGAAGGCACTGGCAGTCATATCCAGACACATAAGATCAAGTGCAAACTTCAGGAAAGACACGTCTCTCAGCTGGAGCTGTTTCCTATTAGTGGTGGTGTCACCGGGGGAGTCTGATTCATCTTAGAAATAAAGAAAAAACCCTGGGAGTTTAATAATAAAGGGTTGTGTTAATTATAAGTAAACAATTAGCTGATATCAATTCTTAGCAGGAGGGAGAAGTTCATCAAATTAGACACAAGAATATGTGTGTCTTATTAAGAGATACTCATTACATGAAATTAATAGTCAGCGGTTCTAATGCAGTCAAATTCTTTATTTTCCCATAGCACCAACATATTAAATAGCGCTGTACAGTTCCTGTCCCCGTGAGACTCACAATATATTTTTTCAGACCTAAACCATACTTACCAATTCTCCCAGAATGTCAGGTAAAAAAATGGAAGCACGCCTGTGGGAGCTGGCAAATATCCCAGGTGCCGCAGGAGCCATCTATAGCCTCCCGGCAAGTGGCACTTCCAGTTTTGTTTGGTACTTCATTTTGAGACAGAGCCAAGATGATACTTGTCAACTCTCCTAGAAAATCTGCTCCCGGTAAAAAAAGAAGACCTACCAGAATAGTTGGCGCAAAAGAAGTCTTGAACTTCTCAAAACTCAGTATTCCCTGATTTGTCTGGTGCCAGGATGTGTTGTTATCAGACAGAGCTCATACAGTTAACTCTTTTGGAAATTCAGGTACACTCCAGGTAAAAGGGAAGACCTCCCAGAAGCGATGCCAACTCTTCTGGGCACCAAAGAAGTCTTCTGGAACTTCTCAAAATGAAAATCCTGGATACCGTATTTTTCGGACTATAAGACGCACCGGACCATAAGACGCACCCCAATTTTCAGAAGGAAAATAGGGAAAAAAATAATAATGTGTCAAATGGGGGTCCGTCTTACAGTCCAAATTCAGCTTACCTGGGAAGGGATCCGGCACAGGTGGAGGAGTGGTCACAGGGGTCATTCAGTGGTCCAGGCTCGTGAGGTGGCAGCTCTGTGCTGGGGCAGGTTGGTTGTGCTGGAGCAGCTGGGCTGTACTGGGGCAGGTGGGCTGGGCTGTGCTGGGGCAGGTGGGCTGTGCTGGGGCAGCTGGGCTGTGCTGGGGCAGCTGGGCTGTGGCAGCTGTGCTGGGGCTGGGGCAGTTGTGCTGGGGCTGGGGCAGCTGTGCTGTGCTGGGGCTGGGGCAGCTGTGCTGGGGCTGGGGCAGCTGGGCTGTGCTGAGGCTGGGGTAGCTGGGCTGGGCTGGGGTAGCTGGGCTGTGCTGGGGCAGCTGTGCTGGGGTTGGGGCAGCTGTGCTGTGCTGGGGCTGGGGCAGCTGTGCTGGGGCTAGGGCAGCTGGGCTGAGGCAGGTGGGTTCTGTGGGGTTAGGGTGGCGGCTCTCTGTGCTCCGGTGCAGGGGCGGCGGCTCCGCCGGCATTTCCTCCAAGCCCTGAGGCCCCTGCACATCCCTTGCTGGCCGCCGCCATGTTGCAGTGGCCTCCGGGAACATGGACACTGGGAAGATGGCCGCCGGTCCGGGGACGGCGCATGCGCAGGTTCAGATCTCGTCCCAAGATCTCAGGGGACGAGATCCCGTTGCCGAGATTTGAATCTCGTCCCCCGAGATCTCGGGACGAGATCTGAACATGCGCATGTGCCGTCCCCGGACGGGCTGCCATCTTCCCGGCGTCCATGTTCCCGGAGGTCACCGCAACATGGCGGCGGCCAGCAAGGGATGTGCGGGGGCCTCCGGGCTTGGAGGAAATGCCGGCGGAGCCGCCGCCCCTGCACCGGGGCACAGAGAGCCGCTACCCCTGCACCGGAGCACAGCCCGCTGCCACCACCGCACTACAGAGCCCCGCGGCACCCGCAACAGTCTCTAGCCATGATCGGAGGTTAGTATATTGCGACCATAAGACGCACCCCCCACTTTCCCCCAAAATTTTTGGGGAAAAAAGTGCGTCTTATGGTCCGAAAAATACGGTACATCTGTATCAGACAGAGCTAAGACAGTTCTTGTTAACTCTTCTGGAAAGTCTGATAGGCTTCTGGTAAATGGAAAAACTTCCCAGAAGAGATTACAAATTTTTTTTTTGAGCATCAATGATGTCTCCTGGAACATCTCGAAATGCTCCATTCCAGGCTGTATTTGGTGCTGGAATGCTTCATTTTCAGATGGAGCCATACCATCCATGCTATACTCCTGGAACGCTCGACAGGCTCATGAAAAAAAGGGAGACCTCTAGGAATAGCTGAAAAGTTCGAAAGAATCTCCTGGATGTAGACTGAGCCTCATAAATCCTCATGAATAACAAAGCTCCTAAAGGTTTTGTGTGAGGTTTCTGATGACGGAGCATACTGGCATCTTAATGTAACTTCAAGGATTGCGAAAATGACTTGGAAGTTACATGTAAGATGAATAGGGAAGGCATGGTTCCTGGAGCCACCACTCTAAAAGTTGATCCAGATGCAAATTTAATTGTGGAAGAAAAGTAGACCCTAGAAGGGCATGGTTGTGCCAAAAAAAAAATTTCCCATCAGTCCCTGAACTCCTACTAAAGTATTTTGAAATGTTGTCACGTATGTTCTAAAAACTTACAGAGCCGATATCAGCAATGGGCAAAAAGAGCAGATACCAGAGTTCGCAAGCTATGGGAAAGTCCCAGGATAGTGGCTGGCATTTTGTGTGCTTGTCAACAATGAAGGTTGGGTAGACACACAGCCACTGGGACTGTCCTCCCATGGAACATTTACACTTGAAGTTATACCTGTATACACTAAAGTGAATTTCATGGTATAACAATTAAAGATGTCTCATTAACCCATTTTAAATAGAATCTGCCATGACTACAGCTGACTTTGTGAACGCAAGGGGAAACTATAGCCAGCCAAACATTTCACACGAAAAAACTACTGCAGGAAAAATGTAGCATTATATGGAAGCCATTCAATGAAGTTATATGCCCACCAAGGCATTATGGTTCATAGAACTCCTCAATCTGCCTCTTTTTTTCTTCTTATATCCATATGCCCTATTAAAAGGGTTGTCCAGGCTTGGGACGAAAGTCTGCAGTCACTTTATGTGACTGCAGACTTGTGAATCCTCACAGCGTGCACAGTGCATGATGTCAGGATTCTCCAGTGCCAGGAGTGAGTGGCCGTGTACGATTCGCATACTTCCAGCCACATTCCTGCTAGACATGTCCAGCCTTGCTCAATTCACTTTTATTGAGCGAGACTGTGCACGTCTAGTTGGCATGTGATCGCATGTATGCCCACCTGATCCTGACATCGGAGAATTCTATCAGCGCCTACAAAGTGCGCTGTAAGGATCACAAGTCTGCAGTCACACAAAGTGACTGCAGACTGGAGCTCCAAGCCTGGACCACCCCCCTTTAAGCTACAAAAGCAGTAAGATTTAGGGACCATTCACAAAAGCAGTCAGACCATTTTACACAATGACGACATTAATTTACAAATTGGCATGATGTATTTGCGCAATTGACTTGTTCCTCTTTCTTTCCCTGAATGGAGTAGAGGTGATTGACTCATTCTTTTTCATTAAAATGTTTCCCTAACAGAAAAGTAGATAAAAGGACATCTGCTGCAGATATTCCCAGTGTTCAGCTGCAGCTTTTAAGAACCTGGAAAAAGCTATTTGGTTTTCCTACAGCACTCCCGCAGGAGAGGTAAGGTATTACAGCATTCCTTGTGAAATCAGTGGGGTTGCGGGATCTTTATGGGCCAGAGACACTCGTTATATTTGCTTTATGCTCATGTTAATAATTGAGGGTATGGAAAACCACTTTTCCTGGCCTGCCTTGACAAGCTCTCATGGCATGTTAGGAGTTGTAGTCTCTTAACATCTGGAGCGTTGAAGGTTGCTGACCCCAGCTGCTACAGCTACATCAAACTTTCTGGATTATTGGTGATCGTGATGCAGTCAAAATCTCCATGTGGCCCGAAGAGAAGACGCTGTAGAGCTGAATTTGATCTATAGTCCTTGCGGCTGCATAGTAACAGGAGGATTATACAGTAGAGCTGTATACTGTATATACAGCGATACGAAAAGCAAATAGGAAAATAAAAAGAACAAAGTTAATGTCACATCTCTGCAATGTGAAGCATCCTGCGGAGCGATGCTCTGTGATGTACACACTCACACACATCATTTGGGGCTGAACGCACCTCCAGATCACATCCTCAGAGACCTACTAGTCAGTAAGTACTACCCAACTCTCTCCTTCCAGTGGATAAAGGAAAGCTGGCAGCCAGGCCCTGTCATGTATTAATAAACTAGCGGTAAATATTTTATACACACGAGGAGCCAGAGGATACACTGATCTGACTGCACATACCAGCGGGTGCTGTCTGCACTGAGCCTGCTGCCAGATGTTGCCCAATCTCTGTAATATGTCAGCAAAGGGGCAGCGCGCGCAGACAGCAGCGAGCTAAAGTATACAGCGTGCGTGTGCGCGAGCTCAAGGAGTCACAGCTCAGCAGTTACATGTAAGGTGATTGATAGGACAAACACACAAATAAAGCCGCGATCATTGTAGGAATACCAAATACTGAATGCACGGAGCACAATAGACATCTGCTATGTGAGGCACCTACGCGTACAGCTAATTACTGCAAAAGTCAGATTATAATATATTACACTACTTATAAATGACTAACAATGTATTACATCCTGTACAGTGTATTATACTCCAGAGCTGCACTCACTATTCTGCTGGTGCAGTCACTGTGTACATACATTACATTACTAATCCTGACGAAGGTACGCCGAAACGCGCGTCGGGGCTGGCACATCACGGGGACCCTTGCAGCATAAAGGTACTGCACATAGCGTTTATTATTTGTCCTTTTCACTCTTTATTTGTGGGCAATTTAGTGTGTCACGTTGTTAATTGGGAGCATAATATTATAGAGCTTGTTATACGTTTGAGTCACTATTTATATTTTTATATATATATTTTTTCATATATATATACACATTAATTTTAACACTCCAATATATTGTTCTGTTGCACTAATAATATATAAAAAATATATTTTTTTGCTTTTTGCATTTTATATTTGCTCAGCATACTCACTTTAGCACGGTCACTTTTTATATATATATATATTGTTATTATTTATTTTTCACTTATTGTACCTATTTATATATGTATTTTTTGTCTTTATATGTAATTTTATTACTGCTAATTTTGGTCCCCGGTTGTGCCCTTTGGCATTGACCCCCTTACCATATATATTTTATTTTATACATATATACATACATATATTTTTATATACACAATTTATTAATTCATATATGTGTTAATTGGTAATAAATTAAATTTGGACATTTTTTCTTGGTGTTTTTTCGTTGTTTTTATCTTAATTACCGAGTGTCCTCTATTATTCCATGTGTGCTAATCTTTTACATAAATAACATCTTTATATTGCACTTTTTCCTTGAGTTTATCTTAATTAATGTATTACATCCTGTACAGTGTATTATACTCCAGAGCTGCACTCACTATTCTGCTGGTGCAGTCACTGTGTACATACATTACATTACTAATCCTGAGTTACATCCTGTATTATACTCCAGAGCTGCACTCACTATTCTGCTGGTGCAGTCACTGTGTACATACATTACATTACTAATCCTGAGTTACATCCTGTATTATACCACAGAGCTGCACTCACTATTCTGCTGGTGCAGTCACTGTGTACATACATTACATTACTGATCCTGAGTTACATCCTGTATTATACTCCAGAGCTGCACTCACTATTCTGCTGGTGCAGTCACTGTGTACATACATTACATTACTGATCCTGAGTTATATCCTGTATTATACTCCAGAGCTGCACTCACTATTCTGCTGGTGCAGTCACTGTGTACATACATTACATTACTAATCCTGAGTTACATCCTGTATTATACTCCAGAGCTGCACCCACTATTCTGCTGGTGCAGTCACTGTGTACATACATTACATTACTGATCCTGAGTTACATCCTGCATTATACTTCAGAGCTGCACTCACTATTCTGCTGGTGCAGTCACTGTGTACATACATTACATTCCTGATCCTGAGTTACATCCTGTATTATACCCCAGAGCTGCACTCACTATTCTGCTGGTAGAGTCACTGTGTACATACATTACATTACTGATCCTGAGTTACATCCTGCAATATACTTCCAGAGCTGCACCCACTATTCTGCTGGTGCAGTCACTGTGTACATACATTACATTACTAATCCTGAGTTACATCCTGTATTATACTCCAGAGCTGCACTCACTATTCTGCGGGTGCAGTCACTGTGCACAAACATTACATTACTGATCCTGAGTTACATCTTGTATTATACCCCAGAGCTGCACTCACTATTCTGCTGGTGCAGTCACTGTGTACATACATTACATTACTGATCCTGAGTTACATCCTGTATTATACCCCAGAGCTGCACTCACTATTCTGCTGGTGCAATCGCTGTGTACATACATTACATTACTGATCCTGTACTGATCCTGAGCTACATCCTGTATTATACCCCAGAGCTGCACTCACTATTCTGCTGGTGCAATCACTGTGTACACACATTACATTACTGATCCTGAGTTACATCCTGTATTATACCCCAGAGCTGCACTCACTATTCTGCTGGTGCAATTGCTGTGTACATACATTACATTACTGATCCTGAGTTACATCCTGTATTGTACTCCAGAGCTGCACTCACTATTCTGCTGGTGCAGTCACTGTGTACATACATTGCATTACTGATCCTGAGTTACATCCTGTATTATACTCCAGAGCTGCACTCACTATTCTGCTGGTGCAGTCACTGTGTACATACATTACATTACTGATCCTGAGTTACATCCTGTATTGTACTCCAGAGCTGCACTCACTATTCTGCTGGTGCAGTCACTGTGTACATACATTGCATTACTGATCCTGAGTTACATCCTGTATTATACTCCAGAGCTGCACTCACTATTCTGCTGGTGCAGTCACTGTGTACATACATTACATTACTGATCCTGAGTTACATCCTGTATTATACTCCAGAGCTGCACTCACTATTCTGCTGGTACAGTTACTGTGTACATACATTACATTACTGATCCTGTACTGATCCTGAGTTACATCCTGTATTATACTCCAGAGCTGCACTCACTATTTTGCTGTTGCAGTCACTGTGTACATACATTACATTACTGATCCTGAGTTACATCCTATATTATCCTCCAGAGCTGCACTAACTATTCTCCTGGTGCAGTCACTGTGTACATACATTACATTACTGATCCTGTACTGATCCTGAGTTACATCCTGTATTATGCTCCAGAGCTGCATTCATACTTCTGCTGGTGCACTTGCTGTGTGCATACATTAACATTACTGATCCTGAGTTACATCCTGTATTGTACTTCAGAGCTGCACTCACTATTCTGCTGGTGCAGTCACTGTGTACATACATTGCATTACTGATCCTGAGTTACATCCTGTATTATACCCCAGAGCTGCACTCACTATTCTGCTGGTGCAGTCACTGTGTACATACATTACATTACTGATCCTGTACTGATACTGAGTTACATCCTCTATTATGCTCCAGAGCTGCATTCATACTTCTGCAGTCTTTAGATCTGAAATTCTATTCTTAGTCAGTATCTGTGCGGATTTTGATTTGCTAATTATGTACTTTAGGAATATCTCCTTTACAACATATTGCCCAGTAAAGATTTTCGGATCACTAGCCCCTTCTCCGCACTCTGTGAGGTCAGCACCGCTGTTCAGGTTGTGTCTGTACATCACATTGCAGACATATCCTTTGTGAATCACAGTCTGAGCCCGTGTGTGACATTAGACCTGTACAAGATGAAGGTGGTATAATAGAATGACAAAACACAGGGCCAGAATCAGTCATGCGTGACACTGGGCTCCCTCTGACTGCAAATGTAATGGCGCCCTGTCACCTCCCACACACATCGGCCTTATTAGTGGGTAGACGTCTATAAAACACCATAGATTTAGCAAGACTGTAAGTAAATGGAAAATGCATTCACATCACAGTAGTCAGGGAGGATTCTCCGTCCATCCATCTGGGCAAAGATGCAGATCATATGCAATAAAGCAGCATGGCTGAGGTCTGGGCCAGGGCACAATGCAGAGAGGTAGCAGATGCACACACATCCTGATGCTTGAGGTTGTACAAGTGACCCCTGCCACATAGTAAGACCTCAATATTATAAATGGAACATGGAAAGTTAGGGCGCTGCTACAGATATTGCATTAGTGGAGATAAATGTAAATTAATTTATCATTGAGTTCAATGAGAGTCGTACTAATCCCTATGTGGTGAGCTCCCCCTAGTGGTGGCTGCAGGAAAACAATATTTTGGTATGTAACTTTATGGAGTTACAGATTGAAGAATGCAAAAAAGCAGAACTTATAAAAACTTGTTGCTCAGGACCGGAGGGGATCTATAGCACATTATTATTTTCTCTAGATGCTGAATTTTTTTTTGGTTCTGCAGAGAACCAACCAGTCTTGAATATTAGCAATGGCTGGGCAGGGTTCCTCCTCTGCAGATGTCATCTCCTTCCTGAATTGCATTTTTAAATAGGAATGCATGAATTTTCAAATCTGCATTTTTAATATGCATTCAAATTCGAACTTACATAGCAATAGCCGAGGAAGAGAACCAGACAATTAAATATAAAAAACAAACTTTATTAGTCCAAAATAAGAATAAAATGAAACATAAAACGAATACAAAAGCTGAGTGCCCAGAAGGTGGGAAGCAATACTGTCCAATATGGTACATATAAAATATAATACATACTGTACTGCTCAAAAAAATACAGGGAACACATCCTAGTACATTGTGTTGTTTAAGTGTTCCCTTTATTTTTTTGAGCAGTATATATGCACTCTTATAGAACAAGATACAAATCCAGCTAAAGAACAATACAGTAAAGGGATCCCAGCCTATAGAGATTTTATGAACTGTCAATGAAAAAAAAAATTATATCACTAGAGGTAAAGCAGAAATCCTAAATATATCAAAGGTAAAATACAATTTGAGTGGAGGAATAACTGGTGCATATCCAACCTCCTAGTGTAGTGTGGGGAAGGTGACTTGATGGGCAGACGTGACTGGTAGAAGGAGGGGACGGTTTGTGCACAAGAGACGGAGATTGACAGGATAGAAGGGTGACAGCTAGGAAAGGTAGATAGGAGAGTGCAGTACCGAGAAATGACCACAAGATGGCAGGGGGAGTAGCTTAGGACTTAACAGCAGCTTATGGCTTGAGAAACGCTTAGTCATGGGGGGCGGGGAGATAGGAACCCAGGAGGGGAATTCCCGGTGAGAGAGGGGATAAATAGAACAGGGTAGGGTTCCAGACAGCTTGTCCAGGGAGGAGCTTGGTGGAAGAAGGTGAAGAGAGAAGAGCTCGACCAGGGGACGGACAGCAAAGAGACAGTAAGGGTGGTGGCCCTGACCCGACGGACCGCAGGACAGACGAGGCCCCGCGGGTACCGATTGGACGATGACCTCAGGCAGGTGAAGCGCTGGCGGTAGATTGGTCTAGGACAGCCCCAGCGAAAGATCCGCGAGGGACGTTACTTCGACTGGAGCAAAGGTGCAGGTACCCTGGCCTGGAGACAGAGAACTGTACACTGCGTTCCAAATTATTATGCAAATTGGATTTAAGTGTCATAAAGATGTAATTTTTTGTTTTTCAAATAAACTCATAGATGGTATTGTGTATCAGGGCTCTTTGGATCACTGAAATCAATCTTAAATTCCTGTGATAATTAGTTTACCAGGTGAGCCCAATTAAAGGAAAACTACTTAAGAATGATGTTCCACATTATTAAGCAGGGTACAGGTTTCAAGGAATTTAGGAAAGAAAAAGGATCTCTCTGCTGCTGAAAAGCATCAAATAGTGCAATGCCTAGAGCTCAAGAGATGAAAACATTAGATATTTCCCAAAAATTTAAACGTGACCATCGTACTGTTAAGAGATTTGTGGTTGATTCTGAGCACAGACATGTTTGTGCTGATAAAGGCAGAATGAGGAAGGTTTCTGCCAGGCAAGTTCATCGGATTAAGAGAACAGCTGCTAAAAAGCCATTACAAACCAGCAAACAGATATTTAAAGCTGCTGGTGCCTCTGGAGTCCCTCAAACCTCATGGTGTAGGATCCTTCAAAGGATTGCTGTGGTGCATAAACCTACTATTCGGCCACCCCTAAAAAGTGTTCACAAGCAGAAATTGTAGCAGGGTCCAGACATACATGAAGACTACTTTTCATACAGTCTTGTTTACTGATGAGTGTCGAGCAACCCTGGATGGTCCAGATGGATGGTTGGTGGATGGCCACTATGTCCCAACAAGGCTGCGACTTCAGCAAGGAGGTGGAGGAGTCATGTTTTGGGCCGGAATCATGGGGAAACAGTTGGTAGGGCTCTTTAAGGTTCCTGAAGGTGTGAAAATGACCTCTGCAAAGTACTGTATATAGAGTTTCTGACTGACAGCTGTCTTCCATGGTATAAAAAGCAGAAATGTGCCTTCAGGAGCAAAATCCTCTTCATGAATGACAATGCACCATCTCATGCTGCAAAGAATACCTCCGAGTCATTGACTGCTATAGGCATAAAAGGAGATAAACTCATGGTGTGGCCACCATCTTCCCCTGACCTCAACCCTGTAGAGAACCTTTGGAGAATCATCAAGCAAAAGATCTATGAGGGTGGGAGGCAGCTCACATCAAAACAGCAACTCTGGGAGGCTATTCTGACTTCATGCAAAGAAATCCAAGCAGAAACTCTCCAAAAACTCCCAAGGTCAATGGATGCAAGAATTGTGAAGGTGATGTCACAGAAGGTTCCAATGATAGCATGTAACTTGGCCTGTTAGGATGTTTTGGAGTTAAATAGCATTTTTGTTCAGTGAATGTGACCTCCTAATGCTGCAAATTCCACAAATGAACATTTTCAGTTCTTTAAAACAGATCAAATGTTTAGAAATTCTACTGTGCCTAATAATTTGGAACAGTGCAATTTGAGTTTTTATTCATTTTGGAGATTATACTGTTATCATTGGGAGGTTTCTTCAATAAAATTTGATGTATACTCTAACGGGTGATGACTTTTATTAGACTGAGCGTCATTTGTACTGACTATTTAGGAAAATCATAGAAAAATATCATTTGCATAATAATTTGGAACACAGTGTAAAGAGGCTGTGGTGCATGGTTGTGGTCGTCAAGAGGACGATGAATAAATCCGGAACTGTTACTATTGAAATCTGTCTCCGCCTCGTCCTTGCATCGCCTGGTGTCTGTGTCATCAAGACAGGGTAAGCAGTAGACCACCCCCCAATCCGGCCCCCTACCACATTTGGCATAGTCGGCAGGATCGCCGCCGCTAATACGACATCTTCCGCGGCAGGCCTGCGTCTGAAGAACCCAAAAGGACTTGGACTGTTCCCCTGTTTATTACAAATACCTGTGGATTACAAATAACTGTGGATTTCAAATACCTGTGGATTACAAGACTGCTCACCTGGGGATTATAAATTGGAGACTTTGTTCCAGATCATCGCTGCCATCAGAGGATCCGGGGCGGCACCAGAAGCTGTCCAATATGGCTGTGGCACTCCAACGCCGGGGAGAGGCCCGGGCGTTTGCAGTTGTTTTGGATGGACTGGGGCCTTCTCCAACGTACCCAAGGGGGAAGCGGTGTGGGTCTGGAGACCGCCGCCCCCTCACACTGGACCCGGGCAGATGGGTGGAGAAGTCGGCCATTGCCCCAGCCAGGAGCGGGAGTGGCCCGGGAGAGAAGACCGGCTGTGGCTGCTTGGCGCCATTCGACTGTTGCCCACCAGACGGGATGCGATGCTGCAGTTGCCGTGGCCTCGGACGCCTGGAGTGGCGGTGGCGTCGGGAGGTCGAGTCTCGCTGGGAGACCTGCTTTCTGGAATCACGGACAGTCCCCAAGACATCGGGCGGAGAAGAGGAGTGACTGCGGGCCCTGCGGGAGCAGCCACCAAAGACGTCACCTGGGAGCCTCCCTGCGGGACCCACTAGCCTGGAGGCTAGCCCTGCCGGATGGCGGGATGAAGATCGGAGGCTGCGGGAGGAGTCGTGGGGTGGCCTTCGGAGGCCGCTGCGCCGGGGAAGGTGAGAGTTCCCCCAGCTCCTGCAAACCCGGTTGCGGAGGGCTCTGTGGCCTCTGCCGGGCTGAGCGATGCCCCTGCTCCCGTCCCTGAGCCACTGCGCCCGGCGGCGCCATGTCCGGTGTCGCCGGAGCGGAACCAGCCCACGGCCGACGCTGCTGAGTTCCACCTGCCAGAAGCAGCCAGTCCCCTGAAGCCGGTCACCACTCCGGCCCTGTCTGCGACTCCGGTTGCGGCCTGCCCCGCGGCCGCATCTGCGTCACCCCCAGAGTCGGCTGCGGCCTGCCTGTCGGGCTTTGCGGCCTACCTATCAGAAACCGCGGCTGCCCCTGCCCGCCGCCCGGCCCCAGCGGCTGCTGGGTCGCCGACATCTACGGCCGCCTCTGCCCCGCTCTCAACCCCGGCGGTGTCCCACCCATCGGACTCCAGGGCCTACACTGGACCCTCCGTTTTGGTCGCAGAGGTCATCCGGAAGATAAAGGCCAGGGAGCAGGAGGTCTGAAACCTGCTCCATGAGAGAGGGGAGGCTGGCATGGCGGCTTCATGATCTATGGGGTGGCTCGTGTACACCAACCTGCAGAAGGGATACGGGTTCATCCGGGACCTCGCAACCGGCCAGAAAGTGTACATCAACGTGACTTCCATCCGTCACGGCCGGGCCTTGCGAGAGGGGGACTTGGTATCGTACTATAAAGAGTACTGTCCCCGTGGCTACTTCACAGTAGCCGTAATTGCCGAACCTGAAGGTCACGAGCCCCCATAGAAAGGACCCCTAGAGACACTCCCTGCATCCCGGGAGCTCCACGGCTGTGGGGCCCCTTGCTGCCGGCTATCAGGAGATGGCCCGAACTGTCAGGATTTCGCTGCACCGTTGTGCAGGCCACGGGGACAGTTTCCCGTCCATGTTACAAAGAATGATTTTATGTTGTTTGATTTGTTTTCCTGACATAGCGGGGATGCGAAAAAGGGAGTATTAATGTTAAAGGGAGGGGGAGTCTTTATTTTAAGGATGTTGTGTGGAAAATATCATGTTGGAGATAATGTTAACGTGTTTGGAAAAAAAAGAGAAAAAAAAAAGAAGAGAAAAAGGGGGTTACTCCGGTTGAGTAACTCCTATTGCAATTAAAGTAAGAGTAATAGTATGTTCAGAGTTGATTTAGTGAGTAGTATGTAACAAAAAAAAATGTGTGTAACAGGTTCCGGGTACGAGGTAGATGTGACGAAGACGCCGACCATGACTCTTTTTAGGTGAAGGACGAAGAGACGACAAACATCGAACCAGACAGTGGTCCGTCAGTCAGGTTCCCAACACCACGGACACCCCACAAGGACAGGCGGGTGCCAATGATGACCTGGTAGGCGAAAGGCCTTGGTCATGGTGTTCCGGACAGCTGAAGTTAGTGGAAGGGGAGAGAAGTGGGAGGTTCACGCCGTAGAGTAGTCCGGGTGGACCTCGCCAACTCGAAAGAAGTTGTCACGTGGCGTGCGCGCTGGCAAGTAGCAGTAGGCTGCTCGGAGCATGGTGCTCCCGGTTTAGTTCGACCCCATGGGCAGCGGGTTTTGGCCCAACGACCGGTCCGACAACAGACTGTGGACAAGCTTCAGAATGATGTAGGTAGAGCGTATGTCAGGACGACAATGGACAAAGGGAGGGGGAGTGTGGGGAAGGTGACTTGATGGACAGACGTGACTGGTAGAAGGAGGGGACAGTTTGTGCACAAGAGACGGAGATTGAGTGGATAGAAGGGTGACAGCTAGGAAAGGTAGGTAGGAGAGTGTAGTACCAAGAAATGACCACAAGATGGCAGGGGGGAGTAGCTTAGGGCTTAACACCAGCTTATGGCTTGAGAAACGCTTAGCCATGGGGGTCGGGAGATAGGAACCCAGGAGGAGAATTCCCGGTGAGAGAGGGGATAAATAGAATAGGGTAGGGTTCCAGACAGCTAGTCCAGGGAGGAGCTCGGTGGAAGAAGGTGAAGAGAGAAGAGCTCGACCAGGGGACGGACAGCAAAGAGACAGTCAGGGGGGTGGCCCTGACCCGACGGACCGCAGGACAGACGAGGCCCCGAGGGGTACCGATTGGACGACGACCTCAGGCAGGTGAAGCGCTGGCGGTAGATTGGTCTAGGACAGCCCCAGCGAAAGATCCGCGAGGGACGTTACTTCGACTGGAGCAAAGGTGCAGGTATCCTGGCCTGGAGACAGAGAACTGTAAAGAAGATGCGGTGCATGGTTATGGTCGTCAGGAGGACGACGAATAAATCCGGAACTGTTACTATTGAAATCTGTCTCCGCCTTGTCCTTGCATCGCCTGGTGTCTGTGTCATCCAGACAGGGTAAGCAGTGGACCACCCCCAATCCGGCCCCCTACCACAGTATCATAGATAGTGGTATGAGAATCTATGAGAGATCAGAGAAGGGTATCCTGAAAACAATGATTAAGCAAATAGCAAGGTACAGTACCTAAATAGGAAGCTGGAGCACAGCGTGTGAACTGATTGCGCCTTCCCCTCACCCCAACGTACGATTAGCCGTTGCTCCTTCCAGGGACATTTTAATAGTTGTATGTCTTATCTCGAATCATGTACTGTGCGTTGGGTCAGGAATAGAGATGAGCAAATTGATTTGCAGGACCCTAGCTCTGCGGACACCTTAGTAGTCAGTGCAGCCATCAGACGGAAGCCTTGCAAGCCACCTCCTACCTGCCAGCATCTCAGAGACTCTTGTGATGTGAAACATCTGTGTATCTTCATATACTGTATGTGTCAAGTTTAAAAATGACCTTGCACTGGTCCTGCAAATCAGAATAGTGCTTCCATCCAGTGGTCAAGGACTACTGATGTGACCAATGGACCGGGGAACTGCAAGTGTATTTACTCATCTCTAGTCAGTAATAAACAGGAGGGCAAATAGGAGCCTTGGATGGGGATAGACTAACAATTTTATTCCCATAGGGGGATGTCTGAAGCTCCGATGCCCTCATATTTGTGGTATCCTAAAGTTCTTGGGTCAAATACAAAGAGTCTCTATTAGGGATGGGCGAATCCTGAAATACTCGGAATCGCTAGACTCTAACGAGTCCGACTCGGAAACTCGCTACTCGTTGCGAGTCTAGCGAGTCCAATGTTAATGAATGGGGATGCGAGTATTGCAGCGATTCCTGTGCTGCCATTTTTTTTGTTCCGCTTACTTCCCGCATGTGGCTGTGCACACCATGCGGAAAGTAAGCAGAACAATTGCGGATGGTACCCACGGTCCGGAGGAGAGGAGACTGTCCTCTGGGCTTTGGGCACCATATCCCTGTAAAAAATAGAATTTAAAAATAAAAAATATTGTTATTCTTACCCTCCGACGTCCCGCGCAGCCTTCCCGCCTCTCCACGCATCCGTTCCCAGTAGTCCTTTGCGAAAATGCCCGCGATGGCGTCCGTTCTCGCGGGATCGCGAAGTCTCGCGGTCATTCGCGCGACGTCATCGCGAATTACCGCGAGACATCGCGATCCCGCGAGAACGGACGTCATCGCGGGCATTTTCGCAAAGGACTACTGGCAACGGATGCGTGGAGAGGCGGGAAGGCTGCGCGGGACGTCGGAGGGTAAGAATAACAATATTTTTTATTTTTTTTTACATTTTATCTTTTACTACTGACGCTGCATAGGCGGCCTCAGTAGTAAAAAGTTGGTCACACTTGTCAAACACTATGTTTGACAAGTGTGACCAACCTGTCAATCAGTTCTCCAAGCGATGCTACAGATCGCTTGGAAAACGCTAGCATTTGCATTGGACTCGTTACTGTGCGAGTAATCGCTTGGAAACTCGCAGAGTACCGACTCCTGCGAGTCCCCTACTACTCGCAGAGTAACGAGTCCTAACGAGTAGATTCGCCCATCCCTAGTCTCTATTAATTGTGCACCCATCTAATCTTATATGGGACAGAAGGAGCTTGGGCACCAAGCAAAAGAGCTTTGGGACTACCTCTATCCTTGAAGCCCTACAGCTATGCCTCTGAGGTTACAGCTATGAAGAAATACCACGACATAGTAATTGACACATCATTGGGGCAACACCGTGCAGAGGGTGGTGCTAATGTTCCTAGACCAGAGATGATAATAATAAGCATTTCACTAACTCCACATGAGCTTTGTAGACCAGAATCATCCTTCTAGCCTCTCACAGATGGGACACGCCCTCCACTGTGACCCAATCAGATCTCTTCCATTGCTTTTCCTCCTCCCCTCTCACAGCACACAGTCTCACAGACACTGAGTCATTTTGCAGCTCCATCTCCCTCCTCTCCTTCCCCACTGTCTACTACTCATTGCTTTGATGTACTTTCAGAGACAACTCCTCTGCAGACAGCAGAGGAGAATTATAATCTGCTGGAAGGTGACATAAATACTGTCCCATGTTAAATATTTATAAAGTTTCATGCATTCAGATCCTAGAAATGTCATACAGACACAGAGGCGAAACTTTGTCCTTATAGAAGGCTTCCCTGAGCCCGAACTCCTGTTTCCTATGTCTCACTTTCCAATTCAGATTTGCACATTCATATAGAATAAGCTATTACCACTTTATCTGGCAGTTACTGCCTGTGGCGTTAGAAGTCATGGCGCTAGTCACTGCCGCCCGTCATACATCGGTATTCTGCAGCGTCTTATTCTACATGCTGCCGAAGCACAGAAAACTTCTATATGGCTGGATGTCCTAGTAATAAGAAACGGAAAGACTGCAAATCATTAATATAGAAAATATAGATAATAGATAGATAGATAGATAGATAGATAGATAGATAGATAGATGATAAAAAAAGAAGGCAGCACTCCATATACTTCCAGGCGAAAAAAATGTGTTTTTTCAGACGCACAGCCTTAGCCATGTTATGTGGGTCTGAATAAAAACCATATTTTTTCACCTGGAAGTATATGGAGTGCTGCCTTCTTTTTTTATCTATCTATCTATCTATCTTTTATCAATCTATTTATCTATCTATTATCTATCTATCTAGATTTTGGCCAAGTGTTGGACGCTGTGCTGAGAAGGCTGTGCACCCACCTATTGGTATTCTGCTGCTCCATTTTTTCTATATAGATAGATAGATAGATAGATAGATAGATAGATAGATAGATAGATAGATAAGGAAACCACAGCAGCACACTATATCAGCCAAGATATATGCAAACACTGAAAACATAAAACACACTGCCTGCCACCAGCCTGACTCTGCACTCCTCCCATTGACCAGCAGGTGATTTTCATCAGTTCTATTAACCCATTTGAATTTTAGGCTCATGGACAAGGAGAGAAATGTTTGTCCATTTAACTGTAGGCTGATAGCTCAAGAGAGGTATGGACAGTAGAACAAGGACCCATCAGAGGGAGGTCACCTTGCCGTGGTTGATGGGCACACATGAATTGGCCAACTTATGCGCTAAGAACCTTCATTTTTGTAAGTACATCTTACTGAGTAATAGCACAGTTTAGATTCAGTGTTTTCAGTGTTTGCATATATCTTGGCTTATATAGAGGCTGCTGTGTTTTCTTTTTCTATGTAATGCAGCTATCGCAGCTTGCACCTGTTCACACTTAGGAGCTGTTGGTCAGGTTTTTTCTCTACAGATAGATAGATAGTAGGATATTTTGTGATCTGGTGGTGGACTGGTTGTGTTGCTGAGGATTTATATTATATATTTTTTCTGTTGCTTGTGCTGCACCTAGTTTCATTGTTATTAGGTTGAAGGTAGACCTAAGATCATCAAGGTCAGCTTATAGCCTAACATGATCCAGATAAAGGCAAAACCCCATGGAGCAGACACTAATAGCTTCATATTAGGGGAAAAATTGCTTCCCAACTCCATACACCAATCAGACTAGTTCATCAGTGTGTCAAGAGTGGGTGAAGAGGGTTGCATTGACAATCCAACACAATGGGCAGCACTTTGAACACATTTTATAAGTGGTCATAAACTTGTAAATAACTCATGAAAGAATAAAGTTATGTTAAAACCAAGCACAGCATTGTTTTTCTTGTGAAATTCTCAATAAGTTTGATGTGTCACATGACCCTCTTCCCATTGGATAAAATAAAGTTGGATCCAAAATGGACGACTTCAAAATGGCCGCCATGGTCACCACCCATCTTGAAAAGTTTTCCACCTCCCATATACTAATGTGCCACAAGCCGGAAGCTGATATCACCATCCATTCCCATTTTATTCAGGAGGATCCATATAAATGACTCGCCCTGTATTGAGCTCATTAATATTCTTGACTACCTGGCAGCAGGTTTCATAGAATCATAGAATCATAGAATCGTAGAGTTGGAAGGGACCTCCTGGGCCATCTGGTCCAACCCCCTGCTCAAAGCAGGATTTGCTAAATCATCCCAGTCAGATGTCTGTCCAGCCTCTGTTTGAAGACTTCCATTGAAGGAGAACTCACCACTTCTCGTGGCAGCCTATTCCACTCATTGATCACTCTAACTGTCAAAAAGTTTTTTCTAATATCTAATCTGTGTCTCCTCCCATTCAGTTTCATCCCATTGCTTCTAGTCTTTCCTTGTGCAAATGAGAATAAAGTTGATCCTTCTACAATGTGACAGCCCTTTAGATATTTGTAGACAGCAATTAAGTCTCCTCTCAGTCTTCTCTTTTGCAAACTAAACATTCCCAAATCCTGCAACCTTTCCTCATAAGACAGGGTTTGCAGACCGGTCACCATTCTGGTCGCTCTTTTCTGAACTTGCTCCAGTTTGTTGATGTCTTTTTTAAAATGTGGTGCCCAAAACTGGACACAATATTCCAGATGAGGTCTGACCAAAGAGGAGTAGAGGGAAATAATGACTTCACGTGATCTAGACTGTATGCTTCTGTTAATACATCCTAGAACTGCATTTGCCTTTTTTGCTGCTGCATCACACTGTTGACTCATATTCAGTCTGTGATCTATTAGTATACCCAAGTCTTTTTCACATGTGCTGTCACTTAGCCCTATTCCTCCCATTCTATATATGCTTTTTTCATTTTTATTGCCCAGATGTAGTACTTTGCATTTCTCCCTGTTAAAAACCATTCTGTTAGTTACTGCCCACTTCTCCAGTTTATTTAAATCTTTTTGAATCCTCTCTCTCTCTTCTCTAGTATTAGCTATCCCTCCTAGCTTTGTGTCATCAGCAAATTTAATCAGTTTACCCTCAATTCCTTCATCTAAATCGTTGATAAAGATGTTGAACAATACAGGGCCCAGGACAGAGCCCTGTGGTACCCCACTTGAGACATTCTTCCAACTGGATGTGCAGCCATTTACGACCACTCTTTGGGTCCGATCACTAAGCCAGCTATGAATCCACCTAACAGTTGCCTTGTCCATTCCATACTTAGTCATTTTTTCAATAAGGATTGTATGAGAGACTTTGTCAAATGCTTTGCTGAAGTCAAGATATACTATATCTACAGCATTTCCTTGATCCACCCAATCAGTGATACCGTCATAGAAGGAAATTAAGTTAGTCTGACATGACTTATTAGTTACAAACCCATGCTGACTCTGTTTGATCACTTCATTCTTATCCAGGTATTGACTTACATGTTGTTTAATAATTTGTTCAAAGATCTTTCCTGGTATAGAAGTCAGACTCACCGGCCTATAGTTGCCTGGGTCCACCTTCTTCCCCTTTTTGAAGATAGGAACAACATTTGCTCTTCTCCAGTCTTCTGGCACTTCTCCTGTTCTCCAAGAATTTTCAAAGATTATGGAGAGTGGTTCAGAAATTTCTTCTGCTATCTCCTTCAGTACTCTGGGGTGTAATTCATCTGGACCTGGAGACTTGAATTCATTTAGGTTAGCTAAGTGTTTCCTCACTATCTTTCTGTTTATAGATATCCTGGATTCTTCTATTCCCTTAATAGGACAGTGAATAACAGTTGGTGTTACATTTCCTTTCTGAGAGAAAACAGATGCAAAATAGGAATTTAAAAGTTCAGCCTTCTCAACATCCTGTCTTACCATTTCATCATTTTCATCCTGTAAAAATCCTATAGCATCTTTGACTTTTCTTTTACTTTTGACATATCCCCAAAATCCTTTATTATTGCTTTTGACATCTCTTGCAAGCCTCAATTCATTTTCAGCTTTAGCTAATCTGATTTGTGCCCTGCAGATTCTGCAGACAGCATTATATTCTTCTTTAGATATGCCTCCCTCTTTCCATTTTATAAACATTTTTTTCTTCCTTTTCAGCATGTGCTTAAGTTCTGTGTTCACCCATCCTGGTTTCCTTAAATGCTTCCTATTCTTCCCTCTTTTCGGAATTGTTAACAACTGTGCTTTGAGAATTTCATTTTTCAAGATTTCCCATCCTTCCTGGACATTTTTGTCTTTAAGGATATCCAGCCATTGGATCCCTCCAATTATCTTTCTGAATCCCTTAAAATCTGCCTTTCTGAAATCTAACCTTGACGTCTGAGTCTTCACAGGTCTTCCGCCTCTAGTTATCCAAAATTCTAAAATAGCATGGTCGCTACCTCCTAGGGTTCCAGCCACTTTTACCTCCTCAACCATTTCCTCCCTGTTTATAAGGATTAGATCCAAGGTAGCAGTTCCCCTTGTTTTCTCCCCTACCTTTTGGAAGATAAAGTTGTCAGCAAGAGAGGATAAGAATTTCCTTGACCTGTTAGTTTTGCCTGAGAGAGATTCCCAACAAATGTCTGGATAGTTGAAATCTCCCATGACAACTATGTCATATTTTTTGGAGAACTTGGCCATTTGATGCATAAAGAGTTCATCCATATCTTCAGCTTGCACAGGCGGCCTGTAGTAAATGCCTACAATGGTGTCCTTTCCACTGTTCTGTCCTTGTATTCTTACCCAAACAGTTTCCACAGAACTCCCAGTGTCTGAAGCTTCAATCTCTGTGCAGATATACGCGTTTCTAACATACAATGCAACACCTCCTCCTCGTTTATCAAGTCTGTTTCTTGCAAATAAGTTGTATCCTTCTAGTCTTGTATTCCAATCATGTGTATCGTCCCACCAAGTTTCAGTGATTCCAATGACATCATATTTCTTTTCCTGTGTTAGTAGTTCCAATTCTCCTTGTTTGTTGCCCATGCTTTGTGCATTAGTATAGAAACATTTTAGTTTGTGATTGGTTTCTCTTTCTCCAATATTTTTATTAATTAGATTCTTTCGTCTTTGTTCTTCCTTTCCACTTCTATTAGCAGAGTTCTCAATAGCATTTGTCAGGTGTATGGCTTTTTCTGGTCTTTTGCTTCCCTTCCCATGTTGTTCTAGTTTAAAGCTCTCCTTACAAGTGTAGCAAGGCGACTTCCAAATACATGCTTTCCAGTCTTCGTAAGGTGCACCCCATCTCTAGCAAGTAGTCCATCGTATAAGTAGTTCACTCCGTGATCCAGAAGTCCAAATCGTTGCTGACGGCACCATCGACGTAGCCAGTTGTTCACCTGCAGAATCTTATTCCACCTCCTTGTTCCATGGCCATCCACTGGGAGGATGGAAGAGAAGACCACCTGCGCTCCCAGTTCTTTCACTTTCTTGCCTAAGTCTTCAAAGTCTCTGCAGATGGTTTCCAGGTCGTTTCTTGCGGTGTCATTTGTCCCCACATGTAGTAGCAGGAATGGGTAGTCATCTGTAGGTCTGAAGAGTCCTGATATCCTGTCAGACACATCTTTAATTTTTGCACCTGGAAGACAGCACATTTCTCTTGAAGTTATATCCGGTCTGCAGATAGCGGCCTCTGTTCCTCTCAACAGGGAATCCCCCATGACCACCACTCTCCGTTTCTTCTTCACAACATTTTTCTTTCTCCATCCAGGAGGACTTTGAAGGCGTACAAGGTTGCTGTTTGTTGGCAGAGTCTTATCCTGATGTATTTCTTCATCGTTTTCCTGCGTGAGAGCCTGGTACTGGTTTCTGAGCAGTATGGGTGCTGACTGCCTCCTGATCCTCCTGCTTCTCTGGGTCACATGTCTCCATTCCTCTGTTTCTTCAGGTGCACTTCGAATTTCTTCTCTTTCTGTAACATGAAGAGATAATTCTGCTCTGTCCAAGAACTCTTCACTTTCCTTAATGATCTTCAACGTAGCCAACCTCTCTTCGAGATTTTGCAACTTTTCCTCCAACAGGGACACAAGCTTGCATTTGTGGCATGTGAAATTTGGCTTTTCCACTGGTAAGTCTGTGAACATGTAGCAAGAAATGCAGCTCACCAAATGGCTCCTGGCCTCTTCCATCTTGAGATTTCTTAAAAAGATGAGCCAAAATTTGCGCGCCTATAGGCGCGCGGTTTTTCCGATTTCCTCTTTTCAGCTGCAACGGCCAAAACCCAGTGATCGTAGAGCTCGCGGAGACTCTTCACTTATCCCGGAAGGCACTGGGAATATGCAAATGATCTCCTCAAGACTCTTCCCCTGGTTTTCCGATTTCCTCTTTTCAGCTGCAACGGCCAAAACCCAGTGATCGTAGAGCTCGCGGAGACTCTTCACTTATCCCGGAAGGCACTGGGAATATGCAAATGATCTCCTCAAGACTCTTCCCCTGGTTTTCCGATTTCCTCTTTTCAGCTGCAACGGCCAAAACCCAGTGATCGTAGAGCTCGCGGAGACTCTTCACTTATCCCGGAAGGCACTGGGAATATGCAAATGATCTCCTCAAGACTCTTCCCCTGGTTTTCCGATTTCCTCTTTTCAGGCTCGCGGAGACTCTTCACTTATCCCAGAAGGCACTGGGAATATGCAAATGATCTCCTCAAGACTCTTCCCCTGGTTTTCCGATTTCCTCTTTTCAGCTGCAACGGCCAAAACCCAGTGATCGTAGAGCTCGCGGAGACTCTTCACTTATCCCAGAAGGCACTGGGAATATGCAAATGATCTCCTCAAGACTCTTCCCCTGGTTTTCCTAGTCCTCTAGCCATAATATCCTGCCGATAAATCAGTGATTTTATGAAAAACTACAACAAGCAGCCCAGTAAGTGACACATCACTGGAATCAGGGTCTCTGTCCCTACATCATGCTTGCTCTCATATTAGGTGGCAAAATTCTGGTGACAGATTCCCTTTAAATTCCCCTGGGAGCATTACATGGCGTATCAGTTTTCCTTTGCCCCTTAGAGACAGCTGTCATCAGCAAAAGTGTCATTTGCTGCTGAATTTAGAGATTTGTGAATTTTGCTAATAGTCTTAATTTGCAATGGGAAGTGAATGTTTGCAGCTGTATATATGATAGGTGGGTTGCAGGCTTCTCTTTCCTCCTGTTTACTTATTATTCTTACTTATATAGCGCCATCATATTCCGCAGCGCTGTACATGCATTATCATCACATCACTGTCCCCATTGGGACTCATAATCTAAATTCCGTATCAGTCTTTGGAGTGTGGGAGAAAATGAGAAGGAAACCTGGACAAACACGGGGAGAACACACAAACTCCTTGCAGATGTTGTCCGTGGTGGGATTTGATCCTAGGACCCCACTGTGTTAACCACTGAGCCGCCATGCTGCGCCTCTGTCTTCTATTTCTCACTCTCTTTTCCTCTCTACATGCCATCATCCATCGCCTTCCCTTAGACCCTTCCTATTTCCAGCAATCACTAACAGCCCCTCACTTCCCAGAGACAGAGACCCTCAGCAGCTATGGCTCCTACTCACAGTTAACCCTTTTTAATCCAAAAGTATTTGAACGGAAGCATGAAGAAATGGGATGCATAATTATATTGTTACATGTCATGCCACGTACTATAATAATTACTATTAAATATTTAATATAGTAATGAAATAGTCAAACTTGCACAGAAAGATCCAGCAGCTTACAAATCACAAAAGTGTTACAACAGCACCATCTGCTGGTGATTTAGTGTATGTCATGAAAGAAAATTTCTATTCTTTTGTCTCTTTCCTCAATTATGGTTTTTTTTTTTTAGAACTCTGTGTTGCGCAATCCTTCTATTATTCCTCCAGGAAATGTATGAATGAATCAACAACTTGTCTTAATTTGTATTGTTAGACATTGACATTGTCCTATAAGTGCTGATAGTACCAGTCTATGGTGTAATAACATGGGTAATAGATTGATACCTTTCCAGGAGGAATAACAGAGGAACCACACATTGCAGATTTCATTATAAGAACATTTTTTTTTCGTCCTTTATATCTACTGTATGGATGTGTGCTGCCACATACATAACAAGAGGATTTTATTAGCTATGTATTTACATAGTACCAGGAGGAATTACAGAGGAACGTCACAATGCAATTTTACGCTTGCTGAAGAAAGTTTCTTATCCTTTGTTTCATCATGGATGAGCGCTGTTCTGTCCTGCCACTGACCTCAATGATGAGCTGTAATTTCTTTATTTTCCGCAGCGGTACGTCCACCATCCCCTATATTGTCAGACGCCGCCGCTCAGTCACACATGGAGGGAGACTCGGCGTTTTATCAGGACAAACAAAGTAAATCTAATAATTCTAAGACCAAGTTCAACCAAAATCTCAACAGGCTACCTGACCCCTGCAGAGAAAACAAATGGTTGAACAGACGGACAATAAGGAAAAGAAATCATTAAGGATCCTACTGGACGACGTTCAGCTCCTTCATTGCGGACAGAAGATTTCCGAAATTACAGAAAAGTCACAAAATTCCACCGAAGAGTCGTCTGGACTGAAGGGTGTCAGGCACATTAATGGCAAGAGACAAGGTGGGAGCAGAACTGAGTGGTACAAATGCATCTCAGAAAGTTAGAATATCATCAAAAAGTTCATTTATTTCAGTACTTCAATACAAAAAGTGACTCTCCTCTATTCTATAGAGTGATTACACACAGAGTGATCTATGTCACGTGTTTATTTCTGTTAGTGTTGATGATTATGGCTTACAGCCAATGAAAACCCAAAAGTCATTATCTCAGTA